>NC_091289.1:31232380-31832380 GCF_032444005.1 Ranitomeya imitator
ACCTGTAGCCCTGCGATACCTGTAGCCCTGCGATGCCTGTAGCCCTGTGGGACCCGTAACACTGTGATGCCCGTAGCCCTGTGATGGCGCCCCTTCTCTATACACCGCAAATCTGAATGTAGGAAAAAATGTAGGAAAATCTGCAGCGATCTCATGGAGATTTTGGTTCAGATTTGGCTAAAAAAATAAAAAATTTGTGGGGAATGGAGCTGCCCCTTGTCAACCTTACTGGAAGAACCAAGAAAAGAAAACCGCCTGGATTTCCAGAAAACTTGTCACATTTTCTGTTGTGCCATAGAAATTAGCCTCCTGCAAATAAGCGCTATCTTAACTGGGGGTACAAAAAAGTCACATCTTCTGCTAAAATATCACATTTGTGTAAATAATGTAAATTAACATAAAATCCCTCCAAGGGGAACTGGAGAACATTTGTGCAAAACGATTTCAATATTTTTATAAAGTTGCAGTGGACGAATTAGCTGAAAACATCTGTAAATTCCAAATCACATCCACAACGGTGAATATAAAATAACAAAAACAAACAAACAAAGAGGAAAAACACAAATGGAGTAGAGTTTAAAAAAGGCGCAAATGAAAAACAGCAAAAAAAAAACAAACGCCAAAACAAAAACAAAACAGACACAATACAATAATGAATCGTCCCTAAATTATCGCAGCTGATTCTTTCTCTGAGGTGAAACATTTCCCTGGTTTCAAACATGTTTTACCTCACAGAAATCAGCAGCTGTGTCCCATGCTGTAATGTCTGTATACTCTTTTTCTCCCCCCCCCCCAGCCCAGGAGATGTGGTGTGATCAGATCATGTTTCTGTACAGTAAGACACAGCCATTACACAGTACACAGTAGGGCCACATTATAAGATTATCTCAGCACAGGAACATTATTTTAATCACGTCCAATTGTGGAAATTATTATTATTCCAAGATCTATTGATTAAAATGTACTTTGTTCATGGGGGAAAGATCCCCTTAAATGGAATTTACTATTTATATAGGCAATAAAGAAAATCAGAAAACTTGCAGTTTTCACACTGGCTTTTAGGCCTTATCAGGGCCGGCATCAGCACCCATGCAAGTGCCAGGGGCCTGGGAAGGCGGGAGGGCCCTTTCGCTGTCGGGGACACCGCTATGAGGGCCAAGTGCCAGAGCCCGCAAGTGAACCCCATCGCTTGCTCAGGGCCCAGGTACTTGCAATACTTACCTCTCCCGTTCCTCCTCTGCAGCAAGATCTTCTGTCTCTGTGACGTTTCAGGTCAGAGGCCGCAATGACGTGGCTAGTATGCGCCCATTATATATGGAGTAATATATGGGGCTCATCATATATTGGATCATTATATGGGGTCCATCATATATAGAGCAATATATTGGGCCCATCGTATACTGTATGGAGCATTATATGAGGAGCATTATATGTGGCCCATCATATACTGTATGGAAGTATGGAGCAATATATGGGGTTCATTACACTGTGTGGAGCATTATATAGGGTCCATTATTCTGAATAGAGCACTATGTGGTGCCCATAATAGTGTATGGAGGACTATACTGTCTGGTTTCTGAGATATTGTAGAATTTACAATAGATATCACTCATGTAATGTGAGAAGTTAAATCTTTGGCATTGTACTATACCTATATTTCTCTGTCGTATCTGTGCATCATGAATCGTGGTATATGTAAAAGGGGCCCACTGAGACTCTTTCGCCCGGGGCCCATGAAAACCTGGAGCCGGCCCTGGGCCTTATACTAGACACATACTTCTTGTTCTGTATAGAACACTTTTCAGCATTCTCATTATCATCACAGACTGGATTGCAATGGTAGGTGACTGCTGTATAAAGACTAGATAACACAAGATCCATCATTCACAATAGGTGATTTCACAGCTCATCTCCTCCTCCTCCTGTATAATGACTGATAACACCTTTATATACAGTAGATAACACAGGATCCACCATTCACAATAGGTGATGTCACAGCTCTCCTCCTCCTCCTGTATAATGACTGATAACACCTCTATATACAGTAGATTACACAGGATCTACCATTCACAATAGGTGATGTCACAGCTCACCTCCTCCTCCTGTAGAGTGACTGATAACACCTTTATATACAGTAGATAACACAGGATCCACCATTCACAATAGGTGATGTCACAGCTCTCCTCCTCCTCCTCCTGTACAATGACTGATAACACCTCTATATACAGTAGATAACACAGGATCCACCATTCACAATAGGTGATGTCACAGCTCTCCTCCTCATCCTGTATAATGACTGATAACACCTCTATATACAGTAGATTACACAGGATCTACCATTCACAATAGGTGATGTCACAGCTCACCTCCTCCTCCTGTAGAGTGACTGATAACACCTTTATATACAGTAGATAACACAGGATCCACCATTCACGATAGCTGATGTCACAGCTCACCTCAGAGTGCGGTCTGATTTTTTCCTTTGACCCATAGATGTTGTGAATTCTGTGGCAGAGCTCCCTCCTGTGGTCACAAGTGGTACTTCGGCTGATTCTCTCTGTGAGCTTCTGTTGGTGGAGGGAAGTGGTACTGCGGCTTCTGAGTTTCCTCCCTCAGGTGATCTGGTGAGGTCGTTAGGTGCTTCTCTACTTAACTCCACCTAATGCTTTGATCCTGGCTTCCTGTCAATGTTCCAGTGTTGGACTTGCTTTTCCCTGGATCATTCCTGTGGCCTGCTGCTCTGCATAGCTAAGTTCTTCTTTGCTATTTGTTTGCTATTTTTTCTGTCCAGCTTGTCTAATTTGTTGCTGGAAGCTCTGGGACGCAGAGGGTGTACCTCCGTGCCGTTAGTTCGGTACGGAGGGTCTTTTTGCCCCCTTTGCGTGGTTTTCTTTAGGGTTTTGTGTAGACCGCAAAGTTAGCTTTTCTATCCTCGATCTGTTAAGAAAGTCGGGCCTCACTTTGCTGAATCTATTTCATCTCTACGTTTGTCTTTTCATCTTAACTCACAGTCATTATATGTGGGGGGCTGCCTTTTCCTTTGGGGTATTTCTCTGAGGCAAGGTAGGCTTATTTTCTATCTTCAGGCTAGTTAGTTTCTCAGGCTGTGCCGAGTTGCATAGGCAGAGTTAGGCGCAATCCACGGCTGCCTCTAGTGTTGTTTGGAGAGGATTAGGGATTGCGGTCAGCAGAGTTCCCACGTCTCAGAGCTCGTTCTATGATTTTGGGTTATTGTCATATCACTGTATGTGCTCTGACCGCTATGTCCATTGTAGTACTGAATTGCCTTTCATAACAGTACAGGAAGCCAAAAGTACTAATGATTCTCAATAGAGGGAAAAAAGAAGTTCTGAGACCATTTTTTTTTCTTTGCACTGTGTTTTGCCTTTTTTTCCCCTAGACATTTGGGTGGTTCAGTACACAGGTGTAGCGATGGACATTAGAAGTCTGTCTTCATCTGTGGATCAGCTCTCGGCAAGAGTACAAAAGATTCAAGACACTATTGATCAGAAAGCTATGTTGGAACCAAGAATTCCTATTCCTGATTTGTTTTTTGGAGATAGAACTAAGTTTCTGAGTTTCAAAAATAATTGTAAATTATTTCTGGCCTTGAAACCTCGCTCCTCTGGTGATCCAGTTCAACAGGTTTTGATTGTTATTTCTTTTTTGCGCGGCGACCCTCAGGACTGGGCATTTTCTCTTGCGCCAGGAGATCCTGCATTGAGTAATATCGATGCGTTTTTCCTGGCGCTCGGATTGCTGTACGATGAACCTAATTCAGTGGATCAGGCAGAGAAAAATTTGCTGGCTCTTTGTCAGGGTCAGGATGAGATAGAGGTATATTGTCAGAAATTTAGAAAGTGGTCCGTGCTCACTCAATGGAATGAATCTGCGCTGGCAGCTATGTTCAGAAAGGGTCTCTCTGAAGCCTTAAAGGATGTCATGGTGGGATTTCCTATGCCTGCTGGTTTGAATGAGTCTATGTCTTTGGCCATTCAGACCGGTCGACGCTTGCGTGAGCGTAAATCTGTGCACCATTTGGCGGTATTACCTGAGCTTAAACCTGAGCCTATGCAGTGCGATAGGACTTTGACCAGAGTTAAACGGCAAGAACACAGACGTCTGAATGGGCTGTGTTTCTACTGTGGTGATTCCACTCATGCTATCTCTGATTGTCCTAAGCGCACTAAGCGGTTCGCTAGGTCTGCCACCATTGGTACGGTACAGTCAAAATATCTTCTGTCCGTTACCTTGATCTGCTCTTTGTCATCGTATTCTGTCATGGCATTTGTGGATTCAGGCGCTGCCCTGAATTTGATGGACTTGGAGTATGCTAAGCGTTGTGGGTTTCTCTTAGAGCCCTTGCAGTGTCCTATTCCATTGAGAGGAATTGATGCCACGCCTTTGGCCAAGAATAAGCCTCAATACTGGACCCAGCTGACCATGTGCATGGCTCCTGGAGGTTATTCGCTTCCTGGTGTTGCATAATCTGCATGATGTGGTCGTGTTGGGGTTGCCATGGCTAGAAGCCCATAATCCAGTATTAGATTGGAAATCCATGTCGGTGTCCAGCTGGGGTTGTCAGGGGGTACATGGTGATGTTCCATTTCTGTCAATTTCGTCATCCACCCCTTCTGAGGTTCCAGAGTTCTTGTCTGATTACCGGGATGTATTTGATGAGCCCAAGTCCGATGCCCTACCTCCGCATAGGGATTGTGATTGTGCTATCAATTTGATTCCTGGTAGTAAATTCCCAAAAGGTCGACTGTTTAATTTATCCGTGCCTGAGCACGCCGCTATGCGCAGTTATGTGAAGGAATCCCTGGAGAAGGGGCATATTCGCCCGTCATCGTCGCCATTAGGAGCAGGGTTCTTTTTTGTAGCCAAGAAGGATGGTTCACTGAGACCTTGTATAGATTACCGCCTTCTAAATAAGATCACGGTTAAATTTCAGTACCCCTTGCCATTGTTATCTGATTTGTTTGCTCGGATTAAGGGGGCTAGTTGGTTCACCAAGATAGATCTTCGTGGTGCGTATAACCTGGTGCGAATCAGGCGAGGAGATGAATGGAAAACTGCATTTAATACGCCCGAGGGTCATTTTGAGTATCTAGTGATGCCATTCGGACTTGCCAATGCTCCATCAGTGTTTCAGTCCTTTATGCATGACATCTTCCGAGAGTACCTGGATAAATTCCTGATTGTGTACTTGGATGACATTTTGATCTTCTCGGATGATTGGGAGTCTCATGTGAAGCAGGTCAGAACAGTTTTTCAGGTCCTGCGTGCTAATTCTTTGTTTGTGAAGGGATCAAAGTGTCTCTTTGGTGTGCAGAAGGTTTCATTTTTGGGGTTCATCTTTTCCCCTTCTACTATCGAGATGGATCCTGTTAAGGTCCAAGCCATTCATGATTGGACTCAGCCGACATCTCTGAAGAGTCTGCAAAAGTTCCTGGGCTTTGCTAATTTTTATCGTTGCTTCTTCTGCAATTTTTCTAGTATTGCCAAACCATTGACCGATTTGACCAAGAAGGGTGCTGATTTGGTCAATTGGTCTTCTGCTGCTGTGGAAGCTTTTCAAGACTTGAAGCGTCGTTTTTCTTCTGCCCCTGTGTTGTGTCAATCAGATGTTTCTCTTCCGTTCCAGGTCGAGGTTGATGCTTCTGAGATTGGAGCAGGGGCTGTTTTGTCGCAGAGAGGTTCTGATTGCTCCGTGATGAAACCATGCGCTTTTTTTTCCAGGAAGTTTTCGCCTGCTGAGCGAAATTATGATGTGGGCAACCGAGAGTTGCTGGCCATGAAGTGGGCATTCGAGGAGTGGCGTCATTGGCTTGAAGGAGCTAAGCATCGCGTGGTGGTATTGACTGATCATAAGAACTTGACTTATCTTGAGTCTGCTAAGCGGTTGAATCCTAGACAGGCTCGTTGGTCGCTGTTTTTTGCCCGTTTTGACTTTGTGATTTCGTACCTTCCGGGCTCTAAAAATGTGAAGGCGGATGCTCTGTCTAGGAGTTTTGTGCCCGACTCTCCGGGTTTGTCTGAGCCGGCGGGTATCCTCAAGGAAGGAGTAATTGTGTCTGCCATCTCCCCTGATTTGCGGCGGGTGCTGCAGAAATTTCAGGCTAATAAACCTGATCGTTGTCCAGCGGAGAGACTGTTTGTCCCTGATAGGTGGACGAATAAAGTTATCTCTGAGGTTCATTGTTCGGTGTTGGCTGGTCATCCTGGAATCTTTGGTACCAGAGAGTTGGTGGCTAGATCCTTTTGGTGACCGTCTCTGTCGCGGGATGTGCGTGTTTTTGTGCAGTCCTGTGGGATTTGTGCTCGGGCTAAGCCCTGCTGTTCTCGTGCCAGTGGGTTGCTTTTGCCCTTGCCGGTCCCGAAGAGGCCTTGGACACATATCTCTATGGATTTTATTTCTGATCTTCCCGTTTCTCAAAAGATGTCAGTCATTTGGGTGGTCTGTGATCGCTTTTCTAAGATGGTCCATCTGGTACCCTTGTCTAAATTGCCTTCCTCCTCTGATTTGGTGCCATTGTTCTTCCAGCATGTGGTTCGTTTACATGGCATTCCAGAGAATATCGTTTCTGACAGAGGTTCCCAGTTTGTTTCAAGGTTTTGGCGAGCCTTTTGTGGTAGGATGGGCATTGACTAGTCTTTTTCCTCGGCTTTCCATCCTCAGACTAATGGCCAGACCGAACGAACCAATCAGACCTTGGAAACATATCTGAGATGCTTTGTTTCTGCCGATCAGGATGACTGGGTGTCCTTTTTGCCTTTGGCTGAGTTCGCCCTTAATAATCGGGCCAGCTCGGCTACCTTGGTTTCGCCATTTTTCTGCAATTCTGGGTTCCATCCTCGTTTCTCTTCAGGACAGGTTGAGTCTTCGGACTGTCCTGGTGTGGATACTGTGGTGGACAGGTTGCAGCAGATTTGGACTCATGTAGTGGACAATTTGACCTTGTCCCAGGAGAAGGCTCAACGTTTCGCTAATCGCAGACGCCGTGTGGGTCCCCGACTTCGTGTTGGGGATCTGGTTTGGTTATCTTCTCGTCATATTCCTATGAAGGTTTCCTCTCCTAAGTTTAAACCTCGTTTCATTGGTCCGTATAGGATTTCTGAGGTTCTTAATCCTGTGTCTTTTTGTCTGACCCTTCCAGATTCTTTTTCCATACATAACGTATTCCATAGGTCATTGTTGCGGAGATACGTGGCACCTATGGTTCCATCTGTTGATCCTCCTGCCCCGGTTTTGGTGGAGGGGGAATTGGAGTATATTGTGGAGAAGATTTTGGATTCTCGTGTTTCTAGACGGAAACTCCAGTATCTGGTTAAATGGAAGGGTTATGCTCAGGAAGATAATTCCTGGGTTTTTGCCTCTGATGTCCATGCTCCCGATCTTTTTCGTGCCTTTCATGTGGCTCATCCTGGTCGGCCTGGGGGCTCTGGTGAGGGTTCGGTGACCCCTCCTCAAGGGGGGGGTACTGTTGTGAATTCTGTGGCAGAGCTCCCTCCTGTGGTCACAAGTGGTACTTCGGCTGATTCTCTCTGTGAGCTTCTGTTGGTGGAGGGAAGTGGTACTGCGGCTTCTGAGTTTCCTCCCTCAGGTGATCTGGTGAGGTCGTTAGGTGCTTCTCTACTTAACTCCACCTAATGCTTTGATCCTGGCTTCCTGTCAATGTTCCAGTGTTGGACTTGCTTTTCCCTGGATCATTCCTGTGGCCTGCTGCTCTGCATAGCTAAGTTCTTCTTTGCTATTTGTTTGCTATTTTTTCTGTCCAGCTTGTCTAATTTTTTGCTGGAAGCTCTGGGACGCAAAGGGTGTACCTCCGTGCCGTTAGTTTGGTACGGAGGGTCTTTTTGCCCCGTTTGCGTGGTTTTCTTTAGGGTTTTGTGTAGACTGCAAAGTTACCTTTTCTATCCTCGATTTGTTAAGAAAGTCGGGCCTCACTTTGCTGAATCTATTTCATCTCTACGTTTGTCTTTTCATCTTAACTCACAGTCATTATATGTGGGGGGCTGCCTTTTCCTTTGGGGTATTTCTCTGAGGCAAGGTAGGCTTATTTTCTATCTTCAGGCTAGTTAGTTTCTCAGGCTGTGCCGAGTTGCATAGGCAGAGTTAGGCGCAATCCACGGCTGCCTCTAGTGTTGTTTGGAGAGGATTAGGGATTGCGGTCTGCAGAGTTCCCACGTCTCAGAGCTCGTTCTATGATTTTGGGTTATTGTCAGATCACTGTATGTGCTCTGACCGCTATGTCCATTGTAGTACTGAATTGCCTTTCATAACACATAGACTTACTTGCATTACTGATTTTGACTCTGATCAAAATGGGATATATCTCTGATTTTTTTCCCGTGGATCACTGGATTCAAGCATGTGCACAGCCCCATAGAATATCATAGGTACAAGTGCCGTCTGTAAAAACAATGGATAGCACTTGTCCGAGATAATCGGTTGTGTGCACGAGCCCTTCCAAAAAGGAGGACTCCTCCAACTGATATGCACCGTCTACTTTTTTCTCTGTTGCGCTCACATGATGCCTCCTCTTCCGTTTGCAGTAAGGAAGTCACATATTTATCCTGCTATATTGTAAATGTCAGTGGCTTGCACTCAAACAAGCAACACTCTCATTCAAATCAGCTCTCACCTCTGCCAAACAGGCCTACTTCACAACCCTCGTATCTTCCTTATCCCACAACCCAAACAGTTCAACACTTTTAACTTCCTCCTCCGCCCACCACTGCCCCCACTGAGTTCCCTAATCGTTGCCGAGGACTTTGCCACGCACTTCAAAAATAAGATCGACCAAACAAGGCAAATCTTTGTCGTCAAACCACCACAACCCCTTTGTATACCAGACCAATGCCCAAACCCCATAACTTCCCTCTCCAAAATCACTGAAGGGGAGTTTGCTCATCTCTCCAAATCACACCTCACCACTTGTGCACTTGACCCCATCCCACCTCCTCCCCAACCTCACCACCGCACTAATCCCATCCCTAACCCATCTCTTCAACCTATCACTAACTTCTGGTACCTTCCCCTCTGCTTTCAAACATGCCACAATCAAACCTATCCTCAAAAAGTCATCACTTGACCCAAGTGCTATGTCCAGCTATCGCCCCATATCTTTGCTCCCATTTGCATCCAAACTCCTTGAGCAGCACGTCCATGCTGAACTTTTTTTTTTTTTTTTTTTTTTTTTTTTCCAGGATGTTTTTTTTTTTGTTTAAATAGTTTTTTTATTGAAAGCAAACATGCACAATACAATTTATGCACTGTCCAGTATTTTACAAAAATTTTAACATTTTCCAAACCCCCAACAATCCCAACCATACCCAAACCTCCCCCTCCCCTGACAGCTCCTTCCCAGTTATACTTTTGTTACCAGTATTGATGGTTCCTTGAGCCATTTGACTCACTTATGTCCGCTTGTTCCTTTAGCACTCTCTTCCTTTCAGAGGCTCTCACTCTCCCATTTCCCATAACTATTCATCCCAGCTCGAGCCACGGAGACCACATTTTGTCAAACGTTTCTATTTTCCCACGTCTTTTATAGACCCCCTTTTCCAGATTGAGACCATGTTTAACATAATTCAGGAATTCACCCCTCGTAGGCGGTTCCTCCTTGATCCAGTTCCTTGCTATTACCTTCCTTGCCATGTATAATAGCCTAGCTATTGCTATCTTCCAGATGTTATCCACTCTAATTTCCTCTACATATCCTAGTATACACACTATCGGATCTCTCGGCACTCTGCATTTATACGCCCCTTCCACACGGCTCATTACCACCAACCAGAAAGCAACCAGTCTTGGACATGTCCACATCATGTGGTATATTCCTGCATTCCCATTCTTACATCTCGGGCATTCAGAGTCAGCACGCAACCCCGCTCTGCACAACACTTCCGGTGATTTATAGACTCTGTGCAAGATGTACAGCTGCGATAGTCTATACGGCTCGCTCAGCGACACTCGTGGAACCGACTCCAACACCGATTCCCAGGTTTCATCCTCCATTGGGCCTAAATCTCTTTCCCATTTCGCTCTCGCTTTTAAAGGGAAGTCTAACAAATATGCATGTAGAAGGTCCTTATAAAGGGTGGTAATGACTCCCCTTGTGGACCCTTCCCCACACACGTATTCCAGAACTATGTCCTCTTGGATCTCAACACCACCGCTCCTGTTTTGAGCTTTAAAAGCATGTTTCATCTGAGCATATTGATACTCCCCAGTCGGTCTCAGTCCAAACTCCCCTTGCAGCTGCGAAAAGGACTTTAGTCCTCGTTGTTGAACTATCTGAGCCACCAAGTGGATTCCTTTGGCCCTCCACTCCGTCAGCACTCCAAGGGCCGCAAACTCAACCAAATTATTATTAAACCATATCGGTGTAAATTTAGTCAGCCCCGTAACCCCCCGAATCTGTCGCAGTCTGGTCCATAATTTATATATCAAAAACATAGTTGGGTATAATTTCCCCAATACTCCCAAGGAACCATCCTCCAGACACTGCGCTACCGGTCGTCGGTCTGTCACCCTCTCCATCAAGTGCTGCACCGCACTGGCAGACGCCTCCCGCGCCCAGCCCTTCAAATGCTGGCTCTGGGCTGCAAGAAAGTATAACTCAGGATTGGGTAAAGCCAATCCTCCATCTTCCTTGGGTCGCTGAAGCGTCTCCAGGCGAATACGTGGGTACCGCCTCCCCCATATCAGACTTCTAAATAGAGCATTAATCTGCCGGAATTTCCCACGTGGAATCCAAACTGGCGCGTTATGTAGGACGTAGAGTAATTTGGGCATCAGAACCATTTTAATGAGATTAACCCTACCCACCACCGATAAGTGCAATTTATTCCATGCATCCACTTTTGCTTTAAGGGCGCCCACGAGAGGTGTCAAATTCCTATACAGAAACTCTGTAACTGGCATCGAGATCCATATTCCCAGGTATCTGAAAAGGGATACCACCCTAAGCCGCCCCTCTCCCAATGGCTCACTTCTGCTCTCCTCCACCCCATCCACCTCAAAGAGGACCGATTTATCCCAGTTTATCCTCAATCCCGATAAGTCTCCAAATTTCCCAACGATCTCGATAGCCCCATTCAAGGCTTCATCCGGGTCCGCTAGGAACAGTAGGATGTCGTCTGCATATAACGCAATCTTCTCCTCAACACTCCCATAACTGAACCCAGGGACTTCATCCGACTGTCGGATCTTGGCGGCCAATGGCTCCACAGCTAAGGCAAACAGAAGGGGCGACAGTGGGCAACCCTGCCTCGTACCTCTGGCCAGCTTTATAGGCTGAGAAAGTTCCCCATTCACTCTAATTCTAGCTGTTGGTAGTGAATATAACAGTTGAGTCCACGCCACAAATTGCGGGCCAATACCCATACATTTCAACACCCGCCAGAGATATCCCCACTCCACACTGTCAAACGCCTTATGGGCGTCCAAGGATGCAATAACCCTTCGGCCACAATTGTCAGACTTCAGCTGCAGGTTCATATGCAGCCTCCGCAGATTAACCGCTGTAGATCTGTCAGGCATAAAACCAGACTGATCCGGATGCACAAGGTTAGTAATGACACTAGACAGACGGGTAGCTAACACCTTGGCCAAGAGCTTGACATCAATGGTTAACAGAGAGATTGGCCGATATGACTCAGGCTTCCCCAGATCCTTATCCTCCTTCGGAATAACCACTATAATAGCCTCCCTCATAGATGCTGGGAGATACCCTTTACATCCAGCCTCCTCCAGTACTAACTTTAATCTGGGAATCAGCACTTCCTCCAAACTTTTATAGATTTCGGCTGGTAACCCATCAACCCCAGGTGCCTTCCCATTGGCCATAGACTTCAGCGCCCGACTCAGTTCCTCCTCGGTGATAGGGGCATCGAGGCTCACCCTATCCTCCTCACTCAATTTCGGAAGACCCAGACTCTCAAGGAAAGTCTCCGTATCTCCGGCTGACTCATTGACCCTGGAGGAATATAGGTCCGCGTAAAAGTCCGCAAAGACCTTTATAATATCAGGTGTTTCAGATACCCTGCTCCCCCCATCCGAAACCAACGAGTGTACATATGAGGTACTACGCTGAGCCGCGGCTACCACCGATAGCATGTGTCCCACTGTTTCTCCCTCCTGAAAATAAGCCACCCTCTGAAACTCCCGCTTCCTTTCAGCTTTTCCCAGCAGAATCTTTTCCATACAATTTTGCGCTGTTCTCAACCTTTTCTCTGCCTCGGAGGTCCCCAGTACTACCATCTCGTCCTCCGCGGCTTTCAACTCTTCCAATGCCACTCTCTCCGCTTCCCTTGTCCTCCTCTTACACCTACTAATGTCTCTAAAAAGTAGCCCTCTCAGATACGCTTTCATTGCATCCCAAACAGTCAGAGCATCAGTACTCCCATCATTTAACGCAAAGAATTCCGTCACCTCCTTCCCTATACCGTCCAAGTCAATACTCTGTAACCAGTTAGGGTGGATCTTCCATTCTCTCCCGCTTGTAGTCCGTGTCCCCAACAACCTAATCTCCACCTCAATTGGACTATGATCCGAAAGGGCCCTCGGCAGATAACGCACCTCCCCCACCATTGTGTCCAACAGGCGGTTACCCAGTGCCATATCAATTCTGGATAGCGTAGCATGAGCCGGCGAATAGCACGAGTATCCTCTCTCCCCAACATGTCTGACTCTCCATAGATCAATCATGCCTAATTCACGCACATAGGTTCCAAATGTTGTAGTGTGCCCGTCCGACCTATTCTGGGCGTTCTTATTTTTATCCCAAAAGTCATCGCATATATTGTTCAAATCCCCAATAATTAAGAGTGGCAGTGGTTCCCATCGTTCCACCCTCTCCAATACCTCCCTGATCTTCTTACTTGAATATGGAGGTGGAATATACATTGCCGCAACACACAATCTCACTCCATACAATATACATTGTATCACCACATACTGACCCTCAGCATCCACGCATACTTTCACCTCTTCATACTGCACTCCCACCGGCACCAACACTGACACACCTCTTGAGTACGTCGAGAAGGTAGAGTGATACCCTTTCTGTATCCAACGTCTATTTAGTACGTCCACTTTCTCCTGTATCAAGTGCGTCTCTAGCAAGCATATCATAGAAGCCCGTTGATCCTTCGCATACTGCAAGCTCGCAGCTCTCCTAGACTTATCCGCCAGGCCTCTCACATTCCAGCTCAATATCTTAAAGCGGTCCCCTATTATGTGACTCATCATCCTTAGTTATGTCAATACTCCCGGTTCTGAGCTGTCTAACTTCCCTCCCCACCCTTACCCCTCCCCCCCCTCCCCCACACCCCCCAATATTATACATTCTGCCTCTTATCAAGAGTGGGGCACCATCACCCGTTGCAAACACTCTTGCTAAACCTTCTCTTTCCGCCTCCCGCTACCGTTTATAACAGAATTCGGCGCAATTCTTAGAAGAACAGTATAATTAAACCTGTATTATATTACAACTGCAAGAACTAAATAAACTTTTTAGTACGCTGCACACCCTTCCTCCCTCATATTTCACCGCCGCACCAGCTCTCCCAGTGCGTTCCCTGAGTAATACCCAACTCCACCCTTCAACCTTCACATTTCAATTACCAGTGTACTGTCAGTCAATCTCTTTTTTTCCCCTTTTTGAAAGAATTAAGATACCTCCCGACCAACCCGCCCCACATTTTCAATCTCCTTTCCCTTTAAGTTTTTTAGCGTTAAGATCTATCCACTGGGTAGCGTCCTCCGGCGTCTGGAAAAAGTGAATCTTATCCATCGCTACCACTCTCAGTCGTGCCGGAAACATCATGGAGTATTGCACTCCCAGTTCTCTCAGCCGTCTCTTGATACCCGTGAACATCATCCGTTGTTTCTGTACCAGGGCGGAATAGTCGGGGTAAATAGCGATTCTTTGACCTCCAATTGTCAGATCCGTCATGTCCCTAGCCTTCCTCAGGATAATGTCTCTGTCTCTGTAGTTTAGGATTTTGGCAAGCATGGTACGGGGACTTGCTCCAGGGACAGGTGGTTTCGGTGGGACCCTGTGGGCTCTTTCTACCGCAAATACTTTTGTCAGTGCTGCATCACCAAAAGTCTCAAGGAGCCAGCTTTCAATATACTCCGTGGGATTCCTCCCCTCAGTTTTTTCAGGGACACCCACTATGCGAATGTTATTTCTTCTGGACCTATTCTCCAGATCCTCATTTTTCGCAGCTAGCTCCGATATTGTTTGAGCAAACTTCCTCTCCGCTTTCTGCAGCTGCACTATATGGTCTTCTGCCGTGCTCACTCTTTCCTCCACAGCCCCCACACGTTTGTCAATCTTCTGCAGGGCTGCATTTATCTGGGCTGTATCCCCTTTAACCTCCTGTATCTGCTGGGTCAGGGATTGTTTGCAGGATGATACCAGTGCAAAGACCTCTCTAAGGGTGGGCTCTGCTCCTGACTCCTTATCTTCAGGTCCCCCTACTACCACCGCCATGTCACCATCCCTGCTCCCCTGCTGTACCTCCTGCTCCTCTGCTGGGCTTTCCTCCTCTCCTTCTGTGTCTGTGTCCACTCCGGCGTCCTCCTCTGCTTTTCCTGTGTTCCCTGCGGCTTCCACTCTAGCAAACTGCTGGAGCTTTGCCGCCGCCGACATTCTCTTCTGGCATGCCGCGTTGTCCTTCTCCGCCTTCTCCCTGGCGTCGGCCCATCTTGGCCGGTCCCTGCCTCGCCGGCTCCGGCGTCTCTTTGTCTCCTCCTGGTCATACTCATTGACCTCGGGGCCGCCGCTATACACCGCCGCACTCCCGGGACTCTCCTGCAGCCGGTAAGCGCTGTGAATCGCCGCTCAGCTGCGGCTTATAAGGATAATATTAACTTTGGCAGCGGGAGCGCTCTGTCACGCGTCCGCTCACATGAACGTTCAGGCCACGCCCTCCATGCTGAACTTTCCTCTCACTTTGCATCTAACTCTCTCTTCAACAACTTACACTCTGGCTTCCGTCCCCACCATTCCACTGAGACTGCCCTGACCAAAATTACTAACGACTTACTTACAGCCAAAGCTAACAGACAATTCTCTATACTCCTCCTTCTAGACCTGTCCTCTGCCTTTGACACAGTTGACCACTGCCTCCTACTACAGATCCTTTCTTCCATTGGGGTCAAAGACCTCGCCCTATCTTGGATCTCCTCATACCTTACCAACCGCACATTTAGCGTTTCCTACTCCCATACTACCTCTTCATCTCGCCCCCTCTCTGTTGGTGTCCCTCAAGGCTCTGTCCTTGGGCCCTTACTCTTCTCAATCTATGCACTCGGCCTGGGACAACTCATAAGGTCCTATGGTCTCCAGTACCATTTATATGCTGATGACACTCAGATCTACCTCTCTGGCCCAGATGTCACCTTTCTGCTCTCCAGAATCCCAGAGTGTCTATCAGCCATATCCTCCTTCTTCTCCTCTCGCTTCCTCATGCTCAATGTGGAAAAATCTGAACTAATTATCTTTCCTCCATCTCGCACATCTTCCCTACCTGATCTATTTATCAAAATAAATTAAATCACACTTTCCCCTGTCCCCAAAATCCGCTGCCTCGGAGTAACCCTGGACTCTGCCCTGTCCTTCAAACCGCACATCCAAGCTCTCGCCACCTCCTGTCGCCTACAGCTCAAAAATATTTCCAGAATCCGTCCTTTCCTCAACCCTCACTCTACCAAAATGCTTGTAAATGCCCTAATCATCTCCCGCCTCGACTACTGCAACATCCTCCTCTGTGGCCTACCTTCTAACACTCTCGCACCCCTCCAGTCCATCCATAACTCTGCTGCCCGACTAATTAATCTCTCTCCTCGCTACACTCCTGCTTCCCCTCTTTGCAAATCCCTTCACTGGCTCCCAATTTCCCAGGGTATCCAGTTTGAACTACTAACACTGACCTACAAAGCCATCCATAACCTTTCTCCTCCGTATTTTTCCACACTAATCTCTCAATATCTTCCCTCACGTAATCTCCGGTCCTCCCAAGACCTCCTGCTCTCCTCCACGCTTATTCGCTCCTCACCCAATCGCCTCCAAGACTTCTCCCGAATATCAACCATCCTCTGGAATTCTTTGCACCAACACGTCCGACTATCAACCACATTCGGATCCTTCAAACGGAACTTGAAAACCCATCTCTTCAAAGAAGCTTACAACGTGTAATGACCACTCGGCCACCTCAACACCATTGGAGCTACTGCAACCCTCGACCTACTGTCTCCTTCCCCACCATCCTGTAGAATGTAAGCCCGCAAGGGCAGGGTCCTCGCCCCTCTGTACCAGTCCGTTATTGTTAGTTTGTCTACTGTAAGTGACATCTGTATTTTGATGTAACCCCTTCTCATGTACAGCACCATGGAATTAATGGTGTTATATAAATAAATAATAATAATATAATCCACCCAGACTGCTCTGTACTTCTTCACATTCACATTTATGTGGGAACAGACCAGAGAACCTGTTCAGTATATTTTATTTCGAAGGGGACGAGACTCCTGTCAAATTGTAAAGCAGGTGCCCCAAAGGTGAACTCGGGGGCAAAAGGGCACAACCCGGCTTGTTATATCGGTTAGCCATAAAAATGCATGTGCCGCACATTTTCTGCACAGGACAACTGGGCTGTGCAGAAGGTGACAGCTGCGGAGTTGGTGCTCCCTATACGGAGAGAAGTCAGCGGCCCCCAATCCCCCCCCCCCTCCGAATCCTAAATTTGATCTATTTTGTCTTGGTATGGGTGGTTTTATCTGTTATTCCTGCCACAATGTCCAATGTATCTCCTAATAGTGTCCTTTTATCCTTTTACCCTCCACCCGGTGGGTATACTTTTTTTTGGGGGGTGCTTGGAATTTTGCAGCAGGCTGTAATATTACATTAAGGAACTACTAGTTAAAGTGTATGTGGTTTCTTTAGTGGTAGTCCATGGGTGATGATGGATGCCCGTGTGCCTATGCGGAGGCAAAGTTGGGAAATCTTTGCACCATATACTTTTAACACGATGCGGTGTTCATCCAGGGAACTAGTCTGATTGGAGTCAGGAAGGAATTTTTTCCATGTTAGGCTATAGGATGGACTCAATGTACATTTACCTTCAACCTTATAACCACGAAGCATCTTCCCAACGTTTCCCTAATATGTACTGAGCCCCCTCCATCCATAGCTCCGATCCAGGCTGTTTAACCACGTACACATCACTGTCAGTCTCTGATCACATACTTAAAAGGGGTTGCAAACTTTTGGGGACACTTTTCTTTTTCTATTTAAATGTGTGTATTTGGGGCTAAAAATCATTTTTTTTATTGGTTTTCATTCAAAATTTTGCTTCATTTTCCTTCTATCATCTTTGTGTGGCACTGTATATTGCTGGCTGTAGACTGAGTTTACTCGGGATCAGTCAGTGAGCTCATTTTGATGTCCTGGCAGCACAGTTTATAACTCTTTTTTTATCTATCTGTTTGTGAGCTCCTCTGAGCTGATTTAGGACTACAGACCACATCAAAGCCTTAGTTGCAAGAAAAGAAAGATCATGTAAAAGCCAAAAAGTGAAACATTTTGAATGAAACACAGTTTTTTATGCCAATTTACATGCATTGTATTAAACATAAATATGATTGTATATGCTTGAGAAAGGTTCTCACTGAGGAACCAAAATATCGCCAAGTTGGGCCATTAAATAAGAAGCTTTTTTCACTTGAATAGTGTGCTGCCTCCAATCTCTGGACAATCACAGGGTGCATGTTCTGTAGCTGTCTAACAGCCGTAAAACATGAGGCCGTGGGGACCCAAACATGTCACTTGATCACCCGTGATACTCGGTGCACACCCGACCCCCACCATACTTGGTGCACACCCGACCCCCGCCATACTCGGTGCACACCCGACCCCCTCCATACTCGGTGCACACCCGACCCCCTCCATACTCGGTGCACACCCGACCCCGCCATACTCGGTGCACACCCGATCCCCGCCATACTCGATGCACACCCGACCCCCGCCATACTCGATGCACACCCGAGACCCCACCATACTCGGTGCATACCCGAGCCCCCGCCACATTTGGTTCATACCCGAGACCCCACCATACTCGGTTCATACCCAAGACCCCACCATACTCGGTGCACACCCGACCCCCGTCATACTCGGTGCACACCCGACCCCTGCCATACTCAGTGCACACCCGACCACCCCCATACTCGGTGCACACCCGACCCCTGCCATACTCGGTTCATACCTGAGCCCCCGCCATACTCGGTGCACACCCGAGCACCCGCCATACTCGGTGCATACCCAAGTCCCCGCCATACTCGGTGTATACCCGAGCACCCACCATACTCGGTGCACACCCGACCCCCGCCATACTCGGTTCATACCTGAGCCCCCGCCATACTCGGTGCATACCCTAGCCCCCGCCATACTCGGTTCATACCCGAGACCCCGCCATACTCGGTTCATACCCGAGACCCCACCATACTCGGTGCATACCCGAGCCCCCGCCACACTCGGTTCATACCCGAGAAACCCCACTATACTTGGTGCATACCCGAGCCCCCGCCATACTCGGTTCATACCCGAGACCCCACCATCCTCGGTTCATACCCGAGCCCCCACCATCCTCGGTTCATACCCGAGCCCCCGCCATACTCGGTTCATACTTGAGCCCCCGCTATACTCTGTGCATACCCGTGCACCCGCCATACTCAGTGCATACTGCAGCACCCCCCATACTCGGTGCATACCCTAGCCCCCGCCATACTCGGTGCATACCCGAGACCCCGCCATACTCGGTTCATACCCGAGACCCCACCATACTCTGTTCATACCTGAGACCCCACCATACTCGGTGCATACCCTAGCCCCCGCCATACTCGGTTCATACCCGAGACCCCGCCATACTCGGTTCATACCCGAGACCCCACCATACTCGGTGCATACCCGAGAAACCCCACTATACTTGGTGCATACCCGAGCCCCCGCCATACTCGGTTCATACCCGAGACCCCGCCATACTCGGTTCATACCCGAGCCCCCGCCATACTCGGTTCATACCCGAGCCCCCGCCATACTCTGTGCATACTCGAGCCCCCGCTATACTCTGTGCATACCCGTGCACCCGCCATACTCAGTGCATACTGCAGCACCCCCCATACTCGGTGCATACCCGAGCACCCCCCATACACGGTGCATACCCGAGCTCCCGCCATACTCTGTGCACACCCGAGCACCCGCCATACTCTGTGCATTCTGCAGCACCCCCCATACTCGGTGCATACCCGAGTCCCCGACATACTCTGTGCACACCCGCTCACCACTGGCAGCTATTGGGACGCTTCGAGGGCATGGGCTGAGGCTGATGTGAGTGCCTGGCATGGCTTCTCTTTCTAGATTTTTAATTACAGTGATCTGACAAAAAGTAGCATTGCAGTTTTATACAGTGACGGCTCCCGTGTCCTAACAGATTAACAGTAAGTTCAATGTCAGTGTAATGTGGTCTGATCAGGTTCCTGCGATTTGCAGGCTCATATTCGGTGCCTTGAAAAAGTATTCATACCTCCGTGAAATTTTCAGTTTCTTCATGTTACAGCTACAAACTTAAATGTATATTTATGTGATGTATCAAAAACAAAGTAGCAAGTATTTGTGAAGTGTAAAGGAAGTGATATGTTTTTCTAATTATTTTAACAATATAAATCTGAAGATTGTGACATGCATTTGTATTCAGTTCCCTTTAGCCTTATCTCCCTAAATAAAATCCTGAGTGACCAATTTCCTCCAGAAGTCACATTATTAGTAAATTGAGTCCAGTTCAGTCTTGGACTGGCCTACGGGAGAACAGGAGAATCCTCCGGTGGGCCCCTGTGCAAGAGTGGACCACCAGAGCAGTACTTGGCACTATATACTTGAATCACTATGTACAGACAATGGCAGCATCTTATTCATTTACCAATCTACCAAGATCATTCTTATATAAATTTGTGAATGAGGATAATGTCACATTTGCATGTAGCTGAAAAGTGGGGCCCTGGAGTTGGTTACTGGTGGGCCCTTGGCAGCCCAGTCCGACACCGAGTGCGTGTAATCTAGTCTCTGTATAACTAAAGCTGTTCTATGAAGGCCACGGAGGTTTGCTTGAGAGCGGTAGAAATCAAAAAGCATCAGGAAACCCAAGGAACACACCAGACAGGACAGGGATAAAGTTGTGGAGAGGAGTAAATCAGGGTTAGGTTATAAAAAAAAACCCCAAGCTCTGAACATCTCACGGATCACTGCTCAACCCATCATCCAAAAATGTTCAAAAACAGAAACTTTAGTTTCTATTTTTAGTTAATTTTGCTTGGTTTGTAACTGATCCTTTATTTTTTTTTCATGGGAATCTGCAAGTTTTTGCTATGTAATCTGAGAGCAGAATGTGAGCTTAAGGGGGAATCTACACTATAAGATAATTGTGAACAAGTGTTAAAAACACTCGTTTATTGGGTGTAATGACCTTTTATGCAGCAAAAAAGACCATCATTCTAAGCTGTGCATCATTTTATGTATATAGGACTTTTGCTGCCGAGAACCATGGCAGCCTATATGCACTGAGCAATCTATTACAGATCTTTTGGGGGGGTCTGCCTGTGTAAACAGGTATTCGAATGACTGCCGATATATAAAAGTTTGCCAGTCGACAGTTGTATTGTGCTTTCTGTTGGTCTGTGTAAACCGACCAAGGGGTCCTGAATCTAGTGATGTGTCAATTACCATGCTGAGTTTTGTTGCTTCAATGAAAATAGTGTTTTATCAGCAGGAGATTATCACTACAGGACTAGGTGCCTCATGCCTCCTAGTCCAACCAAGCTCCCACCACTGATTAGCAGCTCTCCATCAATGTGCACAAAAATCTGCCAATCACTGGTATGGGTGGAGTTATACAAGGCTCAGCATTCTGAGCACTGCTAGATCTGCAGCTGCGAAAACTGTGATTCTATCAAAATTACAGCATGAAAACCGTCAATTGACACATCGCTGGAATTTCTGCTTTCGGACTTCATAGTAGTGTACACAGAAGTCTGCAAATCAGTTATATGAGTGGGGTTATGCAAGGCTCAGCATTCTGAGGACTGCTAGATCTGCAGTCAAAAAACTGTGATTTTATCAAAATGACAGCATGCAGACCGGCAAGTGACATATCGCTGGAATCAGTGTCTCTGCCCCTACATCATGCTGCTTTCAGACTACATAGCAAAACCGGCTAACAGATTCCCTTTAAATGCTGTCTGTGGAAAAAAACTGACCTCAAATGGACAGAACTCTAGGGCTGTCCCGACAACAGGGTTTTTTTAATTACACGGTCCATGAAAAAAAATTGCACCATGCAGCATTTTCCTCCTAGGTTGGATGAGAAATCGTCCATTTTTCAGGATGAAAATCGGACAATTTTTCATGCCCTTGTGTGAATTTCACCTTGTAGACGGTGGGGCCTTTGTTTTCAGCGGACTTTTCTATTCTAATTAGCAGAAACGGCCAAATGCGCGATCCCCTCCACTGATCAGAGCTTTATGGCTGCATGATTGGCATCAAATACAAGTGCATTAGCCGGAAATCTCTCTGATGTCCCCACATCCACGTATAATACTCCTTTCCTCCTGGGGTCACGCCGCTCCGTTCGTGGCACTACGGTTAAGAGATTAACTATAAGAAAAATAAACCTTTCCATTTCCTAGTTACCCAGCAGTACAGAACTTGTGAGAACTCCGAGTGATGAGACACACTAAGCATTCGGCGTATTTGCATGACTGGGCATGTGTCCTGCTCCAGTAATAACCTGGATTATAAACACATGTCTGGCGGTACAACGGCCGCATGAATACGGCGCTTCCTCCTAGAAAACAGAAACCCGTTTCCATCCTTAAACTGGAAGCTTTGCTCCTCTGTGCCGCATGTGTGAGAAATCGGCTAAGAAAACTGACATCTACGTTACAACGCAGTGAAGGCGGCGAGTTTGTGTCAGTACTTAAAGGGGTTGTCCAGGATTAGGTCTGCAGCTAGTGATGAGTGAACATGCGCGGATAAGGTGTTATCTAAGCATGCTCGGGTGCTAGTTCCAGGCCTTGTGGATGCATGTCTCGTGGCTGTTCGATAGCCGCAACACATGCAGAGACTGTCTAAGAAACAGAGAATCCCTGCTGTCTAACAGCTGCGAGACATGCAGCTGCGGGGACTCAAACATATTTTTCGAGCACGCAGAAGACACTCGGTTAGCACCCGAGCATGCTCAGATAACACCTTATCCCAGCACGTTCGCTCATCACTAACTGCAGTTTATCTACTATCAAGTGAACGGGATTGAGCTGCAACATGAGACACAGTTTTTGGCCAGACATGGTTGTATTTTTTTCTAACCCTGGACAACTCCTGTAGATCCCCTAACAGACTGGTATAGTTGGGGTACCCAACAAATGTACATACATGGAAACTATATAGATATCCCAACAATCTTTAGGCTGGGGCTATACACTGCAGATGTGTCGCGCAACAGGCAGTACCTGGTAACTGCAGGCGGCACCTACTTCAATGGAGATTGATGTGTCAACTCTCTCATTTCACTTGTTTTAATTAGTTTCTCTCTTCCTCGGTTATAACTAATCTCTCTCTTTTCCAGCCACAATTAATCCATATGTTCAATGTGAGGGTGATACGTTCCCTGTCCGGAGATGACTGTATGCATTTCAATTTTTCCTCTGTCATGAATATATATATATATATATATATATATATATATATATATATATACACAGACTCACTGATGATTCTCATGAACCTTGCATTGAAGTCTATGACACATTTTGAAGCCTTCATTTCAGCATGAGATGTCACTGTGCACTACAAAAAAAATGAAAGAAGAAAAAACAAAATAAAGAAACAAATAAGAAAAAGAAAAAATAAGGAAAGGAAAGCAAAAGGAAAAAAGAAAGGAAAGAAAAATTAAGGCCCATGTAATGTTAGCATGAAATCAATGTACAGGTGCACAAGTACATTGCTAACAATGGGAATACGCCTTGAATTTTCAGTTAAAGGGTTGTCTTGTTTCATAAATGTTGTCACCCCAAGCTTGAGTGACACGCAATAAAACAACTCGCTATTCTGTGGTTCCGGCGTTATTTTTCACGACAGGCTATGGTATCTGATCGGCTGCAGCGGTGATGTCATGTTGACAGTGCTTAAAACAATCATTAAGCTCAGAAGCTCATGCCATCAAAATCGACAGAGCTGTCAAGCCCGAGTGATTGACTGCAGCGTTGTCGACAAGACGTTAACTCTTCAGCTGATTGGAGACCAGAGCAAAGCTGAACCACAGCCCCGGACCTCAGGAGGGCGAGTAAGAGCTCGGTTCTTTTTTTTTTTGCATCTCAGAGCTCATGGGGGGATAATCTTAGAAAAGGATCAGTTTGGTGGGATCTAATTGCCGGGATCTCCTTGATTACTAGAATAGACTATAATGGGAGGTCAGCTGCCCTTCTCACCGACTACGTAAAAGAAAAGAGGACATGGATCCCCATTATAATGGCCTACGTGGGTCCCAGGACTCAGACCCCCATTATCTAACACTTATCACATCTATAAATGATGCACAGGTTGAGGAAGACCCCTCACCGCACTCCCTCATTTCGTAGAGAGCCCTGTGCGCCTTCTTTTGTATTTCCGCCCTATCTGTGATGCTGACGTATGGTTGCATAACGTACAGTAATGTACAGCCGGGCTCCTGATGGCCTCATAAGTGATGGGTACATTTTTGGTGGTGTCTAGTGACAGTATAATTTAAGAACACTCTTGCAGGACCGCATTGCATGTGGTTTCTGGGCACGGCAGTGAGGTTGGGCATGTTCCTGCCAGCTGGCTCGGGGCTGGGATCAGCTGTAGAAAGACGCTTGGTATTTCATAGCAAGGACTGAACTCAAGATGAAGAAGCTGCGTCCATAGTAGGACGCTTTGTGATAATTACTTAGAATAATGTCGTTTTCTGCCCTAATTTACCCCGTTAAAAAGGTCAAATATTTTATTTTAACGCAAAAGTCACCTATTAGCACCTTTGGCTTTATTTTACCGGATAATAGAGATTTTCCACTTTCACGAAAGTGGGGCCCACACCATTTCATAGTTGTAAAACAAATTGCTCTCACCCTTACTTGGTCCTGGACCGGATCTCAGACTTTGCTCCAGTCTCTATGTTTAAGCAATGTCACAACTATTGTACATGTCACTGTCACCGCTGCAGCCAATCACTGAGCTCAGCAGCTCGTGCCATCTACATCAACAAAGCTGATGAGCTCAGTGATTGGCTGCAGTGGTTATGTGCCCTGTAGACTTCATGGAGAGTAGAGAGGACTGGCACTGGATACGGGGAGGGCGTGTTTACCGCTGTGCAGTTTGGGCACCACTTTTCTGAAAGTGTAAAACTCATTTTAATGGGACTTTCCAGTTTAGACCCTTATACCTGCCAGGGCCGAGAGCGAGAACAAACAGTGAACATCACTCTGGAGGACTCGGCTCATCGTGCATTACATTGAGCGCCTTGTGCATGTTATTCTTAGAGGGAATATACCTCTTTCAGACGTCTTGTCAGGGATATAAGTGGATGCAGGGGGTGCAGTCTCACCTCCATCATCCTGGAGTCTAGGGCAGCCCGTAGGGTCCCTTTAGCCCAATACGATTCAAAACCTGTGATAGTTGGAGGCCCTGTTGGTGCGGGGATAGGGCATATTGACATGCAACATGTACAATCCCTCTTTTCTCAACATATGTGACCAGGTGAGAATCAGGAGAACTCCATGGTCTTCACACAGTTTAATTGTGCCAGAATTGGCAGGTTGGGATGACTTTTATCCAATGTCCATGGTCTGGTTTGGTTTTAGACCCTTTTGTTTTACTCTTCTATTTCAATATTTTGCTCCAAACTTGACTCGTTAATTATTCACAACATTGCAAGTTATCACCTATGCTCAAGCAAGTTTATCATTTGTTGAGATGTGGGGATCTGGCCGCTGGGATCCCCACTGGTCCCTTGAACAGGACTCTGATATGCTGGTTTGGAATGGAGTGGTGGCCGCGCATGTGCACCTCCGCTTTATTCATGGTCTCTATGGGAATGACGCAGGTAGCAGTGAACAACGCTCAGCCTTCTCCAGCATTCCCATAGACATTAAATTTCAATTCAATGTGCAGCCAACTCTTAGTTCCATTGGGGCATTATTGAGCCCTATTCTTGGGAATGGCAAGAGTCCCAGCGAGTGCAGTCCTATGAAATTAAGCATTGGTCGTGCATTTGAGCCCCTGGGATCTTAAAAGCCTTCCTTCTGGTGAGCTGGATCACTTTAATTTTAAAATTCCCACCAATAAATCGAGATATTTTGACAACTTTTCTTCACCGCTACTCTTTTTAAAAAACTTTTCAAAACTTTCCAGGAAAGTGCAAAAAGTGTCAAATATCAGTGCTTCAAAATCAATAAAATCCAGTATTTTGTTAGGGTACACCGCTAATGGATCCCCCCATAAATGACCATGTATCCCATCTAATTAGACATCTTGACTCCATCTTCATCCTCGTAAAGGAAGCAGTTAATCCCCTTCTATGATCGTTTTCCTTGGAATCAGAGAGTATCCTGTTACTGCAGCCGCAGGAGATTCTTCTTCCAGCTCAGTTTATTACTTTAGGATAAACCACTGACCGAACATAATGAAGGTTTCTCCTAAAAATGTGGCCTCTTGGTCAGATGAGAAATGCAGCTTCTTTGCTTTGTGGTTCCGTGATAAAGAAGGGTAAGTTTATGGCGATCATGTTTTCCTGCTTGGCTTGTAGAACAAAAGCCATAGCGATTTGGGATTTTGGAAGAACTACAGTATTTGTCTTCTCAGGATCCACAGATGCTAAAAGGGCATTTCTTAAAGGAATTGTTAGCATTTCTTTTCAGATGCCTAAATATAGGGTTAAACTTATATCACATGTCCATAGCTCTAAGGGGTAAAGTTTCTTTTCGCGGAGAGTGTCCAGATGGCGTAAGGAGACTTATAGGCCATGCATTGCTCCTCAGGGAGAAAATAGCCTGTTCAGAGAGGAAGAGGACTAGAGCTCTAGTACCACCTTCAATCCAAAAAAATGATATTGACCCTTTAAAGGACCTTGCCTTTGGATAAGAAGCTAATCCAGAAAAATCAGTTTGCAGACACATGTTCCGGGGTGTTTGCTCTTCATCAGTACAAAGTAGAAGAACTCTTTGGCTGGATGAGATGCATCTGTCAGCGGGTTAAAGTGGTAAAGTTTCTTCTTGTGCAGAGTGCCAGGTGAGCTTAGGAATACTTATAGGGTTCTGTATCTGAACGTGGACTGACCCTAGAGCAGGCTCTATAACACCATCTACAGAGGATCGTGCAATCATGATTGTTATAGGGTCTTCTTCTAGGGTTAGTCCACGCTGAGATACAGAAATCTATAAGTCTCCCTTCTAACTTGGTGCTGTCTACAAGGAGAAACTTTACGTCTTAAATCGCTGTCAGAGGCCTCTCACCCAGTCAATGAGTTCTCCTGCTTTGCACTGATGAAGAGCAAACACCCCAAAACATGTGTTTGCAAATGGAGTTTGAGAATGCATCTTGCTAGGTAGATGGTGTTATTGGGTCTGCTTCTAGGGTTAGTCCATGCTAAACATGGTGCCACATCACTCTCATTAGCGTGCCAACCCCCACGATCTGAAAGGGCCTGTTAGGGCTTAATAGGGAAAGTTTACTCATATCTGTTCATGTATCTCTCCCGGTGATAGATTTTTTGCCTGATATTTGCCATATTCTATTTGGAATTGGGATATCGAATGACCCAAGAGTTATATTGACCTTTATGACTATTGGAGCCTTACATTTCTATATGTTTTTAATTTTTGTGCTTATTTTTCATGTATATCAAATAATACATGTTTTATTGGGGTTTGTTCTGATTCGCTTGGTATGTAGTGAATAATTCCATCAGGTTAAACTAGTAAAGTGAGTTATGGGTAATCGTTTAAGATTGCAAAGTAACAATGACAATTACCTTTGCATCCTATTAACCTTTTCTTTGCCTTTATTTTTACAGAACAAGTGTTAAAGCATTTGTCCAACGTGGACACATTTGTGCATTTTTCTACATTATTCTTTAAGTGCTACACTTTAAAAACATATGAGAAAATAACTTTTCGATAGACTATATTGATGGCAAGTGTTTCCCAATTATTTCAGTTACTATAATTAATTTTTATTCTATCCAACCACTTTTTATTCTACTGTATTCTCCACCCTCCCCACTAAGGCCATGTTCACACGTTCAGTATTTGGTCAGTATTTTATATCAGTATTTGTAAGCCAAAACCAGGAGTAGGTGATAAATGCAGAAGTGGTGCCGTGTTTTCTCTGATTGTTCCTCTCCTGATTTTGGCTTATAAATACTGACCAAATACTGAACGTGTGAACGTGGCCTAACATGCATGCTCAGCTTTAACGATCATGCATGTTTTTACAGTGGGGAGAAAGAAAAGCATAGTTCTAGAGCGGAGTTGTTGGAATGGATCCTTCCAAAATCGTTCTCAAAAACGGCTTTAAAAACTCTTGGAAATCTCTTTAGAGTCTCAGGGCACATGGAATCTTTTTTTGCAGATTTTACGAAGCAGTTTTGTTTTCCCTGAAGAGGTTTTAAAAAATGCTTGGTGTTAAAAAAAATAAAATAAATAAAATGCAGGTCACTTCTTTGAAGCGGATCCTGAAGGAAATCTCTCCTAACAAGGCATTGTCCAATCAAGAGGCAGCAAAAACCAAAAAAAAAACAGTTCAAGAAAGAAACTCTTACAAAACTTTTCAAAACTTTTTCAGGAAAATGAAAAACTCCCCAAAAATGGGGAGTTTCTTGAAGCGGTTTCTGTTTGAAAAATTTATCGTTTTTGAAAGCCTGAAAAAATGCTCTGTACTTATCCGAAGAAGGCTTTTTTTTTAGCTTTATATAGTTCCCTTTTACATATTTGATTCATGAGATAACAACATGGCTTTGTGATTGTATATCATGCTTGCTATATAAGGCCAGCAGCGACAAAGTAACAGAACTCGGGATTTATTAGCTGTCGCTGTGCATTGTCAGGCTATGGAAGGAAATATCACCGCATGGATCTTAGAGGAAAGAGATACTTATTGGTTTCGGGACTTTCATATCCTGGAATCTCCCTCATAAATATTCCAGTTTTACATATATTATGGTAAACTTGGTAGTTTTTTTGGTAGGGGATCCTACAATACTAATTAGTTATTGTCATGGTATTAATTAGTTTTTTTTTTTTTTTTCATTTTTCTTGAAAATATAAGGAAGTTCCTTTAAAAGTTTATATATTTCGGATTTGAAAGGAAGACTGTCATCTCCAAAACACTTTTTAAACAGCTTACCAAAGATCCATATAGAGGAGTTTGTCCCTGTAAAAATCAAACTAATTTTATTAATCGTTGCCTCTAGAGATGAGCAGTCTGGTAGAAATTTGGATTCTGGTACCTGACCCAAACTTTATTCCAAAGTTCGGGTACCAGAATAATATCCAAACTTCAACCAGTACCTGAGCCCAATTAAAAATAAAGGAGACCTGTCTCTCTTTCCCTGGCCCTCCGCCTCCACAGACCTACCCCGGAACTAAGAACACTGCAACTGACATCTAGGGAAAGTCCGTATTCGGAGTTTAGTCCTGGAGGCAGTGATTACAGCGATATTAACTTATAAATTTTAGGTTATAATTAGCTGGATGATCCTTGATCAAAGATTCTTCTCTGGAGCATGAAAACAAGAACATGCCCCCAGAAGGTCTGAAGAGCATGCTTTCTCCTGTGAAATGTAATGATGGATAGCCCTACTTTCAGCCATTATCTTCGCACCTACTGTGTAGAGAACATTGTAAAAGGAGATGTGTAAAGCTTAGCATCATTATAAACACTTGCAGCTTTAATCTCATGGCAGTCAGTGTGGGGAGAGGGGAATACACTTGAGCTCTGAGTCATTACAAACACCTATTGCAGCTGCAACTCTCCTCTCACATCACTGTCAGTTTTGCTGTGCTTCCCTCTCACTGACTGTTGGGAGGTGAAATCCCCCAGAGGTTTTTGTAATGACACATAGCTCTGTTGTAATCTACCTTAAGGCTGCCATCACACTAGCAGTATTTGGTCAGTATTTTACATCAGTATTTGTAAGCCAAAACCAGCTTTATCTCATTACATGTTTCACAGCAGAAAGCATGTTCCTCTATCTTTCTTTTTCTCCCTTGCATGATGTCTTTTGCTTATGATGGTCAGCATCATGCAGGGGAGAAAGTAAATGTTCCTAGAGAAGAATCTCTGCCGATGACCCCTCTTTTTTGGCATAAAGTAGAACCTAAAATTTACAGGCCAATATCTATGTTTATTCAGCTCTGTAGCCACTATTGATGTGGCCAGTTTAACATCCTTAAACTGTTAAAACGTCCCCTTTAAATACCGTATGTATTTTTGGTACTGGTTTTTAATTTTTTTCCCCTGCAATCTGTATTTTAAATACAGATCTTGCAGCTTTTTTTTTTTTTAGAATATAACTTCCTGTTATTTCAGGAAATGCACGTGTACATTAGCCACAATGTATGGAAGCCTTAACCCCTTTACCCCCAAGGGTGGTTTGCACGTCAATGACCAGGCCAATTTTTACAATTCTGACCACTGTCCCTTTATGAGGTTATAACTCCGAAACGCTTCAACGGATCCTGGTGATTCTGACATTGTTTTCTCGTGACATATTGTACTTCATGATAGTGGTAAAATTTCTTTGATAGTACCTGCGTTTATTTGTGAAAAAAACGGAAATTTGGCGAAAATTTTGAAAATTTCGCAATTTTCAAACTTTGAATTTTTATGCAATTAAATCACAGAGATATGTCACACAAAATACTTAATAAGTAACATTTCCCACATGTCTCCTTTACATCAGCATAATTTTGGAACCAATTTTTTTTTTTGTTAGGGAGTTATAAGGGTTAAAAGTTGACCAGCAATTTCTCATTTTTACAACACCATTTTTTTTTAGGGACCACGTCTCATTTGAAGTCATTTTGAGGGGTCTATATGATAGAAAATGCCCAAGTGTGACACCATTCTAAAAACTGCACCCCTCAAGGTGCTCAAAACCACATTCAAGAAGTTTATTAACCCTTCAGGTGTTTAATAGGAATTTTTGGAATGTTTAAATAAAAATGAACATTTAACTTTTTTACACAAAAAATTTACTTCAGCTCCAATTTGTTTTATTTTACAAAGGGTAACAGGAGAAAATGGACCCCAAAAGTTGTTGTCCAATTTGTCCTGAGTACGCTGATACCCCATATGTGGCAGTAAACCACTGTTTGGGTGCATGGGAGAGCTCGGAAGGGAAGGAGCGCCGTTTGACTTTTCAATGCAAAATTGACAGGAATTGAGATGGGACGCCATGTTGCGTTTGGAGAGCCCCTGATGTGCCTAAACATTGAAACCCCCCACAAGTGACACCATTTTGGAAAGTAGACCCCCTAAGGAACTTATCTGGATGTGTGGTGAGCACTTTGACCCACCAAGTGCTTCACATAAGTTTATAATGCAGAACCGTAAAAATAAAAAATCATATTTTTTCACAAAAATTATATTTTTGCCCCCAATTTTTTATTTTTCCAAGGGTAAGAGAAGAAATTGGACCTCAAAAGTTGTTGTCCAATTTGTCCTGAGTACGCTGATACCCCATATGTGGCAGTAAACCACTGTTTGGGCGCATTGGAGAGCTCGGAAGGGAAGGAGCGCCGTTTGACTTTTCAATGCAAAATTGACAGAAATTGAGATGGGACGCCATGTTGCGTTTGGAGAGCCACTGATGTGCCTAAACATTGAAACCCCCCACAAGTGACACCATTTTGGAAAGTAGACCCCCTAAGGAACTTATCTAGAGGTGTGGTGAGCACTTTGACCCACCAAGTGCTTCACAGAAGTTTATAATGCAGAGCCATAAAAATAAAACAAAATTTTTTTCCCACAAAAATTATTTTTTAGCCCCCAGTTTTGTATTTTCCCTAGGGTAACAGGAGAAATTGGACCCCAAAAGTTGTTGTCCAATTTGTCCTGAGTACGCTGATACCCCATATGTGGGGGGGAACCACCGTTTGGGCGCATGGGAGGGCTCGGAAGGGAAGGAGCGCCATTTGGAATGCAGACTTAGATGGAATGGTCTGCAGGCGTCACATTGCGTTTGCAGAGCCCCTAATGTACCTAAACAGTAGAAACCCCCCACAAGTGACACCATTTTGGAAAGTAGACCCCCTAAGGAACTCATCTTGATGTGTTGTGAGAGCTTTGAACCCCCAAGTATTTCACTACAGTTTATAACGCAGAGCCGTGCAAATAAAAAATATTTTTTTTTCCACAAAAATTATATTTTAGCCCCCAGTTTTGTATTTTTCCAAGGTTAGCAGGAGAAATTGGACCCTAAATGTTGTTGTCCAATTTGTCCTGAGTACGCTGATACCCGATATGTGGGGGGGAGCCACCATTTGGGCGCATAGGAGGGCTCGGAAGGGAAGGAGCATCATTTGGAATGCAGACTTAGATGGATTGGTCTGCAGGCGTCACATTGCGTTTGCAGAGCCCCTAATGTACCTAAACAGTAGAAACTCCCCACAAGTGACCCCATATTGGAAACTAGACCCCTCAATGAACTTATCTAGATGTGTTGTGAGAACTTTGAACCCCCAAGTGTTTCACTACAGTTTATAACGCAGAGCCGTGAAAATAAAAAATCTTTTTGTTTTCCCACAAAAATTATTTTTTAGCCCCCAGTTTTGTATTTTCCCAAGGGTAACAGGAGAAATTGGTCCACGAAAGTTGTTGTCCAATTTGTCCTGAGTGCGCTGATACCCCATATGTGAGGGTAAACCCCTGTTTGGGCACACAGGAGAGCTCGGAAGGGAAGGAGCACTGTTTTACTTTTTCAACGCAGAATTGGCTGGAATTGAGATCGGACGCCATGTCGTGTTTGGAGAGCCCCTGATGTGCCGAAACAGTGGAAACCCCCCAATTATAACTGAAACCCTAATCTAAACACACCCCTAACCCTAATTCCAACGGTAACCCTAACCACACCTCTAACCCTGACACACCCCTAACCCTAATCCCAACCCTATTCCCAACTGTAAATGTAATCTAAACCCTAACCCTAACTTTAGCCCCAACCCTAACTGTAGCCCCAACCCTAACCCTAGCCCTAACCCTAACCCTAGCCCTAACCCTAGCCCTAACCCTAGCCCTAACCCTAGCCCTAGCCCTAGCCCTAACCCTAACCCTAGCCCTAACCCTAACCCTAACCCTAGCCCTAACCCTAGCCCTAACCCTAGCCCTAACCCTAATGGGAAAATGGAAATAAATACATTTTTTTTATTTTTCCCTAACTAAGGGGGTGATGAAGGGGGGTTTGATTTACTTTTATAGCGAGTTTTTTAGCGGATTTTTATGATTGGCAGCCGTCACACACTGAAAGACGCTTTTTATTGCAAAAAATATTTTTTGCAATACCACATTTTGAGAGCTATAATTTTTCCATATTTTGGTCCACAGAGTCATGTGAGGTCTTGTTTTTTGCGGGACGAGTTGACGTTTTTATTGAAAACATTTTCGGGCACGTGACATTTTTTGATCGCTTTTTATTCCGATTTTTGTGAGGAAGAATGACCAAAAACCAGCTATTCATGAATTTCTATTGGGGGAGGCGTTTATACCGTTCCGCGTTTGGTAAAATTGATAAATCAGTTTTATTCTTCGGGTCAGTACGATTACAGCGACACCTCATTTATATCATTTTTTTATGGTTTGGCGCTTTTATACGATAAAAACTATTTTACAGAAAAAATAATTATTTTTGCATCGCTTTATTCTCAGGACTATAACTTTTTAATTTTTTTGCTGATGATGCTGTATGGCGGCTCGTTTTTTGCGGGACAATACGACGCTATCAGCGGTACCATGGTTATTTATATCTGTCCTTTTGATCGCGTGTTATTCCACTTTTTGTTCGGCGGTATGATAATAAAGCGTTGTTTTTTGCCTCGTTTTTTTTTTCTTACGGTGTTTACTGAAGGGGTTAACTAGTGGGACAGTTTTATAGGTCGGGTCGTTATGGACGCGGCGATACTAAATATGTGTACTTTTATTGGGTTTTTTTTTTTATTTAGATGAAGAAATGTATTTATGGGAATAATATTTTTTTTTTTTTTTCATTATTTTGGAATATTTTTTTTAATTTTTTTTACACATTTGGAAATTTTTTTTTTTACTTTTTTACTTTCTCCCAGGGGGGGACATCACAGATCAGTGATCTGACAGTTTGCACAGCACTCTGTCAGATCACTAATCTGACATGCAGCGCTGCAGCCTTCACAGTGCCTGCTCTGAGCAGGCTCTGTGAAGCCACCTCCCTCCCTGCAGGACCGGATCCGCGGCCATCTTGGATCCGGGGCTGGAGGGAGCAGGGAGGGAGGTGAGACCCTCGCAGCAATGCGATCACATCGCGTTGCTCCGGGGGTCTCAGGGAAGCCCGCAGGGAGCCCCCTCCCTGCGCGGTGCTTCCCTGCACCGCCGGCACATCGCGATCATCTTTGATCGCGGTGTGCCAGGGGTTAATGTGCCGGGGGCGGTCCGTGACCGCTCCTGGCACATAGTGCCGGATGTCAGCTGCGATAAGCAGCTGACACCCGGCCGCGATCGGCCGCGCTCCCCCCGTGAGCGCGGCCGATCGGCTATGACGTACTATCCCGTCCAGGGTCAGATAAGCCCAGGGCACCTCGACGGGATAGTACGTCTAAGGTCACAGAGGGGTTAAATAAGCGTGTGCAAAGTTCTTTAAGAAGGGAGCTGGAGCGCCAGTCAGCTGTGCTGCCACCTACTGTGATTGGTGGATCTGTGTTACCAGCTCTTAGGCCGAGATCACACACAGCGTGATACGGCCGAGTCTCGCAGGTTAAAACCAAGCTCTGGCACCTGCACTCCAGAGCGGAGCGTGCGGCCGCATAGCAATACATGGAGCTGCACGCTCCGCTCCCAAGTGCCAGAGCTTGTTTTTAACCTGCGAGACCCGGCCGTATCTCGTTGTAGTGTGACTCCGGCCTTACTGACATTGTATTCCTGCCTCTGATGGTAAGGAAATTGCTGTAAACTCTTCCTGAAAGGACAGGAAGTGCTAGTCTAACATAACCCCAGTGGCCAGTGTGGAAATTGCAAGTTTACTATTTTTTTTTAAATAAAAACCGTGATATGAAAAGAAAATTGACCACCATTTTTTAAAGATAACAAAACCCTGATTTAAACAACAGTTCGTTTTCTGATAACAGCTTCCCTTTAAAGTCATTGGTCCCATTGGGGTGTGTGGTGGGAGGAAGGGTTCTGCCCAAATCCTTTTAAGCGGGAATATATACACATATTATGGATGGATTTGCCATTTAAGCCTTGGTTATTACTTCTCTTCACTTTCAACCAAAATATAGTTCACCTCTGTTCTGCTGCCTGAATTCATTAACATGAGATGAGTAATTAGAATTCTTTAAATTAGGCGGTACCTGATCCTTGCCCTGGCACAAATTAACCCATTGTACGGTTCCTGCTAAACCTAAAATCAGAAACATTTCCTACACTCTGCTAGTTCAATGTAAAACATTTGGGCGAGCTGGTATCCACGCCCGACACACCCCAATCTCTAAATAACAAGTCGGCTAAAATCAAAACGTTTAAATGACATTACATGCCACTTACTACAGAAATAAGACTGTCACGGCCATGAGTGGTACTTGCATTAAAGATTTTTTATTCCAGAAACTACGCCACTCCTGCCCTTGGATCGGCTAAATAACACACGGAAAACTTATTATTTTTTTTTTTTTAGAATTTTTTTTTTTTTTTGCAGCGTCTTCTAAAAAGTGCTAGCGTTCTATTATTTTTTTCATCGCTGTAAAAAAAAAAGTTACAAAAAACTGTCCAAAAACCACTAGAAAAATGCAAAAAAAAAAGCCAATCCAAAATGCCTACAAAAAAAGCAACAAAAATTATAACAAAAAGCTTTAGAAAAAGTAAAAAAAAAATAAAAAAAACTGAGGCGCTTTACACACTTGAAAATATAGTGTGAGCATACCCAAAAAGTTTGTTGGAAGGGTAGCGAGATTACAAGGCATTTACTGCACCAGGAGGATCCGAATATTCTGTGAGGAGTCGGTCTTCATATTCACGGTTCTGGCACATTTGGAAAAACTAAAGATTTAATTTCCTCTATTTTTCTTCATTCTTGTTTCACGTCATTCGAGCAGCTGGCAGAATGCTAACCCCAGGGCTGGAAACAGGTTTCTGGATTTCTTTCTCAACATCAAAGCATTGGCCAGAAGACCATCGTTATTCTGTAATAACCAGGAATTCGGAAAAGACTCCATAATATGCAAATGATGACCTTTTTATGAAAAATGATGAAGGGATTTTGATTATTTTTCTAAAGCTTACCTGTAATTTCAGGTAACTGGTGAAGAATAACATTATTTTTTTAGGTCTTCTTTCCTATCATTAACTATTGTAACTTTCTCAGTAAAAGGTGTTCAGTGCTCCGGTCCTGTGGCCACAGACTATTAATGTAACCCCTGGACCTGAATCATGCAAATCTTTATCCTCGATTTTATCTGGAACACATTATTTAAGAAATTGTACAACGGTTGCACAACAAGTTGTACAATTAATATTTGTAGTAATTGTTATTTTTAGATTTTTTTCCTTAAAGGCAGTTAGTAAGATCTACCCCCGAAAAATAAAAATGATATATGGGCATAAAGATGTTTGAAAACTAAATCCATTGACACCTTTATATTTTCTATCTGCTACTGTGTCCCCAAGAAATCAATTAAGCGTTAAGTGCTCTGGGCGTAACAGAGCACTGCCTGAGCTTCAGTCTCTGGAAATAGTTTCCCCAGCCGCTTTAGCTTTATTAATATCCTACTTTCTGATTATCTTGCCTAGTGTCTGACATTACACACAGTGAGCTATCAAATCAAGCTAAACAGGCGGGAAACAACCCCGGGAGACGAAGAGTCTCAGGAAGTGCTCTGTTACACCCAGAGCACTTAATGTGTCTCATTTGCATATGAATTAAAATCCAGATTTCTCTGGAATGCAGCAACAGATAAAAGATGTAAAGGTGTCAATAGATTTAGCTTTAAAAGACCTGTATGCCTATATATGCAGTTTGGGGGATTTGATTTTACTGATAGATTCCCTTTAGAACACTTCGAAAGTTTGTTTTAGGAGACATCAAAAACAAAGGCACAGTAAATTAGGATTTTTATGAAAAATGCCCCTAAATTTTTCATTATTGGTGTTTGCCCCTGCAGCAGGGGCTGACAAATCTTTGGTGCAACCTGGGGCCAACGAAGTAAGGGGGCCCATTTCTACCGCAAATGGAGGTGGAATTGAGCATTATGATGAACAATATTTCATCATAATGCAGAGGACCCATATACTGTTCTTACACAGGGGCCCTCTCCTGTATGTGTCCCCCATTGGCCCCTTTAGTTAGCAAGTATTCTAGTGATTTGTTATTACTGCCATTTAAACAGGTAACACAACTTCCCGATTAGGGCAATAAGTAAGGGTTCTAGTGGTCGGACCGCCGTTTATATTATAGTTATAGGCTATCCTTTGGATAAGTGATATCTTGATATTACCGGATCACAATAATTGTATGTGAATGTTATTAAATCGGTTCTAAAAAAATGCTATAGTTATAACTGATTACAGGTCACTATGGAGGGGATTCATGTTGTCTACCATAGCAACCAATCAGAGCTCAGCTTTTACTTGTTAAGCTGCTGTGTTAAAGAGAAAGCCATGCTGTGATTGGTTGCTATGAACAACAAGGCCAGTTTTTCTCTTATACAGCGCTGCTAAATGAGGCCCTCTGATTGTAGTAATTAATCAGCTATCCTATGATAATGTCAGGTTCAGACTGTCATTTAATGACCATGTATACATTAGATGCCAGATGTAGCTTTGCACTGGAGATATCCTACATAGAGTACTACCAATGAAGCTGTGGTAGTTATTATTTAGATGAGCTGATTAGATGTGATCTGTGACGTTCCCTAATTAAAGCATGAAAGATAATAACCAATGTAAAAGTCGTGTGTCCAGTCCTCCAACATTGTGATTATCAGATATCAGTCAGCATATTTCCCCCATTTTCACCATTCCTGCTGATAAGGTCACCCATGGCAGACGTGCTTGTGGCCAGAAACTGAAGCATTTAATCCTATAATTACCACCAAATATAATATAATAAATTACATCAGTCCTTATAGTAAAATTATATCATACTTTATTAACATACATTAAAAACACAATTACAGAAGACAAAAAAATCATTTAAACTCCATAACACTCAAAAAAAGGGCAGTGTGGTAAGATGGGAACCAAAAGATTTACCATAACTAAACAACAACAAACAATCGATAAGACCAAACTAGCATCAGTTTATGAATTCAGCGTCAGAACGGCTGTCACTTCATGGATGCAGCTCCAGAATCACCATCCATACATGAATGCAGCACCAGGACCACCATCAGTACATGTATACAACACCAAGCTTAGTACAGCGACAAATTATAATGTCAGGTCAGCCCTATATGGTACTTGTGTTGCTTGATCCTACAATTCCCAGTATGTCCTTAACAATAATAAGGAGATGCTTGCTGGAAGTTGTTGTTACCAGCCATCATCAGACGGGATCATACAGACACCGCAGCACTGATGAGACGCCAGCAGTATCACAAATAAACATTTACATCCAAGTACCTTATAGGTGACATCTTCTCTGATTCAAGTCGTCCCCATCTCTTTTGTCTCCATACAGTACAGATGCTATAATGAGAATTTATGCCCAGATCTATTCGCTGCAGATTGTCCTCTTCTCTGTTTTCAGCAGCACTTCTTGACATGGTGCCAGAAATAAAAGTATTATTATACTGCCCCATAAATAAAAATATCTCCCATGCTGCGTCACTGGATAAATAATTGCCCCTCACTATTCTTCCTGCACAATATATTTTCCTCAGACTGCCCCTCTCCATAGTTTCCCCCCATACTACCCCTCTCCATAATGTCCCCTGTTATGATCTGGTGGCCTTGGAGCCGCATGGAACTTTCTCTGGAGTTGGTGGAAACTATACTGACCGCAAATCCTGAACTTAACACCGCAACTAGAAGTAGCCGTGGGGTGTGCCTAACAAATCCTAGACACCTCGACACAGCCGGAGGACTAAATACCCCTAAAGATGGAAGTGGGAATTCTACCTTGCCTCAGAGCAGAACCCCAAAGGATAGGCAGCCCCCCACAAATATTGACTGTGAGTAGTAGAGGAAAGACACACGCAGGCAGGAAACAGGATTAAGCAAAAGAGGCCACTTCTAGCTAAATAGGAAAGGATAGGACAGAATACTAAGCGGTCAGTATTAAAACCCTTCCAAAAAATATCCACAGCAGATGATACAAAAAATTCCACCATCTAACTAAAGATGTGGAGCGTATATCTGCAACTCCTGAGAATCCAACTAGACTGAGAAAACACTGACACAATTTAAGCTGGACAAGAGAAAACAATGAATAGCACAAAATTATTAGCACACAGCATGTGTGCTACAGAAAAAAGAAACCAAACACTTATCTTTGCTGATTTAGCAGCAAGGCAGGAGGAACAAGACAGATAACCTACTCCTCCCAGAACCATGGACAACTGCCAAGGACTAATTAATCCTGCACACCTAAATACCCCAGTCAGAACTGCAATCAGCAGAAACACCTGACCAAGACTGCCCTTCAGGGACAACTGCATTACCACTTACAACCACCGGAGGGAGCCCAAAAGCAGAATTCACAACAGTCCCCCCCCCCACACTGCCCTCTGCGTAATGTCCCCCAACACTGCCCCTCTTCATAATATCTCCCACACAGCTCCTCTCTATAATATCCCCTCCACACAGCCCCACTTCATATTATCCCCCACACACAGCGATTCTCCATAATGTTCCCTCCCACACTGCCCCTTTCCATTAAGTTCCCCCGGCTGTCCCTTTCCATAATGTCCCCCTCAAATTGCACCTTTCCATAATAGCTCCCCCACACTGCCTCTCTGCAGAAAGTCTCCCCACCCTACACTATAGTTTGCCCACTTTCACAATCTCCCCTAATGCCCCAAATTGACCCCATAGTTCCATAGTGGCCCCCATAGTATTCCCCATTGTCCCATAATGACCCCATAGTGTCCCCCATTGCTACAAAATGTTCTCTGAAAAGTAACACAAAACAAACAGCAAACACTTCATCTGCGGCCCCTCCTGGAGTGCTTATTGGTGCCCACTGTGTCCTCGTCACCTCTACAGCCTGGTATTGGGAGCAGTGTGATTACGTCAGCAGCGTGATGACCTCATCACGCCGATGCACATTTGGGCGGGGGCTGATGAGTGTTGCGTTACTCATGCTCCAGCTGATACGCATGGGGCTCCCAACATATGATAAAAGATCTGGCGTGTTCAATTTCAGACTGACAAACCTTTTGTTCTCTATTGATAAGCTGTCGGGCAACAGCGCTCTTATAGGGAATCCTCCGGTTCTCCAGTGGGTCAGTCCGACCTTGCGTGAAGCTGATTGGCAAAGCCTAAAGAGGTTGTCCCCTCCTTTATCATTGATGACTTTTCATTAGGATAGGTCATCAATGTGTGATCGGTCGAGGTCCGACTCCCGGCACCCTTCCAATCAGCTGTTCTTGGTGTTGGCAGCCTCCGGCGTAAATGCTCAATTGCGGAGCTCCTCCGTTTTCTGATAGTCGCCTCGGCCGGGTCCTGTACATCCACGTCGTATTGATTTGAATAGGACGCAGATGGCCAGTACTCAGCCAGGGCCATTATCAGAAGACGGAGCAGCTCTGCAATTGAGCATTTCCGGCCCACTGCCGACACTTAGAATAGCTGGAGTAGGGGCCGTGTGTCGGACCCTGCCCGATCTGACTTTGATGATCTATCCTAAGGTAGGTCATCAGTGATAAAGTAGTGGACAACCTCTTTAAGACCTCTTTATTCTCCACACTGTAAGTTTAAAGCAGTTTTTCCTGAAATCTTTTCCCTTGATTGGGAAATTATTTAATTACACCTGCACTTTTGTGAACTGAAAGTGATTTCATGCAAGAACAAGTTGCCTGTGAGTTTGCAGAGATATTCAGCTAAAGTATTCACGTTTGGGACAATGCCTGCTCAGATGACTAATTTGTATGATGCTCGTTAATAGATTTGATACTTATGTAGAAGTATGCTGCAGGCATCTGATCTTTAGCAGTCATGCACATGGAAGAGCCGTGTCCAGGAGCCTATTGTGAAGACGCACACTGCTTCGTCCACATGGAGACCGATCCATTATTGCACTTGAGCCTTGTTTTGTCTATTTTTTTGCTTTTTTTCATTTGTAAATTTTATATGTTTTCGCCTGTTTTATTTATGTTTGCCATTGTGGCCGGGGATTCCAGATGTTTTTGATTGATTCATGAATTGCGACCTTTGAAAAAGTCGCAAAATCTTGAATTTTTGCTCCAATATTTATGATATGTAGGCATGATGTGCCTTTTTTTTGCGTTAACATTGCAAAAAAGGTTAAAGACAAAGATTAAAAAACATTTTTGACTTTGCACAAAATTCACAAATCATTTTTAAGGATTTGGCATAAGACAATGTCAATGAAAAACCAGAAGACGAAAAAAGAAAATTGATTAAAAAAAAATGCAAAAGATGATTCGGGACCGTGATGCCATATTCCTAGGCTATTCAGATCAAGAATTAATGCTTTTAGGGAATTAACCTCCATAAGGCCTCATTCAGATGTTAATGATTTTTCAAAAAAGATCTGATTTTCATTGTGTTTTTGTTACGATTCTCATCAATGTTTACGATCAAATAAATAAATAAATGGCAAAGCTTCTCCTATCCTCTACAACATTGTCATGTCTGTGCAGTCCGTGCATTTTGTTCCCCCACAACTTTCCTAGGAAAGCTCCTTTCCAGATAATTGTGCAACCTAAACAGACTGCTGATTACTCGACAAGCAAACAAAACACTCGTTCTTCTTTTCGTGCTGCATAAAAGATCATCATTCTCAGTAGCACACCGTCCTGTGTAAACAGAACTCACGCTGCCGAGTACAATGTCAGCCTATGCGCACTAATAACGATCCATTACAGATCAATCAGTGCGCATATGAAAAATGGTCTGCCTGTGTAAACCGGATTTTAAATGACCGCCGATTGGTAAATATTTACTGATCAGCAGCCGTTTATAATGCCGTAATGTTGGCTAATGTAAACACACCTTAAGGTCTCATTCACACCTCCGTGTTACAAGTACGTGTTGTATGTGTTATTTTCTCGGATCCATTTTAATCTATGGTGCTATTCACATGTCCATGCTTTTTCACAAACTGAGGGTAATAATGGACACATGGATAACACACTGAGGGTAATAACGGACACACTGATGACACTGGTGGTAATAACGGACACACTGATGACACTGGTGGTAATAACGGACACACTGATGACACTGGTGGTAATAACACACATGGATGACACGCTGAGGGTAGTAACGGACAAACTGAAGACACTGGTGGTAACGGACACACTGATGACACTGGTAATAAATAACGAACACACTGATGACACTGAGGGTAATAACAGACACATGGATGACAGGCTGAGGGTAATAACGGACACACTGATGACACTGAGGGTAATAACGGACACACGGATAGCATCATGCTGAGGGTAATAACAGACACATGGATGACACGCTGAGGGTAATAACAGACACATGGATGACACGCTGAGGGTAATAACAGACACACGGATGACATCATGCTGAGGGTAATAACGGACACAGGGATGACACGCTGAGGGTAATAACGTACACACTGATGACACACTGAGGGTAATAACGGACACACTGATGACACACTGAGGGTAATAACGGACACATGGATGACACACTGAGGGTAATAACAGACACACGGATGACACGCTGAGGATAATAACAGACACATGGATGACACACTGAGGGTAATAACAGACACATGGATGACACACTGAGGGTAATAACAGCACACGGATGACACGCTGAGGGTAATAACGGACACACGGATGACATGCTGAGGGTAATAACGGACACACGGATGACACGCTGAGGGTAATAACGTACACACTGATGACACACTGAGGGCAATAACGGATGACACACTGAGGGTAATAACGGATGACCCACTGAGGCTAATAACGGACACATGAATGACACACTGAGGCTAATAACGGACACATGGATGACACACTGAGGGTAATAACGGACACACGCATGACATGCTGAGAGTAATAACGGACACACGGATGACACGCTGAGGGTAATAACGTACACACTGATGACACACTGAGGGTAATAACGGATGACACACTGAGGGTAATAACGGATGACCCACTGAGGCTAATAACGGACACATGAATGACACACTGAGGCTAATAACGGACACATGAATGACACACTGAGGCTAATAACGGACACATGGATGACACACTGAGGGTAATAACGGACACACGCATGACATGCTGAGGTAATAACGGACACACTGATGACACACTGAGGGTAATAACGGATGACACACTGAGGGTAATAACGGATGACCTACTGAGGGTAATAACGGACACATGGATGACACACTGAGGGTAAAAACAGACACACGGATGACACGCTGAGGGTAATAACGGACACACGGATGACACGCTGAGGGTAATAACGAACACACTGGTGACACGATGAAGGTAATAACAGACACATATGACACGCTGAGGGTAATAACTGACACACGGGAGACACGCTGAGGGTAATAACGAACACACTGGTGACACGCTGAAGGTAATAACAGACACAGATGACACGCTGAGGGTAATAACGGACACGCTGGTGACACGCTGAGGGTAATAACGGACACATGGATGACACGCTGATACAAAACACTGATGATACCAGTAACATTATTTCACATACGTGTTTGAGCACTCTTGTGTGAATGAGGCCTTAGCCAGTAGAAAATAAAAACATCTTTTTACAGCACGCAGCAATCCGCAGGGTGCAGCACTTTCTTCAGGACTTCGTTACCATCTTGGCTTTGCTATGTGTTGAGTCCATCATGAGTGAAATCACTGCCGGTCCGTTCACATTCCAGCACTGATCTCGTGATTCAGAGCACAACGTGTCTGACTTATAATTAAAATGTACAGCACGGCATGTGTTATGGAGTGAATGTATGAAGATAGATGTATTTTATTTATTTATTTATTTTTAATAGCTCCCTATTTTTGAAAAAGATATCTAATGTATCGAAGGTGATTAAAACAATCAGTGCTCAAAAGATCTATGAAGTAATCTGCATTAAATCGATTATCGCATCTGGACAACTTCTCCTACAGATAATCTGCTGGAGATCAGTGATTACTACCAGAGGAAACTGCACATTACTATTGTAGTGGCCACTGCTGGAGAAATTTGGTATTACATGGTGTCCATATAATTATAAATAGGCAGCCATGATTTTCAGTCCTCCAATGCCTTTTTTGCAGCGACTCTCCAAATTTTCACCCTACTTCCTCTATACCACTTCCATTCATACCCCCTAATAGGGAAGAAGAAAATGTCCCATAATCAGGCATTATACCATTCACCTTATATCTATCAATTACCGTAATGGAGGATATTTGCTAATTCTGGCTCTTACCACTTATTGTAACTTTGCACAAGTTTTTTTTTTATTGTCCTTTAAACTCAAAGTTCTAAGTAGTCTTTATTAAACATATCCTACCATTGATCTATCTATTTTCCAACCGAATGCCTGCTCCTGAGGCCTCTCTACACACCCACTCCCTTCTCTCAGTGTTGGAGATAGCAGGAAGAGGGGGTTCTATACAGATCCGAAGTGGAGAGGGGAGAAAGTATCTAAAGTCTTATGGAGAGCGGTCATTAGCAAAGCCACCAGAATGCCTGCTCCTGAGGCCTCTCTGCACACCCACTCCCTTCTCTCAGTGTTGGAGACAGCAGGAAGAGGGGGTTCTATTCAGATCTGAAATGGAGAGGGGAGGAAGTATCTAAAGTCCTATGGAGAGCGGTCATTCGCAAAGGAAGAGATTACACGGAGCGGAAAAAGTCTAGTTCTGTGCTGACATTAAAACAAGCGGAGACAGAATCATCCCAGACATGCAGAGAACCTACATCCATTCCATGTTGAGGAATATACAAAAAAACCCTGTTTGGGAGAGAAGAACAGACAAATCGCGGCGCCCTAAGTGCGTAAACACAATATTATAGTCTTTAAAGGGTGCACAATTTTATGCACTCACCTGATAAAAGACTAAAATGGCTTTAGATCGTGTATCCTCCAAATTCCCTCTGAGATACTTTTCAATATACAGGGCTTGCAGCTTGCCTCGGGTGGATCCAAGTGAGAGAGCCAGAGTAAGGCTCACACAGGATGAGTAGTTCAAGAAAAGCACATCCAGCCCATGAATGGCAGCGCTTCCCAGGACTCACATTCAAAGATGATATTTCATATTTTTTTATTTCATAACTTAAAATAGAAGAGATACAACGCGTTTCGGATACAGTATATATCCTTCTTCAGGTATCATAAAAACACAGTACAAATCCTACTAGTATAAAATTCAATTACACTTATATATAGTATCACACCTTTTATCCCAGTCTCAGAAACTTGATTTGGGGTGTGGACCAAGTTCAGGAAAACACCCACTGATTGATACAGCCTTGTTAACATTGATGCAAGAAAGAGAGAGAAAAAAAAAATAATAAAAATAAATAAAAAAATAAAAAAAATATATCAAAGGGAAAAAAAAAAAAAAAAAACACAAGAAAAAAAAAATCACAAGAAAAAAAAAAAAAAAAAAATCCTCTAAACTCTCTCTATGATATCATTCAATCCATTTGGAAATAATGTTCCCAAACGATATATCCAAAACGTTTCTTTCCTGTTTAAAAGAGCATTCCTGTTTGCAACTCCAGAGGGTATCTGCTCCACTGGAGTTACTTTTATGTTAAAAATTTTATTATGTTTAAGTAGTAGATGCCTTGAGAGACTATGTTTTAAAAAGCCATTTTTTGCTCTATTTCTGTGGCCATTAATGCGGGACCGCAGTGTCTGTACAGTGCGTCCCACATACTGCAAACCACAACTGCATGTGATGACATATACAACATGATCACTACTACAGGTGAGTCTTTGTGAGATTTCAAAGACATCACCAGTATTATTGCATTTAATAGTTTTAGCCCCATGATCTAGGATCCCACAGGTGCAACATTTTTTGGAGTTACATTTAAAAACTCCGGTGCCTTGAAGAACTCCACATAAAGTTTGATCCTTATTTTTATAAATGTTTTTTCTTTTTGGATCCAACTGTTTTTTTTAATTTACTGGGGGCCACCAAATTTTTCAAAGTTTTACCCCTTCTATATGTAATCCCTGGTTTATCAGGGAGATGTTTTCCCAAGACAGGGTCACGCTTCAAGATGTACCAATATTTAGAAAGCACAGTTATTATGATTTTATTGCCCCTATTGAATGTTGTCACAAAATTCAATTTCCAGCGATCATCACTTTTTTCCTTACCAGTAGTCAAAGTGTCCCCCTTCCTGGTTTTTCCTTTTAAACATTCTTCCTGTGTTTTTATTTTGTTGTCCCTATATGCACCATTTATCAAATTTTTCGGGTATCTTTTTTCTTTAAATTTTCTTTTTAAAATTTTAGACTGAGCTACTATTGAAATCTAAAAAGCCATTTGAATCCACTTTTTGGATTCAAATGGCTTTTTAGATTTCAATAGTGCACATTACAAGAAGTGGAAGGTTAATATACCCCACAGCCAATTTTATCGCATCAGGAAGAATTGTACGAGAGAATCTGATTATGTAGCTCAGTCTATAATTTTAAAAAGAAAATTTAAAGAAAAAAGATACCCGAAAAATTTGATAAATGGTGCATATAGGGACAACAAAATAAAAACACAGGAAGAATGTTTAAAAGGAAAAACCAGGAAGGGGGACACTTTGACTACTGGTAAGGAAAAAAGTGATGATCGCTGGAAATTGAATTTTGTGACAACATTCAACAGGGGCAATAAAATCATAAGAACTGTGCTTTCTAAATATTGGTACATCTTGAAGCGTGACCCTGTCTTGGGAAAACATCTCCCTGATAAACCAGGGATTACATATAGAAGGGGTAAAACTTTGAAAAATTTGGTGGCCCCCAGTAAATTAAAAAAACAGTTGGATCCAAAAAGAAAAAACATTTATAAAAATAAGGATCAAACTTTATGTGGAGTTCTTCAAGGCACCGGAGTTTTTAAATGTAACTCTCAAAAAATGTTGCACCTGTGGGATCCTAGATCATGGGGCTAAAACTATTAAATGCAATAATACTGGTGATGTCTTTGAAATCTCACAAAGACTCACCTGTAGTAGTGATCATGTTGTATATGTCATCACATGCAGTTGTGGTTTGCAGTATGTGGGACGCACTGTACAGACACTGCGGTCCCGCATTAATGGCCACAGAAATAGAGCAAAAAATGGCTTTTTAAAACATAGTCTCTCAAGGCATCTACTACTTAAACATAATAAAATTTTTAACATAAAAGTAACTCCAGTGGAGCAGATACCCTCTGGAGTTGCAAACAGGAATGCTCTTTTAAACAGGAAAGAAACGTTTTGGATATATCGTTTGGGAACATTATTTCCAAATGGATTGAATGATATCATAGAGAGAGTTTAGAGGATTTTTTTTTTTTTTTTTTCTTGTGATTTTTTTTTTCTTCTTGTGTTTTTTTTTTTTTCCCTTTGATATATTTTTTTTATTTTTTTATTTATTTTTATTATTTTTTTTTTCTCTCTCTTTCTTGCATCAATGTTAACAAGGCTGTATCAATCAGTGGGTGTTTTCCTGAACTTGGTCCACACCCCAAATCAAGTTTCTGAGACTGGGATAAAAGGTGTGATACTATATATAAGTGTAATTGAATTTTATACTAGTAGGATTTGTACTGTGTTTTTATGATACCTGAAGAAGGATATATACTGTATCCGAAACGCGTTGTATCTCTTTTATTTTAAGTTATGAAATAAAAAAATATGAAATATCATCTTTGAATGTGAGTCCTGGGAAGCGCTGCCATTCATGGGCTGGATGTGCTTTTCTTGAACATGTTGAGGAATATGATAGCACTTCAGAAAAATGGTGCAAAATCATATCCAAATCGTACAATGTTGGCCGGATCTTTTTGTAAGAAATGCTTTAATTTTCCAGCTTGCCTTGTAATCTTCCAGAGATGTTTCTGGATCTTCCTTTGTAGAGTGTTTATCCAGGGAACGGCTTTATTTGGTGACATTCACACCGTAGACGTATTTCCATAAGTAAATATACAATTCTCTTGGGCGACTGATGCAACTGTTGCCTGTATTGGGTTACATTTTGTATTTGCCAGCCCATGACTGTATACTGAACAGATTGAGGCATTTGTGGCGACCTTCTTCTTGCCCCGAGACTTAAGGAGGCACAGGACAAGTTTTACAACATATATTATAGTCACGTGTGCCTTTTTTGCACATGAAATGTAACCGTTTTTGCTGTCCCCATAAATTGTGCTATAAAGGTCTCGTAGATGCAGGTTTTCCTTTTAGGACTCCCACCTTTTAGAAGGATAGGGGTCAGATCCTCCTTCATATGGGCAAGGTCCAATTGCAACCCGTGGACCCATTGTTGTTACACCCCTGTAGAGTGCCATACAGTAGTCAGGAGACCCCCCATTTTGCCATTATGTGGGGGTCCCAAAGATGACCACACAATACTCCATTAGTACTTTCATGTGAGTGGTCACCAGATAAGCAAGTCCGTGAATAGATGGTTGGGGGTCACAAAGAATGGCACTGAAAGCCACCTATGGACCTTAGACTAGAGGTTGTTGTCCCCCCCAGATTAAATAATAATATAGTATGCAGTAAGCTGTTCAGCTCCCTCTAGTGGTGGATGCAGGCAGCCAGAAAATAATCTTTTAAATCATGACCACCCACTTGCACTGGAAATAGAGGGGAATCCTGACAGTGCATACATTGCACATGGTCATGATTCGGCAATCTTCACTCATATAGAATGACATCAGAAATTTCTCTTGAGCCCAGGAAACCCCATTAAAGAGGACCTGTCACCAGGTCAAAAGTAGGCAGTATTTTGCTCTTATTTTGCTCCTGCTGCTCCTCTGAGTATTCATTTATTTCTTTATTTTATATCCACTATACTTTTCCAGAGATATTGACCTTTTCATTTAGTGCTAATTTTTATGGTCTTAACCAAGGATGAGTTGCTCACAGGGTAAGGCTATGTGCACACGTCGAAAAATCCGCTGCGGTTTTTACTGCGGATTTATCGCGGTTTTTAATGCGGATTCTGCTGCGGTTTTCCATCTGCATTTTTCTATTGGAGCAGATTGAAAACTGCTGCGGATTCCGCACAAAGAATTGACATGCTGCGGAAAATAATCCGCTGCGTTTCTGCGCGGCTTTTTCCGCAGCATGGGCATTGTACTGTAAACTCATGAGAAACTGCTGCGGATCCGCAGCTGCAGAAACGCTGCAGATCCGCAGCAAAATCCGCAGCGTGTGCACATAGCCTAATAATGCAGAGCAACCCAAAGACACACAAAGCAGGTTATGACAAAAGTTTAGCTTGTTTGTAGGGAAGACATTAACAAGGAGGGTAATGGATGTTTCTTCATGTAACTTCATGATAGTGGTGATATTTCTGCATAGTTCAGCCATATCTGCCGGGTATCAGTAGCTTTTATATAAGATTACAATAATTAGTAAATTACTTTTTAATTATTTTAATTATTTTTTTTAAGAGAAGGTGAATAATTGTTCATGGCTGCAGCCGCCTTAGTGTAGAGGATTACACACTGATACTTTCTCACTGACATGATGATACTAGTTTGCGAAATTGTAGCAGGATCTGAAATCCATATTATCGGCTTTTATTTGCTTTTTGATTGTGCATTGTGGAGAAAAGGAGAGACGGACGTACAAGGATCTCGACTGTGATTGTTTCTGGCATCATGACAAAACTCAATGCTGATTTGTAGACAAGTCTCCGTAGGCCTCATGTTTACGGCTGATTTCAAGGGACAAAAAATGGAACGCTGAACTCCATTGTTAACCTAGCTTGTATTTACAAGCAATTTTACCATTTTTTGCATGTCAAAATTTCCAGCCATTCTTGAGATATTAACACATATCTTTTGTTTACAGCTCGTTCCCTAGTAGACCGACCACCCCTGCTGTACAGCAGGACATGCACAGTGCTTACAAGCCTTTTTTGTTTCTATTAAAGGGACACTGTCACCTGAATTTGGAGGGAACAATCTTCAGCCATGGAGGCGGGTTTTTGGGGTTTTTGATTCACCCTTTCCTTACCCGCTGGCTGCATGCTGGCTGCAATATTGGATTGAAGTTCATTCTCTGTCCTCCGTAGTATATGCCTGCACAAGGCAATCTTGCACAGCGCAGGCGTGTACTATGGAGGACAGAGAATGAACTTCAATCCAATATTGCAGCCAGCATGCAGCCAGCGGGTAAGGAAAGGGTGAATCAAAAACCCCAAAACCCCGCCTCCATGGCTGAAGATTGTTCCCTCCAAATTCAGGTGACAGTGTCCCTTTAAGCTTGTAAGCACTGTTTTGAAACAGTCAAAGATCTCTATTATTTCCTACTCCCGGCCATCTTCAGTGCAGCGCTTACAAGCTAGACACCAGCGGTGATCGGTCTACTAGGACTTGTAAGGAAATGTGTTAATATCTCAAGAGTAGATGAAAATTTGAGTAATCCGTAAATTGCAAAACTGCTTGGATTTACAAGTACTATCCAATAATACCCATTTATCAATATGGGAATAACCCTCTTTAACTAAATGTGATGAGAGAATTCCTATGTCATGCACATGGCTTATTATATTATTATTATTATTATACTAGATCGAGGCACGATGCATCGGGAGGGCGGTAATGGGGAAAGGCTTGCGGCGCTGTTGTTTCCTAATGAGATCCTGTGATAATCTAATGACTTTTGCATCAGGGGACTCATGTGCTTGATGCCTACACTTATACGCATTGTTTTTGCCCCAGCGATGCTGTTGCTATTCAAGAGTCTCATTTGCCCTTTGTTGTCTTCGATGTTGTGCCTTTGCCGCTTTCCTTTCATTGTCATTGCGTATTTTTTAGGAGGAGCCATGTTGGCGTTGACATTTCCTTTTTAAAGGGGTTTTCCCACGAACAAAAGTTCATTTTAAAAATTGTCTGTGTCTGACCGTGTACAGAACATACCACAACTCCTGGGAATGGGAGGAAGCAAAAGACAATACTGACATTCCAGCAGGAGATCACAAAGGATACATTTTGTGAGGTAAAATATTTTTTAAAACAGTCAGTAAAATATTTTACCTCACAAAATGAATCCACTGTGATCCCCTGCTGTAATGTCAGTATTATCTTTTGCTTCCTCCCTTGCCCAAAAGATGTGGTATGCTCCGTGCACCGTCAGACACCGTACATTTTTAAAATGAACTTTTGTTTGTGGAAAAACCACTGTAATGTGACCGGCTTCCTCTGCCTGTAGACACGTTGTGTATCTGCCGCCGGGATAAGCCGAATGATTCACTGCGCCTGCATGTAATTTGCAGACAGCGGCGGTCACATTAAAACTGCGCATGCGCTCCTCGTGTACAAAGATAGCGGCAGTCAGTGAATCATTCGCCTGATCCCGGCGGCGGCGTGTTCGTGACGGTGTTCCGCTGGTGGTACCGTGCAAGAGGCTGCGTGAGTGTGTGAAAGTGTGAGTGTGAAAGTGTGAGTGCGTGAATGTGAGTGTGTGTGGTGCTTATCAGTGCTTGCACAAGTGCTGTGACTCATTCTAACAACTTGTGCTGATCTTTATGGGCTGTGAAGAGTCCCACTGATCTGATAATACTGGCCTATTCTAAAGGTACCTTCACACTGACCAACTTAACAACGATATCGCTAGCGATCCGTGACGTTGCAGCGTCCTGGATAGCGATATCGTTGTGTTTGACATGCAGCAGCGATCTGGATCCTGCTGTGACATCGTTGGTCGGAGCAGAAAGTCCAGAACTTTATTTTGTCGCTTGATCTCCCGCAGACATCGCTGAATCGGCGCGTGTGATGCCGATTCAGCGATGTCTTCACTGGTAACCAGGGTAAACATCGGGTTACTAAGTGCAGGGCCGCGCTTAGTAACCCGATGTTTACCCTGGTTACCAGTGTAAATGTAAAAAAAACCAAACACTTCATACTTACAGTCCGGTGTCTGTCGCGTCCCTCAGCGTTCTGCTTCCCTGCACTGTCAGCGCCGGCCAACCGTAAAGCAGATTACAGCGGTGACGTCACCGCTGTGCTTTACGACCAGCCGGCGCTCACAGTCAGTGCAGGAAAGCACAGCGCCGGGGGACAGACACAAGAATGTAAGTATGCAGTGTTTGTTTTTTTTACATTAGCACTGGTAACCAGGGTAAACATCGGGTTACTAAGCGCGGCCCTGCACTTAGTAACCCGATGTTTAACCTGGTTACCAGGGGACTTCGCATAGTTGGCCGCTGGAGAGCTGTCTGTGTGACAGCTCTCCAGCGACCACACACCAACGCTGCAGCGATCGGGATCGTTGTCTAGATCGTTGCAGCGTCGCTAGATCGTTGCAGCCGTGTGCCGCCCGTGTGGCGACTGGGTACCACACGGAGTGTGCAGGAGACAGCGCTAGAGATAAGCGCTGTCCCCTGCATCTGGTGCTGAAGCCGCCATTCATATCTTCTCTCCGCCTGCTGTTAATAAAATACTCACCCGGCTCCCTCGAAGCGTCCTCTCCGCGCCGCACCTTCTCCAGTATGAGCGGTCACGTGGTGCCGCCCATTACAGTCATGAATATGCGGCTCCACCCCTATGGGAGGTGGAGCCGCATATTCATGACTGTAATCGGTGGCACCACGTGACCGCTCATACAGGAGAAGCTGGCGCTGAGAGGAAGCTGCGAGGAAGCCGGGTGAGTATTTTATTAACAGCGGCGGGCGCACAGGGGGTGGGAGGGGGAGGGGACAGGGATCTTTATTTTAAACAAAATTTTAAACCACCCCCTTTTTCCTAATCATCACGTAAAAATCTAGACAATTACAAAATTAAACAAACCCTCCTCTAAGCTGAAGGGAGCAAATAACCCGAAACCATTGTCTGTAGATGGTAGAGTTGGGCAAAATTATTCACGGGACACAAGTCCAGGGCAAACTATCTCCGACCTACAGCAGTCCTAATGCCTTTTCTAACTAGTAGGCCTGGCTCAATTTAATGGGTGCGTTACACCACGACATAATGACTTTGTAGGGTAATCGGAGCAGATAGTAGGTGGTTTGATGGCCACGGACTACCAACATGGCCTCTAGATCGGAGTCCTGCAACTTTTTTGACCAATATTCCAATCATTTTGAGTTGGACATTGACTTAAGGAGAAAAGAATCCTTCACTAGGTGGCACTAGCGACATTGTTTTCTTCCAATGAGATAATTTGCATGTTTTTTCCCATGGAGCATTGCCAGTAGGATTAGTCTTCGTAAGGAAGACAAGTCCAACCCAACGCAAAATTATAAACACTAACAAATAGTTCTATTAGATTAAATACATTTATTAGTGTCTTAGAATATTATTTCATCTTATTCTTGGTGGCAGATGGATGACTAAATACCATTTTACACATTAGGCCACAATATTCACCTTTATGTATTATTGGATTATTTGCCCACTATTACTATGCTGTCTATACTCTGCTTTACTTTATGTGCGTTGTCCTTTTAGTCCTTCCCTGCGACATTCTCCCAATTTGTTCTGCGCCTGTACAGACTGGTTGTACAACAGGTCTGTTTTTATTTGCTTGTGACTCATTATAATCCTCCGATCCCTGCGTGAATATCGGCCTCCGTTCCAAACGTGACTCATTGTTTTCTACTCTGCTCGTTCCCTTTTTTACGACTTTTCTTTCGACGTGGAATACACGTTAAGTCCCGGAGGAGTTATTACATGTGAGATTATTTCCTACTTTGCATCTTGGCAGAGCGCAGCTCCAGCTGCAAAACATTGAGAAAACGAGAGAGTTTCTGTACAAGCTGAAATCTGAATGGAAAAAAAATAATGGCTCGACCGTGTGGACACATGCCGGGATCCCGCCTGAAAATCTGACGATTTTCAAAATCTGAGATTTTCAGATTATTCATTTCCGAGTTGTTGGTTTTAGGGCCTTTATTTGTGGCCTGAAAACAGGACAATCACGTATAAATAGGCAATTGTCATTCGTTCCCGGTAGGGTTTTTAACACTTTCATTCTCCATTTTGCCAACTTTCTTCTACCTCTCTCCTACCCACCTGTAAAGATGCCCATACCCACGACAGACCTGAGGGCTGAACGTGCGTTCGACAGACTGGTGGTACTGTATCTCTCTGTCATTCTCTAACTTCAGCCAATCAGTGACCTCTGCAGCGCTGTTAGAGTTGACGTCACAAGCCATTGAGCTCACTGATTGGCTGCAGCGCTGTCGATGTGACATCAGCGCTGCAGACAATAACAGACACTGGACTTGGGGAGGATGAGTAAAGCACAGTTTTGTTTTATTTTCTGCACCCGGGATAGAGGGGTTTTTCAAAATCGAAAAAACCCTTTAAACAATTGAATCGGGCATTGAGACTCCAACTGCCTCAATCTTCTCACCCCCGACATCTGCCAGGAGGGACTGATACATATCACATGGTCACCTGGTCATATTGAAATTGGCAAGTTTGGCCACCTTTCATCCCAAATGTACGGGTGCACAGCAAGCCTTCTTCTGCCCTGCTATCCATAATATACAAGACTTGGGATGTTAAATTCTACTGTCTCAAAGGGCTTCATAAAAGATTGGTAAAAAGACATTATAGTGTCAATCGATCAGGTGATCGCAGATTCCAACAGTGAGTCTCCCCAAAAAATAATTACAATTTTCTAAGTATAAAAGAAACCAAAAATAGAAAAATGTAAGTAGAAAAGAAATGTAAATAGTCTAAAAGGTGTAAACAATAAAAAAAAGACATATTTGGTGTCTTCGTGCTCATAAGGCTCTGAATTATCAGGATTTATTACACAAGGGAGACGCAACGTATAAGGAAAAAAATAAATCAAAATGCCAGAATTGAATAACATTTTGCTTCTTTAGTTAAAAAAAAGGATAAAAATGCAACCAAAATGTTGTATTTACCCTGAATTGGTAAGAATAAAAACTACCTACAAAAATAATACAATCCCTCCTACAAATCCATTGACTGAAAAATGCTCTTGGAATTTTCTTACACTTTTGTTTAACAATTTAAAATATATTAATGGAGTCAGAAATTTCAAGTATATTTATTTAGTAAAGTAAAAATTAAGTTATGTGTCCTTATGGTTCTGTCTATGTTTCTTCGAAATAGTGAAGACCATCTATATGGCTAAACAGGTATAGTTAACAGGGTTGCCAAAAAAAGGTTTCACTCCGGTCTTAAATGTTTACTTATATGGGCCTGGTACGGTAGCGGGGTATCTCATGGCACCGTCTTGGTCCACCTCTATGGGAGCATCTCTGGCCGACTCCGTCTCTGGCTGAGCTCCGTCACATGCCCGTTCTTGCGTTGATGCCAAGTCTGATCTAATTGCAGGTTCCAGTCATTCCCCAGGCTTGGTTTCATGTTTGGTGACTATCCAGGCAAGTTAATAGATAATCTCACGTAGATTAAAAGCCTAGCCGCTATGGAAACTCAGGCTCTTATTTTACAAGCAGTCAGAAATGATAATCATTGTTTTTGCAGTGAAGTGGAAAATTAGTTTTTTTTTAAGGCTTCATTCAGACTTCCTTTTTTCATGGTTAAAACGCTCCAAAAAAAAATCACAAAGACATGTTGGTTTTTGTTCCCAGTCATGATTAAAATTTCAGTGTGCAGCCCTTGTGCCCATCCATTTTAAGCACCACTCCAGCGTTGTTTTTTTTTGCGGCGCCAGAGTGGTGCTGCGCATGTAAGGTCTCCAGCCGTCATCTTCATCTGTTACCGGCGCCAGAGTGGTGCGACTAATGTAAGGTCTCCAGCCGTCATCTTGATCTGTTATCAGCGCAAGAGTGGTGCGACTAATGTAAGGTCTCCAGCCGTCATCTTCATCTGTTACCGGCGCCAGAGTGGTGCTACTAATGTAAGGTCTCCAGCCGTCATCTTCATCTGTTATCGGCGCCAGAGTGGTGCGACTAATGTAAGGTCTCCAGCCGTCATCTTCATCTGTTATCGGCGCCAGTGTGGTGCGACTAATGTAAGGTCTCCAGCCGTCATCTTCATCTGTTATCGGCGCCAGTGTGGTGCGACTAATGTAAGGTCTCCAGCCGTCATCTTCATCTGTTATCGGCGCCAGAGTGGTGCGACTAATGTAAGGTCTCCAGCCGTCATCTTCATCTGTTATCGGCGCCAGAGTGGTGCGACTAATGTAAGGTCTCCAGCCGTCATCTTCATCTGTTATCGGCGCCAGTGTGGTGCGACTAATGTAAGGTCTCCAGCCGTCATCTTCATCTGTTATCGGCGCCAGAGTGGTGCGACTAATGTAAGGTCTCCAGCCGTTATCTTCATCTGCTATCGGCGCCAGAGTGGTGCGACTAATGTAAGGTCTCCAGCCGTCATCTTCTTCTGTTATTGGCGCCAGAGTGGTGCGACTAATGTAAGGTCTCCAGCCGTCATCTTCATCTGTTATCGGCGCCAGAGTGGTGCGACTAATGTAAGGTCTCCAGCCGTCATCTTCATCTGTTATCGGCGCCAGAGTGGTGCGACTAATGTAAGGTCTCCAGCCGTCATCTTCATCTGTTATCGGCGCCAGAGTGGTGCGACTAATGTAAGGTCTCCAGCCGTCATCTTCATCTGTTATCGGTGCTACTCCGGACCATGTCCAAAAGTTGGTGACCTACTGGATCTCTCCAGTGTTTGCCGGGCGATCCGGATGTCACAACAAAGTCTAGGGAGCTTACATTAGTAGCACCACTCCAGCACTGCAATAAAAAAAAAAAAAAAAAACGCTGTAGTGGTGCTATGATAAAGCAGTGGATAGGATAAAGTTTACAACTTTCAAACACTGATGACATTTTGATGCAAATTGGTTTTTTCAGACAAGATAAATCACTGATGTCTTAATGAGGCCTTAGTCATCGAAACATTCAGCAGCAGACCTAAGAATTGGCCACAAGTAACCCCTTTGGGCAGAGGAAGCATTTAAGAGGAGGTTGGCTCGCCAGTCACGTGCAAACGTGCTCGGATTAGGTCTTATCTGAGCATGCTCGGTGTTATCTGAGTATCTGGACATGCTCGTATATTATGTTCCAGTCCCTGCGGTTGCATGATTTGTGCAGCTGTTAGCCTCAACTCATGGGGATTCCCTAACAAGCAGGCAATCTCCACGTGTGTTCAGGCTGTCAAATTTGCGGACAGAGACAATGGAGAAGATGGAGAAATTAAGTTCTCCACTCCTGTGATGTAATTCTCTCATACGAAAGAAAAGGATCAGAGTAAACTGACACTCAGCTCAAACTCTGATCCCCAGGTCCAGGCTGAATCTCCGCTGCAGCTCCTGGTATCTGTTAGGGTATGTGCACATGTAGGTGGGATGTCTGTGGATTTTTCCGCACCTGTTTTTGTAAATCCGCAGGTAAACCACACTGCGGAATTACCGCGGTTTTTGTGCGGATTCCACTTGTGGCTTTACACCTGCGGATTCCTATAATGGAGCAGGTGTAAACCGCAGTGGAATCCGCACAAAGAATTGACATGCTGCGGAATAACGCATTTTTTTCCGCAGCATGGGCAGTGTGGATGTTGTTTTCCATAGGTTTACATGGTACTGTAAACTCAGGGAAAACTGCTGCGAATCCGCAGCGTCAAAACCACTGCTGATCCGCAGCAAAGTCCGCAGCGTGTGCACATAGCCTTATTGTCTGCACTGCTGACTTCTTGTCAAAAGCGCTGCAGTCAATCGGTGAGCTCAGCATCTCTGCACAAGCAGCTCAGAGTCACTTAGATCACTGATTGGCTGCAGTGCTGGTGATGTATCATCAACGCTTCAGACAGTAAGGCTATGTGCACACGTTGTGGATTTTGCTGCGGATCCACAGCGGATCTGCAGCTGCGGGTCCGCAGCAGTTTTCCATGAGTTTACAGTATAATGTAAACCTATGGAAAACAGAAACCGCTGTGCCCATGCTGCGGAAAAAGCACGGAAACGCTGCGGTTTACATTCCGCAGCATGTCAATTCTTTGTGCGGATTCCACAGCAGTTTACACCTGCTCCTGTATAGGAATCCGCAGGTGTAAAACCGCAGTGGAATCCGCACATAATCCGCATAAAAACCGCAGTAAATCCGCTGGTAAAACGCAGTGCCTTTTACCTGTGGATTTCTAAAATCCGCAGAGGTCAATTCTACGTGTGCACACACCTTAACAGACTCGGGAGCAGCAGCAGAGACTCAGCACCGGACCCAGGTAGGGTGAATAAGGCACAATTTTTTTTAGACAAGCTGCAGCCAGAGGACAGAGGTTTTCCCAAAACTAGAACCCTTCTTTTAAGAGTATGTGCACACAGTTTTTTTTAAGGAGGTTAACACTTTTTTTGTGGTTAGTTTTGTCATATAAAAAGTACTATGGACTTTTCTTACAAACACTTTTTGTTGCATTTTATTTTATACCGCCATGTACTTTTTTTTCCTATGGGAAAATGGACATACCTGCGGTTATAAAAAAAAATAATAATAGGGGTAAAAAAATGTAAAAAAAAAAAAAAAAAAAAGGCACTGTTTGAAACCTGTTTATTATCTTCCTCCTAATTCACAAAATTGGTCACAGATTTTTTTTTGTTGCAAAAACAAAACCCACCGGAAAAAAAGCATAGCGATGACACGATGACTTGAAGATTTCTTGCTGCCGCCGGTTATTACCCTCGCATCATATAATCCGCTCTATACGGGGAACATCTGCTCCATGTAATCATTGATACATGGCTCTTATTAAACCTATGGATCGCGTTCCTTGTAAACTCTCCGCATAGTGACAGCACAAATGTATGATACACTATTTTAAGAAGCGTGTAAAGGACAGGTGCTGGATGCAGGATCATCTTATTCTGCGGGTCTTGGGTTTCACAAGGAATAAAATGTCAGTGATTGTTGGGTTACGGATACGTGGATGATTATATCATCATATACAGTCATGTCTGTGCTCTTCATGTTCTGAAATCAGAGTATTCGCCTGGAACGAAGAGTCAATGTAATTAATATTTACATCCTAGGGGCGAGTAAAGGATATGGTCGTCACGAAGGAGAAGACAGTGGGCAGAATCCACTCTCCTTGTGCTGTAATGTATATCCTGCTTGTAAATATTATTACGCACCATACTTATTGAAAAAAAGGAAATTTGGATGATACCCCACTCAAGTACAAAAAGTGGATCTCATATATAGAGTCATTACAGAGTGATCTATTTGAAGTGTTTATTTCTGTTAATGTTGATGATTATGGCTTACAGCCAATGAAAACCCCAAAACTGATTAGATGAATCTTTCTAAACTCTATGTAGAAACAGGAGGTCAAATTTCCCTGCGTGAGTCATCACTGTAAAAGTCTCTGGCGGGAGGGAGCAGCTAGGTCAGGAGGTGAAGAAGGGGATGACTCGTGCAGGGAAAAGAGACTTCATGTTTTTACATAGAGCAGAGAAAAGAGAAGAATTATCTGGGTAGAAAGGCAAAATGAGCAATTGTAAGTACACAGTGCTATGTAAGAGGATAAAAAGTTTGATGGGAGGAGACGAGCTTCTTTAATTGGGTATAATAAACTTTTAAATTATATTCTTTATTTTTTTGCATTAGAGAAAAAACGCACCCACGCACGCACGCACGCACGCACGGTCCAAAGATTTCATGCAGAACACTGATGAAAATCAATTCGTATGCAAAAAAACAGACATGTGAAACGGTACAAAGATTTTGTTTGTTACCCCAGCGCTGCCATGCACAAAGCAGAGTTGTTTGTTGGCACCGCTCCTCTTACCCGGGGCACTTATTATGGATTGTGGGGTGGATTGTCCTCATTGTTTTCATCATGATGAGTATCACAATGTAACTCAATGACTGACTGCACCCTGAATGACTTCCGCAGGGTTGTGAATAATGTACGCATTTGACCCAAGTGAACACATATTTAATGCACTTTTCTGCTCTGTTTCTCCACCATGCTTTACCCTGCTGCTCTGCTTGCTTAAATTGGTTAAAAGTATATAAACTCAAATATTACAAGCACACACATGGTGTAGTTTTTTTCTATTACAGCAATTATATTTTTGTTGTTATCATTATTATTATTGTTGTTATTATGTTTAGTCAAATAATTCACATAAATAAAATAAAACAATAGATCGATGGGTAACTGTGCATATTTAAAAACAAGCAAAATGCAATAATCTGAATATATTTGGGACGGGTTGCTGATAAGGTGTATAAAGCTTAGAATATATCGGGCGACCTATAGTAATGGGAAATAAATGGATAACTGCTACGACTGTACTGTTCCATAATACCACTAGAGGGCAGCAGAGTCCTGTACCTACAAGTTATAAATACTTCGTAAACCACCAACGTCTAAAATTATTTCTCGTCTGGTCACATTTGAAGAAAAGAACACAAATGCAATTTTTTTTAAGGCAATAGAAAACTGTTTCCCATGGAGGAAAGTTTTTTTGTTGTTGCACAAATTAAAGTGAATGTGTCACCAGACTTTTTCTACTTGATCTGAGAGCACCATGATGTGTGGACAGAAACCCTGATTCCAGTGACCTGTCACTTACTGGGCTTTTTGCTGCAGTCTTGATAAAAATCACAGTTGTATCTGCTGCAGATCTAGCAGTTCTCTCAATGCTGAGCTCTGTACAACCCCTCCCCCACACTGTGCATAGGCAGAGAGCTGCCAATCAGTGGTGGGTGTGGGGTTATATGAGGCTTATAAATATGGAGAACTACATGGCAGCAGGTTTACAAGTCCTCTAGTAATAATCTTAAGCCCTGAGTTCTCTGTATGAACGTAGCTGACAGTTTGTGGTGATTAATAGGATAGCAAAGCTGTGTGTCACTACAAACACCTTTTTTCACTTGATAAAGGCGCCGCTACAGCATTGAAACGCATTGTGAGCCAAAATCCTTATTGCCATCATCATGTCTGAAGAATTGATTTTCTCCAGTAGAGTGGCGCACCTTCATGTTCATCCAACTGGATCCACTACAAAAACCTCTGCATCTGCAGCTCTTATCTCACAGCACTTGCAGTGTGAGATGAGGTAGTGCAGAGCTGACAGTGCTGTGAGATGAGAGCTGCAAAGTGTCATCTACTCCTTTTGGACCTCTCTAGATGCAGATAGGTGATTGCAATGATGCACTGTGTGACTCGGGGAAGAGAGCAGACCTATGTTTCATTATAGGTCTTACTATATCTTATGGAGAAAGCCGGTCTTGACCTTCTCTGAGTCGCTTTATCTTTATTTTTCCCTGGTTATGATCGCTTGAGGTCATGCAAGGAAAAATGTAAAGGTCCCCAGAGAAGAATCTCTGATAAATTAGCATATAAACTTTACCGGCTAATGTTTCCGCAACGGAAATGAGAAATTAAAAAATTAAAAATACGTTTAATTCAGCTCTGCAGTCATTATTCCATTATTTAGCCAGTTTGACTTGCTAACACTGGTAAATCTTTTACGTTAGACATGGCAGCAGACAGTAGATAGAATTGGCATCTGCCATGGGAACGTTCACATCAGGATCATTTTTAAAGGTTTAGAACCTGATGCCAGTCGGCTGAGTCTGCAGCTTTGCTGTCCCGCCAAATGCGGTGGAAAATCACCTCATCTCGTACCTGGTGCCAGCAGGCAAACTATGGAGCCGGCCACTTCAAAGAGTCCCGGCAGCTGCACGTGCTTTATATTATATGGGCACAGCGGCAGAATGGAAACATTTCATTGTTAGAAGGTGGACGTGACGCTGAGGTCATTTACCAGACCTGGAAAACCTATCGGTTCCCTGTATCCCCCCTTCGTTAGTTCCCAAAATGTCAAAGAAGTTCCTAAATATTAAGTATTAAGTATATCAGAAACTTTCATTGTGCCCCTTGTGCTGATCTCAGGGGGGCACATTTACATCTACATCTTATATTGTACTTATCACCATCATTTATGGTAGAAGCAAGCTCCAAATAGAAGTTATGGATATTTCTTTATTTTTATAACATTTACTTCTTTTCTTCCAACTTTTCAGAAATCCCTAAAAAAAACCATTAAGACTCAAACTAGATTACACAAGTAAAAAAGGACTGGACAGCCCTCCCGTCTTTTCTATTTTAATAAATACACATATTTTTTATGAAATAACAATTCTGGATCATCTTTCCTGTTCATTTTCTTTGTTATTTATCCTGGAAATTTGTGTGTAAATGCTAGACAACAACTGGCTGCTACCAGTTGGGGGGGGGGGGGGGGTGTCCTTTCACAGTCTGCCATTGTCCAATCAGTGCTGCCAGTGCCGGGACACGCCTCTTTGTGGTCCTTTCACAGTCTGCCATTGTCCAATCAGTGCTGCCAGTGCCGAAACACGCCTCTTTGTAGTCCTTTCACAGTCTGAGATTGTCCAATCAGTGCTGCCAGTGCCGGAACACACCTCTTTGTGGTCCTTTCACAGTCTGAGATTGTCCAATCAGTGCTGCCAGTGCCGAAACATGCCTCTTTGTAGTCCTTTCACAGTCTGAGATTGTCCAATCAGTGCTGCCGATGCCGGAACACGCCTCTTTGTGGTCCTTTCACAGTCTGAGATTGTCCAATCAGTGCTGCCGATGCCAGAACATGCCTCTTTGTGGTCCTTTCACAGTCTGAGATTGTCCAATCAGTGCTGCCAGTGCCGGGACACGCCTCTTTGTGGTCCTTTCACAGTCTGAGATTGTCCAATCAGTGCTGCCAGTGCCGGGACACGCCTCTTTGTGGTCCTTTCACAGTCTGAGATTGTCCAATCAGTGCTGCCGATGCCGGAACACGCCTCTTTGTGGTCCTTTCACAGTCTGAGATTGTCCAATCACTGCTGCCGGTGCCAAAACACGCCTCTTTGTGGTCCTTTCACAGTCTGCCATTGTCCAATCAGTGCTGCCAGTGCCGGAACATGCCTCTTTGTGGTCCTTTCACAGTCTGAGATTCTCCAATCAGTGCTGCTGGTGGTGGGACACGCCTCTTTGTGGTCCTTTCACAGTCTGAGATTGTCCAATCAGTGCTGCCAGTGCCGGAACACGCCTCTTTGTGGTCCTTTCACAGTCTGCCATTGTCCAATCAGTGCTGCCAGTGCCGGAACACGCCTCTTTGTGGTCCTTTCACAGTCTGCCATTGTCCAATCAGTGCTGCCAGTGCCGGGACACGCCTCTTTGTAGTCCTTTCACAGTCTGAGATTGTCCAATCAGTGCTGCCGGTGCTGGGACACGCCTCTTTGTGGATTCTTACGCTCAGTTGTCACTTTGTTTACAGATTTCTAGGAGGAATAACGAAGGAACGGTACGACACAGAGATATAAGAAAAGATGATTTAGGATCGTTATTCCATGGGCAATACAAGTATTTCCTAAAACAGACAAGTCAGGAGTAGTAGGATTTCCCTTTTAAGCCTGATATAGTTTTTGTGCCTCACTCCCCTATAGCTCCCGGTGTGGAATCCGGATCAGCGACTCCGCGTTGGCAGCTGCTCATCACAGATATCCCGGCCGAAGGCTGAGGTCACAGGGAAAATAAAACCCAAACAGCTCTGGCTCTATAGTAACCGCCATGTGTTAGTACATTGTCATGTGGGATGAGGAAGCAGCGGTGACTTTTCTCGGAACAATAAAACGTTCAGCAGCATGTCACTCACCAATGGTGTGAAATATGGGTTACAAAATGTCCATTGTTTGTGTATGGGGGATGTGGGCGGTCCTTTTTTTTCTTTTTCTTTTTTTCTAAAAAAAGAAAAAAAAAACCTAAAAAGTCACATGAAAGATGTCGGGGTCACGATGAACTCTTGTCTGTGTTGTTTTTGGAATATTTGATATCTCCTATATAAAAGGCTGTTGTGGATCATGTCTGTAAAGCGCTGTGAAATATGGCGGCATTCTATCAGTAAGTATAATGAGCCCCGATGTCCAGTTTTGTTTTCGAAGGAGCATAAAGGGAAAGTCTCCTGATCTACAGCTTGTAAATAGGGGAGAGGTCTGGTGTCTGTAAATATGGGGATCGGTTATGGGGTCTGGAAGTAGAAATCTCTGGGGTCTGAGAATCTATTTATGGTTCTGTATTTGTCTAGGCTTCGAGGGGGTCTGGGGGTCTCTCGTTTGCTGGAAATGTACCATCAGTACTGGAGACAATAATAGACGAGCAGTGATGGACCTGGGGATGGTGAGCAAAGCACCATCTGTTATTTTTACAAACTGCACCTGGCGGCAGGGTTTTCTAAATCCAGGAAATCCTTTTACGGCAATGTAACTGTGTAGTATGAGGCTGTAGTGTTTTTTTTTTTTTAACTTTGATGCACTTTACATTTAGCGGTTCCATATGAGACAACCCGATCTCAGACCTTGTATACCACATATTTGGAAATCATTGCATGCAGTAATTACGGTAACTCCTTTTTGCTTTTTATAGTTCTTAATGCACCACTTCATTCTGATTTTGTAAGAGATGGCAAGCAGGAATTAAAGAGTTCTATCAGTGGAAGAACTTAGAACACCAGTAGGTGGCGCCGTTTTCAAAGGAAAAAACTTTCCCCAAAGTTCACAGCAAAGTAAATGTTTTTTTTCTAGGAGACATAAAATTGGCTCTAAAGTCTAGATTATAGAATAAGTAATTCCAAAAAGCTTTATTATAGTGAGATAATAACATGGCCCTACTCCCTTTAGTTTATAGTACCATTTATATGTCAGTTACTAATCTCTCAGTAGAAAAAATACGGCAGAAATGTAATTCCTCCAAATATCATCTACATCATAACCACATTTATATCTAATCACAGAAAGGCATGATGTATCTGAAAATAAAAATTGTTATTAAATAATTCCCTATTTATGGTTCTAAATGAATTCATCCCCCAAAATGTTTAATTTAAAATAGATATTAAAAATATAGAAAAAGACATAAATATTAAATACGTTGCAGATTTCCTGCCTAGATTTGTAGGCTGCAAATTCGCTGGGTAATATGGTAGAAGCAAAGTTTTTACTTAATCTCATCCACAGACTGCATTAAAAATCCTGTCAGTTTAGGTTGTATGATGTAGGGGGAGAGACCATGACTCCGAGATGTGTCACTTACTGGGATGCATGATGTAGTTTTAATAAAATCAGTGTTTTATCAGCAGGATATTATCACTAGAGGACTAGGTGTTTCATGCCTCCTGGTCCTCCTGCTCTGTATAACCCCTCCCCCACCACTGATTGGCTGCTTTCTGCCTATGCAAGGTGTACACTCAGTGGTGTGGGAGAAGTTATACAGATCTCAGCATTCAGAGAACCTGTGAGAACTGCAGTGTAGAAAACAGCAACTTTATCAAAACTGCAGTAAATGATACACTGCTGGAATCAGGGCCTCTGTCCCTACATCATTCTACTCTCAGATGGGGTAGAAAAAAACAGATTACATTTAAAGGGACTGTCCACAACTGGAAAGCTCCTTATCAATGGCCCTAGGGTGGAAGATAAAATAAAAATAACCTATACTTACCTCCAGGCCCGAAGCCGCCGCTCCGCTCTAGGACACTGATTGGCTGCAGCAAGCAGTCACGTGACAGGGGGCACAGGTCTGAGAGTAAAGCTGCTGTAACGGTCCTGGGAGTAAGTATAGATTTTAGTTATTTTTTACTTTATCCATGACCCTGAGGCGATTGATAAGGGTTGTCCGATTGTGGGAATTCACCTGTAAAGAGTAGAGATGAGCAAATAATTTCCTGGGAGCCTTGTCCACCAGCAGGCAGGTTAGTCCATGGCCGCTGGACGAGTGGCCTCCCGCCTACATCCCTCCCTCCTCTTTTGATTAGTTGGTCTGCAACAATGAAATCAAGCCAGGCTGGCTAATCAAATGAGGAGCCAGCAGGTAGTAGGCGACTCGCAGGGCTACTGCCCAACGGCTGCGGACTACTGACCGATGTGCCCTTTTACTCCAGTCTTGCGTCTCTTTTATTATAGTGCTGAGGCTGTGCGGTCGTCCGGTCATTTTCAACACCCTTTCAAAGTTTTATTTGCTATTTCGGCCATTTTCAGCATCTGGAGGCGCCATCTGCAGTTCTCTGGTAACTGTTCATGTGGAGCGAGATGTATCTTCTCTGCTTCATTAAGACCAAATAGCCTGCAGATAGCACTCATCTCACCGCTCACCTGATGTGCCCTGCAGTCTATCAGGATTATTTACATTCAGGTCTTTTTTTACTTTTGGTTATTTTAAGGGCCTCTAAAAAGACAGTAAACCGAGAAATGAAAGAGAAAAGAGCAACAGAAAGAAACCACTTGTCAGTGTGCAGGATATGCTGCTTCTTAAAACGGACCTATCATCAGATTTCAAAATACAAGCTGCAGACTTTATTAAATAGATTTCGTAGACTTGATGGACCTGGGGTACTTACTCCCACATGAGAATGACTGTAGAGTCCTGATATCAAAATTACCATTTTCTAACTATAACTAAAAAGGGAGAGAGCTCTGGAGTCCAACCGTATTGAATGTCCCCACACAGCCTAGCTAACAGCTGCAGTTTGTACTGAGCAGTGAGAGATTTCAGCAGCAGGGAGGAGGCGTACTGAGGAGTTGTCAGGATAGGTGGGTGGATAGTCAGCAGCAGGGAGGAGGGTGTTATGATCTGGTGGCCTAGGAGCAGTATGAGACGTACTCTGGAGAAGGTGGTACCTGTACTGACCGCAGACCCTGAACTTAGCACCGCAACTAGAAGTAGCCGTGGGATGTACCTAACACTCCCTAGACACCTCGACACAGCCTAAGAACTAACTTCCCCTAAAGACAGAAACGGGAAAACTATCTTGCCTCAGAGAAAATCCCCAAAGGATAGACAGCCCCCCACAAATATTGACTGTGAGAGGAGAGGGAAATGACATACGCAGACTGAAATCAGGATTTAGCAAAGGAGGCCATTCTAGCTAAAAAGAAAGAATAGGACAGAGTACTATGCGGTCAGTATTAAAACACTAGAAAATATCCACCACAAAAAATACAAATCTCCACATCTGACTAAAGACATGGAGGGTATATCTGCATCTCCAGAGACACAGCTTGGCTGCAAAAAATCCTTCACAGACAAAGCTGGACAAGACAAAACATGAAAATGCACTGAACTATAAGGTCCACAGCATGTGGACAGCAAAAACAAAGCCAGAACTTATCTTTGTTGAAATGAACAGCAAAACAGGAGAGACCAGGTATGGATGTGAATCCTCCAAAAACAATGGACAACTGGCACTGACTAAAGGATCAGGCAAGACTAAATAGCCCAGTCCAAATTGCAATAAGTGGACACACCTGATAAATGCTGCGATCCAAAGACAGCAGCACTTCCACTCATAACCACCGGAGGGAGCCCAAGAGCAGAATTCACAACAGTACCCTCTACCCCCTTGAGGAGGGGTCACCAAACCCTCACCAGGGCCGATCAGGACGAGCCAAATGAAAGGCACGAACCAAATCGTCAGCATGAACATCGGAGGCAACAACCCAAGAATTATCCTCCTGGCCATAACCCTTCCATTTGACCAGATACTGAAGCTTCCGCCTCGAAAAACGAGAATCCAAAATCTTCTCAACCACATACTCCAACTCCCCATCAATCAACACCGGGGCTGGAGGATCAACAGAGGGAACAACGGGCACCACATACTTCCGCAACAAAGATCTATGGAAAACATTATGGATGGAAAAAGAGGCTGGAAGGGCCAAACGAAAAGACACTGGATTGATAATCTCAGAAATCCTATAAGGACCAATAAACCGAGGCTTGAACTTAAGGGAAGAAACCTTCATAGGAACATGACGGGAAGACAACCAGACCAAATCCCCAACCCGAAGCCGGGAACCAACACACCGACGACGGTTAGCAAAACGCTGAGCCTCTTCCTGAGACAACACAAATGGTCCACCACATGAGCCCAAATTTGCTGCAGCCTGTCAACCACAGAATCCACACCAGGACAATCAGAAGGCTCAACCTGCCCTGAAGAAAAACGAGGATGAAAACCAAAATTACAAAAAAAAGGCGAAACCAAGGTAGCAGAACTAGCCCGATTATTAAGGGCAAACTCGGCCAATGGCAAGAAAGCCACCCAATCATCCTGATCAGCAGACACAAAGCATCTCAAATAAGTTTCCAAAGTCTGATTAGTTCGCTAGGTTTGGCCATTTGTCTGAGGATGAAATGCGGAAGAAAAAGACAAATCAATGCCCAGCCTAGCACAAAAGGCCCGCCAAAACCTCGAAACAAACTGGGAACCTCTATCGGACACAATATTCTCCGGAATGCCATGCAAACGAACCACATGCTGAAAAAACAACGGAACCAAATCAGAAGAGGAAGGCAATTTAGGCAAAGGTACCAAATGAACCATCTTAGAAAACCGGTCACAAACCACCCAGATAACCGACATCCTCTGAGAAACCGGAAGATCTGAAATAAAATCCATAGAAATATGCGTTCAAGGTCTCTCAGGGACCGGCAAAGGCAGAAGCAACCCACTAGCGCGGGAACAGCAAGGCTTAGCCCGCGCACAAATCCCACAGGACTGCACAAAAGAACGCACATCCCGCGACAAAGAAGGCCACCAAAAGGACCTACCAACCAAATCTCTGGTACCAAAAATCCCAGGATGGCCAGCCAACACAGAACAATGAACCTCAGAAATCATTTTACTAGTCCATCTATCAGGAACAAACAGTTTCCCCACTGGACAGCGGACAGGTTTATTAGCCTGAAATTCCTGAAGAACCCGTCGTAAATCAGGGGAGATGGCAGAAAGAATCACCCCTTCCTTCAGAATCCCGACCGGCTCAAGAACCCCAGGGGAATCAGAAAAAAAACTCCTAGAGAGGGCATCAGCCTTAAAGGGACACTGTCACCTGAATTTGGAGGGAACAATCTTCAGCCATGGAGGCGGGGTTTTGGGGTTTTTGATTCACCCTTTCCTTACCCGCTGGCTGCATGCTGGCTGCAATATTGGATTGAAGTTCATTCTCTGTCCTCCATAGTACACGCCTGCGCAAGGCAAGATTACCTTGTGCAGGCATGTACTACAGAGGACAGAGAATGAACTTCAATCCAATATTGCAGCCAGCATGCAGCCAGCGGGTAAGGAAAGGGTGAATCAAAAACCCCAAAACCCCGCCTCCATGGCTGAAGATTGTTCCCTCCAAATTCAGGTGACAATGTCCCTTTAACATTCTTAGAACCCGGAAGATACGAGACCACAAAATCAAAACGGGAGAAAAACAGGGACCATCGAGCCTGTCTAGGATTCAGTCGTTTGGCAGACTCGAGGTAAATCAGATTCTTATGATCGGTCAGGACCACAATACGGTGCTTGGCCCCCTCAAGCCAATGTCGCCACTCCTCAAATGCCCACTTCATAGCCAACAACTCCCGATTGCCGACATCATAATTGCGTTCCGCAGGCGAAAACTTCCGAGAAAAGAAGGCACACGGCTTCAACAAGGAACCATAAGAATTCCTCTGAGACAAAACGGCCCATGCCCCAATCTCAGACGCGTCAACCTCAACCTGAAATGGAAGAGAAACATCCAGCTGACGCAACACAGGGGCAGAAGTAAATCAGCGTTTAAGCTCCTGAAAGGCAGAAACAGCCGCGGAGGACCAATTCGTCACATCAGCGCCTTTCTTCGTCAAATCGGTCAGAGGTTTAACCACACTGGAGAAGTTGGCAATGAAACGACGATAAAAATTAGCAAAGTCCAAGAATTTCTGAAGGCTCTTCACAGATGTGGGCTGAATCCAATCATGAATGGCCTGAACCTTAACCGGATCCATTTCTATAGATGAGGGAGAAAAAATGAAGCCCAAAAAAGAAGCCTTCTGCACTCCAAAGAGGCACTTCGACCCCTTCACAAATAAAGCATTATTACGGAGGATCTGAAATACCATCCTGACCTGTTTCACATGAGACTCCCAATCATCGGAAAAAATCAAAATATCATCCAAATATACAACCATGAATTTATCAAGATAACTCCGAAAGATATCATGCATGAAGGACTGGAACACAGATGGGGCATTAGAGAGTCCGAATGGCATCACAAGATATTCAAAATGGCCTTCGGCGTATTAAATGCAGTTTTCCATTCGTCACCCTGCTTAATACGAATAAGATTATATGCCCCTCGAAGGTCAATCTTAGTAAACCAACTAGCCCCCTTAATCCTAGCAAACAAATCAGTAAGCAAAGGCAAAGGGTATTGAAATTTGACCGTGATCTTATTCAAGAGGCGATAATCAATACAGGGTCTCAAGGAGCCATCCTTCTTGGCAACAAAAAAAAACCCTGCTCCCAATGGTGAAGAAGATGGCCGAATATGCCCCTTCTCCAAAGACTCCTTAATATAGCTCCGCATGGCGGCATGTTCTGGCACAGACAGGTTGAAAAGTCGGCCCCTAGGGAACTTACAACCTGGAATCAAGTCAATAGCACAATCACAGTCCCTATGCGGTGGAAGGGAACTGGATTTGGGCTCATCGAATACATCCTGGAAATCTGACAAAAACTCAGGAATTTCAGAAGAGGGGGAAGAGGAAATTGACATCAAAGGAACGTGACCATGAACCCCTGACAACCCCAACTAGTCACAGACATAGATTTCCAATCTAACACCGGATTATGTACCTGTAACCATGGAAAACCCAGCACAATATCATCATTCAAATTATGCAACACCAGAAAACGACAATCTTCCTGATGGGCTCGCGCCATGCGCATGGTCAGCTGTGTCCAAAACTGAGGTTTATTTATAGCCAACGGTGTAGCATCAATCCCCCTTAAAGGAATAGGGGTCTGCAAAGGCTGCAAGGGGAAACCACAACGTCTGGCAAATTCTAAGTCCATTAAGTTCAGAGCGGCGCCTGAATCCACAAATGCCATGACAGAAAATGACGATAATGAGCACATCAAGGTCACAGATAACAGAAATTTAGGTTGTACAGTACTGATGGTAACAGAACTAGCGATTCTCTTTGTACGCTTAGGGCAATCAGAAATAATATGAGCAGAATCGCCGCAGTAAAAACACAACCTATTCTGACGCCTGAATCTTTGTCGTTCAGCTCTAGACAAAATCCTATCACACTGCATAGGCTCAGGGCTCCGCTCGGAGGACAATGCCACAGTGTGCACAACTCTGCGCTCGCGCAAGCGCCGATCAATCTGAATGGCCAGAGACATAGAATCACTCAGACCAGCAGGCGTGGGGAACCCCACCATAACATCTTTAACGGATTCAGAAAGACCCTTTCTGAAAATTGCCGCCAAGGCATCCTCATTCCATTTAGTCAACACAGACCATTTTCTAAATTTCTGGCAATACGATTCTGCCGCTTCTTGACCCTGACACAAGGCCAACAAGGTCTTCTCTGCATGATCCACTGAATTAGGTTCATCATACAATAACCCTAGCGCCTGAAAAAGGTGTCTACATTAAGCAAAGCAGGATTCCCAGATTCCAGGGAAAATGCCCAATCCTGAGGATCACCACGCAACAGGGAAATAACAATTTTAACCTGCTGAATGGGATCACCAGAAGAACGGGGTTTCAGAGCAAAAAACAGTTTACAGTTATTTTTAAAGCTCAAAAATTTGGACCTGTCCCCAAAAAACAAATCAGGAGTTGGAATTCTAGGCTCTAAAACCGGAGTCTGAACGATATAATCGGAAATACCCTGTACTCTAGCAGCAAGTTGGTCCACACGAGAAACCAATTCCTGAACCTCCATGCCAGCGCCAAACTCCTGAGCCACCCAGAGGAAAAGAGGGAAGGAAAGACAAAACAGACTACAGAAAAAAAAATGGCTCAGCACTTTTCTTCCCTTCTTCTGAGATGCGTTTAACTCATTGTTGGCCAGTTGTACTGTTATGATCTGGTGGCCTAGGAGCAGCATGAGACGTACTCTGGAGAAGGTGGTACCTGTACTGACCGCAGACCCTGAACTTAGCACCGCAACTAGAAGTAGCCGTGGGATGTACCTAACACTCCCTAGACACCTCGACACAGCCTAAGAACTAACTTCCCCTAAAGACAGAAACGGGAAAACTATCTTGCCTCAGAGAAAATCCCCAAAGGATAGACAGCCCCCCACAAATATTGACTGTGAGAGGAGAGGGAAATGACATACGCAGACTGAAATCAGGATTTAGCAAAGGAGGCCATTCTAGCTAAAAAGAAAGAATAGGACAGAGTACTATGCGGTCAGTATTAAAACACTAGAAAATATCCACCACAAAAAATACAAATCTCCACATCTGACTAAAGACATGGAGGGTATATCTGCATCTCCAGAGACACAGCTTGGCTGCAAAAAATCCTTCACAGACAAAGCTGGACAAGACAAAACATGAAAATGCACTGAACTATAAGGTCCACAGCATGTGGACAGCAAAAACAAAGCCAGAACTTATCTTTGTTGAAATGAACAGCAAAACAGGAGAGACCAGGTATGGATGTGAATCCTCCAAAAACAATGGACAACTGGCACTGACTAAAGGATCAAGCAAGACTAAATAGCCCAGTCCAAATTGCAATAAGTGGACACACCTGATAAATGCTGCGATCCAAAGACAGCAGCACTACCACTCATAACCACCGGAGGGAGCCCAAGAGCAGAATTCACAACAGGAGGGATACTGAGGAGTTGTCAGTCGGGATAGGTGGGTGGATAGTCAGCAGCAGGGAGGAGGGATACTGAGGAGTTGTCAGGATAGGTGGGTCGAGAGTCAGCAGCAGGGAGGAGGGATACTGAAGAGCTGTCAATCTGGATAGGTGGGTTGAGAGTCAGCAGCAGGGAGGAGGGATACTGAGGAGTTGTCAGTCAGGATAGGTGGGTGCAGAGTCAGCAGCAGGGAGGAGGAATATTGAAGAGCTGTCAATAACTATGGGTGGGTGGAGAGTCAGCAGCAGGGAGGACGGACACTGAGGAGCTGTCAATCAGTATAGGTGGGTGGAGAGTCAGCAGGAGGGTGGAGGGACACTAAGGAGCTGTCAATCAGTATAGGTGGGTGGAGAATCAGCAGCAGGTAGGAGGGACACTGAGGAGCTATCAATCAGTATAGGTGGGTGGAGAGTCAGCAGCAGGTAGGAGGAACACGAGCTGTCAATCAGTATAGGTGGGTGGAGAGTGAGTTTCAGGTAGGAGGGACACTGGAGCTGTCAATTAGTATAGGTGGGTGGAGAGTCAGTAGCAGGTAGGAGGGACACTGAGGAGCTATCAATCAGTATAGGTGGGTGGAGAGTCAGCAGCAGGTAGGAGGGACACTGGAGCTGTCAATCAGTATAGGTGGGTGGAGAGTCAGCAGGAGGGTGGAGGGACACTAAGGAGCTGTCAATCAGTTTAGGTGGGTGGAGAGTCAGCAGCAGGTAGGAGGGACACTGAGGAGCTGTCAATCAGTATAGGTGGGTGGAGAGTGAATAGCAGGTAGGAGGGACACTGGAGCTATCAATCAGTATAGGTGGGTGGAGAGTCAGCAGCAGGTAGGAGGGACACTGGAGCTATCAATCAGTATAGGTGGGTGGAGAGTCAGCAGCAGGTAGGAGGGACACTGGAGCTATCAATCAGTATAGGTGGGTGGAGAGTCAGCAGCAGGTAGGAGGGACACTGAGGAGCTATCAATCAGTATAGATGGGTGGAGAGTCAGCAACAGGTAGGAGGGACACTGGAGCTGTCAATCAGTATAGGTGGGTGGAGAGTCTGCAGCAGGTAGGGACACTGGAGCTGTCAATCAGTATAGGTGGGTGGAGAGTCAAGCAGGTAGGGACACTGGAGCTGTCAATCAGTATAGGTGGGTGGAGAGTCTGCAGCAGGTAGGAGGGACACTGGAGCTGTCAATCAGTATAGGTGGGTGGAGAGTCAGCAGCAGGTAGGGACACTAGAGCTGTCAATCAGTATAGGTGGGTGGAGAGTCAGCAGCAGGTAGGGACACTGGAGCTGTCAATCAGTATAGGTGGGTGGAGAGTCTGCAGCAGGTAGGGACACTGGAGCTGTCAATCAGTATAGGTGGATGGAGAGTCTGCAGTAGGTAGGGACACTGGAGCTGTCAATCAGTATAGGTGGGTGGAGGGTCGGCAGGAGGGACACTGAGAAGTTGTAAGTAAGAATAGGTTAATGGCGAGTCAACAGGAAGGAGGAGGAACACTAAGGAGCTGTCAGTCAGAATAGACACAACAAAAATTAAGTAAATCCTGATTTTTTTTCAGCAAGTTGCTTAATGTCAAGAAACCAGGTTTTTTGTGCTGAAAAAACACATAGCGCAATGTGCGAACATAGCCTTTGACAGCTTTATATTTTAGTTCCTTTAGAATTGTTACATTGACTTTATTTATAGAAATATGATAGGATGTGATAAGCTTAGAAGGAAGAGGAGACACACGTCTGGTCTGGACATCGCTGTATGTACTTAGAGTCTGGACTGTGATGTTTGGTTGTATAAAGCTGGCCTTAGTTTAATATTTACTTGGGACTACTCATGAGGGTTAGCTGGTTGCTAGGGAATCCCCACATGTACTCAGGCTGTCTAGCAGCTGTAAATCATGCATCTGAGTCAACAAAAATTAAATTTCCAAGCAGTTACAAATACTCGGAGACCATCCGAGCGTGCTCGGGAAAACCCGAGCAATGAGTATACTCGCTTATCACTACTTAGGACATATTAAATATTTGTAATTTGTATCTTAAAGGGAACCTGTCTCCCCCAAAATTGATGGTGAGCTAAGTCTACCGGCATCAGGGGCTTGTCTACAGCATTCTGTAATGCTGTAGATAAGCCCCCGATAAGCCCCCGATGTTACCTAAAAGAGGAGAAAAAGAGATTAGATTATACTCACCCAGGGGCGGTCTTGCTGCGGTCCGGGTCCGATGGGTGTCTCAGGTCCGGTCCGGAGCCTCCCATCTTCATTCCATTACGATCTCTTCTGGTCTTCATGCCGCCGCTGCGGCACAGGCGTACTTTGTCTGCCCTGTTGTGGGCAGAGCAAAGTACTGCAGTGCGCAGGCGCCGGGCCTCTTTGACCTGTCCCGACTTTGTTCACACCCCCTGAAGAAGTGTGGACGAAACGCGCGTCGGGGTGGAGGGACTGGGCACTCTTCTCATATATTGTAAGTATAGTGGTTATTTATTTATTTTTCCTTCTGCAACATAAGACAGATTGCCTCCGATTGTTGGGAGGCTAATATGGGAGTTCTTGGTAATAATATGTTTCGGTATTAGGAATCAATTTTGTGCAGGCTAGAGTACTACGTACTGTATATCACCCTATGTATGCATTGACTGTGGTATGACACAACGCTACTAGAGGGATGTGGAAATATTCTACTATTTAGCCAGGATATTGGTAATATACCGTATATACTCGAGTATAAGCTGAGATTTTCAGCCCACTTTCTTGGGCTGAAAGTCCCCCTCTCGGCTTATACTCGAGTCATACCCAGGGGTCGGCAGGGGAGGGGGAGATGGGGGCTGTCTAATTATACTCACCTGCTCCTGGCGCGGTCCCTGCAGGTCCCTGCTTCCCCAGCGCTGCAGCTTCTCCCTGTACTGAGCGGTCACATGGTACCGCTCATTACAGTAATGAATAGGCGGCTCCACCTCCCATAGGGGTGGAGCCACATATTCATTACTGTAATGAGCGGTAACGTTGACCGCTCACTACAGGAAGAAAATGCGGCACCGGGGAACAGACGTGCAGCGACGGCGCCAGGAAGAGGTGAGTATGACGGGGGCAGTGTGCGATATTCACCTGCTCCTCGTTCCACCGACGGCGCAGCTGTGTCTTCCACAGTGACGCTCAGGTCAGAGGGCGCGGTGACGCGATTAGTGCGCGCCGCCCTCTTCCTGAACGTCGGTGCAGAGGACGGGGATGACACAGCGGCGGTCAGCGGTGGAACGGGGAGCAGGTGACTATAGCAAGTGCCGGGGGCCGGAGAGGTGAGTATGTAATTTTTTTAATCACAGCAACAGCATATGGGGCAAATATCTGTATGGAGCATCTTATGTGGCCATGTGCAGCATTATATGGGGCAAATATCTGTATGGGGCATCTGTATGGGGCCATGTGCAGCATGATATGGGGGCAAATATCTGTATGGGAGATAATGACTTTTGGGTTTTCATTGGCTGTAAGCCATAATCATCAACATTAACAGAAATAAACACTTGAAATAGATCACTATGTTTGTGATGACTGTAATATACAAGTTTCACTTTTTTGTATTGAAGAACTGAAATAAATTAACTTTTTGATGATATTCTAATTTTGTGAGCAGCCCCTATATCTTACAAATTAATTATGGGGCATAACGAACAATTTGGTGCATTTACTCTGATTTGAAAATGTGTACATTTAAGACTGTGATAATATCTCCCCCAATATGTATCAAAATAGCTGAAACAAGGTGGGGAATCCATTTTATTAATATATTATAGTGTTAGTTTATAAATGTAAAGAATAAATACGGTAAATATGACTTTCTAAGAAAAAGACCTTTTCATTATATGATGAAACTAAAAAAAGAAGAAAAAGAAAAGTTAAAAATAGGAAATTTTAAAGATAGATCTATTTATTATTTAAAAATTATATCTAAGATGGGAACAAACTATTAAGGGGTTCAGAATCTAGTGATAAATCTACATTGACTTGTCAAAATGACCACAGAAAATCACAAAGGCATTTAGTGAAGAACACGCTTTTGACAATTAATGCCTATCGGAGAGGAGGCCCGACACTGCTATGAATAAAAGGGGTGAGAAGGGCACAAAACCACTGGGTAAAAGAAAGACTAGTCTTCCTTCATTGCTTCCCTCATTCCTTTCTACCTTTGCTTCCCTCCCTCCCCTCCTCTTTCAGTTCATTTCCTTAATCCCTTCCTTTTTTCCTTACCTTCCTTCCTGGCTTCATCACTTTTCTATCCTTTCTTTACGATCCTTCTTTTTCCTATCCACCCCTGTCCTTTCTACCTCCTTCGTTTCTTTCTTTCCTTCCGTTCCTTGCTTCATTTCTTTCCTACTTTTCCTTCCTTTTTTCCCTTCCTTCCTCCCTCCCTTCTTTCATACAGTTCATTCTTGCTTGCTTTCTTTCTTTCTCTCTTTCCTTCTCTCTTTCCTCCCTCTCTTTTTTCTTCCCTCCCTCTCTTTTTCTTTCCTCTCTTTATTTCCTCCCTTTCTTTCGTTCTTTCTTTCCTACCTCTCTCTCTTTCTTTCCTCCCTTTCATTTTTTCTTTCCTCCCTCTCTTTCCTCCCTCTCTTTCGTTCCTCTCTCTTTCTTTCCTCCCTCTCTTTCTTTCCGCCGTCTTTTTTCTATTTCTTCCTTCCTCCCCTTCCTTTTATTCCTTCCTTTCCATTCCCTTCCTTTCCCTTCCTTTTCTTTCCTTTCCCTTCCATTCCTTTCCCATTCCATCCTTCCCTTTCCCTTCCCTCTCTTCCCTTCCCCTTCCTTTCCCTTCCCTACCCTTTCCCTTCCTTTCCCTTCCCTTCCCTTTCCTTTTCCTTCCCTTCCCATCCTCCCTTCTCAGAACACTAATATGGATGACATGTCCTTCAGATAGGTCATCAGTCTCCGATCATTGGGGGTCTGGCTCTCAGCACCCCCAGCAGCCAGCAGCCGGAAGCACCCGAAGGGGCACAGCGCCGTACATTGTGCAGTGGCCGTGATTGGTACTGCGTTATGTCTTACTTTTAAATTAATATAATTGCTCTTTTCCATGATTGTTATCAATCATTTCCATGTTTTTTTTGTCAAAACGTCTTAGTTATTGGGTTATACCGAAGAATCTAATATTTCTTCTGGTCTCTAAAACAGATATTAAACATTTATGACGATTACACCATGTGTAGCCACTTCCCACATGGTGATAATAAGTTATGGAGCAGACGATGTAACATCTTCTTTTCTCTGACCTCTTCTGAGGTTCAGACCTGATAACGGGAAGGAGCGTGTGCCAGCACTGGATACTATGAGAGCACCAATCTCTGCACAAACAGCGAGGGCGGCTTTATTAAGACTTCTCTTTAGGATATGTTCCCACAGGAATCCAGCTGGGCAAATAACCCAACTCCCAAAACATTTTGCACAAACAAGGCTGCGATATTAAAATATTATTAAATTGATAATAGACGGTATTGGAAGACTCCTCTGTGTCTATGACACCGTCCCCTGTGGATGAGAAGATATTGAATGTTTAAGTCAAAGAAACTTAGTAGTTTATCTGTTCTAGAAAATCCCCTTGTTATCTCTAATGTTATGGTTTGTTAAAAGGGAGTTTCTGGGAATTACATCCTTAAAGGGTTTTTTCAAGACCACGTAGATTCTGCATCTTTATTATCTTGGACATCCCCTTTAAGGATGGTAGTCCCAGAACTCCCTTTTAGGGACCATAACGTAGCCTTATAAATGAGCACCAATTGACTATATACAAGTCGATCGATGCTTGTTTAATGGACTGTTTATATGGGCCGGCACAAACTGTATGGAGACTGTATGGGGACAGAACAATCATTAATAGGACGTTTTGTCCCCATGCACATAACCAGCAGCACTTTCCCTTTTAACACAGGTTCATCTTCGGATGATCCGTCGTTTGCCAATTATTGATGCGTATGAAATCTGTCATTTGAGTGTGTACTTACCTGACAGCTCCACTGAATTCTTTCTTCATTCCTAAAGTTCCCAGTCGGAAAAAAAAATAAGCTCACGGCTTTTATTTACTTGGCACAAAGAGACGACGAAAATAATTTTTTTTTCAGAATTTGAATCTAAAACCTTGAGAACAGATAATAGAGGTCTGGCAGCGAATCAAAGCACATTATACGTCTGAGCACTTGCTCGGAATGTAAGTATAATCTGGGAGACTGGCCGCAGCCCCAGCTACATCACAGAGCCGTGTATTTGTGTCGTAGTGCGGGGCAGCGGCCTGGCCACAGAGCATTCGGCTTTCATCTTTTTTTTTCTGTTTGATGTGAGATGACTTTTGCCCTAAACCTCTCATATATCCTGTTTCCAAAGTAGAATCAACAGCATTGCACATCGCCCATTGGACTACGAACATTAGTGGCGTGCAGGGGATTAAGAGTAGGCTGGAGTTCCAGATAAACTGAGTGTAGGAGTACGTTATACTATAGGGAGGATCAATTTTGGCCAGGCCTATAAGCGCTAGAGATGGTGCGGACTGATTCGCAGGACCTGGATGGCCACTGGATTGGAGCCCTGACAACTACCTCCTACTTGCCAGCATCTGCTACTTTACTTTTGATTAACCAGCCTGTGTAAGGCAGCAATGATAACGTCACGCCAGGCCGGCTAATCAAAAGAAGAGTTGAGTATGGTATGAGATAAGAGGCAGATTTTAGGGCTCCCGTCCAGTGACTGCTGCACCCGGCTCTACAAATCAGTTTTTACCATCTCTCGTAGGAGAAAAAGACACAGTGGGGCAGGCAGGGCTCCTGAAGAAGAGCACAAGTTGGAGTTCATCTGCAAATTATGTCTCTGATGAAATTTTGGTGTAAATTGCTTTAAAACGTTGCAAAATAATTGCGCCAATTTTTTTTTATTTTTGGCATCTTCACACCAGTTTTGCCCAGCTCCATCCACATGTGGCAGTGATTCCACGGCTCTTCCAATGCATGTTCCTTATGCTAGAAATCTTACTCCAGTCCGTGACTGTTCTCATGTCACTCATTCGCAGGAGTGAAAAATATTTGGATGGCCGGTTAGATGGGACTAGGCCTGGTTGCTTTGATTGGTTTAAGTGGACAAGACTGCAGGGAGGGCTAAATGTTTTGTGGACTGTGGGGCGCACTGTAATTTTCTACTTTATTTTAGCAGAGCCGTAAAGGTTATTCTCCGAACTGCTCTCCAGCCACCTGGCTTTCGGCTTTCCCGGGGCGGTGCCCTCTTAATAATTGACAGTTCTGATGCAGCTTTGCCTCTTTAGCATTAGTGGAGCACAGGGGCATTGAAAATATCTGGATTCAGAGATCCGGTTAGCTTCAGAGCAGCACTTGCAAACTGTATCGCATACAGCTTTGAAGCGCGTTCTCTTGGCATAGGAGACCGGCTACCACTAATAGACCACACAGAAGTGTCTGGAAACGGCAAATAGCTGCAAACTGTAGAACCAAAATTCCCTTAATACTTGAGAGCAGAGAAAATTTGCTTCTCTTTACCAGCATTTTCCAATTTTGCACATTTAAAAAGTTGGGACAACCCCTTTAAAGTGATGGCCATTCAGTAGGACACTTCATAATTGGTGGAAGTCTGACCTCTGGGATCGCCACTGATCCTGAGAATAAGGGGATCTAGCACTGGAACAGCTCTGCATGACGTTTAGGTTTTCCATGCTCAGTAGTGGCAGAGCAGACATCTGCAGACAGCCTCATCCACTTGCAATGTCCTCTTATTTTTGTAGGATCATAAAATGATGGCCATTCAGTAGGACACTTCATAATTTGTGGAAGTCTGACCTCTGGGATCAACACTGATCCTGAGAATAAGGGGATCCGGTACATCGGCATGCCGTTTAGGTTTTCCTTGCTCAGCAGTGGCAGAGCAGACATCTGCAGACAGCCTCATCCATTTGCAATGTCCTCTTATTTTTGTAGGATCATAAAGTGATGGCATACCCTAGCGATCACATTTTAAGATGAAAGTAAATTTTGCAGGTGTGACCTACTTAATGAATGAAATCTAAGATGTCGGATAATCTTTGCCTTCAGGCGCCAGAGGTGTAAATCCAGTACTGAGGAGAAAGATTCTGGTACACCTCAAATAACTGTTGGCCGGATGCCCATCTCTCCCGACTCTCCCATACACATGACTTCTCCTGTAGAACAACTGATGTAGAATGGTGTACAGAATGTGTCTTACCATTTATCAGTACATGAAGGACAGGCGAGACCTTCCTTATAATAGAGTGTACGACATTTATCACCCGGCGAATGACATACTTCACATAGCTCTGGAACTTGTTCCTCCAACATTTTTTTTACATATCTGCCAATTGACAAAACTTTAGATTCTCGCACGGTTTGCTAATTCAGTAGTTTTCGATCTTTAAGTCAGATGTTTCTGTGGGTATAATTATAAGATTTCAGATATTTTAAAATTTTTATTCACAATTGCATCAAATTTGTGCAAAGACTCGATACTTACAGCGTCGTCCCTTATTTTTCAAGACTTCTGCCCTTCACCCTGGCAGCTGCATATCATCTTCTGGGCCAAATCTTGGCTGATGACAACCTATTCTTGTCCAATCAGTGCTTGGAGTGTAACATAATTTCTGTGTTTTTTGTGCCCCGACATTTTGAAGATTGAGCACAATTTATCAATGGGATTGAGATCTGGCGAGTTTCCTGTCCATGGACCCAAAATGTCAATGTTTTGTTCACCTAGTCGTTTGGTTACCACTTTTGCTTTGTGACGTGGTCTCCATCATGCTGAAAAAAGTATTGGTCATCACCAAATTGCTCCTGGATCGTTGGGTTAAGTTGCTCTTGAAGAGTTCTTAGATTCCATTCTTTATTCATGGCAGTGTTCTTAGTTAAAATTCTGAGTAGCCCCCTCCATGGATGAGAAGCCACCACACATGACTGTTACCGGGATGCTTTACTGTAGGTATGGCACAGGACTCACCTTATCTTCTCCAGACAATCATTCTTCTAGATAACCCAAAAAGTCTGAAGGAACTTCATCAGAGAAAATCCCTTTACCCCATCCTCTGCAGTCCTATCCCTGTTCTTTCTACAAATTTATTTTGTATTATTACTGCTGTTTTACAAAGAACATTGCCCAAATTGTCAAATTTGATGGTGGTTTTCTAAACGAAACCCAAAGCAGCAGGACCACACAGAATTATATTCCTCTTTTCTGCTGAAGAATAGAAAACGCTCATTTTCGTGCCAATGACAGGACTGTAGCCACTTACTCTTCAGATGTTTACTGCCGAGAACACGTTTTTACAGGACACGTCAATAAGTTTTATTGTCTTCAGGACAAATGAGACACTGGCAAAATATTCTGGTGAGCCACAATGCTGATGAAAGAAGAAGGAGAAGGTGCAATTAATGTGGGAGAACCCTGGTCAGATTTCCCTGAGCGCAGTTCACGTGTTGCATAATTAAAGACCCCACCAGTTCGATGAACGCGGCTTTGAACTTCAAAAGTTTTTTTCTTCTTCTTTGAAAACTGAGGACATGCCTGTCAGCCGGGCTTTGTACCAGACATATGGTGATGGTTCAGCTGAGGTATGATTCATACTGTTATATTGATGGACTGAAGAAGACATGTTAGTTAGAATGGACAAATCAGACAGACCACAAATGGCAGCATTTAGAGATTCGTGTTCATCTGTATCTTATATTGTTGGACTGCTGTATATGATGCTTCATTTTAAAGCATTAATGTTAGGTAGATGAATTGACATTCATTCCGTGTGAGTGGGGGCTGTTCCCCTCATCAGCATTCTGTCAGCACTATATGTGCTGGAATTATCTTTCGCTCACTTTCCAACACTGTCTAATGCTTTGCCTTCCCTAAACCAAAAATTTGCCTTTATGTTATGCCTGTATACTGTTTGACAGACCGGAAAGTAGAGATGGGGCGTAACTAGAAGAGAAGGGTCCCCAAAATAAAGTTTGGAATAAGGCATCCCAAATGGCCAATCACAATAGGGGTCAGCGTGATGATCTTCTACTAGCCTCAAGAGATGGTGAGGCCTAGGACACTTACTATCACACAACAGGATATTGTTTTTTTCTTGCTTGTATGGCAGTCAGCATATCACCATCTCCTTAGTAGAGGCCCGGTGCTCTGCTGCTCCGATCTTTTGCACATTCAGCTGCTATGGCTGCAACATCCATTGTTCCACCCCTGGATGGAGAGACAAATTCTGAACCGAATTTCCTGCAATCTGTCTTGGTGTCTCTGCTGCTGGAGAAGGATGGCACTTTACAACAGGCAGTAACTGCAAATTAGACAGAAGGGAGACATCTTCAGATGAGCATTTTTTCACGTGGACCGTGTGTCCATGTAAAAAAAATTGCAGCATGCACTAGTCTTTTGGATTAATAAGACCAGCTCACAGCTGCTCTTATTAGGCTGGGAAGGGGCCAATATCCATGGACCTTCCAAGCCTGTTAATATCAGCCCCCAGCTGTCTTCTTAACCTTTGCTGGTTATTAAAAATAGGGGGTAGCCCACGTCATTATTTTTGCCCCCCTCTTCCTTTTTAATAACCAGTAAAGGCTAAGCAGACATTAATAGGCTAGGAAGCTCCATCTTTATTGGCCCCTTCCCAGACTAATAAGACCAGCTCACAGCTGTCTGCCATTTTTTTGATTTATTTATGTATTATCTAAATACAAGTACAGAAAACTACACATGCAAAACAGTGATTATATGCAGTATGTTACTGACATATTTCTATCCAGTCCATTCTAACGGTTCTGGCTGTGAATTTACTGTACTTGACTGATTGTTATTGGACTCCTCCGTATTATAGGCCAGTGTGAGCAAGCCCTTATGCTGGTTTTTTTTCTATTATTTATTTTATGGAAAACTGCATTGTTTCAATAAAGTAATGTGTTTTTTCCACTTTCTTTTGCTGTTTTTTTTTTTCAGCAAACTCACCATAAAGCAGCCCAGCCTTATTAATGACCATAGATAGATCCGTGCCCTTTCATTAGGCCGTATGGTCACAGATGGTAGGAGGTCTTCAAGTGTCATCCTCCTTTTTTTTTCATGTCCAGCTGAAAACCACATAAACTGGTTTTTACAAGTTCAGTCTTATTTTTTTGAGCCTCAGAAACGTTTCATGAATATGAAATAAAAGAATAAACACACAGACGGCAGGATATAGTCCAAGATATAAACATCTGGATTCGGTCAGTGACTATCCAGGTGGTCTCATTAATCTCAGAGCTGACTGCCTGATCTGATGGAGGCTCGTTCTCTGGAAAGTGGCTCATTTCCCCGCAGCCAGCGTGTCACTGACATCATATTCTCACTCACCGAGAGCTGGATTCTTCTCTATGTCACTGACCAGGGTCAGGCGGCATCAATCACTTCAGCAGCTTCCTTACCTATGTAGCCGTCATGATGTTTTTATCTTTTTTTTTTTTTTTCCAGCGGATTGAGACCCTGGACCCTGGAGATCCTTCCATATATCCTCTTGATACGGAAGTCCCAAAAGTTTCAGTCTCGGAAAGTTTAGAAAGTTTATTGAGAAGTGAGGATGAACTCTCCGTGGCGATACACTTTTATTCTTTCCCCTATTTCTCCTATTTAAGGCTGCGTGCACAATGAGCTTTTTAAAGCACCACTCCATCATTTTATTTCAGCGCTGGAGTGGCGCTTTAAATGTAAGCCCCCTTCCCCCGTTCTTATGTTCACCTTCCGGCGGCTTCACCATTTCCCGATGCCGCTCCAGTCCCGCAGCGCCATCTTGTGCCCGTCATTTCTGACTGGTCGGAAATCATAAGAACTCAACGCAAGTCTATGAGAGCGAATACGAGACTCTCACAGACTTGTATTGAAAAGTGACCCCCGACGCGCTCCATGAAACACTGGAGGTTACTTTTCGCCAGAGACCGTTAGGAGCGACGCTGGAAAAGGATGAAGGTGGCGGCAGCAGGTGAGTACGAGACAGGGGCATGGGAATGGTGCAAGAAAAATAAATGCTGGGGTGGTGCTTTAAGAATTTTATTTTGAATGCGGATGCATTCCAAAAAATTGAAATAAAAAATTGCCTAAAAAAAAAAAAAATAGAAAACTCTTCCTGTTCACTTTAATGTTAAACCTCTTTGCTGTTCACAGATTTGATAAGCATTTATTAATGTTTTTTTATTTCTTAAAAAAAAAGAAAGCACATGTGACTTCTTTGAAGCGGATCTACTAAAAAAAACCAACAAAGCTTCAGGACAGGGTATGCTCACACTGCCTTATAACATGGCCGAGTACTATGCAATGTTTTATCAGATAGCACTCGGCCCAATGTTATTCTATGGGGCAGTGCAGATCAGCGATTTGTCATGGGAAAACAATCGCAGCATGCCGTGAGTGCATCTAATAATCGGATCACACGCACCCATCGGACTGCACTCAGATGTCTTCCGAGTGCAGTCTGATGTACACGCACAGAGACAATGGAGAAGATGGACAAATTAAGTCTCCATCTTTGCACTTGTGCTGCGACTCTTTCATGCCAGAAAATCGGATCACACTAAGGTGACACTCGGATCAAACTCTGCCACGTGTCATTAGCATAATCAGCCTGATTCTCTCAGAAGAAAGAATATACGACAGTGTGAGAATACCCAAAAGAAAAACACCCAGAAAAAGGAGTGTTTCCAGAAGTGGTTTCCACTTGAAAAGCTACTTCCAAAAAACATCTGCTTGCACATTGCCTAACTATTTTTACTATAATTTCACTTCTAAAATAACTTTATGAATCGCTTCCCTGCTTGATACGGAACCTTTTGGGTCTTCCATATTTATATTCCATACTGAAGATGCTGATTTTGACTATTTTTGCTTTGCTTTTTTATTATTTGTGTATGTGTGTTTTTCTCTTTCTTTTTTTGGCTTCAATTTTTGTGTTTTTTTTTTTTTACGTATTTTTTTTGTTATGTTTTATAAAAAAATATCTTAAATCCTCAAAATTTGTAATGTTGAAAAATGTCTTTGGGCTCAATTCATTACTGCATTTGTGCCCTCTTTTTGTCTATTTTCTTTAACCTGTTTCTCAATTACTGGTATGTTTTATTCTTCTTTTAATTTGTGCCTTTTTTAATATCTACTTTATATGTGATCACCTCTTTTTTATGTTTTGTTATTTTCGGCAGGGTTTGGGATTTCCAGATGTGTTCAGCTGATTTATCAAATACAACTTTTAAAAAAAAAAAAAAATATCACAAAATTTGGCACAAATGTACTCCAGTCCTTCCCCCCCGAATTATTTTATGTGCCCCAGATATTTTGTCAAAAATTCTGCGCTGTTTAAGGAAACATGCACTAAAGAGTCACAAAGCAGGTCTCAGGCAAAATCAAGAGGCTTTTTAATTTAGTTTTATTTTTTTTAAAGTATTTTATGCATAAAAATGTGAACTAATAGCACAAGACAAAAAAAAAAATGACCTGAAAAAAAATCTAAAAATGCCGATATGGGCCCATGATGTTTTCTTTAATGGCTGACTTGGGATAAAGGCTCCTGTGATGGTCAAAGTAACTAGTAAATGAGCCTTGAGGTGCTGACGGGCGCTTGTTTATCTTCTCACATGAAGTGTCCTCTTCTCGTGGAGTCATTCAGCTTCTCAGTTGCCATCACAGTTTACGGGAGCCAGTGCTGTCTGAGTATTGGATGTCAGTAAACCGTCATTATCGGGGGCTTCGTTTTCTGCACATGTTTACAAAATAAGACAAAAATATAAAGTGTCAGGAAATAGTTGCGTCTTAGGATTGTGTCAAGAGAGTGATAGTGAGTTATTCCTGGTAGGTACATACTAAAAAAAATACTTTTTTTCCCCTCATTTCTCCCTTTGCAGAACAACATGGCAACCAACAAATTCATTCTCCTTGTTTTCCTCTCCTAAAGGCTGGAACTTTAAAGGGGTAAGACATTTTTTTTTTCCTTTTTGTTTTGTTTGTATGAATTTAACATTGAAATGGATCTGCCATGTATGTTTTAATAAATGCTTAAATTAAAATAATTCTGGAGCGTCTTTTTTCATAACTCCGCATTGTGCCGTTCCTCCATTATTCCTCCTGGAAACAAATGAGCAACCCGTGGACTTAGTCTGAGGGGCGTGTCCCTGCAGAATCTGAAACTGGGAGCACTGATTGGACAGTATCAGAGTGTTTAGGGACACGCCCCCTCCCCATACTGATAATACCCGGCTGCCAATTCCAAAATTTCTCGGAGGAATAGTAGAGGAACGGGACAGTACAAGATTTTAAGAAAGATGATGCAGAGTTGTTTTGATATGCCAAATACAAAAACTAACAGATCAGAAGTGATGACAGGTCCCCTTTAATTTACAGCTGAGTAATACATTGTGTCCATAAACCCCTGTGTACCGTATATTCACATTTTATTTATAGCTGAAAAAAAATATAAAATATTATCAATAGAGCAATATTTTTCTGTAATAAGTGCAGTTTTCAGTGACCATAATATTCTTACATCCCTTTTTGGCATTTTGTAGATATGTTATATAGGAAACATCCATATTAATAGTGATTATTGTAACTTTTCACTTGGGATTTGGATGTAGTCTTATGATAAGTTCACGTTACGTTTTTGCTTGCATTTTTTTCCATGCTTTTTTTGCGGTGAAAAATGCAGCATTTTACTGTCCCAACAAAGTGAATGAGAGTCTTAAATTCTCCGGCAAATGCTGCTTATTTCTTCCTTGCACATATTAATCTACAGAATGTCAATTCTTTCCAGCGTTTGTACAGCATTTTATTAAATGGGGAAAAAAACAACGCATCAAATACGCACACACAAAAAAAGCATTTTTATTCTGCAATTTTTCCTTCCAAAAAATACAGAAATGTCTGTAGCAAATACTTAAAGGGAACCTGTCAGCCCCAAAATCGAAGGTGAGCTCAGCCCACCGGCATCAGGGGCTTATCTACAGCATTGTGTAATGCTGGAGATAAGCCCCCCCCCTTTGACTTTGACATTGGATATATCTCCATTGACTTCGGAAGTGAGTGTCCACTGTGGGGCAATCCATGCTTGTCTACCTTGTGCCCCGGTCTATGTTGCAAAAGGAAGGTGAATTAATGATGAATGTGATAGAAATTAGGCCGGCGTCACACTAGCGAGTTTTACGGATGTATGAGAGGCTCAAAAACTACGCATTGCACACGTATTTTATGGGCTGGGAAAATCGTAGCATGCTGCGTTTGTCAGCGTATTGCGCAAAAAATCCACCAATGAAATCTAGGGGAGGCGAGAAAAATACGGATTACACACGGACCAACAGTGTGACTTGCGAGAAATACGCAGCGGTGTTCTATAGAAAAGCCGGTAATTCAGTGCGGTGTACAGTAAAATTACACTGACAGGTTAGAATAAATGTCTACACATAGTATAGGTATATATCTATATATATATATGTCAGTGAGACACATATATATATATATATTTATATATTTATATTTCATACATAGATAGCTTCTTAAAAGCCGGTAATTCAATTGCCGGCTTTTGCTCTCTCCTTCTCAAACCCGACAGGATATGAGACATGGTTACATACAGTAAACCATTTCATATCCCTTATTTTATTACATATCCCTCACTACTAATGTTAGAAGTGTCTGTGTGCAAAATTAGGTGGCTCTAGCTGTTAAAATAAAGGGTTAAATCATGGAAAAAAATGGCGTGGACTCCCGCGCAATTTTCTCCGCCAGAATGGTAAAGCCAGTGACTGAGGGCAGATATTAATAGCCTGGAGAGGGTTCTTTGGTATTACTCCCCCCCCCCCCCCCGGCTAAAAACATCTGCCCCCAGCCACCCCAGAAAAGGCACATCTGTAAGATGCGCCTATTCTGGCACTTGGCCTCTCTCTTCCCACTCCCCTGTAGCAGTGGGATATGGGGTAGTGAAGGGTTAATGTCACCTTTTTATTGTAAGGTGACATTAAGCCGGGTTAATAATGGAGAGATGTCAAGACACCTATCCATTATTAATCCAATAGTAGTAAAGGGTTAATAATACACACACACATTAAGAATAAAGTATTTTAATGAAATAAATGCACATAGTGTTTTAAAATCTTTATTGTACGCTTAATCCACCTGAAGACCCTTGTTCTGTAAAAAAAAAAAACATAAAAAAGCAACAATATCCCATACCTGTCCGGCGTTCAGTCATGTCCCACGATGTAAATCCATCAGAAGGGGTTAAATAATTTTACAGCCAGGAGCCTGCTAACCAGATCTCACCAGAGCATGCTGAGATAACACCTCATCCCAATACGCTTGCTCACCACTAATTGAAATGTGTCTGATACATGTGGAAATCATATGAGGTCTTTATTGCTTTTAGCAGATTATATCTCATGGAGGCATTTGTTCACCATATGGTCATAATATGGCCAACATAATATTTTTAGATGCTGCAGGGAAGTCGCACAGATGAACTTGTCCAAGGATGAAAACAACCGAAAGCCACATTATGATTTGCATCGTAACATAATCCAGTTGTAGCTGCAAAGTGGAAACATGCAAAGTATATAATGTAAAAGGCTTCTCCATGTGCACTAAGCCTTCGGTGACTTCTGTGCTTGTGCAACTCAATGCAAATGTGACAACATGGAATAACAGAGACACATTAGATGGCGGCGCTGAACATTTGTACTGCGGTAAAAGTGAATGCGATCAATGCAGAATTGCAGCTTTCCTGTAACGTCACTTATTTTAATTGCTGCTCAACTTGAGAAAGGTCACGTGGGAGTTGTATGAGACATCTCGGGCCAGAGATCAAATGGACACAGTAGTTGCTTTGCACTCATCTCCAATAGAAGTGAATGGGAGGTGAGCTGCAGCCACGAGTGTTCTGTACATCCGGCCACAGCTGGAGCTGCTGTAACGTGGCGCGGGGCGGTAGTCGTGGACGAGGCACTCGCCCCGACACGTTACATGAAGGTGGCGGTCCTGGCTGCTGGGTGTGTGGACTTGTGCTATGGAGGCGCTACACCCGTGCAGGCCGTATGATGCTGGTGACTTCATCTGTTGTAAGGGTCAATGAGGGAGACCACCAACCAACAGTAAACAGTCTTCTAACCACAACTTGGTGGAACCATGTACAGTAGATAGAAGGTGCAATACTTCACAGACCTTTCCTTTAATACATAGAGCATCTTCCACATCTACACATACTGTACATTCGTCCTGTCCTTCTCAGAATGACGCGGTTCTACCTTTTTCAGTCCTATATCTTGACCACTACCCAGCTCAGTACAACAGCCCAGATAGTGAGAGTCCTGTTATCAACCCGCGGTTCCGCGTCCTCTTCCCTCAGAAAGGAAGCAGTTTGCCAATATGGCCGGCACTTAGCTTCCCTGTTTCTGATGGTCTGGAAATCCCGTCCGGGGCACTCTCTTCCTCTCTTTGTCTCACGTTCTCTTCCCTGTCTTGGCCCATTACCGCTCTGAGTTATAAACACTGGGCCGTACCGCTAGACATCCTCTCCCAGGACCCGTCTCCGGTTAATCACTCTGTTGATCACTCTCTCTGCTCAGGATCCCGCTATCCACTGCGTCGGTCTCCACTCACATCAGGGAAACCCACATCACGTGGTTCTGCTCACTAGTCAGTCCATAGGTCTGCTTTTACTGAACTCACTTCATGACAGGAAACTCTCTGTCCCTTAACTATACTGTGTGTGGGGGGACTGCACTATACTGTGTGTGTGTGTGGGGGGCTGCACTATACTGTGTGTTTGTGGAGGGGCTGCATTATACTGTGTGGGGGGTTGCACTATACTGTGAGTGGGGGGCTGCATTATACTGTGTGTGGGGGGACTGCACTATACTATGTGCGTGGGGGGCTGCACTATACTGTGTGTGGGGGGCTGCACTATACTGTGTGTGCGTGTAGGGGGGCTGCATTATACTGTGAGTGGGGGCTGCACTGCACTTCGTTGGCACTGCATTATACTGTGTGGGGGCTGTAGTATATTGTGTGGGGGCTGCACTATACTGTGTGTGTGGGGGACTGCACTATACTGTGTGGGGGCTGCATTATACTTAGTTGGGGGCTGCATTATACTGTGTGGGGGGGCTGCACTATACTGTGTGTGTAGGGGGGCTGCACTATACTGTGTGTGGGGGACTGCACTATACTGTGTGGGAGGGCTGCATTATATTGTGAGTTGGGGGGCTGCATTATACTGTGTGTGCTTGAGGAGGGCTGAATTATTCTGTTTGGGGGGGCTGCATTTTACAGTGTGTGGGGCTGCATAATACTCTGCTGCAGTGATAGTTGACTTTACAGAACATTCTCCCATCTCCCTACTGCATCTCTGGAGCTCAGCTACAGTGAAATTGGAATTCTTCTTTACCACTCCCACCAAGGCTCTTCTCCCACGAGTGCTCAGTTTGGCTGGACGTCCAGGTCTAGGAAGACTTCTGGTGGTCCCAAACTTCTTCCATACTGCAGAAATTCTGTTGTAACCTTGGCCAGCTCTGTGCCTTGCCACAATTCTGTCTCTGAGCTCCTTGTCTAGTTCCTTTGACCTCATGATTCTCATTTGGTCTGACATTCACTGTGAGCTGTGAGGTCTTATATAGACAGGTGTGTGCCTTTCCAAATCAATTCCTATCAGTTTAATTAAACACATCTGGACTCCAATGAAGGAGTAGAACCATCTCAAGGATCACAAGGAAATGTACGTCATGTGACTTAAATATGAGTGTCTGAGCAATGCGTCTGAATATTTATGACCATGTGATATTTCAGTTTTTCTTTTTTTTATTAAATTTGCAAAAAATTCTACATTTCAGTTTTTTTTGGTCAAGTTGGGGTGCAGAGTGTACATTAATGAGAAAAAAAATGAACTTTTTTGAATTTACCAAATGGCTGCAATGAAACAAAGAGTGAAAAATTTAAAGGGGTCTGAATACTTTCCGTACCCACTGTACAATGTGATTTTCTGGATTTTATGTCTAAGATTCTGTCTCTCACAGTTGAAGTGTATCTACAATAAAAATTAAAGGATTCTCCATTCTATGTATGTGAAAATTTGCAAAATCGGCAGAGTATCAAATACTTATTTTCCCCACTGTAGATACTATTGAGTTATTTGCCAAATTTCACTTTATATTAAAATACAAAGGATTTTCCAGTTTCAGATATCCCCTGTCACTAGGCACAGTGTGTTTAAAAACAACAATGAGCTTTATTCACCTTTCCCGGGTCCATTGTTGAGTTTCCTCCCCTGTTGTGTGTTAATGACATCACGTCAACAACACTGCAGCCAATCAATGAGCTAAGAGGCTCAAGCCATCAACTAAGGCAGAGTCGGGATGCTGGGAGCAGCTGGGGAGACTCAGCATCGGACCTGGGGAGGGCGAGTAAAGTACAATTATTTTTTTTTTTATTAAACAAACTGCCATTGGAGGATATGGGGTTTCCAAAACTGTCCTTGATGTACTGCCTGCATGTAGGCTTGGAAAATCGCCAAAGCTACTTGCTGAATTGAATGGAGACTTTGATGGCCAAATGTAGACCAAAAAGGTTTCCATCAGTTACTTTGGGCAGTAACATGCTTTTCCCGCAACACTCGTACATTGACCTTATAGGCGACCATCACAGATTCTGACAAAGTTTTTCCATACTTTTGTAATCACAAAATATTTTTTTAGCAATAATTTTTCGTTACAGAACCGCAAACCAGCAATCTTGTGCTCTAAACTTGACATTTTTGTCTTACTACGTCACATCCAGAACAAATGCAAAGTAACGCTTTATGAATCTGCTATAAATCAACGAGACAGAGAGAAAGAAGGACACTCCGACGTCAGAACATTGATTTATACAGGGAATCAGGTCGGCTATGTTGTGGAGGAAATTACATTTATTGTCCAGCCTAAATGAACCAGCTCAGGAGCAGCTGCCAGAAAATTACTCAGATTAAACATCTTTTATAGAATATCCACCGTGTCCTTGTAGGAAGCAGTTGTCATAGCAATTAATGCATTCCCCCAAAATGACATTCGCATATTAAAAAGTTCAAAAACTCCTATGACATTTTCACATAAGGACATTTCCTTTGCAATTTACTGCATGAAAATTCTGTTCATCTGGACGTTTTGTATTTACCTGAATCGATATATGCACTATATGGCCGAAAGTATATGGAAACCTGACCATCACAGCTAATGGGTTTGTACCAAGATAGCAATAGAATAGATGATCAATAGGGGTCCAACCACCTAGGAAGTGTGCTCTGTCACTACACAGGACACATCTCCTCCAGAGTCTAGTGGTGGCGGCTTTACACCACTCCATCCGACACTCAGCATTGTGCTTCGTGATGTAAGGCTGCACACACCTGCTCGGCCATGGAGCTCTCGACATAGGCACAGTGTTTGTGCTGATGTTAATGCCAGAGGCGGTCTGGAGTTATGTAGTCAGCAGTGTTGTTGACTTTTCTGCCCTCTGCTTTTCAGCACTCGGTGACCCCAATCAGTGACCTTACATGGTCCCACTTTTTTTGGCTGAGATCCTGCAGTCCTTAAAAGCCTCCGCTTTTTAGTAAAACCAGGTAAAGTTGGAATATTTTGGTGGGAAGAGATGTGCAATGGTGGTATCCTATTAGGGTGATAACACATTAGCCCTAATTCATCAATACTGGTGATTTTTTTTCTTTGGTTTTGATGATTCGTGTGATGGAGTCAGACGCTTCTGGTTTATGAAGAAGGTCACCCTTCTTCATGAATCAGGAGCATCTTACGAAAGTTGTGTGCCTCATTGTACCTTTGCAGAAATCTTACACCAGTCCCTGACTGGTGTAAGATTTCTTACACCCCAGAGTACTGAAGGAGATAGCAGAATAGCAGAAGAAATTTTTGAACCACTCTCCATAATCTTTGAAAATTCTTGAAGATCGGGAGAAGTCCCAGAAGACTGGAGAAGAGCAAATGTTGTTCCTATCTTCAAAAACAGGAAGAAGGTGGACCCAGGTTCAAAGATCTTTCCTGGTATAGAAGTCAGACTCACGAGCCTATAGTTCCCTGAAACTATAGGCTGGTGAGTCTGACTTCTATACCAGGAAAGATCCTTGAACAACATGTATGTACGTACCTGGATAATAATGAAGGTATTAACCAGAGTCAGCATGGGCTTGTAACTAATAAGTCATGTCAGACTAACTTAATTTCATTCTATGACAGAATCACTGACTGGGTGGATCAGTGAAATGCTGTAGATAAAGTATATTTTGACTTCAGCAAAGCATTTGACAAAGTATCTCACACTATACGTATTGAAAAAATGGCTAAGAATGGAATAGACAAGGCAACTGTTAGGTGGATTCATAACTGGCTTAGTGATCGGACCCAAAGAGTAAATGGCTGCACATCCAGTTGGAAGAATATCTCAAGTGGGGTACCACAGGGTTCTGTCCTGGGCCCTGCATTGTTCAACATCTTTATCAATGATTTAACTGAAGGATTTGAGGGTATACTGATTAAATATGCTGATGAAACAAAGCTAGGAAGGATCGCTAATACTAGAGAAGAGAGAGAGGATTCAAAAAGATATAAATAAATTGGAGCAGTGGGCAGCAACTAACAGAATGGTTTTTAACAAGGAAAAATGCAAAGTCCTACATCTGGGCAATAAAAATGAAAAAAGCATATACAGAATGGGAGGAATAGGGCTAAGCAACAGCACATTTGAAAAAGACTTGGGTATACTAATAAATGATAAACTGAACACAAGTCAACAGTGTGATGCAGCAGCAAAAAAGGCAAATACAGTTCTGGGATGTATTAACAGAAGCATAGAGTCTAGATCACGCAAAGTCATTATTGCCCTCTACTCCTCTTTTGTCAGACCTCACCTGGAATACTGTGTCTAGTTTTGGGCACCACATTTTAAAAAAGACATCAATAAACTGGAACAAGTTCAGAGAAGAGCAATAGAATGGTGACCGGTCTGCAAACCATGTCCTATGAGGAACGGTTACAAGATGTGGGAATGATTAGCTTGCAAAAAAAAAGACTGAGAGGAGACTTAATAGCTGTCTACAAATATCTCAAGGGCTGTCACATTGTAGAAGGATCATCTTTATTCTCATTTGCACAAGGAAAGACTAGAAGCAATGGGATGAAACTGAATGGGAGGAGACACAGATTAGATATTAGAAAAAAACTTTTTGACAGTGAGGGTGATCAATGAGTGGAACGGGCTGCCACAAGAGGTGGTGAGTTCTCCTTCAATGGAAATCTTCAAACAGAGGCTGGACAGACATCTGTCTGGGATGATTTAGTGAATCCTGCTTTGAGCAGGGGGTTGGATCAGATGACCCAGGAGGTCCCTTTCAACTCTACCATTTTATGATTCTATTATTCTGGCATAAGGAACCTCACAGTTCGTCATGAATTACTCCATCATGCTCCAGTTCCACTCTGCCTATACTGGAGCAACCGGGAGAAACTGGCATTAAAACATCAAAAGTCTCAAAATTCTTGCACAACTTTGCAACATTTCAAGACAATTTATCCCAGAATTCTGATAAGATTGCTTTGATGAATCGGAGCCATATCGCAGTAGAAATAAAATCCTTTGGCCATTGGCAAAGTCTCAGCCGCCAGACCTGCTGCACCGCGTGGTCTCACCACACTCACATTTAGTCATCTCTTTAGAATAACCCTTCCTTTCAGAATATATATATATATATGTATATATATATATATATATATATATATCTGGTGACCTTATTCATTTGCCCACCCTACAATGCAATCCCAGGAGGCTTCACCGTACAGGAAGAGTCGTGACTTCTTCAGCTCTAAACAATCATCTTTCCTCCAGATTGGTGCTGCGGCCTCTGTCACAGCCCATGATTTACTATGCCCTAGCTTCCGTTGTTGTATTCTTTTACTTTTTTCTTCTCCTTTATTGATTTAATGTTTATTTTAGACCAGTTATTTAGCTGGGGTATATATCCTGTCAGCTGGGAGGAAGCTGGACGCATTTTATCTTTTTTCTCACCTTAAGGTTGCAGTGTCAGTGATGTAGGGGTCGAGACCTAAAATAGAAATGTAACAAGAACCAGTGCAACAATATAGAAAGTGGCCATAAACTATATAGTAAAGGGAACCTGTCAGCAGGATTGTGCACAGTCAGTCACCTACAGGCAGTGTCAGGTCGGCGCCGGTATACTGATTACACTGATACCTTATGATGAAATCTGTCTTGTGGTTCTTGTTTAATATTTATTTTCAGTTAATGATATGCTCGTGCTCCAGGGCGGTCTTTGGGGGTCTCCCTGTGGTGCTCTGCTTAGCTATTCATAATGAAGACTGCTGAAAGGTCACTGACCCCTCACTGACCTGCCCCCTATTTTATATAATGATTATTATCTGCTGGTTATTTGCTCGGGAACCCACACATTTTCTTTTTATAAATTCTGTATTTTACACAGAAGTTACACAGCTGCTGCAGAATACAACTCCAATCATTGTTGCCTGGTCACGCTGATCTCAGCTAAAAATAAATAAATATATAAATCTTGCAATTTTCATATTGGCCACTGTGGCTTTTTTACACTCTAACTTCCTGCTGTTTCAGGAAACAACACATGTACATTGGCCACAATAGTTGGATCCCGACCCTTTCTTTTGTATTGATGCATCTTATGAGCGTGTGCAAAGGTAATTTTGAATAGAGGGGAAGCTGCAACATCGTCTATTGTGATTGGTGGATCATTATCAGCTGTGTATAGAGGTGTTACCTGTCATTATAGTCCTGCCTCTGATGATAATGAGACTGCTGAAAACTCCTAAAAGGACAGGAAGTTAGAGTCTAAAAAGGCACCCAGTGTGAAATTGCAAGATAACTGATGTTTAGTTCTTTAATAAAAATTGAAATATGAAAAGAACATAGCCAATTAAAAAAATAAAATACAAGTTTTGCAAAAAGCTATTTAAAAAAAAATTGATTTTCAGATGATAGCTTTGCATTATGTGGAGCTCTTTTGCAGTCTCCTGTATGATGGTTGTCCCAGCCAACAGCGTGATTCGCGGTCGTCCAGGAGGAGGGAGGTGGAAGAATGTAACTGTTTACAGCTGAAATGAGCGCATACGAATATTTTAAAGACATAGGCTGCCCTCTTTCATAAATTACCAGAGAGAGCACCTGCAGGATTTAGCCAGTGACTCATAGCTGGCAACGTATGAAAACACTGTATGTGAATCATATAGGGAGGATCGCTGCCAGGAATCAAGTAGAACGATGGTCTAGACGGTCCTATATGTTGACCCCCACCGACTCCTACACGCACACACATACTGGAGTCCAGTTGATTGTCAACTACGTAAAAATTAATAACTTATCGGCTGATCTGCAAATCACTACGATAGATACTGTATGGGGTTTTTCGTTACTTAAAAAAATGCATTTTTTATTTGCTTGGTAATTTTTTTTTTCCGCCTTGGTACACAAGCCAAAAACAGCAATAAAATTGTTCCAAATGGCTGTCTTATTTGTAATATTTAGGATTTATTGTCTTTGGAGCAGCAGATAATCATGATTGTCTATAACGGGGGGGGGGAAAAGAAAACTGGCCTGAGCAGAAATAAGACACGTATTGAAAAAGTGTTATAAAAATGACAGCTAACAGAGAAAGTGCTGATCCGATATAAAAAAAAATTGCATCAGATTTACGAGAGATGGCATATTTGATGCAACTTAAAATGGACCTCTCACCAGGCTGCAAAAGGACAATGTTTGCTTTTATTTTATTCCCGCCCTTCACCTGAGTATGCAACTTTGTCTTTTTTAAATTGGCCATACGGTTCCATAGATATGGGCTTTTTTATTCAGTGCTAATTTTATGTTATTTACAAGGGGGCATGGCTCACATGCTCCACTGGGACATAGCTCACATCCTCCTCTAGGGCGTAGCTCACATGTTTTCCCTCTGGGGCATAGCTCACATGCTCCTCTAGGGCGTAGCTCACATGTTTTCCCTCTGGGGCGTAGCTCACATGCTCCTCTAGGACGTGGCTCACATGTTTTCCCTTTGGGACGTAGCTCACATGCTCCTCAAGGGCGTGGCTCACATGTTTTCCCTTTGGGGCGTAGCTCACATGCTCCTCTAGGGCGTGGCTCACATGTTTTCCCTTTGGGTGTAGCTTACATGCTCCTCTAGGGTGTGTCTCACATGTTTTCCCTCTGGGCCGTAGCTCGAAAGGTCCTCTAGAGCGTTGCTCACATGTTTTCCCTCTGGGCCGTAGCTCGAAAGGTCCTCTAGAGCGTGGCTCACATGTTTTCCCTCTGGGCCGTAGCTCAAAGGTCCTCTAGAGCGTGGCTCACGTGTTTTCCCTCCGGGACGTAGTTCATATGCTCCTCTAGGGCATGGCTCACGTTTTCCTCTGGGGTATAGCTGACATGCTCGTCTAGGGCGTGGCTCACATGTTTTCCCTCTAGGATGTAGCTCACATGCTCCTCTAGGGCGTGGCTCATGTGTTTTCCCTCTGGGGCATAGCTCATATGCTCCTCTAGGGCGTGGCTCACGTGTTTTCCCTCTAGGATGTAGCTCACATGCTCCTCTAGGGCGTGGCTCACGTTTTCCTCTGGGGCATAGCTCACATGCTCCTCTAGGGCGTGGTTCACGTGTTTTCCCTCTAGGATGTAGCTCACATGCTCCTCTAGGGCGTGGCTCACATGTTTTCCCTCTAGGATGTAGCTCACATGCTCCTCTAGGGCGTGGCTCATGTTTTCCTCTGGGGCATAGCTCACATGCTCCTCTAGGGCGTGGCTCACATGTTTTCCCTCTAGGATGTGGCTCACATGCTCCTCTAGGGCGTGGCTCACGTGTTTTCCCTCTGGGGCATAGCTGACATGCTCCTCTAGGGCGTGGCTCACGTGTTTTCCCTCTAGGATGTAGCTCACATGCTCCTCTAGGGCGTGGCTCACATGTTTTCCCTCTAGGATGTAGCTCACATGCTCCTCTAGGGCGTGGCTCACGTTTTCCTCTGGGGCATAGCTCACATGCTCCTCTAGGGCATGGCTCACGTGTTTTCCCTCTAGGATGTAGCTCACATGCTCCTCTAGGGCGTGGCTCACGTTTTCCTCTGGGGCATAGCTCACATGCTCCTCTAGGGCGTGGCTCACATGTTTTCCCTCTAGGATGTAGCTCACATGCTCCTCTAGGGCATGTCTTTAATCTCCTTTGCATAATTATCCTTTGAGCCATGCCCCCTGGTAAAGACCATAAAAACTATCAATAAACAAAAAAGGCCCATATCTCTGGAACTGTATGCTGGATTTAAAAGAAAAAAAATAATAATAATGACAATCTCAACTAGTTATGACCCGGTGATAGGTCGTTTTTAAGGGGGTTGTTCCCTTTCATAAATGTTTTTCCTATAAGCTCTATTAGCAGTAGAAAAGCAAATTACCATAAGCTATATTCATCCTCCCCAGGTTCAGCCAATGTCACCACTCGCCAGTTTAGGCAGCACAAGCCGCAAGGAGCCTCTGAACTCAGTGATTGGCTGCAGGTCATGCGATGGATCTGCCATCTGCCTTTAATTTGGACGTTTTCAGCGAGTCGTGGGCTTCTGTGTTTCACATGACGTATAAACTCTTTCACACCGGGCTGCGGCCCGTTCATTACTCACTTGTGTGGACGCTTTGTGACTGGAACGTTGTTACAACCTTTACAACTCGGTCATTCATTGATGTAGAGACTGTGATGGATCCAGCTCGCGGCTCTATACGGCCCTTCATATACATAGTAATGAGCTCAGCGCTGCATCGTGAAGAGGCCTCATTCATTGCCGACGTAGCCGGATAGAAATTGACTTTTTGGAGATTCTCCAGGGATTTCCATCTCTATTTAATATCTTATGCACAGTATAATTGGAGTTTTACAGATTACAGCGGTGTTTACTTTTTGAGGAATCTAATAGATGGATGGAAGGATAGATAGGTAGATGGATGGATGGATAGGCATAAATATTATGCCTTTATTAAAGATGAGCAAATCGATTCTAAAAAAAAATAAAATTCATTTAGAATTTTCAAAAATTCACATGTTCTGGAGAATCCAAATTTTTGGAAAATCGATTTGTTCAAATTCCGCAAAATGACTGCCCGGCCGGGTAGATGGCTGTATAAATCTGTGATGGATGGATGGATATTCCAAATAACAGCATTCCAGGTAGCATTTAATGGAAAAGGTGCAAAAATATATTGGCCCATGTGTAAAATGGCAACTTTGTCAAGCCAAAATTTTGCTCATGGCCCATTATATTTTTGCACCTTTTACACTAATTGCTGCCTGGACCACTCTTATTTGGAATATCCATCCATCCTTCACATATTTATATATCTATCTATCTACCCAGCTGGGGCTGTAATTGCCTGTGTTTTTTGACATTTCTATTTAATAATGGTGTTGGGTTACAAGCTATCGGCCCGCAGCACCTACTTATAGGGGTTCTCCAGGACTATTTTTTTTACTATAGACCTAAAAACTAACAAGCAGGTAGTTGCTAACTACATGCCTGTTTTACTTGGTGAGGACACAAAGCAGAGCAGCTCTTCCTCTTCCAGGCTGCTCTGTTGACGGGGAATGACTGCTGATATCATGCTGATTGACAGCCGGCACCTCGCAGTTAAGCAGTAGGGATTCGGCTGTCAATCAGCATGACGCCAGCAATCTCACACTGTCGACAGAGTAGAGTTGAAGAGAAGCTGCTGCTCTGTCGACGTGGAGGCCGCTGAATCGTGGGCAGAAGCGGTCTGTGATCACTCTGTGCTGGTGGAGATGAGCGCTGGGCACAAAAGACAGGTAGTTAGCAACTACCTTCCTGTTAATTCATAGGCCTAAAGTAAAAAAAAATAGTCCTGGATAACCCCGTAAATGTATTAAAAGAGAGAGGAGTGTAGTGAATCCCGGGCAGAGCTATTCTAGGGTGTAGGTTTAAAAAACCTCCAATTTATTGCATTTACACTTAGCGCCTGGATTAACCTTTTTTCAACGGCAGCGCCCGGCCTAGATTCACCACGCTCCTCTCTCCTTTACACTCTATGTCTCTCCATTTGGTTTGAGTACAACGACTGGAGCAGCGGCCATGATTGGATTGTATATAACTCTTTTCGTAGTTGTGTCACAACCTGATCAGGTGAGCGACCAACCCTCCGACTCACCTTCACCTTTTGGCCACGCTGTTGCACTCGGAGCTCCTCAAGTTCTTTATCCCCTCTAATTGACTGGAAGACTTGTGCTGCTTCATCGTTTTATTTTTGATAGATAGACACAGATAGATAGATAAGTAGAACGATCAGCCATAACATTACAAGCCTAATATTGGGAAGGTTGGATTTCTCTTTCCAGCAAACTTCATAGATGATCGTTTAGATTGAGACTTGGAGCATTTCGAGGCTAAGTCATGAGCTTGAACTCTTAGTCACGTTGCATAAACCATTTTTTTTCAATGTCGTGAGAGCATTATCCTGCTGAAAGAATCCACTGCCATTAGCGATTACTGTGGAGCTCCCTGGATCCCTACATACCCATGCTATAAAAGAAATCATGAATCGTCAGACTCGGCCACCATGATCCACTGCTCTTGGTCTAGTTCTGATGCTCACGTGATCTTGACGTCGGACCAAACACTCGTAATTTGTGCTATAGTTGGTCTTAGGTTGGATCGGACAAGACAAGCTATGCTTCACCCCAACGTCCACATCATTGAGTTTTCAGCCGCCCATGGTTGTCCTACATTGGGCCATTTATTTTACCACCACATACCGGAAAAAAGACTTCTGAACCCACCGTCTAACCATGTAGTCACTCCAATCAGTATTCTTTCCATTTTTATTTTCAACACATCAACTCCAAAACTGACTTTTCACTTTCATCCCAATATATCTCTGACCCTTGACACCCCGACGTACGTTCACATTGATAATTCGCCTGCAGAACTACATGTTTCATAATGTACAAAGTGATCTCGCCATTAGCCCTCTGTCTGGCAGCTAGGGAAGTAAATGATGTCCCTGCTCAGTTTTGCCCTCTGGCTCTAGTTTATGGTAATCGTCCTGTGCATAACATTAGTTGTGGTATAAATAACCGCAATTCACTATTTAAAGATCCTAGGATAACAGATAGCGGTATTTTTTTTCCCTTATAAAATGGAAAATATGCTGTTTTACTATTTAAACCCGTATCTTGTACACAGTTCTCATGAGAAATATGTATCTACTTGGCAACCTGTCCGTATACTGTACTATTTCGAGTCAGACTTTTATTAGTCGGCTTCTTGCTAAGTGCGGAATAGCTACATTTACAGTGCGAGATTCTTGACTATCAGAGAAGCTTTGTGGCCCCCTTCGTGTTTTCGGATCGGTGTATACTGTGAAAAGCTTTGTCTTCTGATTCCAGGATGTACATGTGTACGGAAATCTTAAAGAGTTTCCAGGAAAAAGAGACCCATGACACTTTCCTCTTTTTTTTACTCCAACCCTGTGAACAATACAAGTGCATCCACTTCTGCGTAGGTGATTGTTATAACACATTGGGGCGATATGTGTGCGAGGTTTAATCGTGACTTCAGTTTTTCTCTGCTTAAAGGGTGCAATTTGTATGTGAGATGTGTGTACGTGATAGAAAAATTGCACCGAAGGTTTATAAAACTGGTACAGAAAACCCTCCTTTAGGCTTGGGTCACACCATCGTAATTTCTGTCATCCGAGAGAATTAGGCCGATTATGCACCTGACATTCAGATCAGTTTGTTACGATTTTCTCGGATGAGGAAACGACGGAAAACAAAATGTCTCCATTTTCTGCATTCTTCACTCAGATGTCATCAGAGTGCAGTCCAATGTTTTCCATGGACCCATTGACTTGCATGGCCGAGTGCGATCCAAATATTGCATCCAACTCGGGCAAGCTGCAATCTTTTCCTTGAACAGACTCAGTCCAAGGAACCAATTGGACATATACACAACCCCATAGACTAACATTGGTTCGAGTATGATCTGATGTTTTGCCAAATCTCACTTGGACCAAAAATACCATCGTCTGCATAAGCCCTCAAATGCACAGTTTGGGTGTGTTCACACTGAGATTTTTTTTTTGCTGAGTTTTTGGAGCAGAAACTCTCCCTAAACCACTTATATATATTGGCGAGTTGATGCTTTGAAAAGTCAGCACAAAAAACAACTCGGTGTGATCACACCATTAGACTAGATTCACACCAGCGTGTTAAAAATGTTGCCTGTTTTTCATCCAGAAAAAAAAAAACAATTTTTCACCTTTACTGTCATCCATGTGACATACGTTTTTTTTACATCAACAGTTATTAAAATTTACCAAAAAAAATACAGTTTCCTATGTGAAGAATTGCAATCTATATGTAAAAATCGGATGCACAAAATTTTCCGTGCACTCATAGATTTAAATAGGCGAGCCTCATCTGAACTACAGAAGAGCCTAGTGCACGCTGTGATTTTTTTTTTTTCGTGCACGGATTCGGACCATGTAAAAAATAAGTACTCTGAACAGCCCCATTGAATAACATTGGTCTGTTTTTTTTCAGTGACAGCACTCAGACCGAATATACGGTCGTGTAAACTTGGCCTCAAGGTATTATGCGTTAATAGGTCCCCTCTCGGGACTTTCTTTTATAAGACAGAGTTGAGACTGACTACAAAGCACATTGCACCATATTGGTTTCAATGCAAATTGTGTAATGCTTCATTTTACCTGTGGGGGCACTGCAGGGAAACTGAACACTTGCTAAGAGGTACCGATTCAGATACTCCTTTATCAGCTTATTTAGGGAAGGATTCTTCTAATAAAAGGGATTCTTTTAGTAGCTTTTTTCATTACACCAATATGGATGACCTATCCTTTGGATTGGTCATCAATATCAGATTGGTGGGGGATCAACACCCAGCACACCCATCAATCACAAGTTCTTCACACTGTTTAGTGGCCGCTCTACGGTACTGCAGATCCTCTCCCATTACTGTAACTTGGATGTCATCCACAGGACCCGAAAGCAACCACTCAACAGTGAGACGGAGCAATGGTATTCTGCTCAGTAACAGTCTTGACATCCGGAGCTGCTATTGGTAAATTGCATTAAAATTGACCACCCCTTTAAAATGGTTTTCCAGAACTTTAATATTCATGTCCTATTCTTAGGATAGATGATCAGTATCCGATCGGTGTCAGTCTGACTGCCAGCCTCCACCACCGATCAGCTGATTGAAGGGGCCGTAGTGCACCAGAAGCGACACAGCGCCGTACGTTGTGTAGTGGCCATAAATGGAACTGCACGCTCTCTCCCACTCATTTGTATGTGAAATAGTCATTACATTTCCTCTTCTTATACATCAAAATCAATCCATACACTAAGTGAAGGCTCCAGTACCACCGTGGCCATATTGGGTCATATTCATTCATAAATTGGCTACTTGGAGGCTTTATGGCAGACCGCGTCTATAATAGAAATACGAGACCAAATAAGGTGCTAATGGAAGGTGAAATTATCACAGACTTCACTTCCTTAGATTTGAGAGTTTTTGCCAAAAGCTATTAGTTTCCCTTAAATTGCTCCACAATTTTCTAGCACAAATAGCAAAGTTTAACTTCTGTCTAAAAGTTTTCTGTCTTCAACCCAAAATCACTGAAAGGTCATGGCGAGATCGTCATCTATCACGTCCAATATGGATTGATGGTGCAACGGAGGAGATCAAAAAGAGACTTCCAAATTGTTACCGTCTTGTAAAATCAGGGCATCGTTACACAAGACGGGTGGGCTTCCCAATTTGTACCTTTGATTGCGCACAATCCATAAACATTGCATCAGGAGTTTACTTGTGTGATCTGCTTCTCGCTCTCATCAGAGTCGTGTAACGTTCGGGAACGGTCTCATGTTCGCGGCCACTGACATAACGCAGACTTTGAAGATGTAGACAGTGATAAACATCGTATATCATTTTTATGTACAACCACTCACCGATTTACTGCTTGTTAATATTCTATAATTCGCTGAGTAAACCGATTTTTTGGAGCCTGTGATATGGAGCCAGGTGGCTGCCTTCGTTCATCCTGCAAAATCCTTATTTCCTGAATGGACAACCCGTTCCAGGGCAGTATACCCTCCATCAACATTTTCATTGTTTTCATATATTTTGTGTCATAGGAAGCAGTCTTTTATGCCATTTGCAGCTGACTACAGACAGGGCAACCTGCCAAGCTTTGTGATGTCCACGTTTCCGAAGCATGTACAGCTCCCGTGTTCCTGATATTGTGTCTTTCATGTCAATACAAATGTCTCATCACGGCTATTAATGCGGCAGTATCTCTGCCGGGAATGACTTGAGGGTCACGCGTTCTTCACAAGGATGTCAGAGTCCACTACCCAATATTTTGGTGGCTCCATAATTAATTATGCCTTAAAAAAGTTTTTCCATACTGCGTGACCAGTGGCGTAACTATGGTCCTATGGGCCCTGTGCAAAATTTGGACCTAGCCCTCCCCCTTGCATGTTGATCACATGTATGGACCCTTGCAGCGTTCTAAACCCTATAGGGACATACGTGTTGCCTCCCTCCTCAATTATGTAGTAATGTTCCCCATCCCGAGCCATTGTCCCCCATCCTCGGTCCATATTGGTTTATGTCCCCCATACTGATATATTATTATTATTTATTATTATAGCGCCATTTATTCCATGGCGCTTTACATGTGAAAAGGGATATTCATAATAAAAAGCAAGTACAGTAATCTTAAACAATACAAGTCACGACTAGTACAGGAGGAGAGTGAACCCTGCCCACGAGGGCTCACAATCTACAAGGTGTAACCCAACCTAGTCTATATATCCATCTCCTTGTTATATGTGTACCCCATCCTGGTATATATGTCCCCCATCCTGGTATATATGTCCCCCATCCTGGTATATATGTCCCCCATCCTGGTATATTTGTACCTCATCCTGGTATATACAGTATGTACCTCTTCCTGGTATATAAGTTCCCCTTTGTGCTGGTGTTCTTTAAGGCATAAAAATCCCCCAAACAATTCTACTCACTTTCCTCTTCTGACTTTAGCGTTCAAGCGACGGGCAGCATATGACATCATTGCCATGCGCCAACGTGACTTGCATGGCCTCTGATTGGCCAGCCGAATGTATTGTGGTGCAGAGACTCGGCGGTTCTCTGAGCCACTATGCATTTCAGCTGAATGTGTCTTTAGAAGAACATCCAGCTGAAATTTGTGCTGGATTCGGTGGGCACCCCTTTTAGCCCTAATTGTATTGCACTTACAATCAGGGCTATGGAGTTGGAATCTGTGTCCATTTTGGTGGAGCCGGAAACGGCATAAAATGGACCGACTTCTAAAATATATAATAAAATTGGGTTCATTAGTTCAGTGCAGGATGTGCTGTAAATGTTTGAATAAAAATTTGTGAAAGTTATGAAATGTCCTATAAATGTCTGTTCTGTTCCTGATCTAAGGATGTCGGATTTTAGGTGACCTGAATCTGTGCTGCACTATATGTACATGCTCAGTAGTGACCAGTGCTGTGCAGTCGTAGTGGAGATGAATCTGTGCTGCACTTTATGTACATGCTCAGTAGTGAGGCAGTGCTGTGGAGTCATAGTGGAGATGAATCTGTGCTGCACTTTATGTACATGCTCAGTAGTGAGGCAGTGCTGTGGAGTCATAGTGGAGATGAATCTGTGCTGCACTTTATGTACATGCTCAGTAGTGACCAATGTTGCGGAGTGGTAGTGGAGATGAATCTGTGCTGCACTTTATGTACATGCTCAGTAGTGAGGCAGTGCTGTGAAGTCATAGTGGAGATGAATCTGTGCTGCACTTTATGTACATGCTCAGTAGTGAGGCAGTGCTGTGGAGTCATAGTGGAGATGAATCTGTGCTGCACTTTATGCACATTCTCAGTAGTGAGGCAGTGCTGTGGAGTCATAGTGGAGATGAATCTGTGCTGCACTTTATGTACATGTGAGGCAGTGCTGTGGAGTCATAGTGGAGATGAATCTGTGCTGCACTTTATGTACATGCTCAGTAGTGACCAGTGTTGCGGAGTGGTAGTGGAGATGAATCTGTGCTGCACTTTATGTACATGCTCAGTAGTGAGGCAGTGCTGTGGAATCATAGTGGAGATGAATCTGTGCTGCACTTTATGCACATGCTCAGTAGTGAGGCAGTGCTGTGGAGTCATAGTGGAGATGAATCTGTGCTGCACTTTATGTACATGCTCAGTAGTGACCAGTGTTGCGGAGTGGTAGTGGAGATGAATCTGTGCTGCACTTTATGTACATGCTCAGTAGTGAGGCAGTGCTGTGGAATCATAGTGGAGATGAATCTGTGCTGCACTTTATGCACATGCTCAGTAGTGACCAGTGCTGTGGAGTCGTGACTCATGGACATTGAGGAGTTGGAGGTTTGGCTTACCGACTCCACAACCCTGCTTACAACACTCTATTCTCTTGCTTAAGCCCCCCATACACAATAATTAGCTGTCATATGAGAGATGGTTCTGCCAAGCGTTTGACTGGGATTAAGGGATTAAGTGATCATATTGTTGTATGTGAGTGTCTGCAGAGATGGCTGACTGCCAAACGATTGGCCAAAGCATCGTTCGACTGACAGCCATCTAATGTGTACGGCCAGCCTTAGATCACAGTTTGTACTGTATATAAAAGTCTCTAAAAATGAGACTGTGTACTATAAAGTGTGTTTTCCATAAATGTATTTTTTGGTTAAAGAGGTACACAGTGAAGAGACTTAATTCAGTATGGAATATATAAAGGGTTTGCCAGGTGAAAACAGGTTATAATTTCTCCGCAGGATTGGTGATAACTAATCGTTGGGGATTTGACTGCACCGATCGGCAGAATGGAGAATTTTTATCCCTGATGAAGAATTTTTATCTCCTTTACAAAATGAAGCAGTATATTGGACGACCGACCGCAGCTCCATTCATTCTCTGTGGGGCTGCCAGAAAAAGTCAAGTGCAAAGCTCCGCAGCCACACATGGAATGAATGGACAGACTCATCTGTACACGGCACTGTTACTTTGTTCTTGTCCCTCATCAGTATTAGACTTATTTTCAAGGTAATATTCCATTAGAACAAGAATATGCAATGTAGCTCACAGTAGGGTCTCATCAATGAGAGTTAATATATCCCCTCCTGAGCTGCGGTTAAGGCATCTGATTCAGGCAAACCATACCATGCACTGTGCTAATGAGGAGCAAGAACCCTGAAACAGCACTGCCTACAGAATGGTCTCTGGTTTGGCGGGTATGAGCTATTTAGCTTACATAGAAGAGGGGAACTACACTCCCTTCCAATCAAAGCATAACTTCCCATCCCTGTAGACATTTGCCAGGGTTTGTGTGCTATAGGAAGTGATAGGAAGTCTGAGGAAGTCTCCTTGGCTGTAAACATATAGGAACTTGTATATAAAACTAGTGCAGGCAATAGTTGGAGCTGTCGTCCATAACCACTTATCCGTTCTTCAGACTTCTTGCTCTGACTGCAACAGGCAGCGATAGGTTATTTTAGTCTTCGAGCACAGACATCGCCAACCTTAGGTCTGATTTTGTCTGGACAGCTTGGCCAAAATTCACCGACAGATTAGAAAGCCAAAAATTAATCATGTCTCAGATCATTAATTGTAACAAATTTACGGCATTTAATGTGAATTTTAGAACCATGATAATTACATGTATAATAACTGGCCAAGTCGAGACAGTCTGCATTTCTGCATAATAGAGGTCCTCACCATGGAGTAGGTGATTAATGTACAATCATGACCCCATCGATCACTAGGTCTTGAGTCCCCATGTCCACTGTTCCTCTACTCAGAAGCTGTGGGAGTGATGGAAACATAGGATAGGTGATGATTTCCATATCAGTGGGGGTCTCACTGCTTGTGACCTTACTAATTTCCATAACTGGGGATCATTGTGTTGATCTATATATTTGTGGACCTGACTAACATAGCTGGGCATTGGACTCAGCTATGTTCATACATTCCACAGACTTTGAATGTAGTGGCAGCTCGCATGTGTGAGCACCGCTTCATTCATACTGGGGAGGCCGGTTCCGAAATGTGGCAAACAATAAGGGTCTAAGTGGTTGGACACCGATTAAGCAGGCAGTTTTCACTAGTCCAGGGGATAGATGATGACTCATCATTTATGGAGTACTCTTTGTCGGCTCACTTGGCTGCACCTAGAGGTAGACACAGGAACACTGTCTCTTTAAATATTCCACTGGTTTATTAAAAGTACTGCATAAACCAGTGCAACGTTACCAAAATAAATCCAGCTTCCTTGCCTAACAGGAAAATAAAAACATAACGTATGACACAGTCCTTGTTTCTACTAGAAATCGTCCACTTTAGGAACAAGCAACAAAAGGTTCAATTTTCCTTAACATGGAATCACAGTTCCTGAGCTTGCACCTCCAGGCCCACCCAGCCATGCTCTAGAAGCCGGGGTTTGTATCCTCTGGGTTCCTCCCACTCTACAGCTGTTCAATAAACCTAGCACTAAACATGGCTGATTAACCCCTTTCAGCACTTGGTGTGCTGGAACTTTTCCTAGGTTGCTATCACTGAAGCTAACACCCTTAGTGAAACATACCTCCCCTCCAATACTTTGCCAGTGACTTTGTCACATCTTTTAAATGTAACTAGTGAATAAACCCCGGCAGCCAGTATATTGCTCTCAACAGTTCCCAGGTAATGTAATGCCAGACATAGGGTCGATCTTAGTTTCCTTAACAAATGATAGAATAGTGCCAGGGTGTGCCTCAGGTCCTGTATTAAAAAGAACCTATCATAGGGAAGAAAAGGACCAGAAGGGCCGACGTAGTCCACTCAATAACCAGTATCGATGCATGTTTAGCCTGTAGATCAGCAACCTCAGCATCATAGATGCATCCTGTCTGGGTATCCTTTCTATATACTGTGCTGAATTTGGGATGATTGGCCACCCTGACTTGTTCAGCTACGTACTGCACAAACGTCATAAACCAAAAGTCCCCCGACAGTCTAATGTGTATGGGGGCACAAGCCGACTGTTCCCGAATAAATGATATTAGGGAGATAAATATCTGGCATGTACAATTTCGGAATGTTATTCCTTTTGTTCTTGAAGAATTAAAGGGTATTCCCATCTCCCAAGATCCAATCCCAATATGTAGGATTAATAATAATAATATTAGCAATGAAATTAGAAATGTACCATAGTTCTTCTGATTAACTATATCACTTACCTTATGCGCAGGTCATTGCAGTAGCTTAGGTAGCCATGGTTACAACCACTAACAACTGTCACTATATGAGTGGCCATAACTTATAGGACAGGCAGACTTCATATTACTCACCAGGTGCCGCAGATTGATGAATTGTACTGCCGCAACTTGTTGCTGGAGACTTTTGAGTAGTTCCTTTCTAGAACGTTCCCATCAATTATGTTCGGAGACTGACATTACCTATTATTAGCTGCCATTTTGTCCGACTGTGTATCCTGAATTGTGCTCACCGGGAACTTGCCCTTGTATAATTTCTTGTACGGTCAGCTAAAGAGTCAGTCTTTTCAGATTTTTGATTCATAAATCAAAAATATGAAAATGATAAACTTTGTAATATATGTTATCAGAGAAATCTGCTTCTTTCTCTTGGACTGATCTGATCATTCATTCTCAATTCATGGGTAAAATCTGTATTCAGTGAAGTCAAACTTTCCCATTACTGAGATAGGAGATGACTGTTGGTGCTTTTCATATGCTACGGAGGAGGAGGAGCTGAGATAGGAGATGACTATTGGTGCTACGGAGGAGGAGGAGCCGAGATAGGAGATGACTATTGGTGCTACGGAGGAGGAGGAGCCGGAGGCACAGGCAAGTTCTCCATGGAACTTCATAAGCACCAACTGATATCTTTTATCTCATTAATGAGACAGTCTGTATTCACTGATTACAGATTTTATGTGTGAACTGAGAATTTTGAGAATGAATGAGAAGCAGATTTCTCTGATTTTACAAAATTTTTTGTTTTCATGTGTACTATCGATCCATGAAGAAAAAAAAAGACAATCACGATTACTCTTTAAGAAAGTGTTCACGTTGTCCAGAGTTTGCATTCTACCAGTCCTCATGTTACTTGCTTACAACCCCGTTGAGACTGGCTGTAGACGTTGGGTCGTTGGTTGTGGCCTTCTAGCCGTTTCCGTTATCTATCTGAAGGCGTGCTTGCACATATATCTGAGCCCACCACCTCTGAGCATCAAAAGGTATCATCCAGCCCCAGATGTAGTAGACACTGATGATGGATCCTCTTATCTCGGACACAAAACCACAGTCCTGGAGATTGAGGCATGACAGCTCTGGGCAGAAAATATCACTATCGGTCCTATCGGTCCTATTCTTACGAAGTGTAATGCGTCTTCCCCAATGAATGCTTTCTACAAACCACACGTAGGGGTAAATGATATATTCTCTGATAGCAACAGATAGTCGCTTCCTGCCTTGCACTTTAGGCTATTCACTGGGAGGGGTTACCAAAGCAGCTGGAAGGAAATCATGAAGCAGTATTGCAAACTTTGCAGCGTCCTGATACTCGTCCTCTGCACTCACATACGGAGCTGATTAAATATCTGGTGGGAATTCCATCTCATGCAGCCTCATGGTGTGGTGCTGCTGTTTTGTGCATCATCAGGTGAGTCCACCCTTATCTGTCACTTACGTTACCTAAATTATTAGATATTTACTTTTTCAATCAATTTTACAAAAAAATAACATTAATTATCTGCAGCATTCAAATTGATCGAGAAATATCCTCATTTACCGAATCTTTAATTTGTATTCTTTCCATCCTTAAGATAATCGTTGCTTAATTTTTAAAGTTTTTTTTTAAATATGTTTGCTTCCTTTTATTATGTTATGTAATTCTAACATTGGCATGTAAATGTATGTACGTACTGGATGAGATAGGAGATTGCCTCTGCCTCTTGAGGAATGGGCATTTAAGGGGCCGTTTAGAATTTTGGTATATACAACTATGGGGCAAATGTGTTTTTGAAGCATGGTATACATTAATATGATATATTTATGTTGTTTCTTTCTTTCTTTTCTTTTCTTTTTATCAATGTTTGGAACTCAATATAAGAAGGATGTGCATGGGCCTAGATTTTGCATATTATTTCTGTGTATCGGGCAGCCAAGTTTGGAAAAGTACTAAAAGTCATCATGGGAGGCCAACTTGACTTCTGTTCAGTCTGTCGTCATATTTTAGGTCTTGTCCAGACATGATGTAATATGATAGAGATCCGTTTGATTTGTGATGTTGTGGAAGACTATAGTATCCAATGTGCACCCCAAGAACAACCAACAATAATTTTTATATTTGTCTTTGCTTATAACTCTCCACATGTAAAACGAAATATAGATTTAGCCCTCTGTTATGTATTGGTCTCATCTTCCCTGACTCTGCTTGCTATTACTTTATTTTAATTTTTTTTAAGACTATCGTATCTGATACGTACCCAACCAGACCAACAAACAAAATGTTTCCATTTCTCACTGTCTATAATGCTCTACACTTAACAAGAAATATAGATTAACCTTCTAGAATGTATTGGTCTCAGTTGCTCTGCCTCTGCTTGCTATTACTTTATTTTTTTTTTTAAGACTATCGTATCTGATACGCAGCCCGATGAGACCAACAAACAATATTTTTCCATTTCTACCTGCTTATAACGCTCTACACTTAGCAAGAAATATAGATGAGCCTTGTAGAATGTATTGGTCTCATTTTCTCTGACTCTGCTTGCAATTACTTTTATTTTTTACTTTGAGTCGATTATATCCGATGCACATTCCGACGAAAGCAACAAACAATATCTTTCAATTTGTACCCACTTATAACTCTCCACACATAACAAGAAATATAGATTTAGTCCTCTGCAATTTATTAGTCTCATTTTCTCTGCCTCTGCTTGCTATTACTTTATTCTTTTTTTCCCATTCATGGCCATGTTTTTTTTTTTCATCCAGGGTTAAAGTAGCCATTTACATTAGATCAAAGTGGTTTGATGGTTGAATAGTCATTGAGTGAGCGATCATTGACATTTTAGTCCATCTTGGGCGTTACAGTTGTTGACTTAGGCCATGCGCATTCACTGGGCAACCAATGAGTGATCTTCCTAAGAATATTCTATATAACATATAGCTTTTGTGGATGAAAGTATTTTAATTGAACAAAAGATTTTAACTACAAAGCAAAAAGAATGAAACAGAGCTGAATTAATTTCATGATCTATGAACTGTCGACTAAACTTCATCAACAATCGATTTTGGTTGAAACATCCGTTTTCAGCAACTAAAGTGTAATGTTGTTGGGCACCTTCAGTCCTACTTATAGTAGAGTTGAAAAATATTGGACGCCCATTAAAAAATTGGACTTGCTTTAGTAATGACCGCAATCACTTGGCAATGTGTGACTTAATCCATGATAAGGCTTGGCCTTCCAGGCGTTTATATATTAGAAAGCACCGGTCTGATATACATGGACCTCTCTGTCGTCTCTTGTAGGCCCCTTGAGTAGATTGTACACTCAGTGATTGTTTGTCAGTGGGCAGATTGCTCGATATGGAATGATTGCCGGCTGTCCAACCCCCTCTCCTCCCAGACTCAGACACATGCATGCTTGGCTTGGCTCAACTGAGCATTAAAGCTTGTGTGAATCCTTTTGCAGGACCCAGTCCATTGGCCACGCCAGAAATGTGTGGCCACCAGACGAAGCCATGAGAACCGCCATTTAACTCGCAGCTTTGGCGGCTCTTCTTTTTGGCACAATGTCACATGTGCATCTCGTTGCAACGATAATGTTGCAAGAAACCGTTCTCGTTATCGACACAGCCGATGGACTGGGTCCTGCAAATTGGTTTGCAGCAACTTTACTGAGCGTGCACTGATTCTCAATCTGAGAGAGGAATAAGCTACTGTCAGGAGCCTTTGGCAGTGGCTTATTCACTGTAAAAAAACAAAGGATCAACCATATTGAATCCAACATGCATGTTTCTTTTTAACCCCATCATATACTGTCAGAAAGACAAGATGCTCATACACATTGGCCGTCTGGTCATGCATTGCGTGGCCACCTTTTATCATCCATCTGCAAAATACGATGACTAATTACCACAAAATGATTCTTTCGTTCAGATGGATTAATAGTGTAATTTCAGTTATTTCTGTTAGAAACATGACTGACTGATAAAGGGCTGGTCATGTCCCAGGACGCTAACATAGCTAAAGGTCCATTTACTCTGCATGATTATCATGGCTGAGCTCTCATAGGAATTCTCCTTCACAATAATGGTGCAGTAAAAACACCTGCAGGTGAAACAGGCTCTCCGATTACCCAAGGAAAGAGTAAACTGCTTGTTTGTCGGGTGAAATGATCTTTCTTCGTTTTCCGCTCTGAAGATGCTGTGTACTTTCGAATAGCAGTCAATGAGAAAGCACAAGACACACCCGGGCATCTTTTTCAGTGTTTTGCCAACATTTTTGGAGGTAAAAAAAAACTGTGGGGAAACGTCGTTAAAAAAATGCGGTGGAAAAACACTAAAAAAAAAACTGCCGGCTGTCTAAAATATTGAAAAAGAGCTCATGCAACAACAAAAAAATGCTAAAAAAAGACGCTTCAGGGAAAAGGGAAAAAATAACGCTCGCATTTCCTGAAGTGTCTTCCTCTTGAAAAAGACGTTGTGTGCACATACAGTAAGGAGTTTTCTGCATCCTGATTTATTCAAGGGTATTTTTTTAGTTTGGCATTTGTGAATATGCCATTTAAATGGTGTTCCAGTACCTCGAGATTGGGTTTTCTCTGACCACCGTTCCGTAGTGTGAGACGGCTGCCAGTGGTCATATCCATGTACTCTATGGTAGTTACTCCCAAGGGCAGTCCAATTTCACTATCCCAAGGGTCTGAAAAGGAGCCATGATTTCTGGACACAGGTTTCCCAATCTTAGCTTACCCCTGAAGCTGTTGAGTTGGGGGTCAGGAAACCCACAACAGGTGCGGACATCATGGTCCCTACTTTAACCGTGTCGGGTGAAAGCAGCACACATAGGCCCCCAAATTTCCTTTCAATCCCCACCAGGATGCGGCCATGGTGGGCACCTCTGACTTGGAATTTGTTCTTATCTTATAGACCACATTTGTTGCATCCAGTTTTGCTTTTTAAGACAAACCTTTCAGCAATAAGTAATTACTCCCTTCCACTCCTGCTCCAAGTGTTGCATGATATTGGAGACCTGCCTTGACCTCGCTTCAATCACACAGGACAACGTCACCTTCATCTTCCTGTGTGGACGTGACTTTGTGTAACTGGACATGCCCTTCCCTGCCTGCTGGCCCATTCTCCATTAGTGTCAGTGTCAAGGATTGAGTTTCGGACCACCATTGTAGCAAAGTTGAGGTCTAAGGCTAACGCGTTTCCGCTCCTACGACAAACGTTCTTTGGCGTTGACAGGACATTGGAGGAACACATCAGAGTCCCCCATTGTCCTCTGGACAGACTGTACTTACCCTAAATTAGGACTTTGATGTGCGGTTTACCATAAACTTCAGCTGCGTACTCCCCCGATTTCACACTCGTGATGTTTCTTTGAAATTGTTCTCTTTTCATTGAGGAAATATGATCTCGGCTTTTCAGATTAGGTGCTGGGTAGTCAGCTGTGGTTTTGCAACTTAAATGTGTCAGATAGGATAGTAATTTGAAGGTCTTATCTCTGTCCTTGAATATGTGACCACATCAACCTTTGTCGCGTGGAACGTTATTATTAAGTAGCACTGAATGAATATATCTCAGTATTACGGTTATTTAAAGGGACACTACACTTGTGCAAAGGGTTAGCGACCTGTCTGATATTTCCTGCCGGCATCAGATATCCAGGGGAAGCAGATAACATTCATTTTTACGCACGTTTGCTTTGCTATTTCAGTGCTACATAGGTCACGGTTTATCGTTTTTTACTTATAGATTTTGGAGCACGGAACTTTATTACCATAGTTATATTTTCCATTTATTGAAAGATGGTTTGCAAAATTCCCCAACTTTGTAGCACAGTTGCACCAGTTGCGTGCACAATTGCATTAAAATTGATGACTTTTTTTGCAGAACACCATATGATACATTTTGTTCCAGTTTCCTTCATTTTCCAAAATTTCTGTATTGAGATATGTGATGGTCAGTCGTGTTGATAATGCACAACCGGGCTCTTGATGATTCTCGTTTTCTGCTACATTTGCTGTAAGGGGAGAGTTGGGAGGCAGGGACAAGACGCTGCACAAAGGTTGGACCCTCACTAATAATAAAGGAATGACATAACTTAGAGATGCACCATCACTTTATGAAATGTGAAAAACTCTTTATATTAAATCTAGCAGCAGGATTTCACCCCTTAAAGGGGTATTACCATCTCCAAGACCCTACCCCAATATATTGTAGCTGTAATAATAATAATATTAGCAAATACAGTGCCTTGCGAAAGTATTCGGCTCTCTGGAACTTTTCAACCTTTTCCCACATATCATGCTTCAAACATAAAGATACCAAATGTAAATATTTGGTGAAGAATCATCAACAAGTGGAACACAATTGTGAAGTTGAACGAAATTCGTTGGTTATTTTAAATGTTTGTGGAAATTCAAAAACTGAAAAGTGGGGCGTGCAATATTATTCGGCCCCTTTAACTTAATACTTTGTTGCGCCACCTTTTGCTGCGATTACAGCTGCAAGTCGCTTGGGGTATGTCTCTATCAGTTTTGTACATTGAGAGACTGAAATTCTTGCCCATTCTTCCTCGGCAAACAGCTCGAGCTCAGTGAGGTTTGATGGAGATCGTTTGTGAACAGCAGTTTTCAGCTCTTTCCACAGATTCTCGATTGGATTGAGGTCTGGACTCTGACTTGGCCATTCTAACACCTGGATAAGTTTATTTGTGAACTATTCCATTGTAGATTTTGCCTTATGTTTGGGATCATTGTCTTGTTGGAAGACAAATCTCCGTCCCAGTCTCAGGTCTTTTGCAGACTCCAACAGGTTTTCTTCAAGAATGGTCCTGTATTTGGCTCCATCCATCTTCCCATCAATTTTAACCATCTTCCCTGTCCATGCTGAAGAAAAGCAGGCCCAAACCGTGATGCTGCCACCACCATGTTTGACAGTGGGGATGGTGAGTTCAGGGTGATGAGCTGTGTTGGATATTTTTCTTGATATCTTTGAGAATTTGAGAAATGGCTTTCTTCTTGCCACTCTTCCATAAAGGCCAGATTTGTGCAGTGTACGACTGATTGTTGTCCTATGGACAGACTGACCCATCTCAGCTGTAGATCTCTGCATTTCATCCAGAGTGATCATGGGCCTCTTGGCTGCATCTCTGATCAGTCTTCTCCTTGTTTGAGATGAAAGTTTACAGGGACGGCCGGGTCTTGGTAGATTTGCAGTGGCATGATACTCCTTCCATTTCAATATGATCGCTTGCACAGTGCTCCTTGGGATATTTAAAGTTTTGGAAATCATTTTGTATCCAAATCTGGCTTAAAACTTCTCTACAACAGTATCACGGACCTGCCTGTTGTGTTCCTTGGTCTTCATGATGCTCTCTGTGCTTCAAACAGAACCCTGAGACGATTACAGAGCAGGTGCATTTATCCGGAGACTTGATTACACACAGGTGGATTATATTTATCATCATTAGGCATTTAGGACAACATTGGATCATTCATAATGTAGTATAGTTCTTCTAATTCACTATGACTCTTTCCTCATGTGCAGGCATTGCAGGACCTTAGGTATCCATGGTTACGACCACAAGCAGCTAGCTGTCACTATATCAGTGGTCATAACCATGGATACCTAAGGTCCAGCAATGACTGCACATGAGGAAAGAGACATGGCAAATCAGAGAAACTAAACTGCATTTTCTAATTTGAGGTATTTGCTAATATTATTATTATTACACCTACTACATATTGGGATAGTATCTTGGAGATGGGAATATCCCTTTAAACTATTTATATGCGCATGTATCTTTTTCAAAGATAAGTCCAGCAATACCTTTACATGGATGGTCCGTTCCTCCATTCCAGAGAAATCAGCTTTTGAATTTGCTATGACACATCTGTAGCCTCCGTCATTCCAGATCACGGTGGCTCAGTGGTCAACACTGGAACCTTGCAGCGCTGGATTAACAGATTCAAATACCACCAAAGACAACATCTGGAAGGGGTTTGTGTTTTCTTTTCTATTGTTTACATACTAAATAGGATTGTAGATTGTGAGAACCAATGGAGACAGTGATGATGAGGTCTGTAAAGCGCTGCGGAATATGATGGTGCTATATAAGGGAGCATAAGAATAAATAATTACCCACCCAGAGCTGCCTCCTCTTGCTTTATTAGCAGCCTTTATGTTGTGATACTTCAGCCTAAGGAGCTGTCAGCTAAGCAGGAAGATATGGCACTGGATGCGGAATAGAGCTGGAGTGACACAGGCTTCAGATCTACAGTAGCTCTGAGAAATGGTGGTCCAGTACCTGGAGATGTTGTATTCCCTGACCACCGTTCTGCAGTGTTAGACGGCTGCCAATATACAGTACAGACCAAAAGTTTGGACACACCTTCTCATTTAAAGAATTGTCTGTAATTTCATGACTATGAAAATTGTACATTCACACTGAAGGCATCAAAACTATGAATTAACACATGTAAAATTATATACTTAACAAAAAAGTGTGAAACAACTGAAATTACTGTATGTCTTATATTCTAGGTTCTTCAAAGTAGCCACCTTTTGCTTTGATGACTGCTTTGCACACTCTTGGCATTCTCTTGATGAGCTTCAAGAGGTAGTCACTGGGAATGGTCTTCCAACAATCTTGAAGGAGTTCCCAGAGATGCTTAGCACTTGTTGGCCCTTTTGCCTTCACTCTGCGGTCCAGCTCACCCCAAACCATCTCGACTGGGTTCAGGTCTGGTGACTGGAGGCCAGGTCATCTGGCGTAGCACCCCATCACTCTCCTTCTTGGTCAAATAGCCCTTACACAGCCTGAAGGTGTGTTTGGGGTCATTGTCCTGTTGAAAATTAAATGAAGGTCCAACTAAACGCAAACCGGATGGAATAGCATGCCGCTGCAAGATGCTGTGGTAGCCATCCTGGTTCAGTATGCCTTCAATTTTGAATAAATCCCCAGCAGTGTCACCAGCAAAGCACCCCCACACCATCACACCTCCTCCATGCTTCACGGTGGGAACCAGGCATGTAGCGTCCATCCGTTCACCTTTTCTGCGTCGCACAAAGACACGGTGGTTGGAACCAAAGATCTCAAATTTGGACTCATCAGACCAAAGCACAGATTTCCACTGGTCTAATGTCCATTCCTTGAGTTCTTTAGCCCAAACAAGTCTCTTCTGCTTGTTGCCTGTCCTTAGCAGTGGTTTCCTAGCAGCTATTTTACCATGAAGGCCTGCTGCACAAAGTCTCCTCTTAACAGTTGTTGTAGAGATGTGTCTGCTGCTAGAACTCTGTGTGGCATTGACCTGGTCTCTAATCTGAGCTGCTGTTAACCTGCGATTTCTGAGGCTGGTGACTCGGATACACGTATCCTCAGAAGCAGAGGTGACTCTTGGTCTTCCTTTCCTGGAGCGGTCCTCATGTGAGCCAGTTTCTTTGTAGCGCTTGATGGTTTTTGGGACTGCACTTGGGGACACTTTCAAAGTTTTCCCAATTTTTTGGACTGACTGACCTTCATTTCTTAAAGTAATGATGGCCACTCATTTTTCTTTACTTAGAATTTGTATTATGGCAAGAACAAAGCAGCTAACAGTAGGACTATCAGCTGTGTATCTACCAGACTTCTGCTCAACACAACTGATGGTCCCAACCCCATTTATAAGGCAAGAAATCCCACTTATTAAACCTGATAGGGCACACCTGTGAAGTGAAAACCATTCCTGGTGACTACCTCTTGAAGCTCATCAAGAGAATGCCAAAAGTGTGCAAAGCAGTCATCAAATCAAAAGGTGGGTACTTTGAAGAACCTAGAATATAAGACATATTTTCAGTTGTTTCACACTATTTTGTTAAGTATATAATTCCACATGTGTTAATTCATAGTTTTGATGCCTTCAGTGTGAATGTACAATTTTCATAGTCATGAAAATACAGAAAAATCTTTAAATGAGAAGGTGTGTCCAAACTTTTGGTCTGTACTGTATATACAAATTGGGTTGTTAGTGAATTTTGGTGTTGTTACTCTATACACTGTTGATGGTCATCGGACATTTCTTCCTGGCTCCCCCTGACCTTTGTTTCCTCGGCTTGCCTGTGTGTGCATGTGTTCTCAATGGCATGAACAGAGAATCCTGCTATCAGGGGCCGGGTCTTATCTGCAGTGAGAATGAAGGATCTGAGTCTTGTCATGTCTCACCCTTTTTTTCCAAGACATCTGCCATCAGGGGAGAGTTGGCACACAACTACGCACATGTAAAAATATTAATGGGGACTATTGGCTTTGCATGAATAAATTATCACTAATTACTAACTTGCTATCACTTATTCATTATATAATGAAAAGTTGTACAAGTTTTTTGGGATTAATTCTTCCTGCTTGCTGTCTGTGAATGGATATGTACTGTACCTTAGAATACGGTATACCTTACTAATTTGTGGGTGTCTGTGCACTTGGACCCCCATCAATCTTGAGTTCTGATGAGCCCAGTCTGAATGGAGTGGAGGTAAGTGTTACACATCTGTCCCGGGTCTGGGCTGTGCTCCCTATACCCAAGTCAACTGAACTTTCTTGGGCTTTGCAAGTAGCCCAGCGTGCTTCCATGTAGTTGGATCGCCCCCAGACGCAGGGCCACGGGTCACTCGGTACCGGTCCTTTCTGTCTCAGTTCTGGGGATGTCACGGTGGCTGGACCCGGTCCGTGACCCTGCTAAGGGGCGTCCAATAAAAGGTGATAAGAGTCTGTCAAGGTTTCGTGACGCCACCTGTGGTGTTCGGTCAGGATGACCGACGCTGCTTGGGGTCCGCTGGGGTGATGTGATGGCAGCTGGATGGTATACCTTCCCACAGGTGAAGTGTGTCCCCAGGGCTTCCCAGTGATGTAGATGGCGTGAGGTGCAGACAATAACGAGGACACAAGGTTGCAGTCTCTTTACCTCTTTACTGAAGACTTCAGGATCCGCAATCCAGAGCACGATTAACAGGGCTGTCTGAGACCGGTCGGTCCGATGGCACATCCAGAGTTCCCTTTACAGGTGGAAATCAGTGCCTACCACTAGCGCCTGTGTGTTGTAGTGCTACCCTGCTGAGCATTCGGAATAGTCCTCACAACTTCTGTTCTCGTTCATTCTTTCTAGTTCTTTCTAATTCTTTCTCTCTCTCTTGTTCCAGATGTTACTAGTTTTTCGTCCCCCAGATATGTTATGGCTAGGATGCACCCGTATGACGGGAAGGCTCGGAGCTCTTCCGGGACCCTAGAGACGCCCCTCTCCACGCGTTGCCCCCTATGTCTTCGTAGGAAATTTAAGGTAGACAGCCAACCTATAATTAACTGTCCTGCGGAGTTCGAAGTAAGGCATAGAGTCAGTTACTTCCGCGGTGTTCCGGCCACGCGCCTCAGTAGGATGTTGCCTCGGTCTCACAGCACGACTACTACTGGCTCTCCTTTGTGCTTGATCTCGTTTCTCACTGTTCCACAATACCCTTCGCTTCGTGTCTCTTTCTTAGGATACCGCCGCAAGGTAGTGCAGGAGCGGTTCCGTAATGTTCTGCTCTGTTCGCTAGGTACCTATCAGGTTCCCACACCTAATATTAATAACTATATACCAGCGCACTACCAATATAGAAAAATATATATAAGGGGTGCAAAAGAAGCAGTATAGAACCATGGAAAAAAAGAAGACAAAAAAGGAACCGCTTCATGTAAATGCACACCACAAAAATGAATATAGTTAAAAAGGTAAACTTTTATTGACACACAAATAAAAACAATTAAAATGGCATCATACCATCATCCCCACACATGCCCGCCAAAACAATACAACATGGACAAATAAAGGCGCAAAAAAAATACTGAATAACCATAAATGACACAGCACACTAATCAATGTCCTGTAAGGCACGACGTAAGCATATCAGACCTGAGATAACATAAAGAGTACAACAAGCACCCCCACAAAATGAATGCAGATATAGCCAGCTGTGGGACAAAAGATAGGCCCATACACACTAGTATAGCGTATAAGGACAAAGGGGTGCCTATGCAACTGGACCCAGACCCAATGATGACAGCAAAAAAATGCCCATCCGTAACAATGCCCATGTAAAATGATAGCTACCACATGGAAGGAAGGTGTATCCAGGTCCCAGGTCCGGCCAGACAGAACGCAAGAACGTGCTGAGAAAAAACCAACATGAGGGTATAGAGCGCCAAAGGCAGGGCGGGCGTGGGGAGGAAGCCCAACGCGTATCGCCGTCGCAAGGACGGCTTTTGCAATAGGTTCCCACACCTGACAGGCACCCCCCTGAATCTTCTCCCTGCAACACCCCCTGCCACGGGATGTTGCCCGAATCCAACCCAGTCAGCTTCTGACTAACTTCCTACCCAACCCCTAGTTTTACCAGTGTGAGGAGTGGCCCAATAAATAAAGCCTTTTTCTCCCCCTAGTGGCCGGAGTGTGAAGTGTAATGTGTGCTGGTGATACCTGGTCAGTAGAATTCCTTCAGTGCCATCAGACATACCATCACTCCCCTTAGTGGCAGAGCGTCATACTGCAATGACCAGATCTCTGGGGCGCTGCATGTTCATCTACCTAGACCTATAGAAGACCTATTAAGTCACACACCTGTGTCTTGATATTCATATTTTAGTTAGTCAGTGCACTTCTACCTGTTTGCCGTCTCCAGGACGTCTGCTACTTGTTTTGAGTCTTCCGGAACCTCTGCTACGTGTCGGCCTGTGGCTTCCAGGACATCTCCTGTCTGCCTGCAGTTTTCAATAGCTCTGCTGCTATCTGTGGTTTCCTGGATGTCTCTAGTCTGCTGGTGCTTCCATCTGTATGCGGTCTCCAGGATGTCTCCTGGCTGCCTGTGGCTTCAAGTTCCTCAGTTGCCTGTCTGCATGCTGCCTTCAGTACCTCTACAACCTGTCTGCAGTCTCCAGGACGTCTCTTGGCTGCCAGCGGTTTCCAGTCCTTCACTTACTTTTCTGCTTGCAGCCTTCAGTACCTCTGCAACCTGTCTACAACTTTTAGGACATCTTCTGTCCTTCTGCAGCTTCCAGTACCTCAGCAACTTGTCTAACTGTGGCTTCCCGTTCCTCTGCTAACAGTCTTCTGTCTGCTATCTTCTCTTGCGTGCTTCACCCATCTGCTGCACCGACACCCGTGTGCCCACCCGGACTTTGGGCTTAGAGGATCCACATCACCTATTGATCCCTTGACAGTAGAGCATGTACACATCTCCTCCATTCGCAGTCTATGGACAGCCTTAGGGTGTGCTGACACTGATTTTATTTTTGGAGTTTGAGACCCCCATTTACAGAGCCCGTCTGAATGAAGAGATGTAGCATGCACATTTCCGCTCCATACATTCTCTATAGGACCGCCGGAGAGCTGTGTTATCTAAGGGTGTGTTCACACTGAGTTTTGCAGGAGTTTTTGGAGCAGAAACTCTCCAATCAATAATCAATATTTTTTGGGGAGTTTCTCCAAAAACTCGTGATGAAAACTTAGTGTGAACAATAGAGAATGAATGGAGCAGAAATGTGCACGCTTGATCTCTGCTCCATTCAGGTGGGGCTCTGCGGATTTCTGTTCTCATGATCAGTGGGGGCCCCAGCGGTCAGACCTTCACTGATCAGTGCCTAACTTAGAAACTTGGCACAAACCCTTTAATTAAACCATAAATCCCCTTTAAAATGTACAGCACAGTAGCCGTCGGCATTTGTCGCACCTATTTTTCACAACCGAAATTATTTATTCATCTCATGACATCTGAGCTCAGATGAGTTTCTTCCTATTTCCCCACCATTACAGGGCTTCCTGCCTGAGAAAACAATAAATCTATCTTTTTTTTCTACTAAAATGTAATTACTTCTATTAATACGTCCAACTTGTATTTTCCAGTGTGTAACGTTCCAGGCCCACTACCCAATAAAACTTCAGACATGACTTGTAGACTTATAGAGCCAGTAATGACTTTACTCTGCTTTAGGCGGGAGGGGGATTTCTTTGGCATAGATAAAAGTTTCCACCACTTAAATCGTTTAAACGTAAAAACATAAACGAGTTCTACAATTCTCAGACTGAGAGGAGAAAGGGGAGCGATAATATATAACATCACCATGATCTAATAATAATGTTTTAGAAGTAATTTTTCAAAGTAGTAGTACACTTCAAATTATTTCAGAACGTTGCTGCCATTAGGGGGCAGCACTGCTGTATTAGAACATTTTCTGCCTCCCCAAATTATCCACAAATATGTGATAATATATCATGAAGTGTTTTTTTCAGTGCTTACATGGAAAGAGTAGCAAAAATAGCATATTTGTGATGTACTGATGATGGGGTGCAGGGAAATGTACTGACATATATTCTTACATCCCTATAGACTATAATGGCCAAAATAGATGCAAAGAGGATGTCTTATAACTATGCATTTTTGGAGAATTTTTCATATTGAGGTGACGTGTCCCTTTAAAGGCTAGGGAAAAAATTCTATTTACATACAGTCATGGCCAAAAGTGTTGGCACCCTTGAAATTGTTCCAGAAAATTACATTTTTTCCCAGAAAATTATTGCAATTACACATGTTTTGTTATAAATGTTTGTTTCCTTTTTGTGTATTGGAAGAACACAAAACAAACAAGAGTAAAAAAAAGACAAATTGGACATAATTTCACACAAAACCCCCCAAAATGGGTCGGACAAAATTGTTGACATTTTTCCAAAATTGTGGGTGAACAACTTTTTTTTCAAGCATTTGATGCTCATTCAAACTCACCTGTGGCAAGTAACAGGTGTGGGCAATATGAAAATCACATGTGAAAAAAGATATAAAGGGGATACGTTGACTCAGTCTTTGCATTTTGTGTGTCTGTGTGTGCCATGCTTAGCATTGAGAACAGAAAGAAGAGAAGAGAACTGTCTTGATTACTTGAGAACCAAAATTGTTGAACAATATCAACAAGGTTACAAGTCCATCTTTAGATATCTTGATGTTCTTTTGTCCATGGTGTACAGCATAATCAAGAAGTTTACAACCCATGGCACTGTAGCTAATCTATTTTTTACGTAGACGGCAGAGAAAAATTGATGAAAGGTTGAAATGCAGGATAGTACAGATGGTGGATAAGCAGCCATAATCAAGTTCCAAAGAAATTAAGGCTGTCCTGCAGGCTCAGGGTGCATCAGTGTCGGCGTGAACTAGCCATCAACATTTGAATGAAATGAAATGCTATGGCAGGAAACCCAGGAGGATCCCACTGCTGACACAGATACATAAAAAAGCTAGAATGCAGTTTGTGAAAATGTACATGAGTAATCCAAAATCCTTCTGGGAAAGCATCTTGTAGATAATGAGACCAAGATAGAGCTTTTTGGTAAAGTACATCATTCTACTGTTTACTGAAATGGAATGAGTCTTACAAAGAAAAAAACACAGTACCTCCAGTCAAATATGGGGGAGGTTCATCGATGTTTTGGGATTGTTATGCTGCTTCTTGCACTGGGTGCTTTGACTGAAATAAGAGAAAGCTATGAGAATAATGAGCAGCAGCTCTGAAGGATTTGTAACATGTTTGCAGACAATTCAGCTAGATAAATTAGTTACAGTCTGCAGGAGCAAAATGATAGACAACTTTTAATGAAGACTGTTTAGAAATCTGTTTATCTTTGCATTTAGGAAGCAAATGGACAACAGCCAAAAATCCTGTGCAAAGGAGCAAATAACCCTTAAAAAAATGCCACAAGCACTGATGGATAACATAGTGGATTTGTGTACAGTATGTTTGATATCATTTATGTGTGTTGCACCCATTGTTAGGTTTTTGTGTGACTGTTTATAGCAAACCCTTTACATAATTGTCGGTAACACTTCCCCGGTTTGCAGCAGAGGATGTGCTGCCCACAAATGATCATTTTTACGTTATGCATGAAAGATGCACTGAGACAAATGAGTTTTGTTTGTCACTTGATTGTAGGTCAGATTTGTGCCATTATTTTGGGGCATTCATTGCCTCTTGGTGCATTATCTTTAAAGGGAGCAATTAATACAACACAAATAACTTGACAGTTATATCAAATTTTTCTATGCATCATTTGCAAGTCTGGTTGTGAAATGTCACACGTCAGTGAAGCGCCCCCATGGGTGCCACCATGCCTCCTGGGTGTAGGGCGGACAGTTAACATGAAATTAGCTGTCCTGCCGGTCTCTGGAGCAAGGCATAAAGGTTGTTACTCTCTCGGTGTTCCGGCTACCGGGATCCTGCGCCTCAAAAGGAGGCAGCCTGTGCAGGGCTGCTCCCCTGCTGGTATCCTTTGCTTCCTCTCCTTACATGCTCGCTGCAATACAATTCTGCCTTCAATGTCTCTTTCTGGGAGCTGCAGCTCTGAGGGCATGCACAGCTCCTTTAACCTTCTGTCCTCCTCAGACTACTGTCTGGAAGTTTCTAACTTTCCCTACAGACTACCAGTTAAATATATATATATGGGGAGTGTCCTAATAAATAGGAGCAGAAGCTCCCCCTGGTGGCCTGGAGTTTGAATGTGTTGCATGTTTGTGATACCTGGATGCAGTTATCCTTTCTTGCCTCCAAACATAGCATCACTCTCCCCTGGAGGAAAGCAGTACCACTGCGACGACCAGGACCCTGGGGCGCTGCATCAGCAGCACTGTATGTAATGTCAGATCGGGAGGAGACATCTGTTCTCTGTACTGGCAAAGATTGGTCGCTAGTGAGATATTTCAGGACTGACAATAGCAACCTGGAGACATCAGTGAAAAGTTGTTGCCAATGGTGTATCCGGAGGCACATTGAACACGGGAAAAAAAACATTGCAACAGAGATGAACCACAGAGCCCCGGTCAGTCAGATAGATTCTCCGAGAGTCCATGGTTACTTATGCTAACTGATTATTCCAGGGTTAATTGTCAGGTTGTGATAATCAGTTCTGTCACATCTGCCATTTGCAACGGGGTCTGTGCGCTGCTCTGTGTGCTCATCTGCATTATGTGCAGTGGAAAGTTGTGGCCATCAAACAGCAACATTAATCTATAAGGCAGGGGTCACATATAGTGCTTGGCAGATGTGTATCACATATCCAGACAAGTGTCTACTGTCACATTGGATAATGCTGTTAGCCTGCAGATATAGAGTTAATCTGCAGGTTAATAGCAATAGGAGGATGTCCAGCTGCAGTATTGAAAGTGCGGTTCCCTGGAGAAAATTAACTTTATTGCTCCTGGGGGGCCACCAGCTTTCAGTCATAGAGACGTTCCAGGGCGGGTATAGCCACCGTTCACAGCATTGTGAGTGGCTGCTGTAAGCACGCCCCGTCACTTGGACTGACAGCCCGCTCTGCAGTACATCAATGCAGTGCCAACTGTCAGTGGAAGTGCCGGGCGTTCTTACATGGATCGATAACAGTATAGTAAGCAGTGACGGTGGCCATGCTTGAATGTCTCTATGACTGAAAGCAGGTCTGGAGAAACGGGGGTCAGCGGGTGCTCATTCCACCAAACGTTCGCTCTCCTTTTATTGTGTGCATAATACTAATCAGACAACGCAGGGTGAGGGTAAAACAGTGTGGCAATACTATATTGAACCACAAAACGGGGAAATAACACAGAACAGTTCCAGCAAAATAGTGAAGATGGTGCAAAATTACAGAGTCTCACCCTTCCGCTGACTTGCCGGGATAAGAGTAACTGTGACTTCCAAGCTTCTATCGCTGACTACTCCCACCTGTGGCACACACAGAGAGGAGGTAACAACAAGCTTCAAAAACTGACAGTCCATTGACGTACAAGGCCAGATGACTGGAAGGTCACAATCTGGCTTCTTCGACCATCTCGATGGGGCTCAGTTAATGGCAAATCCTGACTATCCCAAAAGTATCCATGGGTTCAGTGATGGTCAATGCAGCAGATCTGTATTCTTTCAGCCAAGGCCATGGTCCCCTAAGTTGGCATTGTGTAGAATGTCAAATCTGTGTCCCTCATGATGGAGTCATGATCTGCCAGCTATCCTTTAGAGTGTTCCTGGCTGTGGTTCTGTAAAGAGTCTCTGGTTCTTTGGATCTCTGGCTGTCTTGGATGTCTGGATGTAAATTGTAACAGAGGCATATCCCCTTTTTATAGTTCACAACTGTTCTTCAACCCATTATTCACAGGTTGAGGGGATGGAGTAATGAGATTAATTCACATTGTTTGATTATTTAGTTTATCCATCAATGTTTGCAAGTCAATAATCTGCATGGCCTGGTATAATGTGTAATCAACATATCAGCAAATATCAATGTTCAGTCACCCTGCATCCCTGTTTTGCATAGATAACAGTACAATAAACCGTAGGAGCTGATATAAGAGGTAAATAACAACTATTTATCACTTTAAAAATATCAATTCAAGAGAAGTCAACATAAAGATAAAATTCTAATCCTTCTGACTTATTGAAAATAGACATCTGGGTAATGAAGATAAAATGCTGCGTCGTCACAGCCGGTGACTCCCGTGAGGAATAATTTTAATTTTCTCCCAGGAGTCGTGCTTTCAGAACTGCATCCGTGCACCTTCCTAATGCCAATAACCTGCAGATTAACTTCATATCTACAGGTTAACTGCGATATCCGACTCGACAAGATCCCTTTAAAGCTAGGGCTGCACATTGACATGTACTGCGCGTCATTGACATCGCGATTTGGCAGCATATTAAGATTTCCAATTTTATCACATTGGAACCTGCGGTCTTTTGCAATAGGAACACAGATTGGCGAATGTTTTCAAATGTATTCCCTTTTTTTGTCCCAGGTTGCGAGGCGCAAGGAACTCACCTGCCAAAGACTTCTGCAGAATTGCATACGATTGCACTTGCATGCGTCTTTCTGGTGATTAAGCTGTTTTTTTTAGCTTAACAGCAAAATCTCAGCATTAATATAGTCGCGCATGAGCAAGTCGCAGACAAGTTGTACAAATGTTTTTGGTCTTGTGATTTGCACGGTGGCTCAGTGGGTAGCATTGCAGCCTTGCAGCGCTGGGGTCCTGGGTTCTAATCCCACCTTGGACACCATCTGCAAGGAGTTTGTATGTTCTCCCTGTGTTTGTGTGGGTTTCCTCCCACATTCCAAAGACATACTGATAGGGATTCTAGATTGTGAGCCCCATCGGGGACAGTGATGATAATGTGTGCAAAACTGTAAAGCGCTGTGGAATATGTTAGGGCTATATAAAAATAAAGATTATTATTTATTATTGTCTGAGTTTGGCTGTTGAGCAACACACGTCACCATGTAGTCCTAGTCTAAGGCGGCACAGGTTGTGTGGCCAATGATTGCTATATGCCATTGCAACCTGCAAAGTACCGCCACAAGCAAAAAATTTGTTGGAGCGATGTGTGACCCCAATCCTACATACAAATAAGACATTACATTGCAAGACCTGGCGGAAGTTTTCACTATTATTACAACTGTTCCTAGCTGACATTTTGCACTAGGGCAGCTTTCCAAAGAAATGCATAGGCCTGTATCAAATAGTATGACAGGTTCCTGGCGCATCGCAGGACTTTGCTGTTCTGCGCGCGATCAGGAGGGCTCAGCTGAGCGTGACATTTGCTCTCCTTTCTTAATACATATTTCATATGTTTTCTTTGATTTGAAAGCATACGATTTCCTATGAAGCTACCTGATACACTGACCGGCCAAGAAGATTTATGAAGATGATTTTTCCAAATGGGAAATGACAGTTCCACAGCTCCGTCCAGAGGTACGTGGCGCTGCGGCAGAGCCCAACATGACAGCTGCAAAAACACAGATCGCTTCACCTTTCCCATCTAATTCTCCGCGACTCCACAGAGCGCCAATTAAATGGACTGTGATAAACTGATTTTCTCATAGTCGGGACAGAAAGGAATGTTCATAGGGAAAATGTGAGAGTTTTTCTTGTTAAATCACAGCATGCCGCACTGCAGGAAAATCACACAACTTGACAGCAGAGAAGAAGACGTCCCATACCGGGTGACGTTTGTGTACAACGTTCTCTTCCTTCCTCGTTTCCTGTCGCTACAAATGGTGACATGTTTGTTGTACGGAGGCAGGATACGTCTATTAACCAAGAAGTGTGTACAAGCAAAACTTGTCAGCCTCAGGTGTCGGAGTCTCCACCGTCCTGCGTCTTTTTTACTCTCAGAGTTTATATGACTATACTGTGAGAAAAGTGCAAAACAAATGTTCGTTATTGTTTTATTGGTCTTTGAAATCTTGTACAACAAATTTCACATTACTGAAAAACAAACATAAAGCTATAATATTCATGTAATAGCTCTGTAACAATAAGGCTGCCGTCACACTAGCAGTATTTGGTCAGTATTTTACATCAGTATTTGTAAGCCAAAACCAGGAGTGGAACAAATAGAGGAAAAGTATAATAGAAACATATGCACCACTTCTGCATTTATCACCCACTCCTGGTTTTGGCTTACAAATACTGATGTAAAATACTGACCAAATACTGCTAGTGTGACGGCAGCCTAAGGGTATGTGCACACGTTGTGGAATGGTGTGCGGATTTTTCCGCACTGATTTTGGTAAATCCGCAGGTAAACCGCACTGCGGATTTACCACAGAATTACCATGGTTTTTGTGCGGATTCCACCTGCGGTTTTACACCTGCGGATTCCTATTATGGAGCAGGTGTAAACCGCTGCGGAATCCGTACAAAGAATTGACATGCTGCGGAATATAAACCACTGCGTTTTTTTTTCTGCCGCATGTGCACTGCAGATTTTGTTTTCCATAGGTTTACATGGTACTGTACAATGCATGGAAAACTTCTGCAGATCCGCAGCGTCAAATCCGCTGCGGATCCACAGCAAAATCTGCAGCGTGTGCACATACCCTAAAGGGAAAATGTAAAAGAAAAATGCAGAGCCATTGTCAGTCAGGGCCAGGGGAGTAGTTACAGTCAGGGCCGGGGGATCGGTTACAGTCAGGGCCGGGGGAGCGGTTACTGTCAGGAGCGGGGGAGCGGTTACTGTCAGGAGCGGGGGAGTGGTCACAGTCAGGGCCGGGGGAGCGGTTACAGTCAGGGCCGGGGGATCGGTTACAGTCAGGGCCGGGGGAGCGGTCACAGTCAGGGCCAGGGCTGCGGTCACAGTCAGGGCCGGCGGAGCAGTTACAATCAGGGCCGGGGGAACGGTTACTGTCAGGGTCAGGAGAGCGGTTAAAGTCAGGGCCGGGGGAGTGGTTACAATCAGGGCCGGAGGAGCGGTTACTGTCAGGGCCAGGAGAGCAGTTACAGTCAGGGTCGGGGGAGCAGCTACAGTCAGGGCCGGGCGAGCGGTTACTGTCAGGGCCAGGAGAGCGGTTAAAGTCAGGGCCGGGGGAGTAGTTACAATTAGGGCCGGAGGAGCGGTTACTGTCAGGGCCAGGAGAGCAGTTACAGTCAGGGTCGGGGGAGCAGCTACAGTCAGGGCCGGGCGAGCGGTTACTGTCAGGGCCAGGAGAGCGGTTAAAGTCAGGGCCGGGGGAGTAGTTACAATTAGGGCCGGAGGAGCGGTTACTGTCAGGGCCAGGAGAGCAGTTACAGTCAGGGTCGGGGGAGCAGTTACAGTCAGGGCCGGGCGAGCGGTTATAGTCAGGGCCGGGGGAGAGGTTACTGTCAGGGCCAGGAGAGTGTTTACAGTGAGGGCCAGGGGAGTGGTTACAATCAGGGCCGGAGGAGCGGTTACTGACAGGGCCAGGAGAGCAGTTACAGACAGGGCCAGGGGAACAGTTACAGTCAGGGCCGGGCGAGTGGTTACAGTCAGGACCGGGGGAACAGTTACAGTCAGGGCCGGGGGAACGGTTACAGTTAGGGCCGGAGGAGCAATCACAGTCAGGGCCGGGGAGTGGTTACAGTCAGGGCCAGGGAGCTGTTACAGTCAGGGTCGGGGGAGTGGTTACAGTCAGGGCCGGGGGAGCGGTTACAGTCAGGGCCGGGGGAGCGGTTACAGTCAGGGCTGGGGCAGCGGTTACAGTCAGGGCCGGGGAGCGGTTACAGTCAGGGTCGGGGGAGCAGTTACATTCAGGGGAGTGGTTAGAGTCAGGGCCGGGGAGCGGTTACAGTCAGGGCCTGGGGAGCGGTTATAGTCAGGGCCAGGGGAGCGGTTACAGTCAGGGCCGTGGAAGCAGTTACAGTCAGGGATGGGGGAGCGGTTACAGTCAGGGGCAGGGGAGCAGTTACAATCAGGGTCGGGGAGCAGTTACATTCAGGGGAGTGGTTACAGTAAGGGTCGGGGAGCGGTTACAGTCGGGACCAGGGGAGCAGTTACAGTCAGGGCCAGGGGAGCGGTTACAGTCAGGGCTGGGGCAGCGGTTACAGTCAGGACCAGGGGAGCAGTTACAGTCAGGGCCAGGGGAGCGGTTACAGTCAGGGCTGGGGCAGCGGTTACAGTCAGGGCCAGGGAGCGGTTACAGTCAGGGCTGGAGCAGCGGTTACAGTCAGGGCCAGGGAGCGGTTACAGTCAGGGCTGGAGCAGCGGTTACTGTCAGGACCAGGGGAGCAGTTACAGTCAGGGCCAGGGGAGCGGTTACAGTCAGGGCTGGGGCAGCGGTTACAGTCAGGGCCAGGGAGCGGTTACAGTCAGGGCTGGGGCAGCGGTTACAGTCAGGGCCAGGGAGCGGTTACAGTCAGGGCTGGGGCAGCGGTTACAGTCAGGGCCAGGGAGCGGTTACAGTCAGGGCTGGAGCAGCGGTTACAGTCAGGACCAGGGGAGCAGTTACAGTCAGGGCCGGGGTGCGGTTACAGTCAGGGTCGGGGACACGGTTACAGTCACAGTCAGGGGGTGGTTGCACCCGCCGCTCTGTATAATCAACCAGAACAAGATACTAAACCACAGTCCGCACCCCCCATGACTGAATTCGGAATGGTGCTGGGGGAATAAAGTTAATTTTCTTCCCACAACGTTCGGCTAAGTGCAGGCGCCAAGCAAGTTAGTAACGCTATTAACCTGCAGATTAACCTCATATCTGCAGGTTAATAGCGTTTTTTCTGGTGACAGGTTCCCTATAAGGACCATGTTAGATATTACATATAGTGGCAGCTTATGTCTAGGTGCTCTGCATATTACAAATCCTGCAATCTTTGTTACTACAGTGAACCCGTTACTGTCAGCTGAAAATTTGTGATCGTCTTCAGTGATGTATTTTTAGTTGTTTTGGTCAAAAAGAAAAAAAAAATGATAATGTGGGGAAAAAAACTGTATTTATTGACGTCTGTTACTTATGCACGACACAGCGAATCCAGTGTGTCGTAAATACATGATTGCTGTGACCAGAGGAATTTGAGACTTATTTTTTGTGTGTGCTTGATTCGCAGAGGAAAAGGAAGCAGAGTTCCCAGGATCAGGATGACGCTCTCAGCGTGTGCAGCCTCGGCAGGAATGATGTGAGTTCTTGTTTTCTTTTAATTGACTTTTGTATCCAAGAAACTTGATGTTAATGGAGCTACGGCAGAGATGCAGATATCGCTGCTTCACTTTCACAGTTTGCTTCTGTTGGAGTGTGGAAAAAGAGATTAGGCAGCACAGAACATTGGCTTATGGTTATAAATTTAAAGGGGAACTTTACTTTCAAGTATGTTTTCAGATAAGTTGTCATGTGTTTGTCCATTAGGAATAGGGGATCTTTATCTTGTCCGTGGTCATTATAAATGGACAGGTTTTACATTTTTTCTGGTTGCAAGGAAAGGTACCTGCAGCTGTTGCAGAGGATAGGGAGCTCTTGGCAATGATGCTTCTTAGATTTGGGGGCTGCCTAAAACACAGTAGTGGGGGGTCTGGAAAAATGGATTGTAAGCGGGCATCTTTTTGCAGTAAAGGTTGTAATTTCCGTGCAGCTCCCTTTAGCACCTCCAGGACCTGTTGGGTGGGCCCCATTGCAAAATTTGAACATGGGCCCCCACCTGCATGTTGGTCAGATGTATGGGCCCTTGTAGCATTCTAGATCCTATATTGACATGCATGTTCGACCCCCATGTAATAATGTCCACCGTCCTGGCTGTTTCCTCCTTCTGTACCTGTTAGTGCCTTGTTTTTTGCTCATGTTTAATATATTTGTCTATGTTTGCCCCCTTTTCACATGTAAAGCGCCATGGAATAAATGGCGCTATAAAAATGTAAAATAATAATAATAATAATCTCACCCATCGTTGCCCCCATCCTGTAATAATGTCTCTTGTCCTAGGCCCTTTCTTGGTATAATGCCCCCCATCCTGTAATATCCCTCTTCCTGGTATAATGCTTCCCATCCTGGGCTCTTTCCTTGCATAATGTTCCTCATCTTGAGCTCCTTCCTTATATAATACTCCCCCTCCTGGGCCCCTTCCTTGTATATTGCTCTTCATTCTGGGCTTCTTCCTTGTATAATGCCCCCCATCCTGGGCCCCTTCCTTGTATAATGCTCCTCATTCTGGGTTTCTTCCTTGTATAATGCCCCCCATCCTGGGCCCCTTCCTTGTATAATGCCTCCCATGCAGGGCCCTTTCCTTGTATAATGCTCCTCATCTTGGGCCCATTCCTTCTATAATGCTCCTCATCTTAGTCCTATTTCTTGTATAATGCCCCCAAGCCTGGGCCTCTTCCTTGTATAATGCTCCTCATCCTGCACCTCTTCCTTTTTTAATGCTCCCCATCCGGGCCCCTTCCTTGTATAATGCTCCCCATCCTTGGCCTCTTCCTTGTATAATGCTCCTCCCCCTGGGCCCCTTCCTTGTATAATGCTTCTCATCCTGGGCCTCTTCCTTGTATAATGCCCCCCATCCTTGGCCTCTTCCTTGTATAATGCTCCTCCCCCTGGACCCCTTCCTTGTATAATGCTCCCCATCCTGGGCCTCTTCCTTGTATAATTCTCCCCCTCCTGGGCCCCTTCCTTGTATAATGCTCCTCATCCTGCACCCATTCCTTGTGTAATGCTCCCCACCCTGGGCCCCTTCCTTGTATAATGCTCCCCATCCTGGGCACCTTCCTTGTACAATGCTCCCCATCCTGGGCCCCTTCCTTGTATAATGCTCCCCATCCTGGGCCTCTTCCTTGTATAATTCTCCCCCTCCTGGGCCCCTTCCTTGTATAATGCTCCTCATCCTGCACCCATTCCTTGTGTAATGCTCCCCACCCTGGGCCCCTTCCTTGTATAATGCTCCCCATCCTGGGCACCTTCCTTGTACAATGCTCCCCATCCTGGGCCCCTTCCTTGTATAATGCTCCCCATCCTGGGCCTCTTCCTTGTATAATGCTCCCCATCCTGGGCCCCTTCCTTGTATAATGCTCCCGATCCGGGCCCCTTCCTTGTATAATGCTCCTCAGCAGGGCCCCTTCTTTGTATAATGCTCCCCATCCGGGCCCCTTCCTTGTATAATGCTCCCCTCCCAGGGCCAAGTTTAAGGTTCTTGTGCTTAGTACACATTATGATCAATTTGTATAAGCCCACCTACCACAATATGACGACCTCAATGTAAATCCATTTAAGAATATTAAACCCATTTTAATAGCCTCAGCAACATATACCGAATATTAGCAGTAAGTTAGCAAAATATCTTCTAAATGATTCTAACAACATAACATTTTCGTGTATATAAGCGCACAGGGGGCTTCTTTATCCTTCACGTTTGCTTTTGCATTGCATTCACAGCAGATTTGCACCTGCCCATTTTTTTACTTTATTCGGAGGTGCTGAGTAACCTTGTCATTCGCACTGCAATAATACTGTTACTGATAACGATTCAGGGCACAACTCCAACGTGAAAATTAATTTTAAAAACATGGGCATTACTCACCCTTCCCAGGTCCAGCAGTGAGTCCCAGTGTCTGTTATAGTCTGCAGCTCTGACGTCATTCATGACACATGTATCATTTATTTATGCGATGCTTCACTGATCATAATATAAAGGCGAATGTGTATTCTTACACTGTGCTAATATTATTTGCAGGCATTTTTGCAGCCATAATCAATTACATTTGCATTTGAAAGTGCCCTGCCATGTAATAATTAGTGATGTATAAGTTTCATCCTGGTGGGAAGTCTTTAAATGCAAAATAATTATTTGCCCGCTTGTTCTGTCCAACATCAATCTCTGCCGGCTCAGAGTGGTCGCAGCTCGCTCCTGCCGGCGATTCTGCGGCTTCTGCTGAAATCAAAGATGGGCGTCTCTGTTGATGTCATGCTGATTGACAGCCGGATCCCTGCTGCCAATCAGCATAACGTCAACAGTCATGCCCCTTAAAATTTCAGAGCAGAAGAGGAAAAGCTGCTCTATTGACGTTAAATAGCAAAATTGCCAGCAGGATTGGTCAGTGACTACCTGCCTGTCAGTTCTTAGGCCCAGGAGAAGAAAAATATTGTACCGGATGACCCCCCAGGGCTCCTTCTCACTTGCGTGAAATACGGCTGAGTCTCGCAGGTTAAAACCCGGCTCTGCCGCCGGCACTCCAGAGCGGAGCGTGCGGCCGCACAGCAATACATGGAGCTGCACGCTCCGCTCCCAAGTACCGGCGGCAGAGCTGGGTTTTAACCTGCGAGACTCGGCCGTATTTCACGCAAGTGAGAAGGAGCCCTTAAATTCTCATTTGCTCAGTGCTGGTACGCAGGAGTACTACGAGACGGGTATCATTTTTATTGTTGTTCTACGATCTATACAGCCATACAAATAATTTGCTTGGTAAATTCACCCTGACAGTCATGTCCCTAAACACTATTAACTTGCTGATTTATTGTTAATCTGCAGACTAATAGCATTCCAATGCTGCCCGGCCGGCCGCCATGCTGAATGAGTGGCTTCAGGGAGAAAGTTAACTTTATTCCTCCCAGGAGCTGCCAGCTTTCAGTCATAGAGGTGCACCGGTGTGTCTACAGTCACCGAGCAGTACACAGTGAGCGGCGGTTATAAGCTGTCCCCAGCACTTTGATTGATAGCTCTCTCTGCAGCGTATCTGCGCAGAACAAGTTGTCAGTCAAAGTGCCAAGGCGTTCTTACACCTGCCATCACATTGTAGTGACTGAAGCTGCTCCTGCACAACCCTACGACTGAAAGCCGGCGGCTCCAGGGAGGAATAAAGTTAGTTTTCTTCCATGAGCCGCGATTTCAGTACAGAAGCCGGGCAGTATTGTAATGCTATTAACCTGCAGATTGACCACATATATGCAGGTTAATAGCATTTGAGGACATGACAGGTTCCTTTTAAGATCTTCTTTGTGCAAAAAAACTGGTCTGCATTTGTCCAGCTTTAGGCAACGTTAACTTGATTTCCTCGTGAGGTGTGTCTATAGGATTACAAACAAGAAAACATCCAGGGATCGCAGCCCGAGGCTCAGCATGGCAATGCCTTCTTCATTCTACACATACATGTCAGCTACAGATACATACAACTACAGACATTCTCCTAAGAACTTCTACCAACTTCAGAGGTGTCTCCACCTTTCCTTCTCTTCGCTAAGACTTTGTGCTATTGATTCTTTGTTACCTTTTTGCTCGCCTATATAAGGTACGTGCCAGATACTGAAATTGAAAATATTCTAGTGATCTGTGCACAAACATCTATACATATCGCGAGAATATTTCCAATTTTAGCATTAAGAACGTACGTCATTATGTGACTCCTAGAAGTGATAGAACAACACACTTCTGTACACAATGTCATCTGTATACTTAGGCTTGGATATTGGGACGCTTCATTCAATGTGGGCAGAAATCACTTTGAAGGTGGTGACAAAAGAAAGTGAGTTCTGCCAAATACTCTTTTACATTCTTATTGCCCGAGTCACTTGCTACATGACGCAGACAAATACCCTGGAGATATATGTGACATTGAGAACAATTTTCTCTTACTTTTACAGTATTTTTGTTATGCCAGTAATACGTTTTCTGTAACCATCCATAAACGTAAGTGAAGCCCGTGGGATACCGTCTGCAAATTTTAAGTTATTTGGTATAGAATGTTTTGCAATGTAGTAGATAAAGCCGTCGCAATCAGTTTTTTTTAAATTATTCTTATGGATCTAAAATGGAAAAATCAAACAAATTGTTTTGATTAAAAAAGGAATTATTTTGTGTCTCCAATTTCTCTGTAAATCTATGCATCTCCATGGTAACAGACTACAAACAAACTTTGTGTAGTCTGCTGCTGTCATCATACTACTTTCTATTTCCCCCCTTCTTCTTCCCCTTCTTCTTGCTTACATACTTCCATTAGGACAGTGTTCCCCAACTCTGGTCCTCAAGAGCCACAAACAGGTCATGTCTTCAGGATTTCCTTAGTATTCCACAGGCGATGGAATTATCACCTGTGAAATACTAAGGAAATCCTGAAAGCATGACCTGTTGGTGGCTCTTGAGGACTGGACTTGGGGAACACTGCATTAGGATATTAAGAGGTGAGAGATGGATGGAGGAGAGTGTGACTGCAGGACTGGGAGATAGAGATAATGATGGTAGTTTAGTTTATGGAGAATTTTAAAGAATATTATTTGCTAAGCTGCGTCATTTTTCATTTTTGTTGCATTTAGGCAAAAAAAAACCCACAAACAAACAAAAAAATCAAAAATAATCAATGTAGTTTTATGCGTGAAAGGTAAGGCTGGGTTCACAATAGTGTTCAGAGTTCAAGGATTAGTATCCATGATTGGCTTCCTTTTTTGTGACTGTCATTTTATTAGAAAAAATAGCTCAGTATGCCACCATCATGTTTACAGAGGTTGTCCACTACTTAGACAACCCTTTCTGAATCCCTGGTAAAATAATACCATCTATACTCACCTCCGCTGCGGTGTCAGCAGTGGCTCTCCCGGGGCTCCCATGACATTGTTATGTCATGCAATCCCTGAAGTCAATCATCCCTGGCTTCACTCTCCTCTCCTACAGACGTAATTGACATCCGGGGAAGTGAAAGAGCAGCCGCAGCTCTGACTTACTTTGGATGTCTTGATTTGTCTGAAGGATTGGAGAGTGAAGCCAGCGCTGATTGTCAACAGGGATCACATGACATAATAATGTCATGGGAGCCCCGTGAGAGCCACTGCTGACACCGCGGCGGAAGGTGAGTATAGGTGGTATTATTTTACAAGAGGGTAACATAGGGATTGAGAAGGTGTTGTCCAAGTAGAGGAGAACCCATTCAATGGAGGCCTTGACGTGTGAATCTATCCGTAAGAAGAACCCATACACGGTAGATAGCTGTTGGCCGAACGATGGATGGCCAGCAGCTTTCTCTTCCGACTCCTCCATATATAGGAGTGCTCGCTCAGTCTGTGCTCTCTATGAGGGAGCTGCTGTCGGACTAATGTGCATTGTCTCGGCAGATTTTCAAGAGACCGTTCTAACAAGTAACAGGTGAACGCAGTGTCTTCACTTCCATTGTCCCAACATTAGAAAACGACGTCTCAGGCTGGAGACATTTGGATGAGCTTAGAGGGTAAAGGTTGAGGATTGAGTATGTATACAAACCCTTCAACCTGCCGAGCTTAGGGCTCAAAATCAAGTGCTCATGGAACATGTCAAAAACAGCGGTGTGAGAGACGACTGTCATCAGTCTGGAGGGAAATAAAAGGAAGAAAATACAAGAAAGAGTCCAGTAAGGAAGTTAAGAAGTTGAATTTAAGGTGCATCTGACCAAGTTGCGGGAGAATATTGGTCTACAGAAATGGGCTGCAGAACCTTTCTAAGTCTAGATCCAGACAGAACCTAGGATAAGAAACAATGAGAAAATGCCTTGTATTAATAAATAAATAACAATAGTACATGTAAATGACATAGGGGACTTAGTGGACACTATTTTGATCAAAAGAGAGTAAAAGCCACCCCACCGCGTCAAGGTGACCCCAATCGAGATGGTCCCTGACTATAGTACTAAACCTTTCTATGTGCTATCAGGCCTCAAAATAGACCCAAGGGGGACTGTTTTAACATTTGCCCATGGAAAGTTAAAGTTGGTTAAGTTTAGATCCGGGCACAGAGTAAACAGATTGTCAACTTTTGTGAGTCAATTTTTTTTTTTTGCTTTTTTACTTCCTTTTTGCAATTGGGTTCATTAAAAATGTTGCACCTTTTCCTTCTCTATCCTCTGAGTCGGGGCGTTTGTAACTCTTTTATCTGTCTTTTTCTGAGCCCCTCTCAGCTGATTGATGATCACACACCACATTAAAGTAGAATAAGGAAACGAAAAGCCAAAGAGTACGGACTCTCCCATCAGACCGTGAAAACAAGCTCATTGATGGAGTCTCAGTGAACTCGCTCCGCAGCTAGAAATAGATAGTACAACACATAGGCTATAGCAGGCAAATGGCATGAAATATTTACTGAGACCCAATTGTAAAAAGGATTTTTAGCCCCCAAAGCAAACATGTAAGTAAATAAATAAATACAATTTCCACAGAGGTGGACAAGCCACTTTAGATACCGGTCTCTACTTTTGAAAAGGAGGCTGAATTTGAGGTTTTATTGCTCATTGTTGGATAGTCATAAGCGGTCAGAAGTTAAGATATCAGTAAGCGTTCGTGCTAACGTCAGTGTTACTAGGGCTGATCTCGGACCGCGATGCACGGCCCGGCCGCGGCTCTCCCGACCTGAGCGTCACAGCCTCATAGATACAATATAATTGATACTGTCATGCTTCGGTCAGTCCGAGATCAATCCGATTAGCACAGACGTCTGCATGATCCCTAACTTTTATGCATGTATTAACACTAGAAGTCCCAGAGAGGGGTCATTTAACATTTCTACCTTTGGAGCCTTTGGAGCTCGAAATTTCTGGGACTTCTAGTGTTAAAGGCGTTGTCCAGTCTTAGGCTACAAGTCTGCAGTCACTGTGTGTAACTGCAGACTTCTTATTCCTCACATCACGCATACTGCTCGCTGTGAGAAGTCTCAGGTATCGGGAGCACAGGCGTGTGACCGCCAGTATGTGATTTGCATACACGTGGGCACAGGCCGACTAGCTGAGCGTGGCCTTGCACAATGCAAATTTATTGAAAGTCTAGTCGGAATGTGGCCAGAAGAATACAAATCGCATACTTGAGGTCACATGATGGCCCGACCCCGGAGAATCCTGGCAACGCTCGATGTGAGACACATAGAATGACTGCAGACTTTTTGCCTAACCTGGACAACCCCTTTAAAGTAGAAAATTCCTTTAAAGCCTGGCCATTTATAGTTTAAAGTGGTCTTGGGTTTTCGTGGAGCTAGGTTTGTGATTCTGTGTAGCAAGCGATGAAATACTTTAATATAAAGTGAACGGTTTGAACACGTCGACCTCATCTATCAGAACCGAGATGGTATCGAGTCCTATCAGCTTTTGTGTTTACAGAGCGGTGCGAATATTCAGTAAAAACTTGGCCGGTGAGAATAGAGGAATATAATGGGAATACACAGGGGAGCGCAGAGCTGACTGGTGCTGAAAGGAGCAGATCTTGTGATTTGGCTCAAAGCTTTGGAAATGGAACAGAACAAAACCAGGAAAGGTATTTATAGTGACTCCGCATTCTTGGTTATATTTCATTGTATGCATTCTTCCCCCCCTAATTCCTCCCCAATAAATAGACTTAAGAGCAAAGACTAAAATAAATGACAGCGCACATTCCTTCCCAAACATCTGTGTTTCTTCTTCACTTTTATTTCAGTAATATCGGAAATAGGGATCTGTCAGTTTGTGTGAGCTCAAAGCTCTTTTTATATCCATGTCCCAAATATTTGTATGTAAAGGTTTGATGTGCGCCTTTTATTTAGAGAAGCCGATGGTCAATGGAAATTTTCAAACCCGCATGTCTTTTTTCGGGATCTGCAAAAAAAAAAAAAAGTATTTGATCTTTGGAATTACTGGAAAGGTGAATGGCGGCAAAGTTTTAAGGTCGGACAAACCTCAAAACCTCAAAATGGAAAGTTTTATATACAAGTGTGATCTTTGTTGTGCAAACCAGAGGCAAGACAACGAGCAAGCTAAGTAGGTGCCTGGTTATGAGGCCATTTTAATAGTAGGATCAAAGTGATCTGTGTGAGATAGAGCACTGCCTTTAAATTACTTTTTTTTAAATTAAATACATATATTTTGGGCTGAAAAACAAAACATTTTTAACACAATTTTGGAAAAATTTGGATCATTTGGTTCCTACAGCCTCTATGCACCACTGTACATAACGAACTGTTTTGCCACATGTTTAGTGAGGGAGTTGGTGCGGTGAAACCGAGGAGTGAGGATCTGTTGATGAGGTCCTGGTGCCCCTGTGTAGATGGCCTATGGAGATTGGAGATGGGTTGCTGACTGGAGATTGATACATGTGCTACGGTTGTGATGGCTATCATCTGGATGTGAGGAACTATCTTAAGGACTGTTGTTATCATCTGGAACGGGAGACATGTGCTACGGTCGTAGTATGGACCATGGACTACAGACTATAATGGCAGGAGATGCCAAAAGCTGTTGGCCAACCAAAAGGCGGGAGACAGTGGGTATCACCTGGTACGGGGGCAGTGAAACTACTAATCCCGGGTTGGGAACTTGTAGACTGCGGGCATTGTATTGTGGCCATCTCTCCGGAATTGCTGTACGACCAAGAATGTAAGGAATAAAAATAGTTACATGGTTATCCTGCCTTACTACAACCCACAACCTCAGATCTTCACACAGACTAAACCCATGTATTGCTTCTATAGATAGTAATGCACATTAGGTTAATGGGGTTGTGCAAGATTAGAAGAACATTGCTGATTTCTTCTGGAAACAGTGCCACAAATTTTTATGGATTGCGTCTGGTATTGCAGCTCAGCTCAGTTGAAATGAATGGGGCTGGTATGGTATGTTACACTAGTGGAGCCGTGTTGCACTGTTTTTGCCAGTAAGCCACCATTTTTTTTCTAATTCTTTAAATCACCATTATAGACGATTGAGTGGGATTGGTTGATAATCTAATGTACATACCGGTAACCTGACTTTCCCTGTATTAGGGCTCACCTGATGAGATGGAGCGAATGATCCAAAGGTCAGGGTGAACATATGAAACTAAAGCGTAGGCACAACAGTGAGGAACCTGGACATTTAGCTGTGCTGTATGGCAAGCAAAGAAGCAAAGTAGGACACCAGGAAGCCAAAGAGCCAGACATGTAAACAAGCTCAGGAGAGCAGATGAAGGGTTAAATGGAAGGTCTGAATCAGGATGTAGATGCAGGATGGAGAAACACAGGAGTTGGCAGACATGATTGCATTATAGTGTGAATAGTCTCAAACTAAAAGTTCGTATTGCTTACATCAGGCAACGAGTTAATCAGCAGGTCTGAGGAGCAGTATTTGCAAGTTGTTGAAATCACATGAGTTTGCAGACAAGATTGCAAGCAGCTATGTGTAGTTTGTTCTTCAATAAAGACGAGTATTTGTCCAAAAAGATATCACAAATTTAATAATAATAATAATAATAATAATAATAATATTATTGCCTTCAGCTCGATCTCAAGCCATGGAAATTTGATGGATGAATGCTCTGTAGGAAGATCGATCTTGTGCAAACCTAGATAGGTCCACCAGGGTCTTCTCCACCATTATCTTGATAGTATCAAGCCATCGGGTTGCTGGTCTTCCTCTTCGCCTTGTTTCGGCTATTTTTCCGACCATGAAACAAGCTGAAAAATTACAGTGAGCGCTTACAGCAATTGGATACATTTACATGTGACAATTATTTTGTCCCAGTATTTTCTTGGTCCCTTTTTCCATCTTTCGCCCATACAATTCTCCATTCATTCATCCATTATCTTGAGTATTACATTATTTCTACACTTTCCTTACATGTTTGGAAGCCGAGTGGAATATTCCCGTTTGGCTTAAATTCAAGGACTTAAACCTTGATAGAAATCACATTCTCTTTAGCTATTGATGTTTTTCATTACAAGGACGTAGATTTTGACAAGTAAATTACACGCTGATCCGGAAAGGCTTTGATTCAAAGGGACTTTTAACGAAAACACTGCTTGTGTGATAGAACTGTTCTTGGTGTTTATGATCCAGTGCATTTTGGATCCATGTGACCAAGAGGTTCAGAATCATTGAAGAACCTGAACGGAGAAAAGGGCTTTTCTTAATCAGTTTCCAAGTGATTACATTTTCCCTTCATTAACCACCGGTGTAATGTATTATTATGTATGGCCCATTCGGATGATTGGACAACTTTGTAATTAAGTTTATACAGGGGGCTTCCTTTCAGGACCCTCCTCTACACGTTTATTTTGCCCTTATAACATATATGAACTAAAGTTGTCTTCATGCCACCATCTGTCAAGGTTTCCTTCAGTAGTTTTTTTTTTTTTTTGCAGCATTTATTTGCTTGTAAAAAAAAAATCACAAGAATTTAATAATTTTGTTGCAGGAATTTTTTCTTGTGCTTTTTTGGTGCATAAATTCATTTTTAGGTGTATTTTAACCAAAAAAGTCCATGGTATTTTTTTTTAAGTATCACATTTAGGACATGAAGCATTTGGGGGGAAAAAACGGTAGGACACAAATGCACCAAAAGTGTAAAAAAAAAATGCACAAGTGTTCACACTTAAGTATTGACTTACAACTAGGTCAGTGTGCACAAAGCCACATTTAAAGGGTTTGTCACAAGCTATATCTTCAGCAGCACCACTGCTCCCAAGTGTTTTGGCTCACCTGGTAAGGAGGGTCCTCCAAGCCCAAGGTCAAGGTGGACAAATGGGTCCCGTGTTAACAATGCTCTACTCCAGTAATCCCAGCAAGTGCTTACAAGCTCAATAGTAAAGAGCTTGTAAGCACTCTGCCTGTTCGTCCACCATTACTGCAACGTTTAGTAACCAAACACAGAGAAAGTCAGGGATAGGAGGAGAAAGGGAGAAAATAGAACTAGTAAGTCAATTGCAGACTTGCTTGATTTCTCACTTTCTACCTGTCTGTAAACATGAAAATAACCCCTTAAGTAGTATTGCGATAGCATTTTTTCAGATTAGACATCTTGGAAACTGACCAGCACCACCAGTTACCAGTGTTCAAGATCAATTTCTGTAGGAATAGCTATGGATAGCATGGAGACACCAACCACTTTTTACACAAGGTTCCAATGAATAATTAATTTTTGAAACTTTTAACATTTGTCCGGTGTAAAGGATTGGTGGTGTGATGAAGTTTGAACATTTTATTTTATATATATGATGATCTACAGATGGGATATTTGAGAAGAACGCGATCACTAGTACGCAGGTTCGGACTGGCCCACAGGAGAACAGGAGAATCCTCCGGTGGGCCCCTGTACAAGTGTGGATCACCATTCTCTTATATGAGCAGTACTTGACATTATATACTTGAATCACTCTGTACAGACAAAGGCTTCATCTTATTCATTGAACAATCTACCCTAACCCTAAGGGGGTCCTAGAGTTGGTTACTGGTGGGCCCTTGGCACCTCAATCCGACCTTCTAGTAATAATACTTCTCTACTGGATTTTTTAACAAAATATTTATGCTAAACCTCAGTGTACACTATTTCTGAATTGTTCCCTTATAATGGCGATTTGTGATCTAGGTGAACACTCAGACAACATATTTCTCTTGAGGATCAATTAGGAGCCATCTGTTCTGTCAGACGGAATTTCTCCCACTTCATGTGTTGGCGTGACATGACATGTCTGTCGGTGCTTGGTTTGTGCACACAGAAGGTTGTTTTTGTGTATTTACATTCTTAAGAATTAGCTGGGGTAGGACCGAGCACAACAATAGGGTTTATTATCATTTCACACTTTATTTGCCAATCTCCTAATGCGGTAAGAAATAAAAACAGGAGCAGTATGGGGGGCTTCTACACCCCCGGTACTTAATTAATATTGTTTAGAAATAATTTGGGGGAATAAAGGTGTTTTAACACAAAGATATGCACATGCTATAACAGTTAATCACTGAATAACTTACTGATCGGGGTCCGAAGATCCTGATCACATTTACCGTACATTAAGATTTATTAAGAATTGATTGTGTAAAGAACAATTGTCATCAGGCAAAGCACTTAAAGGGGCTTTCTACAGCTTTAAAGTTGATGACTAATCCATCTGCAGATATGTCATAAATGCTCGAGATGAGAGTAAACTTTTAAAATAAACTTTTGGGATCTGTAGACACCACTAGGGGAAGCTTAGGAGCTCAGTGTATACAACTTACACATTGAACTTTATAATTACACAGTATGCAGTAAGCTCAAGCATGCTGAAGACACCCTGTTAGTACTCGAGCATGCTCAGATAACGCCGTATCCGAGCCCGTTCGCTCATCACTAATGATACACTATGAAGGTCCAGCCAGGGATCATAAGGAGAGACAAGACTAGTCCGGCTCTACACCCAGCCGGATCTTTCAAGCGTCGCTGCAGGTGATTGACTGGTCTTTCCCTTTTCTGTACATAGGTATAGACCTGTCAATCACCAGTTGCAGCGCTGGGAAGAGCCGGCCAGGGGCGGAGCCGGACTAGTGGACTAGTCTGGTCACTCCCAATGGCTGGATCTTCTTAAAACTATATTATCTCTCAAATGCCAGAAATCAGGCATTCGGGGACGTCGGTGGCTGCACCTTTAAAAGTTTTCTAGTTGGAAAACCGAAAGATTACACACCTTCTCTGTAACTGAAGGAACCTGAGTTTTCTTGGCTGTTGTGCGTTTGGGAGAATTAAGCATTTTAGAATAATATCTTTTGTTTTTTTACTCATTTGGTCTACTTTCTGCTTCATTTATTCTTCTTTAATAGATTGTGTTGGTTTTTTTTATCACTGCAAAGTTCAATACACGCATGATAGAGATTGAGCCGAAATCTGTCTTCTGTTATATAGGAAATAGATTGGACAGCTCCAGGAGAAATGTACAGGAGATAAATGACTTGTCCAGGTCTCCTACAACCACTGTTATCAGTGTGGGCTTCTGCTTTGTCGGTTGCCATGCCTTCTCTCCCCCAGACACTGGGTGTCTTTGATCTACTCCGCTCCATAAATAAGATGATTTGTTACCAGCTAGTCATCCCTAAGTCTTGGGGGCTTCACCTTCAATAATCAGATAATACACCCATAGTAGTACTTTTGAGTTAATTTAAAGGGGTATTCTCAAATTTGGAAGTTATTCCCTACACATAGGATAGGGGATAACTTCCAAATTGCTGGGGGATCCGACCACTGGGGCCAACACGGATCCTGAGAACTTGGGTCCTGAAGATCCATGTGTGAATGGAGCGAAGGTCAATCATGCGGACTGTCCCGCACTGCCCATGGCTCCGTTTACACAGATCTAAACATCCACTGATCTGCAACTTTTTTTTCTGATCGGCTTTTCTTCATTAGCCTGCGTACTCGGACAGACCACTCTTAATGATGGGCATTAAATGATCTGCAGCAGATCGTTCAGTGTGCATAATCTGCCATTGTTCTCGGCAGCGCGAGTCCTATTTACATAAAACAAGAACGTTGATGTTTTATGCAGCACAAAAGATCATTTCACCTGATGAACCCAGAGGCTCATAGTTGAATGTGTGGATCGGTGAGGGGTTCCATTCCTAGTTTTAGCTATGAAAAACTACTTGCAAAAGCTTGTGAGTGTGACCAGGGCATGAGGTCTAATGGACACTATAGAGTCTTGTGAAAGGTGGCTGTATGGCTCCTTAGTAGACCCCGTATCTATAGAGATTCTCCCTTACAATTAAAGAAAATCCATTATTAGATTTTTGATACCTAATATGAGAGTAGTATAATTTAGGTTCAGAGACTCCGATTCTAGTCATTTATAACTTACTGGGCTTCTTAATGTAGTTTTTATAAAATCATTGATTTATCAGCAAGAGTTTATCGCTGCAGGACTAGGTGTCTCGTGCCTCCTAGTCCAACCACGCCCCCAGCACTGATTGGCAGCCTTCTGCCTATGCACATTGTACAAAGAAATTTGCCAATCAGTGGTGTGGGAGGCAGGGTTACACAGAGCCCAGCATTCAGAGAGCTGCTAGATCTGCAGCAGGTAAAACAGTTTTTAACTAAAGCTGCAGAAAACAGTAAAGTAAGTGGTACATCACTGGAAACAGGGTCCCTGCCCCTGCATCATAATGCTGTCAGATGGAGGGGAACCTAAACCTGCCGACAGATTTCCTTAATGCTTCTCTCATAAAATACCTCTATGGATATATAATCTTATGTTGTGTGCTTCTTCCTATGATATTAGAAGCAGATGTAAAGGTCGTGTAGACTTCTGTGGCACTCCTATCTCTGCTTCTTACGACACAGCTGTGTGCACTCTCCCATAGAAATGACTGTGATTCTGTGAATGTTCATCCACGCAGAATTGACTGGGGTGAGAACTAGTAGTGGAAAACGACTTTTGGTTCGCGATTATGGTATTTTTCCCATTTAATTCATGCATTCATTTATGCTATGTGCCACCGGCGCTCGCACACTGGCCTCTGACACAAAGTGTATGGGCAAAAGTGATATCGTTACAATTGTTTTGTCCCCATACGGCAACCCATCTGTTTACACAGGGCGGTGCGCTGACGACGATGATACTTATGCCGGTTTACACAGGGCGATGCGCTGACGACGATGATACTTATGCCGGCATGAACGATCTGTGTTATGTTCGTTCATCTGGTGATCTGCGGTCTGCTTACCCGAACCAATCGGGGGAAAGTATTCTTAGTCCATGTTTTCTGATGGGAAAAGGACTAACATTAGTACGATCATTCTGACCCCATACAGCAATGTGTTATATTCAGCACATCCCCCGTTTTCCTGCAACGATTTTGATGCGGGTGTAAACAGTCCGGTCACTCGGCGAACAATTGTTTTGCTTGTTTGCCGGGTGATTGCCGTGGAACGCTCATTAGTCTGATCTATAGCTGCCGTTAGGAGTGACTAACGAGTAGTCGCGTCCGACTGTTGTGAATGTGGGTGGATGTGCAGCTGCATAGGGGCTCTTTAGGAAAAGGGGCTCAACACCATGTTTAAAAAAAAAAAAGTAATATTAAGAGGGCCACTAAATCTCTACTACTGGATTGCATGTGAAGTATTGTTCGTGATTAGAATGGCTTAGATTTACTGGCGTGTTAAAATCTGCTTAAAAAATTAGTGCATCCTTAAAGGATCTGCCAGAAAAGACGAGCAACAAAACAAGGGGGCACATACTTTTTTGCATAGGGGTCCTATGTGGTCTTAGGCTGTTTGTATCCACTCCTGATGTGAATATTACTGCTCGTATATCTCATGCAAATCAGACGACAGTCGGTGACATGCAGCCGCAGCCACACTTCATTAATTAGGTGCTAAATGCTGTTATGCTTCATTTCTATCAGGGGGTTACACCCAAGCTGAGGTCACGGTGTTAATAAGCACGCTTCCTCTTTCTTTGTCTAAAAGCCCTTCTGTGTCACATGTGAAGAGGTGTCAGAGACAATCCCCATCCTCTGCAATATTCGCTTTCTGAAAAGTTCTTTACAACAACTGGCAATATATGACGCTGGGTGCTGGAGAAGCGCTAGACTGACATAAAGCGTGAAATTCGCTTATTTACAGATGACGAAACCTGTGAGATGACTTATTATAAACTCCATCCCATTATACATCAAAACCTTTTCTACATCTTTTGTGCAAAAGCCAAATGAAAAAAATAATACAAATATGGCCCCCGGGGACACCTGCCAGGGCCTGTTTAATTGGTGCAACTTTTCAAAAGGGCTTTCAAAGGATCCCAAACAAAACATACAGTACTGTGCAAAAGTTTTAGGCAGATAGGGAAGAAAATGCTGAAAAATAAAAGCGCTTTAAAAAATAAAAGTGTTAATTTATTTTTTTTATCAATTAACAAAATGCAAAGTGAATGAACAAAAATGAAAACTAAATCTCATCAATAGTTGGTGATCGCCCTTTGCCTTCATCAGTACTTTTAGGTTTTACACTGGCGCACAGTTCTTAAGGGAGGTTTTTCCAAACATCTTGGAGAACTGACCACAGATCTTTTGTAGATGTCACTTGTGCAGATCCTTCTGTCTCTTCATGTAATCTTATGTAGATGGGATGATGTTGAGATCAGAGCTCTGTGGGGGCTGGATCATCACTTCCAGGACTCCTTGTTTTGTTTTGTTTCATGCTGAAGATAGTTCTTAATTATATTGGCTGCAGGTTTGAGGTCATTGTGCTGCTGCAGAATAAATTTGGAGCGAATCAGACGCTTCCCTGATGGTATTGAATGATGCATAAGTATTTCGCAGCATTCAGGGCATCAAGAAATGGGCAATGTTGAGGACCATAGATGCCGTGGTCGGCCATAGAAGCATGTAGAGCTGATGCTGGTGCCCCTGCATGCTGTCCCCTTCTCCCTCCATGCAAGGACGCCAGCTCACTCATCGCCCCAGCCCAACGGTGTGGTCTCCCAGCTTATCCCTCCTACTTCCTGATGTGCATCCGCAGTTCGCAACAGCACGCCTAGTACGCTCGGACCCCTGCTCCCCTATTCTTACACTATACCGAATGCCCTCAACTTGTTGCTGAGAGGTATTTAGTATAATATAGTGCACCTATTCAGAGTAAAGTCCTTTAATTGAAAGGATGACACAGACTCCCTAAATTATTCTAAATTAAACCATACTCACTTCATCGCCCATTACATTGAAGCCATCGTCTCCTGTAATAAAACAAAAATAAAAAACAACCATATCCATCACCTGTCCGTCCATGTATGGGGGTAAACAGTTTTCAACCTGGACGGTGCCAAGATGCGACTGTTCAGGCTGAGAGCCACCGATGTATGAGCTGCTGCCTCAGTGACTAGCGGTGACGTCATCAATGTTACCGCCGGTCACTGATTCTATGTTCCCAGCTTGGGCCCCTGAACTGCGGTGACCTAACAGTGAACTTTCTGAGATCAGCGCTGAACCATGACACTTTCTCACTGTGCTAGCGGGGATCTCACCGAAGTCACTGCAGTTCAGGGCCTCGGGGGAACGCAGCCTCAGTGACCAGCGGTAACCTCGATGATGTCAACACTCTTCACTGAGGCTGCACTTTCAGCAGCTCATTCTCCAGTGGTTCTCAGCCTGGATGGTCGCATCTTGACACCGTCCAGGTTGAAAACTGTTTATCCCCAGACATGGATTACGGCATGGGACAGAACAACGGACAGGGGAGGGATATTGTTGTTTTTTTTATTTTTGTTTTATTACACGAGACAATAGCTTCAATGGATTGAGCGATGACGTGAGTATGGTTTAATTTAGATTCATTAAAGGAGTCTGTGTCATTCTTTCAATTAAAGGACTTTATACTTCTGTGTGTTTATTTACAATATAACTATAGGATTAGTAATGGATAGGTGTCTTATAGTCGCCTCTCCATTACTAAGCTGTGAACTTAGATATATAGTATTTGATGGTTAGCACTCGACAATATAGTGTGATTATATAGTGCCAGTGAAAAGGGGTCTGATAGTCCATAAACACAAGTTCAATTATAGAGTCACTGCACACATAACATGGAAAGTTTTTTGCTTTAGGTGAATGTTTTATTATTCAAACGGTGAAGTGTATAGCGACCGCTGACGTTTCGGCCAGAACATGGCCTTTATCATATAGTCGCTGGAAAATAAATGGAAAACAAATTTACAATAAGAACTAGATAAATGCACAATATGTTACAAATATTTACAAAGAGACATATCCGGAGTTTCATTGGTAATGTACTCTGCGGTATGCATAGATACACAAGAATCTAGTAAATGTGTAGAGGCATACTAGGCAAGAGAGCAGGTTGTCGGCGGTAGTCATAAAACATGCACATAAGATATAGCAATAGTCAAATAATGGCGTACCCGTTTTCCTTTATTTCAATGAGGGATCTCCGATTGGGTAAAATCACTGCTTATGCAAAGAAAAAGGTAGCGCAATGTCCTAAAAGGAGTGACACAAAATACATCATTTAGGCTACTTTCACACTAGCGTCGTACGGCGCACGTCGCAATGCGTCATTTTGGAGAAAAAACGCATCCTGCAAAGTTGTCTGCAGGATGCGTTTTTTCCCCATACACTAACATTAGCGACGCATTGCCACACGTCGCAACCGTCGTGCGACGGTTGCGTCGTGCTGTGGCGGACCGTCGGAACAAAAAAACATTGCTTGCAACGTTTTTTTGTGCGTCGTGTCTGCCATTTTCGACCGCTCATGCGCGGCCGGAACTCCGCCCCCTCCTCCCCGCAACTCACAATGGAGCAGCGGATGCGTTGTAATAATGCATCCGCTGTCCCCGTTGTGCTGCGTTGTCACAGGATGCGTCGGTACGTCGGCCCGACGCACTGCGACGGACCGGCGCTAGTGTGAAAGTAGCCTTATAGGAGTGTACATGAGCGCACATGTGCGCAATACAGCGAAAAGAGTGAAAGGGGAGGAAGGTTTCGGCGTACTACTGAATGTAATATACTTACAGTCATTGGTGGCGCAATGTAGGATGCAGGCACAGCGGCGTCTGAGCAGTGTGTGCGCTCTGTGCCCGGCGAACCGCTCTTATGTCTGAGCGCCGGTTAGTCACATGACCAGAAAGTAGAAAAACTTTCCATATTATGTGCGCAGTGACTCTATAATTGAACTTAAGCTGTGAACTTGATGTCACCGGGCAATATAAAGGTGACATCAACCCCACAAATATGAACCCCGCTTGCCACCGCTACAGGGCATGTGGGAATAGCCGGGCAAAGAGCCAGAATTGGAGCATCTAATAGATGCACCTTTTCTCAGTGGCTGTGGGCTGCTGTCTTTAGGTTGGGCGGGCAATAGCAATATCTGATGATCTGATGATCTTTTTAATCATAGACCTGAAACAGGGACAAGGGGGCATCCTCTGCGGTTGGAGGAAAAAAGGTTTAAGCATAATAACAGACACGGATTCTTTACTGTAAGAGCAGTGAGACTATGGAACTCTCTGCCGTGTGATGTTGTAATGAGTGATTCATTACTTAAATTTAAGAGGGGACTGGATACCTTTCTGGAAAAGTATAATGTTACAGGGTATATACACTAGATTCCTTGATAGGGCGTTGATCCAGGGAACTAGTCTGATTGCCGTATGTGGAGTCGGGAAGGAATTTTTTTCCCCAATGTGGAGCTTACTCTTTGCACATGGGGTTTTTTTGCCTTCCTCTGGATCAACATGTTAGGGCATGTTAGGTTAGGCTATGGGTTGAACTAGATGGACATATAGTCTTCCTTCAACCTTAATAACTATGTAACTATGTAACTATGTAATATCCCCTTATCAACCTGAGAATACCAGCCCCCAGCTGTCTGCTTTAGCAAGGCTGGTTGTCAAAAATTAGGGGTGGTATTTTTTAATTATTGATTTAAATAATTTAAAAAAACAGAGTGGGGACCCCTCTATTCTTGATAACCAACCTTGCTAACGCTGACAGATGAGGGTTGCAGCCCCCAGCTGTCATTTGTGCCTGGCTGATTATCAAAAATACAGGGGAACCCACGCTTTTTTTTAAATTATTTATTTAGAGCACAGGCGCTGGTTGATGAATACTCCCATCAGCCGACCCTGCTCTCACTGTTATTAGTTTTTATCTAAGATCACAGCTGCAGACTCATACTGTCATGTGACAGCGTGGGAACCGTGGCTGACTGACTGGCGGTAATGATTTTACCGCCGATCAGAAGCAGTGTTTGCCGCGCTGTCATGCACATGACAGCGTGGAAAACACTGGATGTTCGCACCCTCCATTTAAGTGAATGGGGCTCGGGTACTGTTCTGGTGCCTGATCCCAAACTTTTTTAACTGTTTGGCCGATCCCGCCGGACTCGGACATCCAGAGGTTGCCCATCTCTTATCATAACTGCTTCCCTTCAAAATTGAGCAGCAGCCATCAGTTCAGAACTGTCAGGAACAGGTAGGCCCCAGCTAGATGAATCTGCTGTTAAGAGAAGAGTGTCCAGAAGCAGTCTTCATATAAGAATTTCATCCAAAAAGCTTCATTTACGACATGGAAACAAGGCCAAGTGACTAAACATAGGAACTGTGGTGCAGAGAAATGGCAGCAGGTGATCTGCACTGATGAGTCAAAATGTTAATTATTTGGATGTGGAGGCAGTTTGTTCACTGAAGGGCTTGAGTGAGTGTCTGCAGAAAACAGTAAAGCATAGTGGAGGATCCTGCAAATTTTAGGCAGCAATCAATAAATAGAAATAGAGAGCAGATGGGCCACTATCAAGTTCCCGGATTTCCCACCTGCCTATACGTGGTGCTTTCCAGTTTATCAGTATTGTATTATCAGATTCCATCTATTTGTGTCTCATTCCGTGCACCTAACATCGTGCACCCCATGCAGATGTGATGTGCTCTAGAATTCCTGCTCATTTGCAGCTGTACATTTATGTCTATTATCCCGGCCCCAAATTACTGGCAGTAAAGAACAAATCTATGAGAATTGAGCAAATTAGCACCTTGTTCTCTAATGCAGTTCTTAGTCTCAGATGTCTTTGGGGCGGCACGCTGCGGCATGCTCCACACCAGCTTTTATGTGGTCTTTTTTTACTGCTGTCTCACACCTCAGACATTTAGGGGAACATCTGTCTCTGGAGGCTGAGTCAGACCCTCTGTTATATAACTTATTTCAGCCTCTAAGTAACTAGTTCCAATTAAAATATCAAATGTCTGGTCATGAAAATATGTAATTAAGTTACATTCTAGCACATGGCATTATTTGTTTGCTTTAGCATGTAATGTGAATTGCACCGTCTGTGGACCAGGAGGACACTGCAAAAGGCTTAGTCGACAGCACAAATCACGGTTCCTCACTTAAAGGGAATCTTTCACCAGGATTTTGCTTCCCCATCCGAGAGCACCGTGATGGAGTGGCAGAGACCCTGATTCTGGCGATGTATCACTTACTGGGCTGATTGCCGCAGTTTTGATTAAAAAAAAGTTTTATCTGCTGCAGATCTATCAGTTCTCTCAATGCTGATCTCTGTATAACCACGCCCACACCACTGATTGGCCAAAAAGCTGCCAATCAGTGCTGGGGGTGGAGTTATTCAAATTGCTGAATATGGAGGACTATATGGAAGCAGGTCTACTAGTCCTCTGGTGATAACATAATTACCTGCTGATAAAACTGTGATTTTACCAAAACTACAGGAAGCAGTCTCTCTTAGCTCAGGCAACAAAAACCTAATGACACCTTCTTTAAGGCGCGCATGCACATAAAGTAATTGTGGGACGATGGACGATCGTTCATTGGTCAGACAAATTATTGTTTTTCGCCACTATCTCATACCACGTCGTCCATTTTTAGATCTTAATTTGTCACTGTCCAAAAAGACTTTTTTTGAAGCCACGTTTCTTATAGTACTTGTTGACGTTTTCTGCGCGGAATTCTTCAAAATGGCGCACGCGGTTCATGAGCTTTGCACAAAGTCATAAATGGTCTTTATTTTTGTCTTTAACCCTTTTTTGTCGTAAAGTCACTCATTGAGAGGTATTCATGCTGAAAAAAAACAAACTGGTAAAAATGTAATGGTGAATTCAGCCCCTATGTGTAAAGGCATCAGCCATAACAGAGAAGGGGGCTGGCTTGGCAAATCAAATCAGAAAGCTTCCTTTCTTTGTCAGACGTGCCGCAGGACGGGCAGCAAATAATAATAAAATATTTGTAGGTTTTATAAATCAGAAGATAGTTACCAAAATGTATTAAATAAACCATGTTATGGATTGAACAGCCACTGCAATGATTTTTTATCTTTTTCCGGGGGCTCAGCTTTGTGCACTTCCTTTTCTGCGGAGCAGGATGCATTCATATTATAAAGCTTTTGTGAAGGAGTGTAAAACAATAGGTTACTGAGGGAAGGTATAATGACTTAGCGTGAGTCATGATTTCATTTTGTCTATTTCCGGAGACTCAAGTCAACTTGCAAATTAAAACTCAGAAAGTTTCTCATAGTTGATAAAACTACTAACTAAACAAGCCGGGTATTAAATATACACGTCTCTCACTATTATTTTATGGGCTTATACATTTCAGCTGTACCGAACGCCCGCCATTAGACTTCCCAGTGATGAGAGCGTGTGGACGTGAATAATCATCATCTGCCATCACACCCTTTAAATAAGGAGATGATTAATACGACCATTCACGGTTAGGTTAAGTTCACACGACTATATAAAAAAAGTTTCATCCAGGAAAGTTTGACAATTTTTTTTTTTCTCACTTGTCATCCTTGTGCGATCCGTTTTTTTTTTTTTTTTTTTTACAGCAGCTATTAATCATATACAGGAGCATTTACAGAATTTCTATGTATCTGCAAAATCTGATGCTATACTGTGGCTCTATACGGCATCCGATTTTTTTTTTGTGTGTGTGTGTTTGTGCACCCATAGACTTGAATGGGCCTGCCTCATCCGACACATGGAAGAAACTAGTTCTGCCATTTGTTTTCACTTAGATTTGACAAGTGATAAAATTGTTCATTTGCTGTGCCCCATTGAATAACATGGGTCCGAGTGCTGTTCGTTTTTTTGGACAGAAATACGCTTGTGTGAAGCTACCCATAAAGGGAGTCTGTCAGCTCTATAATCAGTATGAAAGGAGACACAGACCTTTTTGTGAAGAGGAACCATACCTTAAAGCAGTTTTCCAGTTTTAGAAAACTGTTCCAAGGTGTAGTTTGTATAAAAACAAGCTGTGCCTTACTCACCCTTCCCAGGTCCGGCGCTGAGTCTCCGACACTGCTCCCGGTGTTCGTTGCTATCTGCACTGCTGACTTTATGTTGACAGCTCGGCAGCCACTAACTGAGCCTGCGTTGACGGCATGAGCCGCTAGGCTCAGCGATTGGCTGCAGCGCTGTCGGCATGACATCAGCGCTGTAGACAACAGACACCGGGAGCAGTGGCAGAGAATCAACACTGGACCTGGGAAGAGTGAGTCAATTGCTTTTTGTTTTCTTGGTTTTTTTTTAAATTAAAAATCCTGCAGTTGGGGATTTTTTAGTTTTTTTTTTTTTTTAAACCAGAAAACTGCTTTAAGTTTAAAATTCTCTGGATAGTTTTAGAGAAAATCTTTTTTATACTAATATGCAAATGAGGTGCTTGGAGCGCTGTAGGCGGGGCCGAGCAGTCTGGGTTACTCTTCTCAGCATTGTCAATCAGTGCAGACGGGGGCAGAGCTAGCCAACAAAGTAACTGGAGGAAGGATGCTCCAAACCGAACTACCCCGAGAGACAGATACCCTTCAAACTGGTCAGTGCTAGAAGCGCCCGCATTATGTAGCACCCCAAACTGGAGGGCAGTTATACCGTTCCTGGTGAAAAGAACTTGTGGGTGAAGCACTGTAACGGCAGTCACGTCTGACATCAATGCTGTCATTCAGTTATGTCAGAAGATGTCATTGGTGGAGGTCCATGATCTAGGTTGCCCACCCAGGAGGAACTTCTTTGGTGACCTCAGCTCTGTCGTGTCCAAACTGGCCATAATGCATATTACAGATACATGAAGCTGCCATTCCATAACTCTATAAGACGATGATCCAAAAGAGCAAGATACTGTGCAAGGGCTTCATCCTCACAACTGGTGGCGTTCTTGCTCGTAATAGTCTCCTGACATGTCTCCATTACCAGACAAATCAAGTTGCGTCTACTTTTAAGCGTAAATATCATTATTCCTATCCTTAACCTTCAGATATACATTTTTACTGCAATGTCAGGTGCACTTTCAAGCATCCTTTTTAGTCCACTGCCAAAGTACTTATCTTTCAAAGGACAAAGGGGACCAACATGCTGAGAAATGGATTTTCCCTCCTCCCTTCACTACTCTGCTCTTTTGACCCGTAGAAATGGAAAGAACAGGATGGAATGAGATGAATTGTTCGGAAGACAGTTCCAGCACTAATATAACCTCATCAATCATCACAAAGTGAACGTAATAGGAGACTGAGCTGTAAAAGATTATTCTCCAAGTTGGTGTCCCCTCCAAGCGGACGGTCACGCTCTGCTATAGGTATTTATGATTTTATGTGTCCTCTCTGCGGATTTTAAGTAAGGTCACAGGAAATATAAGATGTTGCAGAGAGAGAGAGAAAGAAAAGTCATAAAGTTGTAATGGCTGAGAAAAACTACCGAATAAGTTCTGTCAATTACGGAAATTTTAACGATGACTTTTCACATCAAGTTCAACTTATTCAAAACCTGAAAACTGTACCCATTACTATATTAAAAAAATGGCCTCCAAGGCTCATCCAGTTGACAGCTTTTCCTCCTGACCCCCATACACATACATGCTCAGTTTGCCAAAAGTCCTGCTGTATTCAATGGGGAGAGTAACCTGCTGCCAGACACCCCGGATCTTTCCAGGCACCTCTAGCCGGTGGATTATTCTTCCTGAGAACAAAAGAATCAGGCATTGAAATTCAACATGCCCCATCCTCCTTTCACCCAACATCATCTATCAGGATATCCCCATATACGTAAGATAATTTGTGAGTTTGGACAACTATACTCATTTTAATGGGGTTGTCCACTTTTGAATGACCCCAGCATTGAGTAAAAATGAAAAAAAAGATACTCACCTACGAGATCATCTCCTGCTTCCTCCGTACTCAACACTGTGTCCTCAACGATCTCGAGGCAATATCCAAGGTGAACATCTTGTGAGAGCTGCAGCTAGTCAGTAGCCACAGATCAGCAGATGCCTTCAGGTTTCATCCTAGCAGAAAAAACTGTGTTTTGTCTGCTGATTGGTTGCAGCGGTCACTTGTTGCCAATGTTGAATGTTCATGTCATGAGACCAATGAGGCACTGAATACAGAGAAGTGGCTCCAGTCCATGAGATGAGCATCTTTTCTTTGCTCTACCACCCTGTGGTCATTTAAAAGGGGTATTCTCAAGCCTGGAAGATATCGCCCATCCATGAGATAGGGTATAACTTCCCAAATATTGATGGTCTGACCGCTGGGACCCCCACCGATCACGTGAACTGAGTAACTCTTTAGTCAAAGTTAATCATGGGAACTACATGCTTGGAGCGGCAGCGTGCATGATTGACCACTGCTCCATACACATGGGGCTCTTCGGGATCTGTGAGGGTCTCGGCAGTGGGAACCCCAGCGATCGGAGATAACGTCCAAACTTGAAAATTCTCCTTTAAGTAGTGGATGTTTGTAGACACCAATTAGTGTTTGTAACATGTGTTTAACCCACCTTCCCTCTTCCATCTATGCAGTGGCGTGACAGATGGAGGCGGCTTTGCCATCCCCCCTTTCACACAAAGTTCTCACGACATGCCAACACAGGAAACACTTTAACGTCTTAACACATGGCCCAAACAATTGGGACACCCATACAAAAAACAGGACTATTGACAAGTATGGATCTCAGAGCCTACATACCCAATGTTGGTAATTTTTTTGAAGCAATCATAATAATCTACTATATAAAGCTGAATGTGTGTGTGTGTGTGTATGTGTGTGTATGTGTGTGTGTATGTCCGGGATTGGCATCTGCACCGTCGCAGCTACAGCCACAAAATTTTGCACAGTCACACGTCTGGACCCCGAGAGCGTCATAGGCTATGTTGTGAGGCGAAATTTTAACCCCGCGCGTTCCAATTCACCAAACAATTTTGCCCCTATCTACATAATGGGGAAAAAGTGAAAGGAAAAGTGTTGGAAGCGTCGCAGCTACAGCCACAAAATTTTGCACAGTCACATGTCTGGACCCCGAGAGCGTCATAGGCTATGTTGTGAGGCGAAATTTTAACCCCGCGCGTTCCAATTCACCAAACAATTTTGCCCCTATCTACATAATGGGGAAAAAAGTGAAAGGAAAAGTGTTGGAAGCGTCGCAGCTACAGCAACAAAATTTTGCACAGTCACACGTCTGGACCCCAAGAGCGTCATAGGCTAGGTTGTGAGGTGAAATATTAACACCGCGCTTTCCAATTCACCAAACAATTTTGCCCCTATCTACATAATGGGGAAAAAAGTGAAAGGAAAAGTGTTGGAGGCGTCGCAGCTACAGAAACAAAATTTTGCACAGTCACACGTCGGGACCCCGAGAGCGTCATAGGCTATGTTGTGAGGTGAAATTTTAACCCCGCACTTTCCAATTCACCAATTTTGCCCCTATCTACATAATGGGAAAAAATGAAAGGAAAAGTGTAGGAGGCAAATTGACAGCTGCCAGATGTGAACAAGGGGGACTTAAAGAATGAGAGCGATGGCGCCAAAGAGTATATACCGTACAGTTGCTAAGGTGGGGCCTCGACATGGGATACTCACCACACACGGGGATATGAACACACACAAAATGCGCCACACACTACCACGTGCTTGAACACATATTACCCTCAGCACACATTTCACCACAAATACACCAACCTCGCCACATAAAAGTCAAAACACAAAAGTCGCCACTCAAAACTCGCCACGCGCAGAACTCGCCACATGCAAAAACTAGGCTCTTGCAAAACTCGCCACAAGTGCAAAATTCTCCTCATGAAAAACTCGCCACACGCAAAACTTGCACACGCGGAAAAATTGCCACATGCACAAAAGTTGCAACACATGCAAAAGTTGCCTCACACAAAACTTGCACATACTCAAAAGGCACCACACATAATACTCGCAACGCGCTAAACTCGCCATGCGCAAAACTTGCTGCACTATATATATATATATATACTATATACAGGGGAGATGACACACAGATATATACTATATACAGGAGAGATGACACACAGGTATATACTATATAGAGGAGGAGATGACATATAGGTACATATATATACAGGAGGAGATGACATACAGGTATATACTATATACAGGAGGAGATGACACAGGTATATGCTATATATAGAAGATGACATGCAGGTATATACTATATGCAGGAGGAGATGACACTCAGATATATACTATATACAGGGGAGATGACACACAGGTATATACTATATACAGGAGGAGATGACATACAGGTATATGCTATATATAGAAGATGACATGCAGGTATATACTATATGCAGGAGGAGATGACACTCAGATATATACTATATACAGGGGAGATGACACACAGGTATATACTATATACAAGAGGAGATGCATACAGGTATATACTATATATAGAAGGAGATGACATTCAGGTATATACTATATATAGGGGAGATGACACACAGCAGGTATATACTATATACAGGGGAGATGACATACAGGTATATACTATATACAGGAGATGACATACAGATGTATACTATATATAAGGGAGATGACAAACATGTATATACTGAGGTGATGAGGTGAAAATGAGAGGTGTGAGGTGAAAATGAAAAGGTGTGAGTGCAAAATGAGAGGAGTGAGGAAAAATAGTGGAGTGATCAGAAAATGACAGATGTGAGGTTGAAATGACAAGTGTTAGGGGGGAATGAGAGGAGTGAGGGAGAAAATGAGAGGTGTGAGGGAGAAAATGAGAGATGTGAGGGGGAAAATGAAAGATGTGATTGGGAAAATGAGAGGCGTGATGGGAAAATAAGAGAAGTGAGGTGCTATAACTAACCACAGATATTTACTATGCCCAGGCAACGCCGGGCTCTTCAGCTAATATAGAAATAAATATAAAAAAAAATCTACATTAGGAATCGGATAAGTGAACCAGTAGCTGAGCATACGTGAGAGTTGCAGTGTGTATATGCAGCGCCCCAAAGACCTGGTCGTTGTAGTATGGCACTCTGCCGCTAAGGGGAGTAGCGGTACGTCTGATGGCACTAAGGAGTTCTCCTGACCAGGTATCACCAGAACACATTATCTGGGGATTTATTATGATGGAATATAGGCTGAACTGGATGGACAAATGTCTTTTTTCGGCCTTACTAACTATGTTACTATGTTACTATGTTACATTACACTTCACACTCCGGCCACTAGGGGGAGAAAAAGGCTTTATTTATTGGGCCACTCCTCACTGGTAAAACTAGGGGCTGGGGAGGAAGTTAGTCAGAAGCTGACTGGGTTGGAACCAGGCAACATCCCGTGGCAGGGGGTGTTGCAGGGAGAAGGCACAGGGGGGTCCCTGTCAGGCGTAGGAACCTGGCAGGTGCCTAGCGAACAGAGCAGAACGTAACGGAACCGCGCCTGCGCACCCTGCGGCGGTATCCTAAGAAAGAGACACGAAGGGAAGGATATTTTGGAACAGTGTAAACGAGATCAAGCACAAAGGAGAGCCAGTAAGGGTCGTGCCGAGAGAGACAAAGGCAACATCTTACTGAGGCGCATAGTCGGTGGCCGGAACACCGTAGGAGTAACTGACTTCAGGCCTTACTTCAAACTCCGCTGGACAGCTAGTCATAGGTTGGCTGTCTACCTTACTACACCTACGAAGACATAGGGGGCAACATTGGAGAGGGGCGTCTCTAGGGTCCCGGAAGACCTCCAAGCCTTCCCGTCATACGGGTGGCGTCCTAGCCATAACATACCTGGGGGACGTTAGAAACTAGTAACATCTGGAACCAAAGAACGAGAGAGAGAGCTGTAGAGAACGAACGAAAGAGAACAGCAGTTGTGAGGACTATTCCGAATGCTCAGCAGGATAGGACTACAACACACAGGCGCTATTGGTAGGCAACGATTTCCATCTGTGAAGGAAACTGGATGTGCCCATCGGACCGGCCGGTCTCAGATAGCCCTGTTAAACGTACTCTGGATTGAGGATCCTGAAGCCTTCAGTAAAGAGGTAAAGAGACTGCAACCTTGTGTCCTCGTTATTGACTGCACCTCACACCATCGCCATCTACACCACTGGGAAGCCCTGGGGACACACTTCACCTGTGGGAAGTTATACCATCCAGCTGCCATTCCATCACCCCAGCGGACCCCATAGCAGCGTCGGTCACCCTGACCGAACACCACAGGTGGTGTCACGAACCCCTGACAGACTGCTTTACTGTTTCCATTGGACGCCCCTTAGCAGGGTCGCGGGCCGGGTCTAGCCACCGTGACAGCCTCAGAACCGAACCAGAGAGGCCCGGTACCAAAACGCGTGGCCCTGTGTCTGGGGGTGCTCATATATACAGTTAGTTGCCCGTTGCATGTGTTTGCTCTTTCTACATGACGTCTTAGTGTCTCCGCACGGGTCACAAAGGAGAACAAGCCTCTTACTGGCATGTGTCCTCTCACACTGCACATTATTCACAGATTAAAGGCTGAAACAGATTTAAATTCCACATTATTTAGTTACTTGGTCGATGAAAACATTGGCAGCGCAGACAGACCGCCGGTGTCACTACCGGTGTTTAGACTGAACGGACTGTCACTGAGCATGCAGCTACAGTGGAGAAATAAGTATTGGATACTCTGACGATTTTGCAAGTTTTCCCACCTACAAGGAGTGGAGAGGTCTGTAATTTTTATCGTAGGTATACTTCACCTGTGAGAGACCGATTCTAAAAATAAAAAAACAGAAAATCACATTGAAGGATTCTTGGTCAAGAACTACAGGAAACGTCTGACCTCTGTAGTTGCAAACTTAGGTTTCTGTACCAAATATTAAGTTCTGTTTTTCTATTGTATCAAATACTTATTTCATGCCACAAAATGCAAATGAATGACATGAAAATCATACAATGTGATTTTATGAATTTTTTTTACGTCTCTGTCTCTCACAGTTGAAGCGTACTTACGATGAAAATTACAGACTTCTCCATTCTTTGTAGGTGGGAAAACTTGCAAATTCGGCAGTGTATCAAATACTTATTTTTTCCCACTGCACATGAGCGCGCGTATCACAACAAAAACGCTAAATCTTATTGTTAGGGATTACCGTATATACTCGAGTATAAGCCGAGATTTTCAGCCCACTTTTTTGGGCTGAAAGTCCCCCTCTCAGCTTATACTCGAGTCATACCCAGGGGTCGGCAGGGGAGGGGGAGCAGGGGCTGTCTAATTATACTCACCTACTCCCGGCGCGGTCCCTGCACGTCCTTGATTCTTCCAGCACTGCAGCTTCTTCCTGTACTGAGCGGTCACATGGTACCGCTCATTACAGTAATGAATATGCGGCTCCAGCTCCCATAGAGGTGGAGCCGCATATTCATTACTGTAATGAGCGGTAACGGTGACCGCTCACTACAGGAAGAAAATGCGGCGCCGGGGAACAGAGGTGCAGCGATGGCGCCAGGAGCAGGTAAGTATGACGGGGGCAGTGCGCGATACTCACCTGCTCCTCGTTCCACCGTCGGCGCCGCTGTGTCTTCTGCAGTGATGCTCAGGTCAGAGGGCGCGGTGACGCGATTAGTGCGCGCCGCCCTCTTCCTGAACGTTGGTGCAGAGGATGGGAAGACACAGCGGCGGTCAGCGGTGGAACGGGAGAGGTGAGTATAGCAAGTTCCGGGGTCTGAGAGGTGAGTATGTAATTTTATTTTTTTAATCGCAGCAACAGCATATGGGGCAAATATCTGTATGGAGCATCTTATGTGGCCATGTGCAGCATGATATGGGGGCAAATATCTGTATGGGGCATCTTATCTGGCCATGTGCAGCATGATATGGAGGCAAATATCTGTATGGGGCATCTTATGGGGCCATGTGCAGCATTATATGGGGGCAAATATCTGTATGGGGCATCTGTATGGGGCCATGTGCAGCATTATATGGGGGCAAAAATCTGTATGGAGCATCTTATGGGGTCATAATCAACATTTGTGGAGCATTATATGGGGCAAATATCTGTATGGGGCATCTTATGGGGCCATGTGCAGCATTATATGGGGGCAAATATCTGTATGGGGCATCTGTATGGGGCCATGTGCAGCATTATATGGGGGCAAAAATCTGTATGGAGCATCTTATGGGGTCATAATCAACATTTGTGGAGCATTATATGGGGCAAATATCTGTATGGAGCATCTTATGTGGCCATGTGCAGCATTATATGGGGGCAAAAATCTGTATGGAGCATCTTATGGGGCCATGTGCAGCATTATATGGACAGTTATCTGTATGGAGCATCTTATGGGGCCATGTGCAGCATTATATGGGCAGTTATCTGTATGGAGCATCTTATGGGGCCATGTGCAGCATTATATGGGGCAGTTATCTGTATGGAGCATCTTATGGGGTCATAATCAACATTTGTGCAGCATTATATGGGGCATATTTTAATATGGAGCATCTTATGGAGCCCATCATAAACTGTATGGAGCATTATATGGGGCTCCTGATTCAATATGGATATTCAAAAACACTTAACCTACTGATGTCTCAATTAATTTTACTTTTATTGGTATCTATTTTTACTTTTGAAATTTACCGGTAGCTGCTGCATTTTCCACCCTAGGCTTATACTCGAGTCAATAAGTTTTCCCAGTTTTTTGTGGCAAAATTAGGGGGGTCGGCTTATACTCGGGTCGGCTTATACTCGAGTATATACGGTAACTAATATTTTAAATCCAATAGCTAATGGCCCAATATCACATTTTAACCAATCCAAATGAAGACATAACTTTTAATTGTTAAGTTAAAGATACAAATAACTAATGCAAATCATATGTTAAAGTACACTGTAAAATTATCTATTTTGTAATGTTTAATGACCAAAGGAACATGGCGCTAGTAAAATAGAGAAAGATCCTATTGTCTGGGAGGCAGAGATTTGCAAAGAGCTGGCAGTGAAGCCACTTGTGAAAATCATTTTACTTACGCCCACAGGGGCGTGATAACATGATGAGTGGGATGACTAGTCTGGGGAAAACAGTGCCCCCATGATTAGTCACAAACTAATTAGCACATCACCACGACTCGTATAAAATTGTGTTTTTGGCATTTGCAGTAATCACTATAACAATGATAAGGTCTTGTTAGAAAGGCTAGCAAGACAGCAATAAATACATTCAAATCAAGGAACATTTCACTGGGGACGAAGACACGGCTTGTAATTTATTTATTTTTCTGGTTACATACTGAGGCGAAACCTGGACAATAGAAAACAAGGCAGAAGAAGAAGAATCGACACCTTTGAAATGTGGTGCTGGAGAAGGATGTTATCAATACCATGGATGGCAAGAAGAACAAACAAATCAATTTTGGAACAAATCAAGCCAGACATGTCACTGGAAGCAAGAAACACCAAGCTACGACTTGTCTACTTTGGACACATTATAGGAGAGCAATCACTGAAGAAAGGCATCATGGTCGGAAGGATAGAAGGAACAATGCGAAGAGGAAGACCAGCAACCAAATGGCTTGATATAATCAAGACAATGGCGGAGAAGACCCTGGTAGACCTATCTAGACTTGTCCAAGATCAGTCTTAGAATCATAGAATGTTAGAGTTGGAAAGGACCTCCAGGACCATGGTGTCCAACCCCCCGCTCAATGCAGGATTCAATAAACCATCTCAGACCGATGTCTGTCCATCCTCTGTTTGAAGACTTCCACTGAAGGAGAACTCACCACCTTCTATAGATCATTCATCCATCAGATCAAGCCAAAGGCCATTAAACAATAGCAGATTGGGGGCTTGGGAAACTATTTTCCCTTTGATTTTTATTGCAGACTTAGAAGAGGGGAGGCTCCTGCTGCAGTCACTTGTCTCATAGCCAGACACAGGGTTGTAAGAAGGGAACAGGGGAGAAGTTTGAACTCATGGGGCACGTATAGAAGAAATCTTGTAGCTTTGATTGCAATATAAAGCAAAATAGAATCAAAAGGAAGGAGGAATTGGAATTTGGGATTTTTTCAGGTTCAATGTTCATTTAATATGGGATAATCGTTGGCATGGAAATGGCATGGATAAAAAGTGTAGGCTATGGGGGCTAAAATCATAATTGCTCTTTCACTAAAGGTTCTGGCCACCGGTCCTGCTTTACCCCCAACCCCACGAGATAAACACTAAAACGAGTAATGAATGTTAGAAATAAACCAGTGATATATTTTACCACCCTGTTACTCTGCCAGATTGTTCACACCTTGATGAAGCAAATAGTCTTGTAAAAGTCCTGCAGAGAGCATCGGGATTTGTTTCCGGCTTCTCTGTTCCAATTTTTCACTAATGGGTGGGATGATGCCAAAGGCCAGAGTTCAACAATCCTGTCCTATTGCAGACAGGGCAGAAGGGGGAGGATCCTGCTTCAGCCAGTTGTCTTACTGCCAGACACAGAGTAGTGGGAAGATAGCTCATCTATTGGGACATAGAGAACATTTCATTATATATTTTTCAGTTATATTTGCAATATGTCACAAAAATGAGTTTAAGGAAGAACATGTTGGAATTTATTCTTTGCTTTTCTTTGTGCATGTTCTATTTGAAGCTTTCTTTGTAATGACCTGTGTAAAGTGGCTTTTGCAGAGAAGGCAAGAAACTGCCTGTTGTGTTTTGAAAAATTGTAACTACAGCTACAGTGTGTTTTGCCTTAGACAACACTGCCATTAGTTTATTAAACTATTATCCACATAAATCTTCTTATCTCTGTTCCTTTAAAATGCCAAAAATACAGACATCTACATGGAATTACAGGGCTTTTATTGTGAGTTAACTCCCTTGGTAAAAATAGCGCAGCCTCACCTACAACACAGAGGAGGAGAACTGGGTGGGTGATGAACAAAGCGGCAGCAGGCCAGCAGCGGGAGAGGTTCCCCAGCCAGCTGAAATAAATGTCTTTTCCTACGAATTGCCCTTCTTGCTGAGACCTTTCCTGGCACGTGCTTCTCGGCATTATTATTTCCACAATAGGTGCTAACAGTTCTCATTTGCAAGTTATTTATTTTCCGACCTCTGAATTGTTGGATGCAGCCAACGCACAATAGAATTCGGTTTCCAAGCAATACATTTATAAGATTCCACTTACTGGAAATTGTATTTAACCTAATCTTAAACTGAATTTAAGCTAATTCCCACCTTGTTGCTCCATGTTGTTTTCAGGTTCAAAATTCTGGTTAAATCATTTCTTTCATTCTGCAGGCACCACTAGAGGGAGCTGTAGAGCTTGTTGCATACTGTCCATCCATTGACCCCAATAAAAGAACAATATGCAGAAAGCTTCAAAGCTCCCCCTAATTGTGATGGCAGGCACCCAGTATAGCATGTTTTACATCTATATCTGTGTAGGGGATTTGCAGCATTGTATAATGTAAATTCAGATGCATGTGATTGGGGTTGCAGAAGAAGGAACATACACTATTTCTTTCATGCCTGCCTTAATAAATAATTATATTCCCTATTAAATAACAATTCTAGTGCATTGATTCTCATAGGGTATAATACACATTTTGTGGCTTTACTTTTTTGATAACATTTAGTTCTCTCGGCTGCAATCATCTCTGCAAATTTCTGTTTCTACAACCTGCATCTACTTGCTGGCTTGGACCTGCTGATTAATGCTTCATCTGCTGTAAGCATAAACTGTTATCTGGTCTTGTTCACAGTAAAAGCACTGCTGCAAAAAAGTGTATCGTCTCTATAGACAAGTTTTCCCGTTGGTTCCTGCTGCCAGTGGCTGCCTGTTCTTTGCTGTTTAACCCTTCATCTGCTGTAAGGATAACAAACTCTTCTCTAGACCAGTTCAATACAAATGCTGCTGCTATTCCTGGATGGACTAAACATTTTCAGTTCCTGCGCTTGTCTACACACCTGGCTTTGTGTCTCCTGGTGTGTTCTGCTTGATTGCCTACGTCCAGCTTATACTCTGTTGTTCTGGTCTTTCATGGTGTACATGGAACATGTACACGCTATTATTGAAAATCAACATTTAATTTCTGCAAATAGAATGCCACAGCCATAAGAAGTTAGGAAAACGTGCTTGTGCCTCGAATTCACATAATGACAATGCAGTGTCAAGGTTAGAGGCTGCAGTAGTACAACAAACACTTTATGGACATAAATATTAGGACATATGTTAATAAAATTCATTTTTTTTCCTTCAGTCCCATTGCTCCCAGTGTATTTCATCCAGGGCCTTGCCCTCCCCACCCCTCCCGGTGTATAGCAACATCCAGTCCCTTATCCCCAGTGAATAACATCCAGCACCTCACCCCTCAATGTGTAACATCCGGCTCCTCACCCACTTGCCCACTAGTGTATAACATTTGGCCCCTCACCTGTCATCTGCCATTACTAATATGTGACAGTACAGCTGGTGGTAAAGATCTCACTATTATCAATGCGGACCTGTAATAGGAGCCACTGGGGTAACGAGTCAGGTTGTGACATTTCTTCCCTCTTAAATCTTCCACGTCGCCTGTGAGAGGAGTGCAAGGTACAACAGCAACTCAGCCACGAAGTGGAGACCCCCGTATCATAGAGTGGGGTCACTGAGTGTTAAGGAGTAGAGTGCAAAAAAGTCACCAACGCTCTGCTGAATCCATAACTGCAGAGTCTCAAACTCCTCTGGAATTACCATCAGCACAAACACTTCACCCCAGCCGGGAGTTTCATGGCAGAGCAGCCTTACAGCACCAAGTACAATGTTGAGTGTCGGATGGAGTGGTAGAAAGCCACCACCATTGGACTCTGAAGCAAGAGGAAATGTGTTCTGTGCAGTGAAGGATCACACTTATCTACCTGGCACCTGATGGAAAACTCTGAATTTGTCCAATAACAAGAGAACGTTACCAGCCTGACTGCTTTGTGCCAGCTTTAAATTGACGAAAGAGGGATAACACTATTGGCTTGTTTTTCAGGGGTCGGCTTTAGTCCTTAGTTCCAGTGAAGGCAAATCTTAAGCCTTCAGTACAACACATTTGGACATTTGGAAGCTTTAGCTTTCTGAGAGCACTTAGAGGACATGCATGTTTTCTGTTCCCCATGACTGTGCCAATGCACAAGGTTGGGGAAGTTTGGTGGAGGAGAACATGACCGCCCGCACGGAGAACGGACCTTATCCCCATCAAACATCTTTAGGGTGAACTAGATTGGAGATTGTGAGCCCGGCCTCTCCTCCAACATCAGTGTCTGACCTCACTAATGCTCTTCTGGATGAAGAGGCAAAAATTCACACAGATCCCTCCAAAATCTTCTAGAAAGTCTTCTCAGAAGAGTGGAAGATGTCATCGCTGCAAAGTTGAGTCCATTTCCATATTAATACCTGTGAATGTAGAACGAGAGGTCATAAAAGCTTCTGTAGGTGTAATGAGTAGGTTATACTTATTCATTATCAGTATAGTGTATATAAAATATGATATCCATCCATTGGTACCCAAAGTTGACACCTACCCTAATACTGGATTCCATACCCATAAATGTTAAGAACCCGAAATCTCCATGAACCTAAACGTGACATCTTGTGTCCACTGACCAGACTGGAGTAATGTATCCTGACAGCTCTCTCTGTTTACTGCAATAAAGCAATTAAAGCCCAGCTCACTCCTCCCTAACTCACTACTGCTTGTTAAATTTTCTTGCCAGAGCTGTCACATTGAATAGAGCGCAGGATCCTGACATCCAGATTATTTTTTTTTGCTCTGGCTATTAATTGGAACAAGAGTGAACATGTATAGATTCCAGATGTAGAGGCAAACATAGAAAATGTATGGCTTCCTAACCTTACATTTTAATGGTGTTGCTGTCAGTTTTTATTATGCTGGCCAGTTACAAATGCCTGCCTCTGTGTTATATTATGGCATCGTCATGAATCCTACGTAGAAAATGTGCTTATAAATTGAAATCTCAGAATAATATTTGCGTGCGATCTGCATATGAATTGGTAAGTTCACACAAGGCAGATAAGCTGCAGATTTCCTGTTCGGATTTTTAGGCAGAAAATCTGCTTCATATTTCGTTACCAGCAAAGTGAATGATGAATGTATCAAATCTCATCCACACACAATGTGGATAAATACTGCAGTGGAAATTGACCTGTAATGGGAATTTTATCTCCACGGCATATCACTATATGTTGCGGATTATTTGCAGATTTGTAGTGTTGAGTTTGATAGGGAAGATAACTAAACAATTTCTAGTGAATTTTGATTCAGATTATCCACAGATCCTTAGCAAAATCTGAAAGCTCTAAGAAAACTCCCCACTTTCTACAAAGTTTATAATAAAAAAAAAGAATCACTATTCTTGCCTTCTCTGGCGCTTTAGAGACTCCATGACTGGTACCCGCCGATCTCTGTATAGATTGAAATCTTACAATGAGTGATGTATCCAATCAAAGCTTAAGAAATATGTAATAAGAAATGAGATGAGTCAAACCCCTTAAAGTGTGGACTATATAAAGACTTACAAACTAATAGCATTAAAATCGCAAATGATGCCTTCGAGGAAAAACCTAATCATAGTAAATACGATTGGCTAGAAATTCGGTAAGGTTGAATTTCTGCTCAATTCTGAGTTGAGGCAGCTATTGCGACCACATACTGTATACCATCATTGGTTGTGATATAGTAGCATAACAAAGTGATCTTCCTGGACTACAACTCATGGTGTAAGCTTGTAAGGCAATGTGTGTCATGGTTCCACCCCGCGGTGTGTCTTGGATACAGTTATTGCCAGCTCATCCATCCAATCTGGTACAGGGGTGTACTGAGCTGTCAGTATGTTGATTAACAGCTCGTCTACCAAATCTGGGAGGCACTGGCTGTGTCCAAGCGTTCATTACCTCAGGTGATTGCCATGCTACTTAACTGAGCTGTTTCTCACAGTCCTCTGCCACATATACATTCAGCTAGTGTGGTTTGTTGCCTCTGTGCCTTAAGTTCTGTAGGCTGATCTTTCGTTGCCTGACCTTGGACCTCGTTCTGACCATCCATCTGTTTAACCCCTTCTGATCCACTATCCTCTTGGTATTCTGTCCTCAGAACGTTACCTGACTACGCTTTTGTCTCTTGCTTCTGTTTGTGACGTACCCTCCTGGCTTCTGACCTTGAACTCCTTGACAGCTTGGCCATGAGAAATGACTAGCGTCACAGTCTGGTTTACAAAACTAAATTGCAAATACTTTTCAGGATCATCATCTATTTTTTAGAAAAAGGGGTTAGCTACAAAGAGCGTTTCTCACTTATAAGGACCTTATTATCTCTGCATTGCAAGGACAGCTCAATAATGTCCCCTTTTAGAGCACTGCAGGAAAATTGCACACTTGCAAGGAGGATTTTCTCACATAGATCACTGGTGATGAACATTTATAATTGCATTTAGAGCACAAATATGTTTTAGCAAATTCTGAAGACTTTTGACTTGACAGTTTATCATGGGGACACCCATTTTCTAATACCCCATCAAAAAGTCAAGAACAATATAAAACATTTCCAATCTTTCTGGTTTTAAATTTGTGATGGAGCCAAATACTGGATGTCAATAGAGCAAAGAAACGAGTGCATCTTATACGGGTTTAATGACAGATGGAGAAAAAACATTTTAATTTCTAGTTACAAGAAATACATTTTCGCACTACGAGCCGTCAGTGGGCTGAAGTCATTTTCTTGACACTTCTGCTTGGAAGTATTTGCGGTTTTCTATCTGGGGTCATAATGTGACTAGCTGTCAGCTGGATCCTCTCAGAGCAGTGTACAAAGTCAACATTTAATCTTCTGACTTGTGAACGTCAGCCCTTCAAACATGTCCCAGTCGCTGGGAGCGTCTGATAAGTGATCAGAGGGATGACTTCCAATCCCACATGTGCTTCCATGCAATCCTTCATCTTGTCCTTATCCCACTGGGTCAGCATCAACATGGGTGGTTACTACAGCGAATGCAGATGGGGACTGCTTACTGTAATACAGTGGCAGACAAGTAGCAGAGTGTGTATATATGTGTGTATGTATACATGTATCTTGTTATACACTGACAAGCAAAATGGTAGCAATGTTTTGGATTTTTAAATTTCAGGCTCCATGTCTCACCATCCACTACAGCTTAGACCTTGAGACCACCATAATTTTATAGACCATCATCTTGGCTATCTCATACATTAATTTGACTTGTAACTATTTAGCATATGATTAGTTATGCAGATTCTTGTTTCGCTTCCTGTGGTGGAAAAAACTTTTTCTTCCTTTATACTACAAAATACAACCTGTTCTCACATTCCCTAGTAGCTCAGTGTGTTATTAGGTTGATTCCCAAGCGAAAGGTCACTGGTTCAAATCGAGGAGCAGCCATGAAGATTTCCCAAGAATAGGGAAACATCATCATCCAGCTCATCGATAGCGGTCTCTCGGCCAAGAAAATTGCCAAACTGCATCATGTGAGGCCATGACAGCTGGAAGAATCCGAAACAAAGTCCGTCCATTCAGAAGCTAAGAGATGGAAGTCCAGGCAAAATATCGGAGTCAAAGAGAAAACCAAATTAGATGAACAAAGATCCAGTAAATTAACAACTAACACTAAAAAAAAGACCCTACTAATATTTACAAAAGTTTAATCAAAATTACCACAAAAAGGGGACTTTAGGTAATAAAGTTACGGGGGGGGAAGGGGGTGATGTGCCTGACCCTGTAGCAGCCTCCTGGGTTGCCCCTACCTTGCCGTGGAGGCCCCTGCTCCTCGTTGGCTTTCCCTCCATGAACCTATTATGCCCTAGATATGAACAACATAGATATGTGATCATGTGACAATGATGGTGAAAAACTAATAATAATATCAAAATATTCACAACGCAAAAAAGGCCATCAGTAAGATGGTTTAAAGTATCAGCAAAAATATATTTTGGTCACTTATGCAATGAAAAACTGAATCAGCTTACATGAAAAATAAATCACTCAGAGGGTCAAATTCCCTACATAGTTTTACCAAACTACTTACCGGTACTAATCACTGGTATACTGATCAGTTCAATTAAACCAGATAGTTTTGCTAGATAGTTTAAGCAAAGTATTAAGTATTTAATTACCACCCATGTTTAGGACATGTATATCGTAAATGTAAATCCTCTGCGGATTTACTTCTCCGATATACATTTCCTAAACAATGGTGCATCAGACTCCCTGAATAGTATATGTATCCAATCTGGGAGGTAATTTTTTGTCTACTGTTTGAGATTCCAGGAAGAATTTTTGGTCACTGTATCATTTGCTGGTTGATTATAAAAGATATAGGTGTTTGTATTGCCTAATTTAATTTAGACTGATTATTTAATCCCTGCATCATAAACCTGAGATTGTTGCTTAAAGTATCTGGCAACACTATCTTCTCTAGATCTTTCAGGTTTCAGGACTGTCGCTGGACAACATAGAGTTTCAACTCCCTCCAAAGATTCTCTATTTTGTTAAGGTCTGGAGACTGGCTAGTCCACTCCAGGACCTTGAAATGCTTCTTATGGAGCCACTCCTTAGTGCCCTGGTTGTATGTTTCTGGTCACTGAGGGAATGAGGCTGTTGGCCAAAATCTCGAGATGCATGAACCCATCCATCCTCCCTTAAATACAGGGCAGTCTTGCAGTCTCCTATGTAGAAAAACACCCCAAAAGTATGATGTTTCCCACCACCATGCTTCACGGTTGGGATGGTGTTCTTGGGGTTGTGCTCATTCTTCCTCTTCCTCCAAACACGACGAGTGGAATTGATACTGAAAAGTTCTATTTTGGTCTCATCTGTAGACATGACCTTCTTCCATTCCTCCTCTGGATCATCCAGATGATCATTGGCGAACTTTAATTGGGCATGGACATGTGCTGTTGTGAGCAGGAGGACCTTGTGTGCCCTGTAGGATTTTAATCCATGATGGCGTAGTATGTTAACAACGGTAATCTTTGAGACTGTGGTCCCAGCTTTCTTCACGTTATTGACCAGGTCCTCCAGTGTAGTTTTGGGCTGATTCCTGACCTTTCGCAGAATTATTGTTACCCCACAAGATCTTGCATAAAGCCCCAGACCGAAGAAGATTGACAGTCATCTTGTGTTCCATTTTCTAATAATTGTGCAAACAGTTGTTGCCTTCTCACCAAGCTGCTTATCTATGGCCCTGGTGTAAAAATCATACAATGTGATTTTCTGGTTTTTATTTTTAGATTCTGTGTCTCACAGTTGATGTGTATCTATGATAAAAATTACAGACCTCTCTGTTTTTTGTAGGTGGGAAAATTAGCACAATCGCCAGTGTATCAAATACTTATTTTCCCCATTGTATATATGCCCAGATACATACTGTATGTCTATACTTGTATACATGCACTTCAAACCGGTTCCCTAACTTTAGCTAAATAGTATGTCAAAGTACTAACTTAGCACACATCGTACGTGATTCTTGAATTCATTGGGCTGCCATTGTAACTCCTAGAATTGGAGATATCTCTAATCCTGGCCTATTAGGTACCTATTGACATTAGCACTTAGGTAGATAGATCCTTTTTTCAAACTGCACCCCAACAGTTTTTGTTGGTCGGACCACCACCAGTCTAGAAGTTATCACTTATGAAGTTAAGTAATAATTTTTTTCCCACTGGAATAGCCCTTTAAGTATGGTATTCCCATTGAAATGTTATTTTTCAATTACTCACCAGTTTCTGGAGAGGGCTGACTGCATGGTTTAACCTTTGAACACTATTTTACAATTTTTCTTTATAAAAAGTTCAACAGAGTTCAATAACGTCGCAAATGCTTGTCATTACTTATTTAACACCGATTTTGAGTTGCAACATGACTTACAGCCCCAAGCCTCATCCACATTTCTGCTGGTTACTTCTGGTGTTAGCTGACATCCCGACACCAGACATCTCCCTAAGGCTCTGTTCCTATCAGCGTTGGTCAACTACATTTTTTTTCTGCTCTGTCATAAGAGTAAAAAAAATGAAATTAACAGCAACGCCAGATCGGTCATTTGAAAGACACCAACTGTACCCAAAGTTCCTCTTGACTATATTGAGTCCATCAAATTTCAATCATGGTGTCCATCAATTTACCAGAAAAAAATAGTGAAGCTAATTCTTTTTTTTCGGGTAAATATGATGAAATCTGAGATGGAGCCTCCAACGCAGATGAGAACTTAGCCTAAAGTGCCAAAAGTCCTGGTCAAAGTCTAGTTCTTTACGGTACCACCTGATTATTCTTTATACTGACACTGAACCAGCAGGATATGCTGGGAGGTGTGAGCTTAGTAAATTGTAGCTGAAAACTCATTATAATATATACTTTTCTGAGCAGATTAAGAATAACATGGGTTCAACTTCTCGACTATTCGAAAATTCTTGTATTTTCCAAAATAGATTTTTTTTTTAAGGATCTTAACTTTGAATATGTGTAGCCAATACAATAGTATATACTGTACATTCAGTAGTACGGATCCCTAGGGAGTTCAAAAGACCTTATTCAACCATAATGGTGTCCGTAAAGGTTTCCGAAATTTTGGGGGCAAGAATATCACAGCGTACTTATCTTTCTGCCAAAGGAGTTTTCTCATCTTCAATCTTCAGGAGCGCAGCGCTTCCTTACCTCTTGTCTACCTGTAGTGTGCTCCTGATGATTGGCCGTTCAGACCAGCGGCTTGGTTGAGCCAATGATCTAGACTATGCGCTCTCCGATGCAAGCAGGACCAACTACAGAGGAGTGCAGGGGCACTGAAGCTAGTCGGATCCTACGATTTGGACGGCTTCAGAGCAGCATTTGCAAGTTGTATTGCAAGAATTATGCAAGCACATGCTCTTTTTGTACGAAACCGGCCACCTCTGATATGCTTCAGAGGTGGTCAGTAAAATAGCCAATGAGTAGTAAACAATAAAATTAATAATCCCTCCTTCCTTGGGAACATAGAGGATTTTTAGTAGTAGCTAAATGGCAAAGCCGCTTGTTTTTACACGCATTTTGTCATTCTAACAATTTTATGATGATAATAACAAAGAAAACATCCAATGTCATGATAGTTTGAACCTTCAAGTTATGTTTTATTCTCTTTTTACGTGTATGTTATGCTTGTTTATTTGCTGTTACATAATGTCCTGGAACATGACGTGCTACAAGTTGGACGGATTAGGATGTAGCAAAGTGCAAGGAGTTTATTTTTGCGCAATTACATTAATTACAGTAAATGCCGAGGACATAAAGAATTGTGCTTTATTGATGATGTTAAAGCCAAATGTTTTATTTTTATCTCTTTTATTGATGTGAACTCCACACATATGGCGACTACCAGTGTAAGGGTACCGTCACACACTGCCATTTCGATCGCTACGACGGTACGATTCGTGACGTTCCAGCGATATCGTTACGATATCGCTGTGTCTGACACGCAGCAGGGATCAGGGATCCTGCTGAGAATCGTACGTCGTAGCAGATCGTTTGAAACTTTCGTTTGGATGCGATCTAGCGATGCGTTCGCTTGTAACCAGGGTAAACATCGGGTTACTAAGCGCAGGGCCGCGCATAGTAACCCGATGTTTACCCTGGTTACAAGCGTAAAACTAAAAAAAAACAAACAGCACATACTTACATTCTGGTGTCCGTCAGGTCCCTTGCCGTCTGCTTCCCGCACTCAGTGACTGCCGGCCGTAAAGTGAAAGCAGAGCACAGCGGTGACGTCACCGCTGTGCTGTGCTTTCACTTTCACTTTACGGCCGGCAGTCAGTGAGTGCGGGAAGCAGACGGCAAGGGACCTGACGGACACCAGAATGTAAGTATGTGCTGTTTTTTTTTACGCTGGCAAACAGGGTAAACATCGGGTTACTAAGCGCGGTCCTGCGCTTAGTAACCCGATGTTTACCCTGGTTACCCAGGGACCTCTGCATCGTTGGTCGCTGGAGAGCTGTCTGTGTGACAGCTCCCTTAGATCATCATGTCTTCTCTGACTAATATTAATAGTGGTTGATAAGACTATCTTCACAGATGTTTTTTTTGTAAGGATGGCCACCACCTACATACCATACAATGTAAACCACTAATAACCATTACTATTAATATTGAGCGTGTACTACTGTAAAGGGTTGTCCAGGATTATTATCCTTTTTTAAAGGGGTTGTCCGCTTTATCTTATTTTAACAAATGTGGTGGGGTACACGATTTTGTGGCACTTACTAATATACATATTTCAGGTTAGTGCAGCTTTCCTTATATCTCTTGTTCTTAAATTTGCACATGATGGAAGAACACGTGACCAAAGCTGACTATCAGCCTCCTCCAATTAAAAAATAGCCTTCTCAAGGTCAATGTTTTTCAACTGGACGAGGCTGATTGGTGGGTCTGGTCACATGCTCCTCCAGCAGCGGCCATTGTGAGGATAGGAGGCAGTGCAGGCAGTGTCTGAGGATGGCTGCACTAACAGGAGAAGAACCACTGATGCTGATATATTAGTTAGTGTCACATATTCATGTCGCCAACACATTTTCTACAAATAAAAAACCTGATAAATTGGACAATGCCTTTAACCAATCTGAAAAAAGTAGCCTTCCTTTATTGCTAAGGCTATGTTCAAATTGTGTTGGGGGGTTTTGTTATGACCTGGTGGTTAGGAGCACCCGGCACGACCTGATAGTTAAACTCACACAGGACAAGCTCTGGGATGTGGGAGCTCTGCTGACCGCAGGCCCTAATCCTATCACAACAACTAGAAATAGCCGTGGAGCGTTCCTGACTCTCCCTAGACGCCTCTTCACAGCCTAAGAGCTAGCTAGCCCTAGAGATAGAAAATAAAGCCTACCTTGCCTCAGAGAAATTCCCCAAAGGAAAAGGTAGCCCCCCACATATATTGACTGTGAGTAAAGATGAAAGTCACAAACGCAGAATGAAAAAGGGTTCAGCAAAGGGAGGCCAGACTTACTAAACAGACTGAGGATAGGAAATGTATCTTTGCGGTCAGCACAAAAAACTACAAAAGACCACGCAGAGTGCAAAAAGACCTGCGCACCGACTAACGGTGCGGAGATGCCACTCTGTATCCCAGAGCTTCCAGCTAGCAAGACAAAATCATGATAACCAGCTGGACAAGGAAACAATGAACAAATAATAACTATCAGGAACTTAGCTTCTGCTGGAGAAGACAGGTCACCAGAAAGATCCAAGAGCGAACTGAACCAATGCAGGAACATTGACAGCTGGCATGGAGTAACGATCTGAGTGGAGTTAAATAGAGCAGCCAACCAAAGGATAAACCACGTCACCTGTGTAAGGAACCTCAGAAGCAGCAGCTTCACTCACAGCCACCAGAGGGAGTCCATGGACAGAACTTGCCGAAGTACCATTCACGACCACAGGAGGGAGTTCAACAACAGAATTCACAACAGTACCCCCCCCCCTTGAGGAGGGGTCACCGAACCCTCACCAGAGCCCCCAGGCCGATCAGGAAGAGCCAAATGAAAGGCTAGATCGGCAGCATGAACATCAGAGGCAAAAACCCAGGAATTATCTTCCTGACCATAACCCTTCCACTTGACCAGGTACTGGAGTTTCCGTCTCGAAACACGAGAATCCAAAATCTTCTCCACCACATACTCCAACTCCCCCTCGACCCACACCGGGGCAGGAGGATCAACGGAGGGAACCATAGGCGCCACGTATCTCCGCAACAACGATCTATGGAACACATTATGGATGGCAAAAGAAGCTGGAAGGTCCAAACGAAATGACACAGGATTAAGAACTTCAGAAATCTTATATGGCCCAATGAAACGAGGCTTAAACTTAGGAGAGGAAACCTTCATAGGAACATGACGAGATGACAACCAAACCAAATCCCCAACACGAAGTCGGGGACCAACACAGCGCCGGCGGTTAGCGAAACGTTGAGCCTTCTCCTGGGACAATGTCAAATTGTCCACCACATGAGTCCAAATCTGCTGCAACCTGTCCACCACCGTATCCACACCAGGACAGTCCGAAGGCTCAACCTGCCCTGAAGAGAAACGAGGATGGAAACCAGAATTACAGAAAAAAGGAGAAACTAAAGTAGCCGAGCTGGCCCGATTATTAAGGGCGAACTCAGCCAAAGGCAAGACGGACACCCAATCATCCTGATCAGCAGAAACAAAGCATCTCAGATATGTTTCCAAAGTCTGATTAGTTCGTTCGGTTTGGCCATTAGTCTGAGGATGGAAAGCCGAAGAAAAAGACAAATCAATGCCCATCTTAGCACAAAAGGACCGCCAAAACCTCGAAACAAACTGGGAACCTCTGTCCGAGACGATGTTCACTGGAATGCCATGCAAACGAACCACATGCTGGAAAAACAATGGCACCAAATCAGAGGAGGAAGGCAATTTAGACAAGGGTACCAAATGGACCATCTTAGAGAAGCGATCACAAACCACCCAAATGACCGACATCCTTTGAGAAACAGGGAGATCAGAAATAAAATCCATGGAAATATGCGTCCAGGGCCTCTTCGGGACCGGCAAGGGCAAAAGCAACCCACTGGCACAAGAACAGCAGGGCTTAGCCCGAGCACAAGTCCCACAGGACTGCACAAAAGAACGCACATCCCGTGACAAATAAGGCCACCAAAAGGATCTAGCCACCAAATCTCTGGTACCAAAGATTCCAGGATGACCAGCCAACACCGAACAATGAACCTCAGAGATAACTCTACTAGTCCATCTATCAGGGACAAACAGTCTCTCCGCTGGACAACGGTCAGGTCTATCAGCCTGAAACTTCTGCAGCACGCGCCGCAAATCAGGGGAGATGGCAGACAAAATTACCCCCTCTTTAAGAATACTCGCCGGCTCCGGAACACCAGGAGAGTCAGGCACAAAACTCCTTGACAGGGCATCAGCCTTCACATTCTTAGATCCCGGAAGGTATGAAACCACAAAATCAAAACGGGAGAAAAAGAGCGACCATCGAGCCTGTCTAGGATTCAACCGTTTGGCAGACTCGAGATAAGTCAAATTCTTGTGATCCGTCAAGACCACCACGCGATGTTTAGCTCCTTCAAGCCAATGTCGCCACTCCTCGAATGCCCACTTCATGGCCAACAACTCTCGATTGCCAACATCATAATTGCGCTCAGCAGGCGAGAATTTTCTAGAAAAGAAGGCACATGGTTTCATCACCGAGCCATCAGAACTTCTTTGCGGCAAAACAGCCCCTGCTCCAATCTCAGAAGCATCAACCTCGACCTGAAACTGGAGCGAAACATCTGGCTGGCACAACACAGGGGCAGAAGAAAAACGACGCTTCAACTCCTGAAAAGCCTCTACAGCCGCAGAGGACCAATTGACCACATCAGCACCTTTCTTGGTCAAATCAGTCAACGGTTTAGCAATACTAGAAAAATTAGTGATGAAGCGACGGTAAAAATTAGCAAAGCCCAGGAACTTCTGCAGGCTCTTCACAGATGTCGGCTGAGTCCAATCATAAATGGCCTGAACTTTAACAGGGTCCATCTCGATAGTAGAAGGGGAAAAAATGAAACCCCAAAATGAAACCCTCTGAACTCCAAAGAGACACTTTGACCCCTTCACAAACAAGGAATTCGCACGAAGGACCTGGAACACCATTCTGACCTGCTTCACATGAGACTCCCAATCATCCGAAAAGACCAAAATGTCATCCAAATATACAATCATGAATCTATCCAGGTACTCTCGAAAGATGTCATGCATAAAGGACTGAAACACAGATGGAGCATTAGAAAGCCCGAATGGCATAACCAGGTACTCAAAATGGCCCTCGGGCGTATTAAATGCTGTTTTCCATTCATCGCCCTGTTTAATTCGCACAAGATTATACGCCCCTCGAAGATCTATCTTGGTAAACCAACTAGCCCCCTTAATCCGAGCAAACAAATCAGACAGCAGCGGCAAAGGATACTGAAATTTGACTGTGATCTTATTAAGAAGGCGGTAATCAATACAAGGTCTCAAAGAGCCATCCTTCTTGGCCACAAAAAAGAACCCTGCTCCCAATGGTGACGACGACGGGCGAATATGACCCTTCTCCAAGGATTCCTTTATATAACAACTCCGCATAGGGGCGTGCTCTGGCACAGATAAATTAAACAGACGGCCCTTAGGAAACTTACTACCAGGAATCAAATTAATAGCACAATCGCAATCCCTATGAGGAGGTAGGGCACCGGATTTGGGCTCTTCAAATACATCCCGGTAATCTGATAAAAACTCAGGGACTTCAGAAGGAGTGGAAGGCGAAATTGACAACAATGGAACATCACCATGTACCCCCTGACAACCCCAGCCGGACACAGACATAGATTTCCAATCTAACACTGGATTATGGACCTGTAGCCATGGCAACCCCAAAACGACCACATCATGCAGATTATGCAACACCAAAAAGCGGATATCCTCCTGATGTGCAGGAGCCATGCACATGGTCAATTGAGTCCAGTACTGAGGCTTATTCTTGGCCAAAGGCGTAGCATCAATTCCTCTCAATGGAATAGGATACTGCAAGGGCTCCAAGAAAAAACCACAGCGCCTGGCAAACTCCAAGTCCATCAAATTCAGGGCAGCGCCTGAATCCACAAATGCCATAACAGAATAGGACGACAGAGAGCAAATCAGAGTAACGGACAAAAGAAATTTAGACTGTACCGTACCAATGGTGGCAGACCTAGCAAACCGCTTAGTGCGCTTAGGACAATCGGAGATAGCATGATTGGAATGACCACAGTAAAAACACAGCCCATTCCGACGTCTGTGTTCTTGCCGTTCAGCTCTGGTCAAAGTCCTATCACACTGCATAGGCTCAGGCCTATGCTCAGAGAATACCGCCAGATGGTGCACAGCTTTGCGCTCACGCAAGCGCCGATCGCTCTGAATGGCCAAGGACATAGACTCATTCAGACCAGCAGGCGTGGGAAATCCCACCATGACATCCACTGAGTAAGCACAGACCACTTTCTAAACTTCTGACAGTACACCTCCGCTTCATCCTGACCCTGACACAAAGCTAGCAAGATTTTCTCTGCCTGATCCACTGAATTTGGTTCATCATAAAGCAATCCAAGTGCCAGAAAAAACGCATCAACATCACGCAATGCAGGATCTCCTGGCGCAAGGGAAAATGCCCAGTCTTGAGGGTCACCACGCAACAAAGAAATAATGATTTTTACTTGTTGAACGGGGTCACCAGAGGAGCGGGGTTTCAAAGCTAGAAACAGTTTACAATTATTTTTGAAATTCAGAAACTTAGATCTATCCCCAGAAAATAAATCAGGAATAGGAATTCTAGGCTCTAACATAGGATTCTGAACCACAAAATCTTGAATGTTTTGTACCCTTGCAGTGAGATGATCCACACAAGAGGACAGACCTTGAATGTCCATATCTACACCTGTGTCCTGAACCACCCAAAGGTTTAGGGGAAAAGAAAGACAAAACACACTGCAAAGAAAAAAAAATGGTCTCAGAACTTCTCTTATCCCTCTATTGAGATGCATTAATACTTTGGGCCAGCTGTACTATTATGACCTGGTGGTTAGGAGCACCCGGCACGACCTGATAGTTAAACTCACACAGGACAAGCTCTGGGATGTGGGAGCTCTGCTGACCGCAGGCCCTAATCCTATCACAACAACTAGAAATAGCCGTGGAGCGTTCCTGACTCTCCCTAGACGCCTCTTCACAGCCTAAGAGCTAGCTAGCCCTAGAGATAGAAAATAAAGCCTACCTTGCCTCAGAGAAATTCCCCAAAGTAAAAGGCAGCCCCCACATATATTGACTGTGAGTAAAGATGAAAGTCACAAACGCAGAAATGAAACAGGTTTCAGCAAAGGGAGGCCAGACTTACTAAACAGACTGAGGATAGGAAAGGTATCTTTGCGGTCAGCACAAAAAACTACAAAAGACCACGCAGAGTGTGCAAAAAGACCTCCGCACCGACTAACGGTGCGGAGATGCCACTCTGCATCCCAGAGCTTCCAGCTAGCAAGACAAAATCATGATAACCAGCTGGACAAGGAAACAATGAACAAATAATAACTATCAGGAACTTAGCTTCTGCTGGAGAAGAAAGGTCACCAAAAAGATCCAAGAGCGAACTGAACCAATGCAGGAACATTGACAGCTGGCATGGAGTAACAATCTGAGTGGAGTTAAATAGAGCAGCCAACCAAAGGATAAACCACGTCACCTGTGTAAGGAACCTCAGAAGCAGCAGCTTCACTCACAGCCACCAGAGGGAGTCCATGGACAGAACTCGCCGAAGTACCATTCACGACCACAGGAGGGAGTTCAACAACAGAATTCACAACAGGGTTTTCACCGGATATTTTGGAGTAGAAACTTTCTCAAAGTCGTGCTTAAAATCTCTTGGAAAACTCTTCGTAAAGGGGTTATCCAGGAATATACTTTTTTTTTTTTTTTACTATGGGCTTAAGAACCAACAGGAGGGTAGTTGTTAACTATCTATCTGTTGTGTTTGGCGCCAGTCTCCGAAGGGACAGAGCGGTCAGTGCTCCTGCTGGCCATTCAGTGGCTTCCACTGATGTCACATCGACAGAACAGTGCCTTCTTCTCTGTTCTGTTGATGGGACATTACAGACGATGTAATGCTGATTGAAATTTGGCTCCCCACTGTCTCACTGCGGGGAGCCAACTGTCAATCAGCATGATGTCAGCAGTCACACCCTGTCAACAGCAGCCCAAAAGAAGAAGAGCTGCTCTGTTGACACGGAGCAGCTAAATCGCTGGCGGGAACGGTCAATCACTGCTCTGAACCAGCATGTAAAGCACGTAGGTAGTTACCTCTATTAGAAACTACCTGCCTGTTAGTTTATAGGCCAACAGTGAAAAACAACAAAAATGGTACAATGGTACTGGACAATCCCTTAAAGTCATTTCTATTGCAAATCCACTTTGCTGTTCATATGAGGAAAGGTTTTGTTTGTTGTTGTTTTTTTTTAGCTAAAACAGTTTTGCAAAACTCCTGCAGGAAAAAAGAAAGTGCATGTCACTACTTAGAAGCAGATCTTGAAGGAAACCTCAACTAACTAGGCACTGTTCAATCAAAAGGCTGCAAAAAAACCTTAAGGAGAATTTTTTTTTTTTTTTCAAAAACTCTTCAAAACAGCTTCAGGCAAAGAAAAGCTCCCCCAAAATGGTTTGTGCACGACGTCTTTTTTAGATGCCAGCATACATGCCAAGATTTGTAAGAGGAAGACTCGTCCGAAATCCTAAATGATCTTTTGTGCCATATTCTGCAGTGACTTTTCTTTTTACCTTGTGTATACATAAGTGAGCGGTTAACAAATGGAAGTCGCCTGAGGAGTGATAAGGGCACTTTTTTTTGTACCTTTCAAGTTTTTGAGTGGACTCACCTGAAAAAGATGTAATTTTCCAGTCTCTTTCCAATTGGCCATCATCTATATATATAACTAGCTATTGAACCCGTTCTACGCCCGGGTGGCGAGCATTTATATTGGTATATGGTCTCCATCCTGTTATGTGCTGCTCCATCCTGCATCCCCATTCTGTCATGTGCTGCTCCATCCTGCGTCCCCATCCTGTCATGAGCTGCTCCCATCCTGCGCCCCCGTTCTGTCATGTGCTGCTCCCATCCTGCGCCCCCGTTCTGTCATGTGCTGCTCCCATCCTGCACCTCCATGCTGTCATTTGCTGCTCCCATCCTGTCATGTGCTGCTCCATCCTGCGCCCCCATTCTGTCATGTGCTGCTCCATCCTGCATCCCCATCCTGTCACATGCTGCTCCCATCCTGCGCCCCCGTTCTGTCATGTGCTGCTCCCATCCTGCGACCCCGTTCTGTCATGTCCTGCTCCCATCCTGCGCCTCCATTCTGTCATTTGCTGCTCCCATCCTGTCATGTGCTGCTCCCATCCTGCGCCCCCGTTCTGACATGTGCTGCTCCCATCCTGCGCCCCCTTTCTGTCATGTGCTGCTCCCATCCTGCTCCCCTGTTCTGTCATGTGCTGATCCCATCCTGCGCCCGTTCTGTCATGTGCTGCTCCCATCCTGCGCCCCCGTTCTGTCATGTGCTGCTCCCATCCTGCACCTCCATGCTGTCATTTGCTGCTCCCATCCTGTCATGTGCTGCTCCATCCTGCGCCCCCATTCTGTCATGTGCTGCTCCATCCTGCATCCCCATCCTGTCACATGCTGCTCCCATCCTGCGCCCCCGTTCTGTCATGTGCTGCTCCCATCCTGCGCCCCCGTTCTGTCATGTCCTGCTCCCATCCTGCGCCTCCATTCTGTCATTTGCTGCTCCCATCCTGCGCCCGTTCTGTCATGTGCTGCTCCCATCCTGCGCCCCCGTTCTGACATGTGCTGCTCCCATCCTGCGCCCCCTTTCTGTCATGTGCTGCTCCCATCCTGCGCCCCCGTTCTGACATGTGCTGCTCCCATCCTGCGCCCCCTTTCTGTCATGTGCTGCTCCCATCCTGCTCCCCTGTTCTGTCATGTGCTGATCCCATCCTGCGCCCGTTCTGTCATGTGCTGCTGCCATCCTGCGCCCGTTCTGTCATGTGCTGCTCCCATCCTGCTCCCCTGTTCTGTCATGTGCTGCTCCCATCCTGCGCCCGTTCTGTCATGTGCTGCTCCCATCCTGTCATGTGCTGCTCCCATCCTGTGCCCCCGTTCTTTCATGTGCTGCTCCCATCCTGTGCCCCCGTTCTGTCATGTGCTGCTGACATCCTGCGCCCGTTCTGTCATGTGCTGCTGCCATTCTGCGCCCGTTCTGTCATGTGCTGCTGCCATCCTGCGCCCGTTCTGTCATGTGCTGCTCCCATCCTGCGCCCGTACTGTCATGTGCTGCTGCCATCCTGCGCCCGTTCTGTCATGTGCTGCTGCCATCCTGCGCCCGTTCTGTCATGTGCTGCTGCCATCCTGCGCCCGTTCTGTCATGTGCTGCTGACATCCTGCGCCCGTTCTGTCATGTGCTGCTGCCATCCTGCGCCCGTTCTGTTATGTGCTGCTGCCATCCTGCGCCCGTTCTGTCATGTGCTGCTCCCATCCTGCGCCCGTTCTGTCATGTGCTGCTCCCATCCTGCGCCCGTTCTGTCATGTGCTGCTGCCATCCTGCGCCCCCGTTCTGTCATGTGCTGCTCCCATCCTGCGCCCGTTCTGTCATGTGCTGCTCCCATCCTGCGCCCGTTCTGTCATGTGCTGCTGCCATCCTGCGCCCGTTCTGTCATGTGCTGCTGCCATCCTGCGCCCGTTCTGTCATGTGCTGCTGCCATCCTGCGCCCGTTCTGTCATGTGTTGCTGTCATCCTGCGCCCCCATTCTGTCATGTGCTGCTGCCATCCTGCGCCCCCATTCTGTCATGTGCTGCTGCCATCCTGCGCCCCTGTTCTGTCATGTGCTGCTCCCATCCTGCGCCCGTTCTGTCATGTGCTGCTGCCATCCTGCGCCCGTTCTGTCATGTGCTGCTCCCATCCTGCGCCCGTTCTGTCATGTGCTGCTACCATCCTGCGCCCGTTCTGTCATGTGCTGCTGCCATCCTGCGCCCGTTCTGTCATGTGCTGCTGCCATCCTGCGCCCGTTCTGTCATGTGCTGCTGCCATCCTGCGCCCGTTCTGTCATGTGCTGCTGCCATCCTGCGCCCGTTCTGTCATGTGCTGCTGCCATCCTGCCCCCGTTCTGTCATGTGCTGATCCCATCCTGCGCCACCATTGTATTATATGCCCCCCATAAGACGCTCCAGTGTGTATGCCCCCGTATGCTGCTGCCATATAAAAAAAAATATATACCATACTCACCTATCGTCCGGTTCCACTGCAGGTGTGTCTTCAAGAAAATGGCGCCGGAAAGCGCGGACTGCGCAGGCGCCGATTCCGGCAGCAGGAATCGGCGCCTGCGCAGTCTGCGCTTTCCGGCGCCATTTTCTTGAAGACACACATGCAGTGGAGCCGGAGTGTGTCTTCAAGAAAATGGCGCCGGAAAGCGCGGACTGCGCAGGCGCCGATTCCGGCAGCAGGAATCGGCGCCTGCGCAGTCCGCGCTTTCCGGCGCCATTTTCTTGAAGGTACACTCCGGCTCCTCTGCCTGTGACTGGTCAGAGGGCGGCGCCGGCGCGCATTAAGCGTGTCATCGCGCCCTCTGAACTGTCACAGCAGAGGAGCCGGGAGACGGAGCCGCACGCAGCGCTGGAACGGGGAAAGGTGAATATACTTACCCTCCTGGTGGTCCCTGACTCTCCGGTGGAGATCGCGGTATGCGTTCAGTGCTTACGCATGCCGCGATCTCCTGGGAGCGTTACTCTGTGGGGGCCAGACTGCGCCGGCGCTTGCGCCAGCGCAGTCTATAAAGGCTTCGGACAGAGTGACGCTCCCAGCGTTATATTATAGATTGTCTAAGGGTTTGGCTGTCTGTCCTGGAAATCCCGCGTCGCTGATTGGTCGAGGCCGCCAGGCCTCGACCAATCAGCGACGTGCACAGTTTCTGATTGGTCGAGGCCAGAATCGGGCTACCATCTAGTATCCTATAAAGATCTTTTCGATTTTTTAGTTTCACACTAATTCTTGAAGCTGCTTTTGCTGACAACTCATAGTTTTTTAACTCCTCAAAAACCTTGTGAACATAGCCCAAGGAATATATAGTCACCTCAGGCTCTATCTATCTCTTGCCTATTTCTAGGAAGTTCAATATAATTTGAGTTAGGGGGTCTTAGACAAGTTCAAGACTTCCATTTAACGTCACGTCTACTTTTCAGAGGTCGGAAGTGAGAAGAAATTGATATTTGATGTATGGATTCTTTATATGGCACTTAGTAAATCTCGGAAGCCATGATGATTCATGGAAGGAATATGCTTAGTAACTGGTCTGCAGAGAATCCGCTGGAGCAGACTGCCGCATCCACGAGGTTAAACCCGAACTTGCTCGTTTCATAAAGTCATTTGTTTCCCTGTCATCCTGGATGATCGGCCCAGGGTTGCGTGAGAGTTGCAGGCCTTCTGCACACACATTCTTCTTATGCAGACGCTGGAGGCAAAGTGACCCAGCCCAACTCAGACTGATATGAAAGCTTATGATGTTTAGCTTTAGAAATAAGGAAAGAACAACTGTATTCATCCTTTATAATTAAGTCTGAGATAAGAAACAGATCGTTTCTCAAGGCTGCAGGAGTATTTACTGCTCTTGTGTGGCCCAAGTCTACAATCTTATACACATGTATAGCTATCGCCTTGCAGATTCCGAGGATAATGCTTTTATTTTAAAGTATTTGGATTATTTTTAGTATTTGCCCTGAGTTATAAGGTTCTAAAAAAACTAAGATAAATTATATATATATAGAAAGAGAGAGAGTAGTGATTATATATATAAAAGAAAATATAAGGCCGTGTTTCATACAAGAATTAAACCCTCTACTAGGTGTGTGTGTGTGTGTGTGTGTATATATAAAATATATATAAAGAGTTTTTGGCAAAGCCAGCTCACCGCTTTGAAGAAACAGGAACACATCCAACCTGTGGTTACAGTTTGCACGGAAAACAGATTGGGACAAATCCACACATGTAAAGAAAAAACTTTTTGTTTCTTCAGCGATCAGTCCATTGGTAGAGTAAAATATACCTTTTATTTATCCATTAAAAAGTTCCAGATTTCTTCAGTTACAATATTTCATACATTCAATCCCTTATGGAAGACATGTTTCAACACCACATGTGTCTTCCTCCAGCACTCCCAATGTGAACACCTGCAATCATATAGATAAAGAAGAACACAGCAGCACATGTACATGAATCTAGGCCATGTGAAAACACAAATATTCAATATGAATTATACTTCTCAAAAACATTTTTTCATAAAAAAATTTCAAAAAATGTTTTTTTTTTTCATAAAACTTACAGTTATAGATGAAATGAAGATTCTTAGCGCATAAATTGACCAATTCATGTGTGCCCATCAACCACGGCAAGATGACAGCTTGGCAAGCGCTGGTTGTTCGGAGCCCCCCATTCAAGTGAATCGGGTTCAGGTTCGGGTACTGTCCTAGTACCCGAACCCGAACGTTTTGTAACTGTTTGGGCGAACTCTCCGGACCTGAACATCCAAATGTCCACCAATCTAATTATTTCATTATTTTAACAAATTTTCTGCCTTTAGACCAGTTTTGAAACATTTTGACCCCTTTAAAGAATTTGCCACCAAGTCAAAAGTGGCCATTTTCTCATCTTATTTTATTCCTGCTGCTCCCTGAGTATTTTTTTCTTTTTTTAAATATGCCATATGGTTCCAGAGGTATGGCCTTTTTCATTCATAGTAACATAGTAACATAGTTAGGCCGAAAAAAGACATTTGTCCATCCAGTTCAGCCTATATTCCATCATAATAAATCCCCAGATCTATGTCCTTCTACAGAACCTAATAATTGTATGATACAATATTGTTCTGCTCCAGGAAGACATCCAGGCCTCTCTTGAACCCCTCGACTGAGTTCGCCATCACCACCTCCTCAGGCAAGCAATTCCAGATTCTCACTGCCCTAACAGTAAAGAATCCTCTTCTATGTTGGTGGAAAAACCTTCTCTCCTCCAGACGCAAAGAATGCCCCCTTGTGCCCGTCACCTTCCTTGGTATAAACAGATCCTCAGCGAGATATTTGTATTGTCCCCTTATATACTTATACATGGTTATTAGATCGCCCCTCAGTCGTCTTTTTTCTAGACTAAATAATCCTAATTTCGCTAATCTATCTGGGTATTGTAGTTCTCCCATCCCCTTTATTAATTTTGTTGCCCTCCTTTGTACTCTCTCTAGTTCCATTATATCCTTCATGAGCACCGGTGCCCAAAACTGGACACAGTACTCCATGTGCGGTCTAACTAGGGATTTGTACAGAGGCAGTATAATGCTCTCATCATGTGTATCCAGACCTCTTTTAATGCACCCCATGATCCTGTTTGCCTTGGCAGCTGCTGCCTGGCACTGGCTGCTCCAGGTAAGTTTATCAATAACTAGGATCCCCAAGTCCTTCTCCCTGTCAGATTTACCCAGTGGTTTCCCATTCAGTGTGTAATGGTGATATTGATTCCTTCTTCCCATGTGTATAACCTTACATTTATCATTGTTAAACCTCATCTGCCACCTTTCAGCCCAAGTTTCCAACTTATCCAGATCCATCTGTAGCAGAATACTATCTTCTCTTGTATTAACTGCTTTACATAGTTTTGTATCATCTGCAAATATCGATATTTTACTGTGTAAACCTTCTACCAGATCATTAATGAATATGTTGAAGAGAACAGGTCCCAATACTGACCCCTGCGGTACCCCACTGGTCACAGCGACCCAGTTAGAGACTATACCATTTATAACCACCCTCTGCTTTCTATCACTAAGCCAGTTACTAACCCATTTACACACATTTTCCCCCAGACCAAGCATTCTCATTTTGTGTACCAACCTCTTGTGCGGCACGGTATCAAACGCTTTGGAAAAATCGAGATATACCACGTCCAATGACTCACCGTGGTCCAGCCTATAGCTTACCTCTTCATAAAAACTGATTAGATTGGTTTGACAGGAGCGATTTCTCATAAACCCATGCTGATATGGAGTTAAACAGTTATTCTCATTGAGATAATCCAGAATAACATCCCTCTGAAACCTTTCAAATATTCAGTGCTGCTTTTTATGGGCTTTACAAGTGGGTGTGGCGTACAGGGTAATTATGAAGAGCAGCCTAAAGATACGCCCCAGAGGAGCACCACCCCTTTCGAAAAGGCCATAAAACTTTATAGCAAATGAAAAGGGCCATATCTCAGCAAGCGTATCACAGATTTGTTTTTAAAAAAAAAAGAGTAGAATACACAGGGGGGCAACCGGATTAAAATAATAGCAAAACGTGCTTACTTTTGACTAGGTGACAGGATCTCTTTAAGGCTCTACATAAAGTAAAAATGTAGAAACATAAAAAGAAAAGAATGAACGGCACTGTCTAAAAAACCTTATTGGTAGAAAAGCCGGTGTGTTTAGTAAGTCTTAATGTAAGACAGCCATATCCAGAAAGATCACGGGTGCAACTCCATAATGACAATTGTATTCCATGTGATGAAAAGAGAAAAAGCGCAATGCACTCACCAATCTTCAAAAAATAGCAGCTTTATTGAGTCTTCATAAGAAAAACTTCATGGCCGGGGGAAGAGGAGTGGAGCTCGAGTGAGCGGGAGGAGACGACGGCCGTTTCGCAGACCCGTTGAAGCGCTAGCACTGCGCGAAACGGCCGTCGTCTCCTCCCGCTCGCTCGAGCTACACTCCTCTTCCCCCGGCCATGAAGTCTTTCTTATGAAGACTCAATAAAGCTGCTATTTTTTGAAGATTGGTGAGTGCATTCCGCTTTTTTCTCTTTTCATCACATAAAGTAAAAATGTATTAATATTCGCTTTGGATTATTGAGTTGTGGATCAGACAAAATCTCACTTTGTATCTCCTTTTTATTATATCCTTGAAAACCCCGGATCTACATGGATATTGAAATGAAATCTGTGTTTTCTTATTAAAATGCTGTTTATGCGTTATATCCAGGGTTTTCCTGGCTGCTCGTGCAGCTAAATCTCCTTCAGACAGTTACTGTATGAATCAAAGCAAGAACAGCCATCTACTGATCCTACACCTTTAACTCCCCGCGAGACCTCCTTGGAGTATTCATCAAATAGGTGCTTTCATTCCCGGCCGTCAGACTTCCCTGCTCTTTGTCTGACTTCCTCAATGCTCTGGGTTTTGTTAAAAATATTATAAATTCCCACACTCGGAGATTAAGTTATCTTTGCGGGCTCTGGGACTGATTAATACCACACACACTGTTACCCACAATAAGGATAACGGACCTACTGTAGGAGAAGCTAAGAACAATAGTTTTATCCCCCAAAAATATTGCGGCTGCTGCTGATATTTCTCTGTCATGCTCAACTTATTGAAGTGTTTTCTATCTAAAACAGCGATCCTTCCCAAATTCCAGCCGGGAGTTTAGGTCAGGATGAGCTGCTGCCTCCTTTAGACAAAATATATTGCACCAAGCAAGCTTCAAAGAAGTAATCATTTCAGGAAAATGAAAGCTAAAGAGTAACACCACCCAAAAAGTAGTTCTATACAATCAGCAATATGGCACCACCATATGAGTAAATATGTAAAAAAATTCAAAATGAAGGTTTTTTTCATCGCTTTTGCACTTGAGTCACTTTCGAATTCAGCCCCATGATAGGATTTGACATAGTGCCAAATGCAAACATCTCGTAGCTTTGAAAATGAACTTTTTCCTTACACTTCTTCATGAGGGAATTTGACTTACAATCCATTAGGCGCCACAAAATAACTCCTAACGCCTCTATACACATTTGATTACACAGTCAATCAAATCCTTCTGATTTTGGTGCAATCGGCCAACCATCTAGTGTGAATTGGGCTTCTCAACTCTTTCCGATAGATAATGCAACGCTGGAGTCCTGGGTTCAAATCCCACCAAGGACAACATCTGCAAGGAGTTTGTATGTTCTCCCCCATGTTTGCGTGGGTTTCGTCCAGGTTCTCCGGTTTCCTCCCACACTCCAAAGACATACTGATAGGGAATCTAGATTGTGAGACCTAATGGGGACAGCGATGATGTATGTAAAGAGCTACGGAGTATGATAGCGCTATATAAGAAAAGCATACTAAATAAAAGTTGAATATTGAATTACAACACCCAGTTCTTTTGTTTTCCCAAGGAACAACCACCGCCAATCAAATGTTATTTTTGGGACTCGTGAGAAATTCCTGCAGTCACTCTGTGACTTCAGTTTTCCAAATTACAGTGTGCAATGCGCACACTGTTTGGATTCTCCTTTATTGCCACCGCGAATGAGTGATCTAGAGACTGCAAGTATGTGATTTGTATCCTTGTGGTCACATGCTGACCAGATTCTCATCTGTTTCTCTTAATACAACTTTCGGCACTCGTGGAAATTTGAGGGGCATCCTGACAGCGTGAACATTGCACACAGACATATTTTGGCAAACTGTAGCCACATAGAGCGACAGCATAAATGGTTCTTAAGCCAGGAGAAAAACATTTTAAAGCTTCGGACATATCTCCTATGACATATCAAATGTTCTTTGATAATTGGGGGTCTTAGTGCCCAGACCACTCTAGGTCATGTAAAAAAAAGTTGTGAAAAGACAGTTAGTCTTTAATATTTGTTGGATAGTTTGTTTGCAGAATAGAGATTTAGGTTGAAGTATCCATCTGGAAAAGTAGGAGAAAAGCCATTTATTATGGCCAGTTTATCAGATGTGAACTAGAATCAGAGATATGGATCTGCAAATGGCGATAGACAGAAGCCATGAAATGTCGGGATGGTCTATCCTTAGGATATGCTATCAAAATAAGGGAATGGCAGATCTGACACTATCCCAATGACTCGTACTGGAGCATACACAATTTTAATGCATGCATACACATAGACTCAGGCCGGTATGTGAATGATATAAAGTCTGGTCTGTAGAAGGAGCTTAAATCATCTTTCGAGATCTTCACAATCTGTAGGACTTTTGCAAATAACAGCCAAAGGCAATCACATACCACACACCTTCGCTCAGCATCAAGCCAGCAATGGAGAATCAAAGTAACTTTCACATAAAATATTTTAGGCGGTGTTCATATCTGCTTTAGATTCTTTATCGCAGATTCTACCACAAATGGCATTCAAGATAACACTGCATGCTGCACTATTTTGTCCAGTAAAATGGCCGCCACTTCACCGGAAACACATCGAACCCCAGTCAACACGTCATATGCTACCAAAATACAGATGTGAATAAAGCCTTGTTTTGTTCTTTTATGGCATTGATGACAAAATTAGTTAAGAGATTGTTTTTTGGGCATTCTTGCGTTTCAGTGTAGAAAGAAGAAAAATCCACTACCAGACTCTGATCTGAGCTCTGATCTTCCCTTAAAATAAAAGGATCGGCCATTGATATCCCAATAGCATGATCCTTGTCGAGGGGAGAGTCGAGAAACCTTTATATACAGTGGATAATTGGCTGGTGCCATCGAATTCAGCAGGCTTGACTGACTTTCATCCAATGTGAATGGGGTTCTTTAGAGATAAAAGGCCCAAATCATCTTTTGCGATTTTTTTTTTTACATTTTTTATTCTTTCCTTTTTTTCTTTTGTGGTATTTGTTGATTTTTTTCCACAAGAAGTTAATTTTGCTCAAAATAAAAAAATGAAAAAAAACAACACTTTATTTTTGTTTTTATCCAGTTTTATGACTTTTTAGTTCGTGATCCGCTGAATCGTAGCAAGATTTGCACCAAAATTTCGAACTTACATGAAATCATTACAGGAAGGGGGACTGGAGAACATTCGCAACAAATTTTGTGACTTTTCCAAAAGTCACAAATGATGAACCAGGCGCAAAAACCTTGAAAAGTGACTTTTAAAAAAAGGTGCAAATGGAAAGATGAATCTAGTGCAAAAAAAGAGAGAAAAAGACCAAAAAAAAACAAAAAAAAAACAGCAAAATCAGGTACAAAGGCAAGAATGAATGAGACTCAAAGTTTCTTCTTGTGTACCAAGACTGGGAGACAGCAGACCATGAGTCTGTATTTCCGTGATGGGGAGACTTAATCATTGGTGTTCTGTCTGCCTAATATTCCCATAATTTGTGTAATCCTGCAGTCAGATTATTGGGTTTTGCGCCTTGTACGTAACATGTGCCCATGATTACAGATCTGTGGCTGCCGACTGTTGAACTATTACTCATCATCTAATCACAGCCGGTCTCAAGAAGCGGGATAACTCATGACTTCCCGAAAAGAGAATTTGATTTCAAAGTCAGTGCGATTCCACCGTCCCGTAGACGGATGGTTTCCACTGGATCTGCAGTGAATATTATGTCATCCTCTGAACTCCTCACCTTGTTCTGTAATCCGCACAGATACTTTTGCACATGCTCTATCTTTAAGGTCACTATTAGACATAAAAGGCCAATTCCAAAACCCCATTACACACATTACTATGAATGCAACAATTCAGCTTGTTTGTCTTAAAATAAGCCTTATGTAGTCATATATCTTGTAAGGCAAGACGTTCTGTATACATTACGCTCATGTCTTATGAAAGCTGTAGTTTATAAATTGTCCAAATCCTGAATTTCCAGCATGTATGTGCATCAACGTGACTCACTGTGAATGTTCGATCGCTCCTGCTGCTCCATTGTTGTTATAAGAGGAACTTAATAAGTGACTATGTAATACAATGTCAGTTGCCAAATTGGGTACTACTCCTATTTTAGGGTATGGAGTGTGAAATGTATTAAATTGGATCTGTCAGATGATTTCACAATACAAACTGCGTACATTGCAAGAAACAGGTCTCTTAGACCTGGGGAGACTGCTGTTGTTACTTTGAAAATCCATAATAATTTAGGAAAGTTTAGACTTTTTATTATTTATTTCCCCGTTTATTTTATATCCCCAACATGTTTCAATGTTCTGTTCAGAGATTGCCCTTGCCCACATCAGGTCCTTGTCCATTGGGGACTCTAAATCTCAAAAACATACCCTAGGGTTAAATTCTTTTGTATTTGGAGTGTGGAAGAACCAGAGTACCCAGAGGAAACACATGCAAACACAAGAAGTTTCCCTTGGTCAGATTTTAACCCAGGGCCCTAGGATTGCAAGGCAACAATCTTAACCACTGAACCACCATGATAACCACTGAGCCCACAAATATGTCCAATGAAAGGCTTGAATGCATTGTACACAAAGCTTTAACCTGTCATCACGATTTAACCTGTTCAGGTATGGCCATAATGGCCCTATTATACTGATTTAAATGTAGTGAAGAAAATCTGTAGCCTGGTTGTTGTTAAATCACCTTAGAAGTTTTCGTGCAATAGCCTCCATTGGGGTGGGACTGTGGGTAAGGGCTTCAGCTTGCCCCTCTGCATTTGTGTGAGCCTCCATTTTTAAATTTTGTGCTAGAGCCGCCCATGCCACGGGCAGCGCTTGCGCACATTCATGTCCCAGCATTCTTTAGCAGAATGGCGACCGAGGTGACGCATGCTCAGATAAATCTTCGGCTGTCTTCAGCAAAAGGGCCTCGATGGCTGTGCAGATTGGGATCTTGGCTCAATGACAAGCCGAGATCTGGATCTGCGCATGATCCACCATGTTTCAAAAGACCGTAAGGATAATTTGAGCATGTGCCATTTTGATGGAGAAGGCCAGGACATGAATGTGTGCAGGAGCGACGTTGGTGCAAAATATAAAAAAATAGGCTCATACAAATGCGGAGAGGCCACAGCAAAGCCGAAGAACCTACCCACAGTCCCGCCCCAATGCATGAAGATGAAGAAGCTATGGCACCAAAACTTCTGAATTAAACAAGAACCAGGCTACAGATTTTATCACTACAGGTATCCATTCAATCAGTATAACAGGGCCATTATGGCCAAATCTTTACTTTAAATTGTGGTGACAGGTTCTGTTTAACTTTCACAGGATAACCCTTATAAGTCTATTAGTCTGTGAAGAATAACCCTGCTTAGCTCTTTGGTAGAATTTTTAATATGCTTTTGTGTAGTTCTATGGAAATGTACAGATTACACATGATCTTAATTAGAAGAACCTTTCAATTGACCTTGTCTGAAAACGAACATTGCCATGTTTTAATTGTTGAGTACCTGAAGTGTCTGGTTCCTTCCTCAGCTCTTCTTCAGTAGCTCCTGCTTCCTTCCTGACTCTGGTCTGTGGTTACATAAACTCTAAACACAGCAAGAGACTTCATTTTAGATAACACTTCACACCTCATAAGCTCCTAAGCATACACTTACTGACCTACAAATACAAGTACATATATGAAGGCATACATAATAGATGTACATGCGGTACTATTATTACATTTTGCTAAACTAGTAAAACAATAAAAATGATGTTTGCTCACTTTTGAACTTACTCTTCATCGTCATTTCATTAGTTTAAATGGATCTTTGAACAGTACTGGGTTTTCCAAGAATGTAATAAAATGGTCCCCATCACGTAGTTTAAATAGCAGCCTGACCTAGTCACATGATGATGTGAGGATCGACTGCAGTCTGAAGAAACACAACTCCTGAGACCTGTGTCTCAGTTGACAGAGGAGCTATATCATAACCATATGCATCTCTGTGAACTAAGGAGAGGGGCTATGCTATAAGAAATAAATCTTCACCTGAACACAAAGGATTCTTTTTTCCTACTTCAGTTGACAATTGGCAGTCAATTAGCCAAGACATATATTTATTTCCTCTCCTGTCACAGCCGTTGTACTTGGCTTACGAAGGTATGTGTGTTTATGATACAGCTCCTTTGTCATGTGAGACACAGGTCTCAGAGGCTGTGCTTATTCAGACTGCAGCCTGTCCTAACTTATGACTAGGACATGCCACCACTTGAATTACATGATGGGGGCCATTTTATTACATTCTTGGAGACCCCTTTTAAAGGACATTATTGCAAAACAATGGGGAGACAAAGAGCGCAATAGGGTCTTATCCACGTTACACAGAGGAGAACATACACCAAAATTTGCTCACCTGGTTAGGATGAGATTAGAGCATATAGATAGCGGCTGCTGCAGATCCACAGGTCTTCACCGACCAGAGAAAATAATGTCTTCAAAGGGAGATTTGTAGTTAACATTCTGCGCTGCCGCTAAGATGAATTTCAGGAGAGTAAAGTTGATTCACAGTGGTTTTATTCAACGCGTTTCAGGGGTCTCATGCCCCCTTCATCAGGAAATACCACCAGAGTGTGCAAAGCAGTCATCAAAGCAAAAGGTGGCTTCTTTGAAGAACCTAGAATATAAGACATATTTTCATTTTTTTCACACTTTTTTGTTAAGTATATAATTCCACATGTGTTAATTCATAGTTTTGATGCCTTCAGTGTGAATTTACAATTTTCATAGTCATGAAAATACAGAAAAATCTTTAAATGAGAAGGTGTGTCCAAACTTTTGATCTGCACTGTAGGTATGGTCATTTAATTAAAGAAAACTGACTGCCAAGAGTTTTGCATCTACTATTTATTGATCACAGCATAGAGAGTAATTAATTGTTCTCAATGCCATAATATAGTATTTTGTAGCATAACCTCTTGCTGTAATGACTGCATCACACCGACCGGGCACTGAATCCACTAGAGTATTCAAGACATCTTGAAGGATCTTGCGCCATTCCATTATTTGAACATCTGCAAACAATTCATTTTTACTGAAATAGGTACGGGCCCCAACTCGTCGCTCTAACTCATCCCAAAGGAGCTCTATAGAGTTAAAATCATTTTAATGAGATGATTAGCTCGGCCATTGCAAAAGGCTAACATTTTTCTTTGCTAGCCAATTTTTGCCTAAATTGGTTGTGTGCTTGGGATCATTGTCTTGCTGGAATTTCCTACCCCTGCCTACTTTGGTTTTACCATGCGGCAGCATTATATTCTCAAGTATATCCTTGTTCCTGGTAGCATTCATATTTCCATCAATTCTATGCATAGGGCCAATAGCAAATGCAGAAAAGCAGCCCCAAACCATGACATTGCCACCACCATGTTTGACTGTAGGTGTTTGGTATCTTACATCATTACGTTTTCCAATTGGGTGGTAAATATAGTGCTTGGCATCATTACCAAACATTTTGTTTTGTTGGGAAAAAAAAAAACTTAATAAAAATGGTGCCGGTGGCCACGCCTGCAGAGTAGCATCTATCGCTTTCTGATAGATGCTACAGCTCAGGCTCCGCTGACACGATTTTGCTGCAGAAGTAAAAGATTTGGCTCCATTAAAATGGCGCCTGCGCAGTGGCATGTATTGAATTGCCGATAGATGCTACTGCATAGGTGCGGCTGCCTGCCCCATTTTGATTAAGATCATTTTTTTTCCCAACAAAACAAAATGCCTAAATAAAATCAATATATGCATATCATACATCGCATCATGCTACCGCGCAGGCGCTGCTGCCGACGCCTGCATGATGATTGTTATTTATTTAATTTTTTTTCAAACAATAGTATGTTCAGTTTGTAAAATAGGGGGCAGGTGACTGAAGTATCAATGACCTGTCATAAGCCCATATGTGAGCAAAGCACCACAAAAATCTCCTCCCGTAGGCCACCCCGGAGCACGAGAGTCTCATTAACTGAAAACTGCAAATAAAGATTAAACAACAACCACAAGACGGATTTCATCTTCCAAGGTATCATTTTAATCAGTATAACAGCGCCGACCTGACACTGTGTGTAGTATACTGAGCACAGTCCTGCTGACATTTTCACTTTAGGTGAATTGAATTAAGCTGCAATACCAGGCAGAGCCACTAGTAGGAGTATAGATCAGTGCTGTACTAAGCAACGACGGGGACTTGGCGCTTGCTGGAATTCTTTAGCTCCTTTAAACAGCTGAACGGCTTATGTGCCTCCACCACCTAACATTGAGTCAACGGTTAGTGAAAACCGGAAAACCCCTTTAATTTAATTAGTGGGCTGCTGAGTAGCCAAAAGGCAAAGTTACTTTTTTTTATGAAATAAAAGTAATCCTTATATATCCCAGTCTTGCATATAGATTGATCCTATTTATACAGGGCTTCATTATCCAGATTAATATTTAATATGTAACATGTTCTCCAGGCCGGTACCTCTTGTATAAAGCACATAAGACTTGTGAGGATATGCAGTAGAGGTAGGAGAAGATTACAGCACCGACTCATTTCTAAGGTGGTCTCTCCTTGGTGTTTCATCTGCCTTTTTAGATCCTCAAACAATCTGGGAGGAAGATATAATAATGTAAAAAATGCCGTCTCGGAATGCAGTAGCTGATTTTCTGGGATCAAGTCCAGTTCCAAAATTAAACCGCAAGATATTAGAAAGTACCTGAGTCAATTCCACTCTAAAATAGACAAAAGCTTTGGTGGGAGAGTCCGGGCTTCTCTTTGATGATAGATGCTTTGCTTCTTTCTCCTCTCAGACACATATTTTTAATGCGGGGGCTGGACGGGCGGTAGACGTGAAACCTTGGAATTTGCCATCCAAGGGATATTTAATTTAATCGCAAATATATTAACCGCTTTATGTTATTTATGGGTGTTATATTTGTACCAGGGAAGGATGATTTTTGTGTTTTCATATTATGTAACAAATGGCACTCTATATATATTAGTTTCTGCTACCGACTGACACAGAACAACCCCCGCACACACGTGTTCATATCCTCTAGGTAGGGGCTCATGCACATATAGCTGTATTAATGCTCAGTTTTTTCCAGTACATAGAGATCTATGAGCCCTCCACACTGCCTCTTTATGCCTCCTATGTTGTAATAAATGTATTCATTCGCATCATTGTTTTACTATCTCTCTTTTACATATATTAGTTTTTTATCGGGCCTTTGTATGTGTTATTGTAACAACTCTGCTGGCATCACGGCATGGCCTCTCATCTCTCACACTATCTTACCCACTGCTCCAGGTCATGTTGTGGTTTCTGTTTCTTGCCAGCTCCATATTCTGTGCCTCTGCTCTCTGCATGCTTCCTGGCTGTGTGTATAGGGGGGCGGCGCCTGAACTCTCTGGTTCTTATAGAAATCAGGTGCACCTGTCTAATCTGTTCCCGACCAATTACCAAGAGGCCTCCAGTATTTAGTGCAGCTCCACCCAGTGGACTTGGCTTGTGCAATGTGTTTACTCAGTTAGTGGTTTGCTTCTGAGCTGCCAGGCCTTGCTCTGTGTTCCTCCTTCTCTGGAGGCTCTACTCTTAGCTTTGCCTTGTTCTTGTTGGACTATCCTCCAGGAGGCTGTATATCCTAGTCTCAGTGTCTGTTTCCTTGCTTTGCCTTGTTTTTGTCTGTCCGCCCTCCAGGAGGCAGAATATCCTGGTCCCTGTGTCTTTGTTCTTGTACCTTGTCTTGTTCCATTACCTTGTCTGAACTTTGTTCTATCTCTGTCTCCTTGTCTGTGGTTTCTTTCCCTACGGTGCCTTCACTCTGCTCTTGGCTCTGCACTCTGTGCCTTCAGTCTGCTCTTGGCTCTGCACTTTGTGGTTTCACCCTTGTCTCTCTGCGGCTTTATCTCAGCTCTGCACTCCTGCGGTTCTGCTCCGTTCTACTCTGCTCTGCTCCTGCTGCTGCAGATATCTCTTGCTGCAGCTCCTCTCCACATTCCTTGCGGTTCCGCTTTGCTTATCTTCTGCTGCTGCAGTAATCTCTTGCTGCAGCTCCTCTCCGCATTCCTTGGGGTTCCGCTCTGCTTAGCTTTTGTTGCTGCGCTATCTCATGCTGCTCTGTACAACAAAGTTAGGCAGGCACCACTGCCAGGGATCACCTATTGCATGCTACAAGGGAGTACAACATCAAGACAAAAAAGAAAAGGGTAGCATGCATTTCAGAAGGGATCACCACTCAGAAGTATAAAAAAAATAATATAATTTTATTGAATCACACTTTTGACACTGTACAAAAAAAGTTACAAACATTTAAAATTGCAAACCACAGCAAATATAGGAACAAAGACCTATAATAAGGTCATACCACAGTTCCACCCTAAACACAAGTAGATGTATCAGATGCTATCATGAATTCACAAGTAGCCATAGACAACAACATGTTGGTATAATGCAGCAGAAGTCTATAGGAGTCAAATATCAGGGGTCATAGGTACAATATTTACCCCTTCAGAAATTCCTTTAGGCATAGAGTGCCGAAAAATACAATAGCTAATACAACCTGAGCCTGTTAGTAAGACTTCCAAAATAAAGTCCCTGTGAGACGCATCAATGCAAATAGAGGATAATGATATAGAAGGGTGGACCTGGGCACTGAACGCCCTCTCTGGCTGCTCTACCGCTCCTATCCGCAGCCTTGCGGTTCTCTTCCTGTGTGAACAGGTCCCAACCTGTTACTTCATTCTCCTTTCCTTCTGGCTTGTTTCCGTACCTGCATCTCCTGTGTGAATGGGTCCCAACCTGTTCCTTCATACTTCATTCATTCCTTCCTGCTTGTTTGCCTTATCTGCACCTCCTGTGTGAACAGGTTCCTACCTGTTCCTTCATACACCACACCAACCTGCCCTGTGTCTCTGCCGTGCCTGCCAGCCCTGTGTCTCTGCCGTGCCTGCCAGCCCTGTCTCAGCAGTGCCAGTCTACTCGTCTGAGTTTCAGCTGTGCTCATCTGCTAGTCCTGCCTGATGCCCGCACTTGTCCTAGTATTTCTGTTCTCCCAGTGGGATCCACAGCCAGACACCACCCTGGAGTAGCACCTGGCAGCTGCCTGCCGCACAAGCCTGACCTCACCATCAGAGGCGCCAGTGAACACCAAGGCAGCTGTCTAACTCACGCCCCTTCCAAGGTAATCTGGTGTTTGGCACAGTGGGGCCACAAACCCCCTTGGCTCACGCCCATCAGTCAGGGCGTGAGCGTGACAGTTATTCTATATTATATTCATTTTGTATGTTAAACCCCTGTCCCTGGTATCCTTCTCTGTGCTTCTTTTCCCTGGGTTGTTCTCCGTGTCGAGTCTTCAAGTTGTCCAGCTTGCATCAATGACGCTGAGCCTAACATTGTATTATACAGTTGTGCCATCATCCGTCTTCATCCAACTAAAGTCACTTGGTTGAAAGAAGCATCACTGAGCATGTGCAACCACTGCTCTATTATTATAGTGTCCATAAGTCCTATTGATGATTCATGGAGCAGTGGTCGCACATACTCTGTAATATTTCATTAACACAAGGGACTTTGAGCTTCCCGTTCTCAAGATTAGTTGGTCTTCTCAGCAGCTGGACCTCGAGCAGTGGATAGTTGATAATTTTTGTTTATGGGACACCTTAAGGTGATATAGATATCTGCCGTCCGATTGCTCGTTCAGCTGACTGCTATATCTCCCAGCAAAGTAGGAATGTACACATTAGGCTACCTGCTCACCGACAGTCGTCTCTCTCATAGAGAAGTTTGGAGCGGCCTATGTATGGAGGAGTTGGGAGAAATAGCTGCCAGGCGAATAATCGTCAGAAACATCGCTCAACCGATAGCTAACTATTATGTATTGGGCCCCCAAGCCACTGCCTGATACTTCTGACAGCTGCTTATCCCCTGGTGAAACAAGAGATCAGGCATTGTATATCAATATGATCAATCCCTCTCTTCCCTGATACCCGTCTTCTGTCAAGGAACAGTCAGGAAGCCTCCAAACACATGGTCACTCCTAAAAAGTTTGGCCAACTTTAGTCTGTATGAGGGGGTGTATCCTAAAACAGATAAGATAAAAGAGATCTTTCACACGTCTTTAAAAAAAAAATCAGATATCACAGAGACCTGTAGATGTCATCAGGGTGTGTGTCCTCTGATCGCCTTTGATCGCTAGAACTATCCATGGCTTGTATCCGCATCTTGTCCTATTTCAGTCAACGTGAGATTCTGACTCCGTAAGACATTCTAGAAAGCAAGCAATGGCCTACATGCATTTATCTTAATGATTTATGAGTGTGACGGGGCACAGCCTTCTGCTGAAAACCTATCCAGACACATCTAAGGGTTCCCTAATAATATTTTCAAAATTACAGGTTATTTAAAATCGTAGACTTTAGAGATCAATTTGGCCATTTCGGCAGTGATCTTTGAAAATTACCAGGTTTACTTTTCTTGAAGATGAGATGGAAGGATATCGCTATTTTAGGGACTTTGCTATGTCCACAATATTTGATGAGTATTTAGGATGTCCTCCTCATCCTTATTTCCTGTCTTACCAACTTCAATTCCACTGACTTGTCAATTACTCGGGCAGGGTTTCCCCATTGTTTCATGTACGACCCTGTGACTCATGATCACATCATTTTCTAAAATAGAAATTTTATTTGTTAAAGCTGGAACATCACGGACTGTTCAGGACCATGTAATCAGATTATCCAAAAGACACTGATATGGTAGACATATCCAAAGATCGTGATGACCCTCTGCTCTTATCGTTCCCCCTGTGTATGGATTTGGAGACATTGGCCTTTTCTTATGTGTATTTTTCTTTACATAAAAAGTTGAATTTTTTTTGCATTTCCTTTTTACAGGAATCAACTGGAACCAGTTATATTCTGTTTTGTCAGATTCCTGTATCTTTCAATGGGCAGAACGGCCTATTTTGTAAAAAATCATCAAACCTGAAATTCACCATGGATCTTTTCCATCCATAAGACTCACAGGCATATCATAATGACACTTTCTAACCCACGGACCCTTATATCCCTCCAGTTAAGGAGTCTTGTATATCTGTAGCCTGTGCTTTATACTTTGCCTTTTTCTCGGTTTATGCTGTTTACTGTTTGTTTGTTTCTTTCTTTCTTTCTTGCTTACTGTATGCAAATGGAATCTTGAATGAGAAAAAACATGGAAACCCCAAAGGATGCCATTAAAGTAATGTTATTAAATTTTGTTACTATATTTTAACAGTTAATTTTTTAGGTGGATTTTATGTAGATCGTCTTCAAAATCCTTAACATACTGTTTAAACTCTTTAAGATGGATTTTCGACAAATCTGGTTCAAAATCCACATTAAAGAAAAACTCTGTATAGACATGCCCTAGTGGTTTCATTTGTGAAAAGAGTCTGCAGGTCCACAACTTTCCCATACACGTGTTTTCAATTGGCAGAGGGTCGAAAACCCCAGGAAAATAAAAGGATCAGGTGTTAAAATATAATAATCTACCTGATCTTTCCTGGTATCATCAGTTGGGGCTGTGTCTGTAGACCCCCATCACAGATGGTGGGGCAGTCCCCTTCCATGTCCTCGAGAGCAGGGAGCTTGGATTCATCTCATGTGTATGGGGGCATAAAGAAGATTTAAACTTGGAATCCAAGTCAAAGAGATCAATAAATTTGGGTTAAAAAATAAAATAATCATATTACTAATCCCCTGCCACACCCATTCCGACTTTGCATAGTTCCCCTCTGGTCTCTGCTTCCTGCTGCAGCACTGATGTCCTGACACAGAGATTTGTCACCACTGCAGCCAATCACTGGCTGTGCTTGGTCATGCTTAGCTGACAGCTATTTATTCTGTAAGGCCGAACCTACCCTTGGGGTCACAAGGGAAATATTTGATCAAGTTATAGCGGTTGTCCGGTGTAAAAGATTATTCCCCTATAGGCTCAAGGATGCATGTAAAAAAAAAAAGCTAACTGAGCTTTTACCCCCCACCCCAGGTCAAGTGCTGCTTCTCCACCGCTGATTAGGTCTTTGTTGATCGACTGCAGCAGTGATTCCACATAGGCAGAGCTGCAACCAACCATTGAGATCAGCTAGCCTGAAGATGTAGACAGCTCAAGCCGCTGAGTTTAGTGATCGGCTGCAGCACTGTCAACATGATGTCACCACTGCAGCCAATCAACAAAGACCGGAGCATCTGCGAAAAGCAGATCTGAGTTCCAGGAGAGTGAGAGCTGTTTTTTTTTTTAACTTTTCATTTGCATCCATGATCCTATGGTAGAATAATTTTTGAACCATGACCAGACCATAAATTGTGTTTTGAACAAACAATTTTGTTTTACCATTCTACAATTGTGCCTGCCCATTTTAATGGCTTATTCGTCACTTGTGCCTCCTTACTTTTCTTCTGATTTCCTATTTTAATCCATCATATTTGGGCAGGGGTTTCCTCCTGGGTACACAATGTGATCTATAGAAAAAGGTCATTCGGGACACTGACAAGTCTGAGAGTGGAGCCAGGCTGGGCTCATTGATGTGCCAGCAGTAGAAACCTCATCCGGATTGGCAACTGATGTGTTTTGATGTTTTTTTGCTCACTACATTGTTAGTACAATGTTAGGGCATAAGTCACATCAAGAAATGTACAGCTCCAGAGCAATGGACAGGAAAAGACCTACAGCTTAGCCTCTTGTTTACAAAGGGAAAATGTATGAGGACCCATAGCAACTTGTCAGCTATTAGCCCAATATAGTGATTACATAGATCATACTCTAAACTCTAAAGTTGAATGGAGAGTAATACGAGTCATAGTCTATGAACAAGTGTGATCCCATTTGCTGGCCACCCTGAGTGCTGAGGTAAGAAGAGGCTGCTCACACTGCAGTCCACCCTGTCCATCTGATCAAATACTGAAGATACTAGAAGTGCTGAGGTAAGAAGAGGCTGCTAACACTGCTGTCCACCCTGTCTATCTGATCTAATACTGGAGATACCAGGAGTGCTGAGGTAAGAAGAGGCTGCACACACTGTTGTCCACCCTGTCTATCTGATCTGATACTGGAGATACCAGGAATTCTGTGATAAGAAGAGGCTGATAACACTGCTGTCCACCCTGTCTATCTGATCTAATACTGGAGATACCAGGAGTGCTAAGGTAAGAAGAGGCTGCTCACACTGCTGTCTACACTGTCTATCCGATCTAATACTGGAGATACCAGGAGTGCTGAGGTAAGAAGAGGCTGCTCACACTGCTGTCCACCCTGTCTAACTGATCTAATACCTGAAATACCAGGAGTGCTGAGGTAAGAAGAGGCCACTTACACTGTTGTTCATCCTGCCTATCTGATCTAATACCGGAGATACCAGGGGTGCTGAAGTAAGACGAGGCTGCTCACACTGCTGTCCATTCGGTCTATCTGATCAAATACTGGAGATACCAGGAGTTCTGACATAAGAAAAAACTGCTCACATTGCTGCCCACCCTGCCTATCTGATATATTACTGGATATATCAGGGGTGCTGAAGTAAGACGAGGCTGTTAACACTGCTGTCCACCTTGTCTATCTGATCTAATACTGGATATACCAGGTGATGAGGTAAGAAGGAGCTGCTCACCCTGCTGTCCACCCTGTATTTTTTAATGACTGTGCAGAAGGATCCAACATACCTAATCGTTCCTTTCAACACCTGTCGGAGAAGTTATAGGACACCACCATTCTTTCAACCTATGACTATGTCTCCCAGCGCTTCCTTTCACAGGTACACTGCTCTTCCAAGCACTCCTGTGTTCTTTACAAGAGAGCTGCTCTCAAAGAACAAAATGTTTGGCCATGAAAATTAGGCAGACTGCCTTTCTCTCCTTGGCATCAGGGATAAGTCAGAAGAACCCCATATGCATTAGACTGTTGACTTATCCCTTCTATGTTGGCGAGTTTGGCTGACATAATATGTACGGGTCCTTTATCCTGCACATGTGGGCCCTGTTATGATGGCCAGTAATGTGGAGTTTATGGACAGGATCATAAAGCAGCACATATCTTCAGACCGTTCTACAGGGCACTAACAGGGTTTTTCAAATCCCTTAGGCTACGTTCAGATTAGCGTTGCGCGCCGCTGCGTCGGCGACGCAACGCACGACGCACGAAAAAACGCGTGCAAACGCACGCAAAAACGCTGCGTTTTGCGACGCGTGCGTCTTTTTTTGACGAAATCGGACGCAAGAAAAATGCAACTTGTTGCATTTTCTTGCGTCCGACGCTAGCGTCAAAAACGACGCACGTGTCGGAAAACGCAACAAGAAAAACGCATGCGTCCCCCATGTAAAATATAGGGGCGCATGACGCGTGCGTAGCCGCTGCGTTTCCCGACGCAGCGTCGGGAAACGCTAATCTGAACGTAGCCTTACATAATGTGTTCAATCCTGTAGGTCTTTCCTGGATGTTGAGTTACAGCATATTCATCATTGCTTTCTAAAAAGATAACTGTCTGCGCGCTCCCCTTGAAGGGCCACTAATCTGGAATATTTGCATTTGACTAGTTCCCTATCAGTGTTTTCTGTTTTTGCTTTATTATGTTATAGGTGCAAATGAGTCTTTTTTCCTTGGCTAAGTGGGATTGCAGCTTAGTGTAATCCAGAGGTGATAAGCAGTATTAGAATGTTAAGTAGCTGTAAATCTGTCTCGTTAGAGCCGCTGTACACTTTATTGAATTTTATAAATATGGAGGGAGTAAGGCTCCCAGCTCTTTATAGTGGTTCATACTGAGCTGATGTATTACCGTCTCCATCCATTATTCTTTATATCTGTGTACCAACCACTTACGCTTCTGCTCAATGTATGCAAACAGCCTTAAATATATAGGCGGATTTTGTCATAATTCACTTGGCGCCAGTTCCTGCAATGTATCAGAGACATAAGTCCAAGTAAACAGTGGGGTTAAAATAAGAGCATCTACGGCAGCTTATTTGCAAGATTTGGTATTTGGAAGTTTATTGTAAATTCCCCCGTGCAAGCGATAGCAAGTGGCAGCTTGGATTATGATATGATTTTTATTATATACACTCCGCACTGGGGGATTAAAGTGACCTTTACTGTGGCCTGCGAGAGCCTATAAAGACGTAAGTTGTAGGGTAGAGATCACACGCAATGGGCCTCCAGAATGAGCATCTTTGGTTATCTTGTGTTAATGTTTGTATTTCCTCCTCGCTAAAAGTTTTATACAAAGTATTGACGAGAAACTGCAGGGATGTCGGGGACGCTGGCCCTATTATATCCTTTTAGTTACAGTATGAACTTAGAGAACTTATCTCAACAGTCTGAATATTAATGGGAACCTGCTAGGATGAGTTGCGATCGGCCGGCTGAAATCTTGCGCATGCGTCTTCCTAGATGACAGAGGCTCATGCTTGACATTTTAGCTGACTACATGCCTGATCTGGCAGCATGCGGAGCTGTCAATCAAAGAAAAGAAGGTGGTGCCAGGCAGGGATCAATGAAGAGGGCTCAAGCCCTAGGAGATCATCGATATACCCCAATGCACTTCTAGGCTAAATTGCATTTTGCATTTTTCAGGGTTGCCATATTGGTTTCCAACTATTCAGTTATGATTTTAATTGTTGTCTGGTGTCCTATACAGCCACATAACCGGTGTTATTGGTAAATTCATCCTGACAGGGATAAAATCGGTACCAATGAGGTGCATTTCCACAACAGAAATTGACATATAATAGATTTAAAATCACAAGAAACATCAATTCATGAATGGATTCCGCATAGAAATTCAACATGGGGGTGAGGTTAAGTTAACACCTTGGAATTGTAAAATAATGAGGATTTTAAAGGGAGTCGGTCAGCACAGAATGACTGTTCAAACCGACCACAGGCGCTTGTTGCACCCATGTCATGGCAAAACTGTTCAGTGCACCTTCCCACCTACTTACTTTCCCTTTCTCTGCACTTCTCTGGCTTCATATAACCAGAGCTGTCAATCAATGAAAAGGGGGTGAGAGGGAGATGGAGGGAAAACTAGTAGGTGGGAAGGTGCGCTTAAATGATTGGCCCCGCCATGGTGTAGTAAGCGCCGGTACTTAGTTCAAATAGTCATTCTGTGCAGCAGTTTTCTTGTGCATTGAACCCATGCATCCAAAGGCAGATTCATTCACATGTAAAGCGCCATGAAAAAATGGCGCTATAAAAAATGTCTAATAATGACAATAATGGGGTGGGCAACAGGGCATGGTGGGGTGGTAGCCTGAAAAAAAAATGGGTGCAGTTATTAAAACCCATTTTGATCCTGGAAAGCATCAACAAAAGCTGGAAAGTATAAGGATAATTATAAAGTATAAATCTAAGTATAATTTTTGGCACTTACTATATAGAAAATAAATAATGATCTATGGCACCAGCATTATACCTAAATGTTTATGGGATGCAGTGTAACATTGGTTTATGAGCCCAACTTTGATATTTTTGGGAATAATTAAGAATATAGTGCTTTTGATAATGGAGTTTTACCCTGGGGGTCCATGGCGACTTTGGCCATTACATAGGTCGCGTGGGCAAAGATCGCTGTGTGCCGCTGCATAATACAGAAGAATGGCGTAACATCGCATCCCGCAAAGAATCGCAACATGCAAGTCACAAAAAGGTTAAACCAGTTGGACGTTGTGCAATTTGCTTGTTGTGATTGTGGTACTTTGCGAGTTATAATGCAACGCTATTCTCTTGCATTAGACTGCAGTGAGGCAGAGGCAAACAGCGATCTTTAGCAGCGCGACCTGTAGTGTGGCAAAGTCGCCATGTAGACTGAGCCTAAAACTACATTGTAAACCCAGCCTAAAGCTACATTGGAGACCCAGCCTAAAGCTACAATGTAGACCCAGCCTAAAACTACAATGTAGACCCAGCCTAAAGCTACAATATAGACCCAGCCTAAGACTACATTGTAGACCCAGCCTAAAGCTACATTGGAGACCCAGCCTAAAGCTACCTTGTAGACCCAGCCTAAAACTACATTGTAGACCCAGCCTAATGCTATATTGGAGACCCAGCCTAAAGCTACAATGTAGACCCAGACTAAAGCTACATTGGAGACCCAGCCTAAAGCTACATTGTAGACCCAGCCTAAAACTACATTGTAGACCCAGCCTAAAACTACATTGTAGACCCAGCCGAAAGCTACATTGTAGACCCAGCCGAAAGCTACATTGTAGACCCAGCCTAAAGCTACATTGTAGACCCAGCCTAAAACTACATTGTAGACCCAGCCGAAAGCTACATTGTAGACCCAGCCTAAAGCTACATTGTAGACCCAGCCTAAAACTACATTGTAGACCCAGCCTAAAGCTACCTTGTAGACCCTGCCTAAAACTGCATTGTAGACCCAGCCTAATGCTATATTGGAGACCCAGCCTAAAGCTACAATGTAGACCCAGACTAAAGCTACATTGTAGACCCAGCCTAAAGCTACATTGTAGACCCAGCCTAAAACTACATTGTAGACCCAGCCGAAAGCTACATTGTAGACCCAGCCTAAAGCTACATTGTAGACCCAGCCTAAAACTACATTGTAGACCCAGCCGAAAGCTACATTGTAGACCCAGCCTAAAGCTACATTGTAGACCCAGCCTAAAACTACATTGTAGACCCAGCCTAAAGCTACCTTGTAGACCCAGCCTAAAGCTACATTGTAGACCCAGCCTAAAACTACATTGTAGACCCAGCCTAAAGCTACCTTGTAGACCCAGCCTAAAACTACATTGTAGACCCAGCCTAATGCTATATTGGAGACCCAGCCTAAAGCTACAATGTAGACCCAGACTAAAGCTACATTGGAGACCCAGCCTAAAGCTACATTGTAGACCCAGCCTAAAACTACGTTGTAGACCCAGCCGAAAGCTACATTGTAGACCCAGCCTAAAGCTACATTGTAGACCCAGCCTAAAACTACATTGTAGACCCAGCCTAAAGCTACCTTGTAGACCCAGCCTAAAACTACATTGTAGACCCAGCCTAATGCTATATTGGAGACCCAGCCTAAAGCTACAATGTAGACCCAGACTAAAGCTACATTGTAGACCCAGCCTAAAGCTACATTGTAGACCCAGCCTAAAGCTACATTGCAGACCCAGCCTAAACCTACATTACAGACCCAGCCTAAAGCTACATTATCAATTATGTGGGGCAGCACGGTGGCTCAGTGGATAGCACTGCAGTCTTGCAGCGCTGGAGTCCTGGGTTCAAGCCCCACCCTGGACAACATCTGCAAAGAGTTTGTATGTTCTCTCCGTGTTTGCGTGGGTTTCCTCCCGGTACTCCGGTTTCCTCCCACATTCCAAAGACATACTGATAGGGAATTTAGATTCTGAGCCACAACGGGGACAGCGATGATAATGTCTGTAAAGCGCTGCGGAATATGTTAGCACTATATAAAAATAAAAAATATAAATATATATGTCCTTATTTATACCCAACCTAAGCCGAGATCTCCTTTGTGGCCGGCATATCTGAAAATGTGAAATGTTCCATTGTATATTTTTCTTTATCAGTTAATACCAGGACGGAGTACACATGTGCTAAGTAGTAGAGTCAGTAGTTTTTTCATTTCCAATAATTACTATGTGGATATTTTGCATATGTTGCTGTTCTGTTATATACTGTGTTTAGCACTGTACATGAATAAATCCCGCAGTACATAAGATCCTCAGAGTTTGCAGTAATAAAAACATCTTAAACCTCACGGTGCTGTAATCAGGGTGTGTACATCATAATGACACATCTAGACAAGACCACCGTAGTCAGTAATTAGCATGACATAGAGGAGTACAAGGGTGTGTACATGGGAGAGGCCATTTCTTCAATGCTCATTGCCTAAAGGTACTGTCACACTAGACGATATCGCTAGCGATCCGTGACGTTGCAGCGTCCTCGCTAGCGATATCGTCCAGTGTGACAGGCAGCAGCGATCAGGCCCCTGCTGGGAGATCGCTGGTCGGGCAAGAAAGTCCAGAACTTTATTTCGTCGCTGGACTCCCTGGAGACATCGCTGGATCGGCGTGTGTGACACCGATTCAGCGATGTCTTCACTGGTAACCAGGGTAAACATCGGGTAACTAAGCGCAGGGCCGCGCTTAGTAACCCGATGTTTACCCTGGTTACCATCCTAAAAGTAAAAAAACAAACACTACATACTTACCTACAGCCGTCTGTCCTCCAGCGCTGTGCTCTGCTCTCCTCCTGCTCTGGCTGTGAGCGTCGGTCAGCCGGAATGCAGAGCGGTGACGTCACCGCTCTGCTTTCTGGCTGCCCGGCGCTCACAGCCAGACCAGAGAAGCAGAGCGCCGAGGACAGACGGCTGTAGGTAAGTATGTAGCGTTTGTTTTTTTACTTTTTAGGATGGTAACCAGGGTAAACATCGGGTTACTAAGCGCGGCCCTGCGCTTAGTTACCCGATGTTTACCCTGGTTACCGGGGACCTCGGGATCGTTGGTCGCTGGAGAGCTGTCTCTGTGACAGCTCTCCAGCGACCAAACAGCGACGCTGCAGCGATCCGGATCGTTGTCGGTATCGCTGCAGCGTCGCTATGTGTGACGGTACCTTAAAGCAGAGCCACAGTATTGGGTGAAGATTTATTTATTTTTTCTGTTTACATTTAAAGGAAATCTCCACCTCAGGGAAATTCCCTGTGCAAAAATAAAATTCCAAATCCCAGTGTATCCTCTAAAGTCATTGTGTAAGGCCGGGTTTACACTAGTGTGCAAAGTTCCTATACCAGAACAGAAAAACGAAACTTCTCCAAGAAACAGATTAGCGATGAGCGGACGTGCTGGGATAAGGTGTTATCTGTGCATGCTCGGGTGCTAACTGAGTGTCTTTGGCGTGTTCTAATAATATATTCGAGTCCCCGCGCCTGCATGTCTGTTTGACAGCCACAACACATGCAGGGATTACCTACCAAACAGTCATGAAACTTGTGAAGGTTCTAGACCTGTGTTAACTTGTAATACCTTACAACTACGGTATGTGCATGAGTACCACTGAAATCTATGAACTCGTGGTGCTACATAAACCACCGCAATGCAGTTCCTTTTATTTACATGGAGCACCTTTCTTATTATTTGTATCTCATTTTTTACGTATTATTAAAGCAACTATGGACAGGGCTGCCACTAGAAATTTCGGGGCCCCATACTGGCAAAATTTTCGGGGCCCCCTTGAGACTCCGCCCAGGCTCCACCCCAGCCCCGCCTCCACGCTCCTCCCCTCGAACTGTCCACAGTCCCACCGCTGTCTCTTGGAAAAACTCCACTTCTCACCTATCACACATTAACAGTTCCCATCACAAGATCACACATATAACCGGCAGCTATTGTTTTGGCCAAAAGATTTTTTAAGCCACCACCATAACACGGTAGACACTTTTGGCTGGGCCCTACTCTACTGTAACCTTTTAAATATTTGTTAAAATATGCAATACAATTTAGGTATATTTTTATTTATTTTTCAATTTTTAAAATGACCAATAATATCACATACAAGGAACAAATACCGCTACACCATGACCAGATGACATATTACCACCACAGTGATCAAATAATATCACATACAAGGAACAAATACCACCACATCATGACCAGACCACATATTACCACCACATAGTGACTGAATGCTACAATTCTGATCAGTAATTAAACAAAAAGCACCATACTATCACCATAAGTGCCATTATACACAGGAGATCTGGACTTAGTATGCAGTGTCTGTGTACAGATAATACAGTGATCACTAGTGAAATTATACACAAGAGCTCTGTATATAGTATACAGTGTATAGTGTCAGTGTATAGGTAACACTGACTCACCAGTGAAGTCTCTATGTGAAGTCCTTCATCTTTCATCCAGCACAGACCGCCATCATTTCATCCAGCCAGGGCTCGTCTCTGCAGGAAATAACACAGTTATCTCGAACTCCGCTTGTAGAATACATTACTTAATTTTTCACAACTTCTACATTACACCACATGAAGAAAAAGAGGCAACATAGTATCACTCTATACAGTAACAGGACCGCCCCCTCATTTAAAACAGTATACTCAAAAAATAAAATAAATACATCACTGCAGTAATAATATCCCTAAATTAGCCCCTATGGTAATAATATTCCCCATCCTGGCCAAAGTGTGTCTCATTCCTGGCGTCAGCCATATGTTCTCCCATCCTGCCCTCATGAGTATCCATTCTGCCCCATATGATCTCCCCATCCTGCCCCATATGATCGCCCCATGTGATCTCTCCATCCGGCCCCATCTGTCTCCATCATATCCATCCTGCCCCATGATCCTGCACGATCTGTCTCCAATTCTGCCCCCAGTGTCTCCAATCATGCCCCATGTCTCCATTCTGCCCCTATGTCTCCAACCATGCCCCCGTGTCTGCAATCCTGCCACTTGTCTCCAATTATGCCCCCTGTGTCTCCATTCTGCCCCATCTGTCTCCAATCCTCCCCATCTGTCTCCAGTCATGCCCCCATGTCTTTCATCCTGCCCCGTGTCTCCAATCATGCCCCGTATCTCCATTCTGCCCCGTGTCTCGCATTCTGCCTCAATGTCCAGCATTCTGCCCCAATGTCCAGCATTCTGCCCCCGGGTCTCACAGTCTGCCCCTGTGTCCAGCATTCTGCCCCTGTCACGGTGTCCAGCATTCTGCCCCTGTCACTGTGTCCAGCATTCTGCCCCTGTCACTGTGTCCAACATTCTGCCCCACTGTGTCCAGCATTCTGCCCCACTATGTCCAGCATTCTGCCCCACTGTGTTCAGCATTCTGCCCCACTGTGTCCAGCATTCTGCCCCACTGTGTGTCCAGCATTCTGCCCCCGGGTCTCACATTCTGCCCCTGTCACTGTGTCCAGCATTCTGCCCCTGTCACTGTGTCCAGCATTCTGCCCCTGTCACTGTGTCCAGCATTCTGCCCCACTATGTCCAGCATTCTGCCCCACTGTGTTCAGCATTCTGCCCCACTGTGTGTCCAGCATTCTGCCCCACTGTGTGTCCAGCATTCTGCCCCACTGTGTGTCCAGCATTCTGCCCCACTGTGTGTCCAGCATTCTGCCCCACTGTGTGTCCAGCATTCTGCCCCACTGTGTGCCCAGCATTCTGCCCCACTGTGTGCCCAGCATTCTGCCCCACTGTGTGCCCAGCATTCTGCCCCACTGTGTGTCCAGCATTCTGCCCCACTGTGTGTCCAGCATTCTGCCCCACTGTGTGTCCAGCATTCTGCCCCACTGTGTGTGCAGCATTCGGCCCCACTGTGTGTCCAGCATTCCGCCCCACTGTGTGTCCAGCATTCCGCCCCACTGTGTGCCCAGCTTTCCGCCCCACTGTGTGCCCAGCATTCCGCCCCACTGTGTGTCCAGCATTCCGCCCCACTGTGTGTCCAGCTTTCCGCCCCACTGTGTGCCCAGCATTCCGCCCCACTGTGTGTCCAGCATTCCGCCCCACTGTGTGTCCAGCATTCCGCCCCTCTGTGTGTCCAGCATTCCGCCCCACTGTGTGTCCAGCATTCTGCCCCACTGTGTGTCCAGCATCTCTGCCCCACTGTGTCCAGCATTCTGCCCCACCGTGTGTCCAGCATTCTGCCCCACCGTGTCCAGCATTCTGCCCCACCGTGTGTCCAGCATTCTGCCCCACCGTGTGTCCAGCATTCTGCCCCACCGTGTGTCCAGCATTCTGCCCCACCGTGTGCCCAGCATTCTGCCCCACCGTGTGCCCAGCATTCTGCCCCACCGTGTGCCCAGCATTCTGCCCCACCGTGTGTCCAGCATTCCGCCCCACTGTGTGTCCAGCATTCTGCCCCAGTGTGTCCAGCATTCTGCCTCACAGTGTCCAGCATTCTGCCCCACCGTGTGCCCAGCATTCTGCCCCACCGTGTGCCCAGCATTCTGCCCCACCGTGTGCCCAGCATTCTGCCCCACCGTGTGTCCAGCATTCCGCCCCACTGTGTGTCCAGCATTCTGCCCCAGTGTGTCCAGCATTCTGCCCCACCGTGTGTCCAGCATTCCGCCCCACCGTGTGTCCAGCATTCCGCCCCACTGTGTGTCCAGCATTCTGCCCCAGTGTGTCCAGCATTCTGCCTCACTGTGTCCAGCATTCTGCCTCACTGTGTCCAGCATTCTGCCCCACTGTGTCCAGCATTCTGCCCCACTGTGTCCAGCATTCTGCCCCACTGTGTCCAGCATTCTGCCTCACTGTGTCCAGCATTCTGCCCCACTGTGTCCAGCATTCCGCCCCACCGTGTGTCCAGCATTCCGCCCCACTGTGTGTCCAGCATTCCGCCCCACTGTGTGTCCAGCATTCTGACCCACTGTGTCCAGCATTCTGCCCCACTGTGTCCAGCATTCTGCCCCAGTGTGTCCAGCATTCTGCCTCACTGTGTCCAGCATTCTGCCTCACTGTGTCCAGCATTTCGCCCCACTGTGTGTCCAGCATTCCGCCCCACTGTGTCCAGCATTCTGCCCCAATGTGTGTCCAGCATTCTGCCCCAATGTGTGTCCAGCATTCTGCCCCAATGTGTCCAGCATTCTGCCCCACTGTGTCCAGCATTCTGCCCCACTGTGTTCAGCATTCTGCCCCAATGTGTGTCCAGCATTCTGCCTCACTGTGTCCAGCATTCTGCCCCACTGTGTCCAGCATTCTGCCCCACTGTGTCCAGCATTCTGCCCCACTGTGTCCAGCATTCTGCCCCAATGTGTGTCCAGCATTCTGCCCCAATGTGTGTCCAGCATTCTGCCCCACTGTGTCCAGCATTCTGCCTCACTGTGTCCAGCATTCTGCCCCACTGTGTCCAGCATTCTGCCCCACTGTGTCCAGCATTCTGCCTCACTGTGTCCAGCATTCTGCCCCACTGTGTCCAGCATTCTGCCCCAATGTGTGTCCAGCATTCTGCCCCAATGTGTGTCCAGCATTCTGCCCCACTGTGTCCAGCATTCTGACCCACTGTGTCCAGCATTCTGCCCCAGTGTGTCCAGCATTCTGCCTCACTGTGTCCAGCATTCTGCCTCACTGTGTCCAGCATTCCGCCCCACTGTGTGTCCAGCATTCCGCCCCACTGTGTCCAGCATTCTGCCCCAATGTGTGTCCAGCATTCTGCCCCAATGTGTGTCCAGCATTCTGCCCCAATGTGTCCAGCATTCTGCCCCACTGTGTCCAGCATTCTGCCCCACTGTGTTCAGCATTCTGCCCCAATGTGTGTCCAGCATTCTGCCTCACTGTGTCCAGCATTCTGACCCACTGTGTCCAGCATTCTGCCCCACTGTGTCCAGCATTCTGCCTCACTGTGTCCAGCATTCTGCCCCACTGTGTCCAGCATTCTGCCCCAATGTGTGTCCAGCATTCTGCCCCAATGTGTGTCCAGCATTCTGCCCCACTGTGTCCAGCATTCTGCCTCACTGTGTCCAGCATTCTGCCCCACTGTGTCCAGCATTCTGCCCCACTGTGTCCAGCATTCTGCCTCACTGTGTCCAGCATTCTGCCCCACTGTGTCCAGCATTCTGCCCCAATGTGTGTCCAGCATTCTGCCCCAATGTGTGTCCAGCATTCTGCCTCACTGTGTCCAGCATTCTGCCCCACTGTGTCCAGCATTCTGACCCACTGTGTGTCCAGCATTCTGCCCCACTGTGTCCAGCATTCTGCCTCACTGTGTCCAGCATTCTGCCCCACTGTGTCCAGCATTCTGACCCACTGTGTGTCCAGCATTCTGCCCCACTGTGTCCAGCATTCTGCCCCACTGTGTCCAGCATTCTGACCCACTGTGTGTCCAGCAGTCTGCCCCAGTGTGTCCAGCATTCTGCCCCTGTGTGTCCAGCATCCTGCCCCCCGCGTCCCCCTAGATCGCCGCTCTCAAAGAAAAAAAAAAACACGAGTTCTTACCTGGCCGTGCTCCTGCGCCGGGAGAAGATCCCTCCAGGCTCCACACAGACGCACTTGCCGGGCCCGGCGGCTGACAATGACGTCAGACGCCGGCGAGTGCGCACTGCGGCCCTATTCAGCTGCCAGCCTCAGACTGGCTGGCGGCTGTTAACTATTGACGTGCGGGTGCGGGCCCCCACGTCAATAGTGTGCCGCAGCGCCTGCAGGGGGGGCCCGATGAGCAGATGAGATGGGGTCCAATGCGGGCCCCCTCTGTTCACCGGGCCCCATACGCCAGTCACGGCTGTAATGCCCTGATGGTGACCCTGACTATTGATGCTGTCGTTTAGAAATAGCGCCACTGTTACATGGGCTGTGCCCGGCCCTCACATCACTAATGGAGTAACCAGCTGAGAGTCTACCAGACATTGCCAGGGATGTAACAAGTAACCAGTAATTTGGTACTATGCCACTACCACCTGTAGTAACATGCAAACAGTAATGTCACAGTACATGGATAATGCTCACAGTGATGTCACAGTACATGGATAATGCTCACAGTGATGTCACAGTACATCTATAATGCACACAGTGATGTCACAGTACAGGGATAATAATGAAAGTGATGTCACAATAAAGGGATAATTATAAAATTGATGTCACAGTACAGGGATAATAGAAATTCTTAAAAAATAACATTTCACATTTGTCTACTTTACATCAGCACAATTTTTGAAACATATATTTTTTTTTAGGAAGTTACAAGGGTTAAAAATTGACCAGCGATTTCTCATTTTTCCAACAAAATTTACAAAACAATTTTTTTAGGGACCATCTCAGTTTCCACAATCAGTGATGGTTTGGGGAGCCATGTCATCTGCTGGTGTAGGTGCACTGTGTTTTATCAAGACCAAACTCAGTGCAGCCGTCTACCAGGAAATTTTAGAGCACTTAATGCTTCCCTCTGCCGACAAGCCTTTTGGAGATGGAAATTTCATTCTCCAGCAGGACTTGGCCCCTGTCTACACTGCCAAAAGTACCAATACCTGGTTTATAAGCAACAGTATCACTGTGCTTGATTGGCAGCAAACTCGCCTGACCTTAACCCCATAGAGAATCTATAGGATATTGTCAAGAGGAAGATGAGAGGCACCAGACCCAACAATGCAGACGAGCTGAAGGCTGCTATCAAAGCAACCTGGGCTTCCATAGCCCCTCAGCAGTGTCACAGGCTGATCACCTCCATGGCACGCCGCATTGATGCAGTAATTGATGCAAAAAGGGCGCCTACATTTCAGATTTTAAAATCATTTTTCAAGCTGGTGTTATAAAGTTTTCTAATTTACTGAGATAATGACTTTTGTGTTTTCATTGGCTGTAAGCCATAATCATCAACATTAGCAGAAATAAACAATTGGAATAGATCACTCTGTAATCTAATATATGAGTTTCATTATTGAAGAACTGAAAAAAATTAACTTTTTGATGATATTCTAATTTTGTGAGGAGCACCTGTACATAGGGATCTGTGACTATACGAGCCGGTCAGAATATAGATAGTGATTTACACCATACAATGTGATTCTACATCCAAGGTTTGATGCAATTTTGTATAATCTTTAGGCTAAAACAAAAATGGAACCTAAATAAGAGATTTCTGTCTCCTCTTTTTCTTGCATCCTTTCTTACTTTTAAGCTGCACATCTCCATGACTATCGATCTCTCTCGAACCTCCCATACACATGACCATTCGGCTGATTGATCAAGTGTTTTCAACATGGAGGGCGCTAAAAGCCGCTGCAGGACACTTCCGGAAGCGGAGAATCTTCCCTGAAAGCAAAAAAAATGGGCATTGATGTTCCTTTTGCCCTGTCCTTGACATCATTCCATTGGGGAAGAGTCGTGAGACATCAGATGGTGGTCGGCTGCTCCTGCCGAAATTGGTGGGTTCAACTTTCATTTAATGGGAATGGAGGCCTTTAGCTAAAAGTGAGACATGGAGCAAAGCTCAACCATTCTAGGGTAACCATATCATAGGCTACTTCTGTTCTCCTTTTGGCTATTTTCACATTCAGTTTTAGGCTTCTTTCGGTGGTTCCATCGGGGCTTACATCAGAAGCACTGGAAAACGTGATTTAGATGTTTGTGCTGGTGGGGCCATTGACTTTAACCCCTTCATGACATGAGCAGTACATGTACTGCTCAAATCGTGTCTCCCCCTTTGATGTGGGCTCCGGCGGTGAGCCTACATCAAAGTCGCGACATGTCAGCTGTTTTGTACAGCTGACATGTGCGCGCAATAGCGGCGGGTGAAATCGCTATTCACCCACCGCTATTAACCTGACAGACAGCGGCATTTAACTACCGCATCCGGCCGGGCGGCCGGATATGACGTCATCGCCGACCCCCGTCACATGATCGGGGGTCGGCGATGCATCAGGAAGGTAACCATAGAGGTCCTTGAGACCTCTATGGTTACTGATCACCGGTGGCTGTGAGCGCCCCCCTGTGGTCGGCGCTCACAGCACACCTCCATTTCTGCAACATAGCAGCGATCTGATGATCGCTGCTATGTAGCAGAGCCGATCAAGTGGTGCCAGCTTCTAGCCTCCCATGGAGGCTATTGAAGCAGGGCACAAGTAAAAAAAAAATGTTTTTAAAAATATGAAAAAAAATATAAAAAATATAAAAGTTTAAATCACCCCCCTTTCGCCCCATCCTAAATAAAACAATAAAAAAAAAACAAACCTACACGTATTTGGTATCGCCGTGTTCAGAATTGCCCGATCTATCAACTAAAAAAAAGCATTCACCTGATCGCTAAACTGCGTAGCGAGAAAAAAATCCGAAACGCCAGAATTACGTTTTTTGGTCGCTGCGACATTGCATTAAAATGCAATAACGGGCGAGCAAAAGAACGTATCTGCGCAAAAATGGTATCATTAAAAACATCAGCTCGGCACGCAAAAAATAAGCCCTCACCCGACCCCAGATCACGAAAAATGGAGACGCTACGGGTATCGGAAAATGGCACTTTTTTTTTTTAGCAAAGTTTGGAATTTTTTTCCACCACTTAGATAAAAAATAACCTAGACATGTTAGATGTCTATGAACTCGTAATGACCTAGAGAATCATAATGGAAGGTCAGTTTTAGCATTTAGTGAACCTAGCAAAAAAGCCAAACAAAAAACAAGTGTGGGATTGCACTTTTTTTGCAATTTCACCGCACTTGGAATTTTTTTCCCGTTTTCTAGTAAAAGACATGGTAAAACCAATGGTGTCTTTCAAAAGTACAACTTGTCCCGCAAAAAATAAGCCCTCACATGACCATATTGACGGAAAAATAAAAAAGTTATGGCTCAGGGAAGGAGGGGAGCGAAAAACGAAAACGCAAAAATGAAAAAGGGCCGCGACTTGAAGGGGTGATGCAGACGGAGTCATTATATGGTCCTTTCTGCAGTGTCCACCTATTTGAGGCCAGCACCAAAGTGCAGTCAAGCACATTTTGGTGCCCACTTCAAATAGGCGGGGATATGGTTGTAAACGATGTCCGATGGAGCATATAGTGATTCCGTATCCGTCATTAAAGTCAGCGGCCCCAACAGCGCCAAAGTCTGAATCCCGTTTTTCAGAGCTTAAAGTGAAAACCGAGAGTGAGCCATGGACAGTAGCCTAAAACACAATGTGAACTAAGCCTTAAAAATGGAGCATCCAGCCGCTAACATCCACATAGAACATAAAAGCAAGAATAAATTAAGTTAAAGAACTGCCCATTTTGAACCTGGTGATGAGTCCCCTTTAAGTTGCACGTTGCAGATTATTCATGATGTATACCAACATAGCCAAAACGGAGATGAGAATGGAGCCGAAGACTGGCCTTCAGATGATATCATTAGCCGTCTTCTATATGAACCAGTTTATAAGGTGGGAAATAACTAAACAAACCGGTCTTAAAGCGACCCAGATATTATTAATGACTCGTCGAGCCGAAGGCTGTCCATGGAGGACTGTTCTCTTAAAGGAACACTCCAGACAAAACGGATGCGCTGATTCAAGGAGCGTAAAATGCATTCACGCATTGTCGCTTGACCTTTGCATTAGGTATAGCATGGCGGATCTGTCGGCTTGGACTGTTCCTTTATGGATGACAAACTTTTTGTATTTCATCTAATTCTTTGCACTTGCATTAATGCAAAAAATTTTTTGGCAGCGATGATGCTTTGTGCATAAAGTGCAGGAGCCGGCATGGAACATTTAACGTCATAGAGACCGGTCCAGGAAACGGTTACATCTTTATTCCACAATGATCTAAGCTTTAACCGTTTTCTGACCTGGAGCTTAGGACTGAAAATGCTTCACTTAAATCGCAGGTTCTTTATTATCGCCCAGAGCGAAAGTAAAAATGTCTTGGCTGACAAGTTGTAAAGAAAAGTGAAGCTGTATAAGTGAACTTCTGCTTTCTACGGCTTTTTCCCCCCTAGGGGCGAAATTCATTTCTGCTTTAAAGTCCATACTTTCCTCTGGAATTTTCATTGCTTTCATAACTGAAAGGATTTTCCTCCTGTTGTCTGTGCCAGGTCTAAATCCCTGTGATCGCTGCAAAATGTGTCTGGTTTCTGAAAGCTGTTTGTACATAGAAAATCATAAGGTTACTGCTTGGTGCTGCAGTACATACCGGATGAGCTACCCAAAGTAAGATACGTATTTGGCCACGTCATGAGTATTCTCCAGTGTATACATCAGATGGAAGTCTCTGGCGTATGCCAGTGTATCGATATACAGAGGCATTCGTTGGCCCATGACTCCCATAGGTCGAGCATATGCCCCTCAAGACCGGATCAAGGCTTTGGATCCTGGGAACTGAGCCTCGATCAGTAAATTATCCCTCATCTTATGGATAAGAAATGACTTTTGACTATCGAAATATCCCTTTAAAGAGGGATCACAAGCTCAAAGTGTCTAGTTTTTTTTTTTAATTCCCGCGGATCCCCTGAGTATTCTGTTTGTTGTTTTTTAATAATCTGCCATACGGTTCCAGAGATATGGGCTTTTATATGTAATGCTAACTTTTATGATCTTTATCAAGGGGGTGTGGCTCAAAGTATTCTCTAGGGGGTGTGTCTCTAGGCTGCTCTGCATAAATACCCTGTGAGCCACTCCCCCTTTTAAAGGCCATAAAATTTAGCACTAAATTTAAATGCCCATATCTTTGAATCCGTAGGGTGGATTTTTAAAAAATAACAAACAGAATACTCAGGGGAGAAGCAGGAATAAAATAAGTTAAAGAACTGCCGAATTTGAACCTTGTGACGAGTCCCCTTTAAGTTGCACGTTGGAGAATATTTATGATGTATACCAACATAGCCAAAACGGAGATGAGAATGGAGCCGCAGCCTGGCCTTCAGATGATATCATTAGTCGTCTTCTATATGAACCAGTTTATAATAACTAAACAAACCGGTCTTAAAGCGACCCAGCTAAAAAAAAGTGCCTATAGTTAACTCGTGTCTCCTGACCCTCAACTCAGCAGCCTCATATATGTCTATAAGGTTTCTTTTACGCTTACCGTGATTTTGTAGCCCGTTTTTGCGGCCCCAATAGATTTCTATGGGGTCGCAAAAACGGGCCATATGCTGTATGGCCATGAAGGCCGTATTTACGGCCGTGAAAAAATATGCTCGATCTTTTTCACGACTTACGGACACGGCCCCCATTGAAAATCAATGGGGCCGCAAAAACAATGGAAGCTTGTTTTTGCGGTGCACCGTGACTTCCGGTTTTGCGGAAAGCCATTTTTTTCCAATACTTTTTCCATAGTATTGGAAACCCGAAAAACAGCGACCCGCGAGTTTTTTGTGGTCCATTATTGCGGCAGACTGTGAAAATTGCGGCGATACGGCCTTCAAAAAAGGCCGGCAATAACGGGCCGCAAAAAACCCGATAAGTGTAAAAGAAGCCTAAGGCTGCTCAAAAAATGGTAATTACGGCACCCCTGTGGTGGGTGCCCAAGTAGGATCCTATCCCATGTAAATCTTGTAGAAAGCTTGTGCTTCTGATCCTGAGCGTTCGTTTCGGCCCGTAACCCTGTGCACACTGCAATCTATCTGACTGATGAAGGTCATTGTAGGACCGAAACGTTTCTTTATTTTTGGATTGTCTGCACAAAATAAAATGATCTGCTTACAGCATTTAACTGAGTGCCAAGTTTTCTATACGGCTGCTCAGACCAAGACAAATGGGTGTTAGAAATGCATGCACGTTAGAATACATTCTCACTGGAGGATTATCGGGAACAAGCCTTCCCGATAATTGTGCAGTCTACACATCACCCGACAAATGAGCAAAATACTTGTTTAGTGGATAAAATTATTAAAAAATCATCATTATTGCTTTAAAATCATCACATATTTCGTAAACAGGACGTGCTGTCGAGTACAATAGTGTTCTATGTGCACAGGACGATCTTGTTAACAATCGTTCTGTGCACATGGAAGTGCGCTCAGACTGAACAGGCTAGTAAATAACTGCCGATCAGTCTTTATATAGTCGTTTATGAGTCAGCTAGTACCTTTACACTCTTGCCCGGACTACAGCTATCCCTCCGTGACCCCATAAGCGTGCATTCTTAGACGAGCATTTTTATTTTCATGTGAAGGGAGGTGAACTAGCAGTAGACACAAGTTTATCCTACGGGGATATACAGTGGCTCCATTTTACACATTGTGCAACTTTTTTACTACCATATATAACTCACTGAGCCATGTTTGAGATTGCAGCGCAGTAATTGATGTGGTCGTAAAAGCGATTCTCCAGAAATATATAAACTAGGAAGCAGAGCACTAAACATAATAAACCAAGATCTAGAATCCCGAGGCAGCCGGGCAACTGTTCATTTTCCTTGTCTCTCTTGATTAGTGCCCCAATACAAACACAGTCCTCGAGATCAGTAAACAGGGGTTTTAAAGGGGGTTTTCCCGGATTTAAAATCGGTCATCAAAATCAGATTGCTGGGGGTCCGTAACCCAGCAATCCACCAACTAGCAATTACTCCTTCAAGGATTCTTATAAAAATCATGTTATCCCTGACCCCCAGGACCCCCAGCAATTATATAAAATGGAGTCTGCACAGCCCCACCTTGAATAGAGGACAAGTGCGCATGCGTGACCTCCATATCATTCATTGTCTATGGGACTGTCGGAGGAAGCCAAGTAGAGAGTACAGGTATTTCCTGAAGTCCTATTGACAATGAATGGAGAGTACCTCTTCTCCATTCAATATGGGAGCTGTGTCTCGGAGGTTTGCAAACCCATTTTTGGAGTCAATAGGGGTCCCACACATTGGATAGGGAGTAACAGCAGTTTTGGTAAAACCTTATTAAATAGTGTTTTAAGCCTTCACTGACAGTGCAGGTATAGTAAACATATCCCTAATGGTTTGTCAGGCCATTGACTGACTGGGTATTGAACTGTAGACTGCATATGTTTGTCACTTTTTGAAAGAATTACCACTTAAAGGGATGATTTTGCTAATTAAGTTAGTAGTATGGCTGTATAGGCTGTGGAAAAGCAATAAAAATGAGACCTATCTTGTAGTAATCCGATGTGCCAGGGCTGAGAAATAGAACTTTGAAGCCAAATGCAGATTAGTCTGGGAGTGCATGAGGGCGTGTCCATGCACTGAGGATTCTGGATATAGCTACACGCCCCAATGCCCTTGAATTCCAATTTTCAGCTGGCTTCAAAGTTTAATTTTTCAGCATTGGAACATCAGATTACTATAAGACAGATATAATTTATATTACTGTTCTAGAACCTGCTTCAAAACAGTGCTTACAAGTGCAATAGAAAAGAGCTTGTAAGCACTGTGCCTCTTCTGCTGTCTAGCAGCGGTGGTCGGTCTCCAAGACAAAGAGATATAAAGATGTGTTAATAAAGAAGTGTTAATATCTCAAGAATGGTTGAAAATTTTAATAGTCAGTAAATTGCAAATTTGCTTGTTTTTACAAGCACTATCCAACAATATCTATAAAAATGGGAATAACCCTTTAAGAGCTTGTTCATATCACTGGGTATACGTATGTATAGGAGCATCTTCTAAAGCATTCTTTATAGTGTGATGCCATCCATTGCTCATCACATTGGGATCACTGCACTGGCCGGCTCCTATGATTTACTTTTGGAAACCTCACATGAATGGTCTTTGCCGGAAGCAGAATTTTTACAGTGAGAAAATAAAAAATTGATTTGATTTAATGAGTGCTTTGGTTTGAAAAGAGCTGTAAACAAAATGAATGCCCCAGATCTTATGAGTCCCATTCAGTAAAGGCTTCTTACATAATTATCATTACATGCTCACAAAACATTCTGTTCTGGATCATCCAAATCAGCTCTGTTCAAAAATTAAGGTATAATTACAGAAATTAGAGAATCTTAAAAAAAAAATGCAACGAAGAACAGTACTGAACTTCAGTTACTGAAAGCGAGAGTCCCCGAATTATTCCTTGGCACATCGTACACTTTGTGTTTGCCGCAATTACTTGACTGCTGGCTTTGTGACCAGCAAAGATTTTCATAACAGAACAAGGAAACCTAAGGAAAATCTAATTTCCGTCAATTTCCCCTCCGGTGGGCGTATGATGTTGTTTTCTGACAGCGTGTCTGCCGCTCCATAAACAGAACGCTGCCTGCTATAAACAGACTTGGAGGGCAAAACCCTGCTCATAAAGTGAGGCATACTCACAGTAGGGAGTCTCAGCTATGTATGCTCATGTTTGATAAAAAGGTCCCCCAACGAGAAACTGATCACAGTATGTCCTGCCTTTGTGATCTTGAGCAATCGGCTTGTCACGCTGCTGCAATGCAGGTAGGTGCAGGCTCCACTGGATGGCAGTAGAGGGGAAGCAGGACTGCACCTAAACAGACCTGACCTGCAGTGAAGCAGTGAGGCCACCACTGGTGGCAGCAGATTAGTCTAACAAGCCGGGTCAAATCATAAACTGTAGCACAGTACCAAAGGAATAAGCAAACTCACGGTCAGAGACAAGCCAGGGAGTCAGTAACGGTCAGAAGCGAATAAGACAAAAGACAGAAGCAGGTCAGGATACAAGCCAATTCAAAACCAGGGAGTCAGCACACTAATGAGAAACACAGGCTTAAAACCCAGTCTGGATCATGATACAACTATTGTGAACTTGGTGGTACAGGTCCCAGCCCACCCCATACACACTAGATGAAAGTTGTCCGAACCCGCGATTTCTGTTGGATCAACTACCTATCTCATGTGTACTGGAGCCCCCCAACTCTCCCCCTACAGATCATGTTGGGAGAGAGAAGGATCGGGCAGATAGATCTTTAAACAACTGATCCTTTTGATTTTTTGGGGGGAGATGAGACTTTCTCTTGTCTCCCCATTGAAGACTCATTTCTTCAAGTGCTCCAAGTGCTTCTGCTTATTATTATTATTCTATCATTCCGTGTAAATCGGGCCACACTGATGACGTTTTTTCATAGACTTGTCGATTTTGATTCGAGCCTTGGACTGATAAACGGGACCTCATTGTTTCTGGTAGGATGACATCCCGTTCAGTAGTCACTTGATCAATCAGTGGAATTAGGGGTCAGGTGACTGAATGGAGGACACATCAGCACGTCTGGTATGATACAGACCACTCGAGAGGCAGCATCTGGGGAATAGAGTGGTCAGCAAGACTTAGTTCTTTATTTTGTAATAATCCATTTGCTCTGGCAAAAAGTCGTGGGAAATCCCATTAATGGGGGACCTCTTCTATTCGGTTTCCTTAATTAATGTCTTTTTAAGCAAAATGTGTAAGTGTGAATTGGAATATACAAGTTTAGGTCTCTTTGCTTTAGTGCGGAAAAGAAAAATCAGGTTGAACGATCACACTACAGTAAGGAAATCGGGGTACACGAGGAAGGAGTTTGCTGAACTATTACTATTGTAGGTGAATTCTTGGAGCAGAAATCCTAGAGATTTAGAGTCCTTGACCTCTGCACCATTGGTTGCTGCTGTGTTTGCTTATCACGTGTACATGTGCCAATGTATACTGGTAACACTTAGGATACAGTGATGATTATTACACTTGCAAATGATGTGTTGACTTTTGCTTTGATGGAAAGTTGTAAGTCATTGTGAAGACTGATCATGTACAATCACATTGGTGCTATATAGCAACAGCAATTGAGCATTTGTTTCATTTATTTGTTTTACTCTCTTATATAGCGCCATTAATTCCACAGCGCTTTACAGACATTATCGACACTGTCCCCATTGGGGCTCACAATCTAGATTTCCCATCAGTATGGAGGAAACACAGAAAAATACGGGGAGAACAAACAAACTCCTTGCAGATGTTGTCCTTGGTTGGATTTGAACCCAGGACCCAAGTGCTGCATGGTTGCAGTGCTAACCACTGAGCCACCATGCTGAACCGGAGCATTTTCCAATAGTCACAATGGCTCTGATGACAAATCCCACAATTACATGTTAAAAAAATGGGGCGTTAAAGGCACATTGCAGCGCTGGGGTCCCTGGTGCAAATCCCATCAAGGACAACATCTGCAAGGAGTTTGTATGTTCTCCCCATATTTGCGTGTTTTCTCCAGTTTCCTCCCACACAACAAAGACATAGTGATAGGGAATGTAGATTGTGAGCCCCAATGGGGACAGTGATGATGATGTCTGTAAAGTGCTGCGGAATAAGAAAGCGCTATATAAGCAATGTATAATAATAATAACCCGCCAATATAGATTGTTTCAGAAATTCAGTCCTGGCAATTGAAATCACACAGGCCCATGTTGTCCCCGTCCCCATGAACCAGATGGGATATATCACTAATATTACCCTGGATGGAGGAAGGGAAGATTTTCTACAAGACCAATATTTCTAATGATACTCATGACCTGCTGGGGTAAGTGACGGAGTCAGTGACTTTGTGCTCCATCACAACGCTTAACAGTATGGGCGTCTTGAAAATATCGATTCTGTTAACAACGTGGCAGACATGGCAGCCCATGACCAGACAGGCCCTTCTGGCATTTGCCAGAATTGCCAGATGGCCAGTCCGGCCCTGAACTTACCCTATTGGTATGTTCACACGATGCTCAGCACTCTGAAACCGCTCCAAACAATCGTTCTATTCATTTCTGTGTAAAAGCCACTTGCTGTTCATATGTTCAGTCTTTTGAGCGTCTTTTAACTGCCTCAGGTTTCCAAAAACGCCAAACGGTTAAAATAAATGAGCTGACTAGTGATTAGCGAACGTGCTTGGATAAGGTGTTATCTATGCATGCTCAGGTGCTAACCGAGTGTCTTTGTTGTGCTCAAAAATTATATGTTCGAGTCCCCGCGGCTGCATCTCTCGCGGCTGTTCGACAGCCAAAACACTTGCAACAATTGCCTGTTTGTGCATGCACAGGAATAGAAATGGATGGTGCATGCCCAAGATTTCAGCTCGTGTCAACAAAAACTGCAGTGAGGCTTTAGCCAGAGTTATTTGAGGATAACTGGAGGACTTTCAAGGGTTGGGGACAATTAAAGAGCGCTTTCCAGATCATTTGCATAATCGCCAAAGTTGACTTTCTGTCCAATACTGGGTCATCCAACAGCAAAGCTCCGTGCACTGCTTAGTGGATGCTCCCAGGTCCAACTCCCTTGAATAGGAGCTAAGTTGCAGTACCTGAGAGTGACCACTATACAATGTACGGCGCTGTGCTCTTCTGACTCTTTATACTGGCTACTTCTGTCCAGAACTGATGCTGATCGGCAGTGGTACCGGGGGTCGGACTTCCATCATTCTCATATTGATGACCTATCCTAATTACTTTGTGGGTTATTTTTATCTTTCTATTCCTGCTCAAAAAAATGGTAATAAAAATAATGGGATTCTCAAAAACTTTAAAAGCCCCTCTCTCTGATCAAACCCATTGCCCCCTGTCCCCTTGAGAAACCACTGGGAATTCAACAGGAAAAGTGCAAACACATCATCAGTAAATGCCCCGGTAATTACAGGTATTGCTAAAATACAGATAACTCATGCCCAAGGGAGCAAATACAGCCCTAAAGCTTTGTTAATGGGATCCCTGAATTACAAAAACACCAATTACTCTAGAATCCCCCCTCTCCTCTTAAGAGAATTTGCAATTCTATAGACCTCTGACAGAGGGCACTTTGTGGAGTAGTGATACTGATTAATGGGTATAATGTCAGGACGACCCCCCAGTCTCAGGCTGAGTGACTCATTTCATTAACATGGCTAAGTCCTATTTGTGTCTTATGTAAAGCAGCAGAGTACAAAAAAGTCATCACTCCTTCCCCATACTACAGCCATAGAGAAACTGACTTGCAAGATACATGAGCGAGAAAATGGAGTTTCATTAATAATAAATATCTGACTGGTTTCAAGTGATGTTATAAAAAATATACTTCATTATTAGTTATACCTCACTGTACAGTATACAACCTATTAAAGGGAACCTGTCACCCCGTTTTTTGAGATTGAGCTATAAATACTGTTAAATAGGGCCTGCGCTGTGTGTTCCTATAGTGTATGTAGTGTACCCCGATTCCCTATGTATGCTGAGAAATAACTTACCAAAGTCGCCGTTTTCGCCTGTCAATCAGGCTGGTCAGGTCGGGAGGGCGTGGTGACATCGCTGGTTCTTCCTCAGCTTTACGTTGGTGGCGTAGTGGCGTAGTGGTGAACAAGCAGCGCGCGATCTGCGCTGTAATCCCTTGCATCGGTGGGGTCGGCCATCTTCCTGGGGCCGCGCGTGCGCAGATCGAGTGCTCTGCTGCACGGGGCTTCAGGAAAATGGCCGCGGGATGCCGCGCGTGCGCATTAGAGATCGCGGCGGCCATTTTCCCAAAGCCGAGATGCAAACTCGGCTTTGGGAAAATGGCCGCCGCGATCTCTAATGCGCACGCGCGGCATCCCGCGGCCATTTTCCTGAAGCCCCGTGCAGCAGAGCACTCGATCTGCGCACGCGCGGCCCCAGGAAGATGGCCGCCCCCACCGATGCAAGGGATTACAGCGCAGATCGCGCGCTGCTTGTTCACCACTACGCCACTACGCCACCAACGTAAAGCTGAGGAAGAACCAGCGATGTCACCACGCCCTCCCGACCTGACCAGCCTGATTGACAGGCGAAAACGGCGACTTTGGTAAGTTATTTCTCAGCATACATAGGGAATCGGGGTACACTACATACACTATAGGAACACACAGCGCAGGCCCTATTTAACAGTATTTATAGCTCAATCTCAAAAAACGGGGTGACAGGTTCCCTTTAATATTCTTTGGTGCCCCAATCATCTCTCTCCTGGTTCCGGGTTTGGCAGCTCCTATTCCTGAATGTCATCATCACTGTTTACACAGGATAATGTGCTGCATAGGACAGTGAGTTTAAAGAAGCCCTCCTCCTCCTCCTTCTATCAAAATTTGTATCATCTTAATACACTGCTCAAAAAAATAAAGGGAACACTAAAATCCCACATTCTAGATATCTCTGAATGAAATATTCTAGTTGCAATTTTTATTCATTGCATAGTGGAATATGTTCAGAACAATAAAACATAACAATTAACAATGCAACTCAAAATGAATATCCCATGGAGGTCTGGATTTGGAATGATACTCAAAATCAAAGTGGAAAATAAAATTACAGGCTGATCCAACTTCAGTGGAAATGCCTCATGACGAGGAAATGATGCTCAGTAGTGTGTGTGGCCTCCACGTGCCTGTATGACCTCCGTACAATGACTGGGCATGCTCCTGATGAGGTGGCGAATGGTCTCCTGAGGGATCTCCTCCCAGACCTGGACTAAAGCATCCGCCAACTCCTGGACAGTCTGTGGTGCAACGTGACGTTGGTGGATGGAGCGAGACATGATGTCCCAGATGTGCTCAATCGGATTCAGGTATGGGGAATGGGCGGGCCAGTCCATAGCTTCAATGCCTTCATCTTGCAGGAACTGCTGATACACTCCAGGCACATGAGGTCTGGCATTGTCCTGCATTAGGAGGAACCCAGGGCCAACCGCACCAGCATATGGTCAAACAAGGGGTCCGATGATCTCATCTCGGTACCTAATGGCAGTCAGGCTACCTCTGGCGAGCACATGGAGGGCTGTACGGCCCTCCAAAGAAATGCCACCCCACACCATTACTGACCCACTGCCAATCCGGTCATGCTGAAGGATGTTGCAGGCAGCAGATCGCTCTCCACTGCATCTCCAGACTCTGTCACGTCTGTCACATGTACTCAGTGTGAACCTGCTTTCATCTGTGAAGAGCACAGGGCGCCAGTGGCGAGTTTGCCAATCCCGGTGTACTGTGGCAAATGCCAAGCATCCTGCACAGTGTTGGGCTGTGAGCACAACCCCCATCGGTGGACGTCGGGCACTCATACCATCCTCATGGAGTCGGTTTTGAACCGTTTGTGCAGACACATGCACATTTGTGGCCTGCTGGAGGTCATTTTGCAGGGCTCTGGCAGTGCTCCTCCTGTTCCTCCTTGCACGAAGGTGCAGGTAGCAGTCCTGCTGCTGAGTTGTTGCCCTCCTACGGCCCCCTCAAATCTCCTGGTAGCACCTCCAGCCTCTGGACACTACGCTGACAGACACAGCAAACCTTCTTGCCACAGCTCGCATTGATGTGCCATCCTGGATGAGCTTCACTACCTAATCCAATTGTGTGGTTTGTAGAGTCAGTCTCATGCTACCACGAGTGTGAAAGCACAACCAACATTCAAAAGTGACCAAAACATCAGCCAAAAAGCATTGGTACTGAGACGTGGTCTGTGGTCCCCACCTGCAGAATCACTCCTTTATTGAGGGTGTCTTGATAATTGCCAATAATTTCCATCTGTTGTCTATTCCATTTGCACAACAGCATGTGAAAGTCATTGTCAATCAGTGTTGCTTCCTAAGTGGACAGTTTGATTTCACAGAAGTTTGATTTACTTGGAGTTATATTCTGTTGTTTAAGTGTTCCCTTTATTTTTTGAGCAGTGTATATTGCAATATCATATCACATGATGTCATAGATTTGATGGAAAAGAGAAGAATTAGCTGGGTAGAAAGGCAAAATTAGCAATTGTAAGTACACAGCACTATATAATATGATGCAATATATTAAGAGATAAAAACATGGATGAGAGTGCTATTTTAATGTCAACCTGAACGGCTGCGGACGGCTCATGTAAATGGGCCATTAGTCTTCCATTAGTCTTCCAAATATAGTACACCTAAAGAGCATCATGTATGATTTACATAGTACTTTCCTCCATTGACTTTAGTGGATGAGCAGTACAATTGTGCTTTCCCATAAAACTGGTTTTCCTACAGCGGTTTCTTTATAGAAGAAAAAAAAAAAAAAAAAAAAAAAAAAACAGCAACTGGATCAAAAAGCAAACCTGACAGTCATGGCTTTGGCGTCAAACTGCTATAATACAGCAATATAATAATATAACTATTACGACCGCAATAGCCAGAGTCCCGTTGATCCCTGGAACTTACTGGACACCTACTGTTATGAGAAGTTCAAGGGACTCACTGGATGAGGTGGATCCTCTAAGAACAAGGTCCAGATGGGCACATGGACCACGGGTGTTGGTGCAGCAGGTCGGTTAGTAGAGGGACTGGAAGCCATAGGTAAACAAGTGGAATGCTGGGAACCGCAGGCAGGCGAAGGACATCAGGAAATTGGAGGCAAACAGAAAACTTAAGGGAACCGCCGGCAAGCAGGTGGAGGATGTCAGAAACCCGCAGGAAAGCAGAGGATGCCAGAAAATTTCAGGCAAGCAGGCACAGCTCAGAAATCCGCAGGCAGGCAGAGGGCATCAGAATATTGCAGGCAAGCAAAGGATGCAAAACACCATAGACAAGGAGGCGGAGCGCAGGAATCTGCAGGCAGGCGGAAGACATCAGGAAGCCACAGGCAAGCAGGAAGAGTGCAGGAAACCACAGGCAGGTAGCAGATAACACTCTGGAGAAATCAAGCAAGCAATGGATGCCAGAAAACCACAGGCAAGCAGGTGGAGCGCAGGAATTTGCAGGCAGAGGGCATCAGAAACTGCAAGCAAGTAGATGATGCCAGAAAACCACAGGCAAGCAAGCGGAGCGCAGGAATCCACAGACAGGCTGAGGACGTCAGGAAACTGTAGACAAGCAGGTGGAGTGCAGGAAACAACAGGCAGGTAGCAGCTAACACTCTAGAGTAACAGGTAAGTCAGCAACCAAGAAAGCCACATACTGCCAGGAAGACAATCTGAAAACCACAGGTGGACCCAGAGAAAAGGCCCAGGAGACTCGAGGACAGGTACTGGACAGAACTCCGGAATCACTAGAAGCTGCAGACAAGTAGGTAGAGGTACTAGAAGCTGCTGGTCTACAGGAGACGTCCTGCAGCCGGGTTGCTGTACACACACAAACTGCAAGTCTAGTCTGAGATTGAGTCAATACCAAGGCCTGGGGATGTGTCTTAGAAGCCCTAAAATAGGCTTAGTCAGTTCATCACACAGAAGTATGCCAGGCCACCTGCAAAGCTCGAGTGGAAAACCAAAAATTTCAACGGGCCGGGGCAGATGGAGTCCAGACCAGGGACAGATGTGTAACACCTACAGAAGGTTAAAACTGAACATGTGGCAAGATCTATACTTTCAAGTATATTTTCAGAACTGTCACATGTATATATTCATAATAGCTATTTCTGACCATAATATTTCTTGTAGTTTCAACAATTTATCCCTCTATATCATAACTTGCAATTGACTCTGAGACGGGGAAAGGAAACTAGATGCTATGATGTCTCCCACATACAACAGAGGACACGGAGTGATTCCCGATTCTCTTTCCTTATTTAGCACACAGGCAAAAGCAGCAGGAGCATGAGGACATTATACAGCAGCACTGAGCTGTGTAGATGTGAATCCAGGTATGAAGGAAAAGACTTGTTAGAAAGCTCAGCACAATCTTTTTGTGTCTCTTCCGCTTTATTCCCCACTCTGCTCCTCATTTCTCCACTCCCTCTTCTGTAGAGTGTAATAGGCGGTGTAACAAGACACCTCACTATGCTGACAGTCCGTCTTGCCTTGAGCAATAGGAGTTCAGCTGATTTATTTTTTTCAAAGTGAAATATAAGTTCAAGGGGGAAGGGAAGAAGTGACTCATAAGTGGATAACATAGCAGATTTCTCTGATAAGACATATTACAAAGTTTCTTATATTATTTTTTTCTATTGATTTATGCAAAGTTTGTGGAAAGTGCAGTTCTCGTTTAAGCCCCCAAACCAAGATTCAGTTTTGCGTTACAAAGACTCATGCTCCTCAGGGCTTGATAATATCTTAATGTGGATTAGATTTCTTTTACTGAAGAAGCTATGTGGGCTTCTCCAGCAATCGAGGCCGTTTTTACAACTGTCTTTCATAGAGAAAATAGAAAAGGATGTAAAAACCTGCCCAACAGGTATCTGTTAATGAAGCCAAAAATTGGATAGGGAATTGGAAAACCTGCCCAGCCTGGAAATGTGAAAATAAAGCTCGTTGCTCGTTTTGGTCCTGTATTAGGAAATTATGAAGATTCAAAGAACTGGGGCAAAAATGAATTTTTTATCACCTTTAATTTTGGATAGAAATTATTTGAATGAGAAATAAAGACTTTACTCACATGAACAGATATCTGCCTGACATTTGTAATGGAAGCAGCATCGGACGAAAGACGGGCGATCCCATGTATTGTTATTATAAGGCTACGTTCACACCTGTTGAGTTGACATTCGTTTTTTTTGTTCTATTTTTAGGAAAAGACAAAAAAAAATTAATGCCAAAAATGGATCTGCTACATAACTGATGCAAATGGAAGCAGGAAGATCCCATTGATTATTATGGGGTCTGTCTTGGTTCTGTTACATGTTCATTTTTTAGGAAAGGAAGAAAAAGCTCAACAGCGAGAACTTCTGGCTTTTATCAGACTTCCGCTGTACCCCAAAATAATTAGTGAGATTCCCCCCACTTCCATTTGCACCGGTTATGCCACAGATCTGTTCTCGACATTAAAGCCATTTGTTACAAAAAATTGGAACCAACAAACGGGATGACAAAAAGTCAAGTGTGAACATTGCCTAACATGTAATTGTAACTCTTCTAATCGTTAGTGACTTGCCTAAAAATTGGCATTGGGTGTTTATTTCTGCATTTTATCCGTCCATGTAAAGATCACCATAAGAAAAGCGTAGAAAGACATTAGCTAAGATTAGAAAGGATCAGAAATAGAAATGGGGAAAAAGAATTTAGTGAGATGAAAGAGGAATACACAGACAAACAGCAAAGCACAATATATAGAGGACAATGAAAGAAGGGTATAAGGATGAGATAGAAGCAGAGAGATGGAGGTATATAAAGGAACGAGACAAGGAAACATAGGAAGAGACAGAAAAAAGAGTAGAGAAAACGAGAGACACAGTAAAGGTATAATGAGAGCAGTGAGATATGGGAGGAGACTGTAAAGGTGGCTCAGTGGTTAGCAATGTTGTTTTGCTTATCTAAGCAATGCATAATAATAATAATAATAATAACAAGAAAAGAGAGAGGGAAAGAGACAGTAGAGGCATGGACCAGGCAAAGAGAGAGGAAAAGAGACAGATAGTGGAGGCATGGACCAGGCAAAGAGAGAGGAAAAGAGACAGATAGTGGAGGCATGGACCAGGCAAAGAGAGAGGAAAAGAGACAGATAGTAGAGGTATATACCAAGAAAAGAGAGGGAAAGAGACAGATAGTAGAGGTATGTACCAAGAAAAGAAAGGGAAAGAGACAGATAGTAGAGGTATATACCAAGAAAAGAGAGGGAAAGAGACAGATAGTAGAGGTATATGCCAAGAAAAGAGAGGGAAAGAGACAGATAGTAGAGGTATAGACCAAGAAAAGAGAGGGAAAGAGACAGATAGTAGAGGTATAGACCAAGAAAAGAGAGGGAAAGAGACAGATAGTAGAGGTATAGACCAAGAAAAGAGAGGGAAAGAGACAGATAGTAGAGGTATAGACCAAGAAAAGAGAGGGAAAGAGACAGATAGTAGAGGTATAGACCAAGAAAAGAGAGGGAAAGAGACAGATAGTAGAGGTATAGACCAAGAAAAGAGAGGGAAAGAGACAGATAGTAGAGGTATAGACCAAGAAAAGAGAGGGAAAGAGACAGATAGTAGAGGTATATACCAAGAAAAGAGAGAGGAAAGAGACAGATAGTAGAGGTATATACCAAGAAAAGAGATGGAAAGAGACAGATAGTAGAGGTATAGACCAAGAAAAGAGAGAGGAAAGAGACAGATAGTAGAGGTATATACCAAGAAAAGAGAGGGAAAGAGACAGATAGTAGAGGTATAGACCAAGAAAAGAGAGGGAAAGAGACAGATAGTAGAGGTATAGACCAAGAAAAGAGAGGGAAAGAGACAGATAGTAGAGGTATAGACCAAGAAAAGAGAGGGAAAGAGACAGATAGTAGAGGTATAGACCAAGAAAAGAGAGGGAAAGAGACAGATAGTAGATGTATATACCAAAAAGAGAGGGAAAGAGACAGATAGTAGAGGTATATACCAAGAAAAGAGAGGGAAAGAGACAGATAGTAGAGGTATATACCAAGAAAAGAGAGAGGAAAGAGACAGATAGTAGAGGTATATACCAAGAAAAGAGAGGGAAAGAGACAGATAGTAGAGGTATAGACCAAGAAAAGAGAGGGAAAGAGACAGATAGTAGAGGTATAGACCAAGAAAAGAGAGGGAAAGAGACAGATAGTAGAGGTATAGACCAAGAAAAGAGAGAGGGAAGGAGACAAATAGTATAAATATAGACCAAGCACAGAGAGAAAGAAAGAGACAGATAGTAGAGGTATAGACCAAACAAAGAGAGGGAAAGAGACAGATAGCGGAGGTATAGACCAAGAAAAGGGAGAGGGAAGGAGACAAATAGTAGAAATACAGACCAAGCAAAGAGAGAGGGAAAGAGGCAGATAGTAGAGGTATAGACCAAACAAAGAGAGGGAAAGAGACAGATAGTAGATGTATATACCAAAAAGAGAGGGAAAGAGACAGATAGTAGATGTATATACCAAAAAGAGAGGGAAAGAGACAGATAGTAGAGGTGTATACCAAAAAGAGAGGGAGACAGATAGTAGAGGTATAGACCAACCAAGCAATTAATGAAGGGTCCAGACAGTGAAAGTCATATACCAAGTAATTAGGAGAGGGGACCAGAAAAACACAGAGCAATAAAGGGCAGAGCCATAAAGGGGGGTTCTGTAGAATTGAGACAGGAATAGAGAGCAAAGAGAGAGTGATGGGGGAGAGACTGTCACACAGTGAGACAAAGATGTGCTTAGACTATAAAGCAATGATTCGAAGAGGGTAGGAGAAGAGGCTGCTCTCAGTGATCGGCAGTGGGTGCAGGCGCAGGTTGCGGTGATGTGCTGCTCTCAGTGATCGGCAGTGGGTGCAGGCGCAGGTTGATGTGCTGCTCTCAGTGATGGGCAGTGGGTGCAGGTGCAGGTTGTGTTGATGTGCTGCTCTCAGTGATCGGCAGTGGGTGCAGGCGCAGGTTGATGTGCTGCTCTCAGTGATGGGCAGTGGGTGCAGGTGCAGGTTGTGGTGATGTGCTGCTCTCAGTGATCGGCAGTGGGTGCAGGCGCAGGTTGCGGTGATGTGCTGCTCTCAGTGATGGGCAGTGGGTGCAGGCGCAGGTTGATGTGCTGCTCTCAGTGATGGGCAGTGGGTGCAGGCGCAGGTTGATGTGCTGCTCTCAGTGATGGGCAGTGGGTGCAGGCGCAGGTTGATGTGCTGCTCTCAGTGATGGGCAGTGGGTGCAGGTGCAGGTTGTGTTGATGTGCTGCTCTCAGTGACCGGCAGTGGGTGCAGGCGCAGGTTGTGGTGATGTGCTGCTCTCAGTGATCGGCAGTGGGTGCAGGCGCAGGTTGTGGTGATGTGCTGCTCTCAGTGATCGGCAGTGGGTGCAGGCGCAGGTTGCGGTGATGTGCTGCTCTCAGTGATCGGCAGTGGGTGCAGGCGCAGGTTGATGTGCTGCTCTCAGTGATGGGCAGTGGGTGCAGGTGCAGGTTGTGTTGATGTGCTGCTCTCAGTGATCGGCAGTGGGTGCAGGCGCAGGTTGATGTGCTGCTCTCAGTGATGGGCAGTGGGTGCAGGTGCAGGTTGTGGTGATGTGCTGCTCTCAGTGATCGGCAGTGGGTGCAGGCGCAGGTTGTGGTGATGTGCTGCTCTCAGTGATCGGCAGTGGGTGCAGGCGCAGGTTGTGGTGATGTGCTGCTCTCAGTGATCGGCAGTGGGTGCAGGCGCAGGTTGATGTGCTGCTCTCAGTGACCGGCAGTGGGTGCAGGCGCAGGTTGATGTGCTGCTCTCAGTGACCGGCAGTGGGTGCAGGCGCAGGTTGATGTGCTGCTCTCAGTGACCGGCAGTGGGTGCAGGTGCAGGTTGTGTTGATGTGCTGCTCTCAGTGATCGGCAGTGGGTGCAGGCGCAGGTTGATGTGCTGCTCTCAGTGATGGGCAGTGGGTGCAGGTGCAGGTTGATGTGCTGCTCTCAGTGATGGGCAGTGGGTGCAGGCGCAGGTTGATGTGCTGCTCTCAGTGATGGGCAGTGGGTGCAGGTGCAGGTTGTGTTGATGTGCTGCTCTCAGTGACCGGCAGTGGGTGCAGGCGCAGGTTGTGGTGATGTGCTGCTCTCAGTGATCGGCAGTGGGTGCAGGCGCAGGTTGTGGTGATGTGCTGCTCTCAGTGATCAGCAGTGGGTGCAGGCGCAGGTTGCGGTGATGTGCTGCTCTCAGTGATCGGCAGTGGGTGCAGGCGCAGGTTGTGTTGATGTGCTGCTCTCAGTGATCGGCAGTGGGTGCAGGCGCAGGTTGTAGTGATGTGCTGCTCTCAGTGATCGGCAGTGGGTGCAGGCGCAGGTTGTGGTGATGTGCTGCTCTCAGTGACCGGCAGTGGGTGCAGGCGCAGGTTGTGTTGATGTGCTGCTCTCAGTGATCGGCAGTGGGTGCAGGCGCAGGTTGTGGTGATGTGCTGCTCTCAGTGATCGGCAGTGGGTGCAGGCGCAGGTTGTGGTGATGTGCTGCTCTCAGTGATGGGCAGTGGGTGCAGGTGCAGGTTGATGTGCTGCTCTCAGTGACCGGCAGTGGGTGCAGGCGCAGGTTGTGTTGATGTGCTGCTCTCAGTGATCGGCAGTGGGTGCAGGTTGTGGTGATGTGCTGCTCTCAGTGATCGGCAGTGGGTGCAGGCGCAGGTTGATGTGCTGCTCTCAGTGACCGGCAGTGGGTGCAGGCGCAGGTTGATGTGCTGCTCTCAGTGATCGGCAGTGGGTGCAGGCGCAAGTTGATGTGCTGCTCTCAGTGATCGGCAGTGGGTGCAGGCGCAGGTTGATGTGCTGCTCTCAGTGATGGGCAGTGGGTGCAGGCGCAGGTTGATGTGCTGCTCTCAGTGATGGGCAGTGGGTGCAGGCGCAGGTTGATGTGCTGCTCTCAGTGATCGGCAGTGGGTGCAGGCGCAGGTTGATGTGCTGCTCTCAGTGACCGGCAGTGGGTGCAGGCGCAGGTTGATGTGCTGCTCTCAGTGATCGGCAGTGGGTGCAGGCGCAAGTTGATGTGCTGCTCTCAGTGATCGGCAGTGGGTGCAGGCGCAGGTTGATGTGCTGCTCTCAGTGATCGGCAGTGGATGCAGGCGCAGGTTGATGTGCTGCTCTCAGTGATCGGCAGTGGGTGCAGGCGCAGGTTGATGTGCTGCTCTCAGTGACCGGCAGTGGGTGCAGGCGCAGGTTGATGTGCTGCTCTCAGTGATTGGCAGTGGATGCAGGCGCAGGTTGATGTGCTGCTCTCAGTGATGGGCAGTGGGTGCAGGCGCAGGTTGATGTGCTGCTCTCAGTGATGGGCAGTGGGTGCAGGCGCAGGTTGATGTGCTGCTCTCAGTGATCGGCAGTGGGTGCAGGCGCAGGTTGATGTGCTGCTCTCAGTGACCGGCAGTGGGTGCAGGCGCAGGTTGATGTGCTGCAGCAGCCACTTCCTCCCCAGAACAGCAGAGAGGAGGGATTTCTCTGGTGACTCTGGTGTAGTGTGTCTCTCCCTCCCTGTGTCAGTCCGGCTCTGCAGGCAGCCAGTGTAATGCGCTCTCGGACAGATCGCTGCTGGATTGTGCTCTCTCTCTGGAGCTGAGGGGCTGCGCTTTTACCCATCAGTTTCAGGATCCGCTGTGACCACCCAACCACCCACCCACAGCCACAATGGTGGCGAAGGATTATCCCTTCTATCTCACCGTCAAGAGAGTCAATTTAACTCTGGAAGTCAAGAGTGCAACTACCAAGAGCATTGAGGTAAGCTGAGATGGATGATGATGATGATGATGAGGGTCTTCCCTGGTGCTGTCTGTGAGTCCCATAGAGGCTCCTACTGGGAATATGTGGATGATGATGATGATGAGGGTCTTCCCTGGTGCTGTCTGTGAGTCCCATAGAGGCTCCTACTAGGAATATGTGGATGATGATGAAGGTCTTCCCTGGTGCTGTCTGTGAGTCCCATATAGGCTCCTACTAGGAATATGTGGATGATGATGATGATGATGAGGGTCTTCCCTGGTGCTGTCTGTGAGTCCCATAGAGGCTCCTACTGGGAATATGTGGATGATGATGATGATGAGGGTCTTCCCTGGTGCTGTCTGTGAGTCCCATAGAGGCTCCTACTAGGAATATGTGGATGATGATGAAGGTCTTCCCTGGTGCTGTCTGTGAGTCCCATATAGGCTCCTACTAGGAATATGTGGATGATGATGATGAGGGTCTTCCCTGGTGCTGTCTGTGAGTCCCATAGAGGCTCCTACTGGGAATATGTGGATGATGATGATGAGGGTCTTCCCTGGTGCTGTCTGAGTCCCATAGAGGCTCCTACTAGGAATATGTGGATGATGATGATGAGGGTCTTCCCTGGTGCTGTCTGTGAGTCCCATAGAGGCTCCTACTGGGAATATGTGGATGATGATGATGAGGGGCTTCCCTGGTGCTGTCTGTGTGCTCCCATAGAGGCTCCTACTAGGAATATGTGGATGATGATGATGAGGGGCTTCCCTGGTGCTGTCTGTGTGCTCCCATAGTGGCTCCTACTGGGAATATATGGATGATGATGATGATGATGAGGGTCTTCCCTGGTGCTGTCTGTGTGCATAGTGGCTCCTACTGGGAATATATGGATGATGATGATGATGATGAGGGTCGTCCCTGGTGCTGTCTGTGTGCTCCCATAGAGGCTCCTACTAGGAATATGTGGATGATGATGATGATGATGAGGGTCTTCCCTGGTGCTGTCTGTGTGCTCCCATAGAGGCTCCTACTGGGAATATGACCCCGGTTAGTTTTCCCTGGAGAAGGGAAATGAATGAGACTTCCACACTCCAGCCTATGATGGATGCTGACCAGGCTTTCTGCCTATGTTCATTAGTGTTTAGATTCGGGTTCTAAAAGTCTCCTGTCTGAAGTCTCCATTGAACACTCTGATTTCTGTGGCCATGACAGTATTCTTTGCAGTAATCAGTGTATCCAGATGTCCTATGTTACATTTGCTTTGTTCTCCATGGTCTGTTCTGACTCTATTGATACAATGTAGTTTACAAACATAAACAAAATGTAACAATCTGTGTGTTCTGCTGTGAGAGATGTCCACAAATTAGTGTAAAGATCCCCGGTGTTTGCATCGTGCACACTCCGCCAGTGATGACATGGTTAAATGATTGTGCGAGCTAGGCAGGTAATGGACACCAGTGAGGTGTCACTCATGCCAGACTGCAAAACACAACATTTCCCAACCTGTCTGGACACATCTGTTCTACCTGTCAGGACACAGAGAATTCCCTTCTTAAATGTTCAAACCAAACCTAGTATAATAATTCATCCTGTAATCTTCTAGTAGGTGGCTTCAATCTAAACATGTCAGCTGTAATAATCGTTAACCATCCCTCGTTATCCCCTTATTATAGCCTGTTATTAACTTCTATGTGCATACCGTACAGGTAAGCGGAGTTCCCCAGTATGGCGGCATTACAGAAGGATTCTCTACTAATGACAAACTCAATGTGAACCCTTGTAATGCCCCATCAATTGTAACGCAGCATTGATTGGCATAGAAGTTTCTGCAACTGAAAATCATTTTTATAAGGCTAAGGCCACACGATAAAAAAGAATCGGTCCAATTTTCATCCAGAATAGTGAGACAATTTTTTTTCTCACTGGTCATCCATGTGCAATCCATTTTTTTTTTTTTTTTGAGTCAGCAGCTAATAATTTTTTACAGGACAATTTACAGTTTCCAATGTTACAGAATTGCAATAAATCCGTAAAAATCAGACACTTTGGTCTGTATGGCATCTGATTTTTTTTTTCTCGCATCAATCCAATTTCGGAGGGAAATCGCAATCATACCGAATACAGCTGAAAAAAACCTGCAAATCTGCAATGCCTCACTGAATAACATTGGTCCAAGTGCTATCCCTTTTTTATCGGTTTGCAGTCGTCCAAGTTATACGCTTGTGTTTTTCTTTTCTGGAATATCTGCCCAGATTTCTGCAAGTCCCATCCTCATATGGCGATTGCAGACATTTCCGCAGTACATTGGTGTGTGAACGTGGCCCCGAATCAATACTTTTCCTCTCCACGACTGTTTCATTTATGGGAATGTTTTTCTTTGTTCCATTTGGAGCAGTTTTATTAGTAATATGAAACCTGATCACAATCGAGTATCTTATTCAAGCAGAAGAATGACGATAACATCTGTGTAATTATCTGGAAACGACTACTGATATGATAAAATATCAGGAAATCGTCTTCAGAGGCAGATCAAATGATGATCTTATGAGATACTGCTGTGAATTCGGGTTCCAGCGTTTCTCTTTTTTCCACCATGGTTAATGCATTGAGGTTATGCAAGAATCTTACAGAGCGGAGTTGGAGACACCACCAGGCACTGCCTTGTACAAAGCTGCTCACATTAAGATCAAGGTTCTGTGCTTATATAAATATCCAAAGCTCAGGCTCAGTGCCCTCTGTCTTTTACAAAAGTTTTGTGTTTTTTTTTTTTTTTACCACGAAAATGTCCAACATGACCCCAACATGATCCTTATGCAACATGACCCCAGACGTTCTGAAAATACCTGTCCTACCAAAGTGGAAAGTTGCATGATACATTGCAATGACCTTGTCCTTTGGTTTTAAGGTCCCCACCGTTGGGGGATGATGAACATCAGATAACGCTTCATTGTACCCAAATAGTGGGGGAAGAAACTGTCGAATGGGCGGTGGTACTTTTCTAATTAGATCATCCATTTCATTGCACCAATTTATTTCCTTCTACAGTAGAGCATTCAATGTTTCCATCTCTCCTTTCAGTGCAATGTGCTTGAACAATCTAGTAAAATTTAGCAAAATTTACCTTCAGCAGATGATGATTGAAGTTTTCCAACCTGACACATCAAATTTTTGGTCCACCTTGGCCAACTTTCACCCTATGTACATGGGCAGCTTAGCAATGTGCACCGTTTAGCCATCCTTGGTGTGATCTTCAGACAATCTATGGTGGAACCAGAAACACATGGGCGACTTGCACAATGAATACGTCTGTAGGAACCTGTTCACACACCACCAAGAAACTTGAAGACACAAAAGAGCACAGCAAGGTCAAAAATACTCTGTTGTAAAAAAAATCACAGTAATAAGCAAGTGCCAGTCAAAAGATGATTGATATGTATCAACTAAATACCCTGTTTTTTCCATCTTTTGACTGGCACTTGCTTATTACTGTGATTTTTTTTTACAGCAGAGTATCTTTGACCTCGCTGTGCTCTTTTGTGTCTTCAAGTTTCTTGGTGGAAGACAAGCCACTAACATAACAGATCCCACTTAGGCTACGTTCACATTACCGTTGTGCGCCGCTGCGTCGGCGACGCAACGCACAACGCACGCATAAACGCTGCGTTTTGCGACGCATGCGTAGTTTTTTGCCGAAATTTGGACGCAAGAAAAATGCAACTTGTTGCGTTTTCTTGGTCCGACGCTTGCGGCAAAAAAGACGCATGCGTCGCACAACGCAACAAACAAAAACGCATGCGTCCCCCATGTTAAATATAGGGGCGCATGACGCATGCGTCGCCGCTGCGTCGCCCGACGCAAACCCGACGCAAACTAGCATAACGCTAGTGTGAACGTAGCCTTAAAGTGTCTACAACTATAAGCAAAACTGTTGGCAAATCTGGGCTTGAGGTAAGAAGCAAAAGACGTGTTCAATCACTTGTTTGCAAATATTTAGGAAGGACCGTTAGTAAACTTGGGCTCGCTTCTTTTCAGCCCTGTTTTTGCTTTGGGTACATTGTGCCGGGAACAATGGTTTGTAATGAATTTGGCTTCTGTACAGATTGTATGTGTAGTTTCCGAAGGAGAGTTCTTCCAGATAACCGAGCCTTGAAAAACTTTGACCTTTGTTTTCTCAGGCACTTCTAGACATGCAGCAGCTGCCAGGATCTCTATGGGATCAACAGGTTTCCTCAATCTTTTGAAGAGACATTTACAGCCAAAGAGGCAGCATTCCAGGTCTGGGGGCAGCAGGGGTTCATCAACGCAGCTTGTGGTCACAGGCAGGGGGATCCTTGTAGGAACATGCTGCTGCAAAGGCTGATTTTTTTTTTAAGTACCTACTGTAAAATTCAGACCTAAGAGAAAAATGTGTAAGTGGCTGCAATAGAAAATTAGAACACTTACCCCCCAAATCAGCACTTAAATGGCATAAATGTGAGAAAAAAGGAATGATTGATTGCTTTTGTGGGGGTCGGATCGGTAGTCATATAGCTTGCCACCAAGGTCTTCTTAAATGGAGTGTAAATGTCTCTCATTTTCACTGCAAAGAAAATTAGCACAGGTAGGGGGTAAAGCATATATATATATATATATATATATATATATATATATATATATATATATATATATATATATATATATATATATATATATTCTTGCCAAGATTTGTTACCTACTTTGATGGCCCCATACCAAGCATCTCTAAGCTGGCTGAAATCAGTTTGTCTTCCCTAATGTGGATCCGTGAAGTATCGTTTCTCCTTGCGGAGAGTGACATGTTAAGCATGTTGAGATGAGGAGACTTAAAGCCACAATGCTCCCTAATGCTTCCCTAATGTAAAGGTGACAGTTCTTGTTAGTGCTGGCTTCTGGTTAACCTTTCATCAGGTTTCGAAAGAAAATAATGGAAAAATGGAACTAAATCTCGGTTTACACTTAGTAACATAGTTAGTAAGGCCAAAAAAAAGACATTTGTCCATCCAGTTCAGCCTATATTCCATCATAATAAATCCCCAGATCTACGTCCTTCTACAGAACCTAATAATTGTATGATACAATATTGTTCTGCTCCAGGAAGACATCCAGGCCTCTCTTGAACCCCTCGACTGAGTTCACCATCACCACCTCCTCAGGCAAGCAATTCCAGATTTTCACCGCCCTAACAGTAAAGAATCCTCTTCTATGTTGGTGGAAAAACCTTCTCTCCTCCAGACGCAAAGAATGCCCCCTTGTGCCCGTCACCTTCCTTGGTATAAACAGATCCTCAGCGAGATATCTGTATTGTCCACTTATATACTTATACATGGTTATTAGATCGCCCCTCAGTTGTCTTTTTTCTAGACTAAATAATCCTAATTTCGCTAATCTATCTGGGTATTGTAGTTCTCCCATCCCCTTTATTAATTTTGTTGCCCTCCTTTGTACTCTCTCTAGTTCCATTATATCCTTCCTGAGCACCGGTGCCCAAAACTGGACACAGTACTCCATGTGCGGTCTAACTAGGGATTTGTACAGAGGCAGTATAATGCTCTCATCATGTGTATCCAGACCTCTCTTAATGCACCCCATGATCCTGTTTGCCTTGGCAGCTGCTGCCTGGCACTGGCTGCTCCAGGTAAGTTTATCATTAACTAGGATCCCCAAGTCCTTCTCCCTGTCAGATTTACCCAGTGGTTTCCCGTTCAGTGTGTAATGGTGATATTGATTGCAGATTTCTAACTATAAGAGCTTGTGCAGACGACCATATCCTTTGTTTTACCTGATAGCACTCGTCCCCGTGTTTTTCTATAGGGTCATGTGAATGTCCGATTTCTTCAAGGTCCAAGGAACAAAATCACAGCATGCACAAGTTGCATCCGATTGTCTAATCGCACTTGGCCATTCATGTCTTTGGGTAAGAATTGGACTCGGATGCCACGCGAGTGCTAGACGATTTTCACGGACTGACAGAATAGAGAAACATTTTTTTTTTTTTCTAAATCGAAGAAAATCGGATCACACTGTGATCAAACTCTGACCAGAGGGTGATTAGCATAATCGGTCCGATTTTCTCGGATGAGAGAAAAACGGTGGTGTGACCTTAGTCGATTGGAGCTCTTCCAAGGCCCTGTTATGTGTCGAGACATGCAGCCGCGGGGACTCGAACATATTATTCGGGCACGCTGAAGACACTCGGTTAGCACCCGAGCATGCTCAGATAACACCTTATCCCAACACGCTCGCTCATCACTGTTACTTATATAACATCATTCATTCTGCAGCACTTTACAGACATCATCATCACTGTCCCCTTAGGGGCTCACAATCTAATTTCCCATCATTATGTCTTTGACAACTGGAGAACCCGGAGGAAACCCACAAAAACACAAGGAGAACATACAAACTCCTTGCAGATCCATGGACTAATTTAATAATTAATGTTTCCGAAACTCTCGGGACTTTGCCATGATATCGGCTGAATACAAGAATCTATATTGTGCTTTTTCCATGTGATGGTGCATCCTGCACAAAACTGTTGATGAAGCTTTTTTTTTCTCTTTTTCTGTCCTCGCAGGACGTGTCATTCAATGTTTTGTTCTGAGCGCAGTAAATAAGGAAAGATCAGGTTCAGCATTTTTCTCTTCCATAAGGTCCATGCTATTAATAGGGCGATTACAGAGCTCCGGGCGCTCTGCGCGGTTACTCACATCGCTGGCCTCACTTCTGCGTTGCACAACTCGTCATTCATTACCTCGGGGTTCTCCTTTTATGTGATAATAATTATTGCTCATACGCTATGTCCTATGCTACAACGAGATGACGAATTCTAACATCTGTCTGTACACGGGCGTCAAATCCTACACCATTAATCAACGTAATGAACAGTTGTCAGAAATACTTTTGTTAAATTCTTTATACCGGTGCGAATGTTTTAATTACTAAGAAGTCTATAAAAATTCCTTTTCTTTAGACCTCTCCATTTTTTGCCCATCTATTGACCGCGGCGATAATCACGCCATCATGCGTGCTGCACGTACTACCGTTCTGGGAATATTCCTGAGATTCAGAAAGACCATACGGATAGAAATTTGCCATGGTCTTACTTTTTTTTCTTTTCTGCAGAAATATCAAACTGGTTTCTGAAGTGGTCTAACTGGCTTGTAAAGTTTACGCCAAGGTGTGTACCACCGGTTAACACAACCCTGAGCCTTCTGCACGTGGCCCCATATCCTCCGAGTTGTATGGAGCCACGGGACTGTGCCGTACCTCTGTATACAGCTAATTTCATACAGAGGGACTATAAAGTCACAGGCGCTGCCATGTTGTCTCCTGCACAAAGCCCGACTATGTGCTTTAGACCCTAGACTAGTTCCACAAGTCCGACATTCATGGACTGAGTACAGACCGTGATGTCCAGATTGCTCCAAACACAACAGCCTCATATACGCCCATCACACAGTTGAGTACAGATCAGGACGCCCGCTAATGATCCGGACATGAATGTTTGCCAACATCTGACATGTCATAGAGAAGTATCAGAAGTTTAGATTGGAGGGGCTCCGGATGCTGAACCCCACCAATCCCTTACACGAAGGAGCTCGGCCGAATCAGGCTCATAGACTTTTTAGTCTTGGCGGAAAGTAGCACTGGGCTGAGCAGGTCTTCATGTTACTGATCAGCACTTGGACTACAATCATTTTATAACAGTTGGGTGCATATTGTATGACTTGTAATCTCCATCATTCTGGTAGACTGCTTCAGGTAAACACGACCTGTAATTTCTCCACATGGCTGAGACTGGGGTCAGAGTCCTTTGACAAATTGATTAAGACTGACCTAATTTCACATAGGAGTTCAAATACCTTTCTACTAATTACTTACTGGTTACGGATGATCAGAGCGGCTCTTAAACCAGTAGAGCATAGTATGTACTGACTGTCCAGCTGATAACCCCCCCCCATACGCCCAACCAAATGAACCCTGTAACCTCCGTTTAAGGGATAGGGGCCACCCCAAAGTGCAAACAGTCATCATAACAATGATAATTGGATCTAAACTAGCAGAGTCCTTGCTGAGGAACACATATTTCTGTTACGACCCGGCTGATTGTACAATCAATAACGGCATTGAAGTGTGAGATTTCACCAATAGCCAATTAGCGGTTTGTCCTTTTGGCTGTTCAATACAAATGTGATCATGTTTTATTGGTTGTATTTCTGCTAAAATGTCATTTAATAGCTTAGACTAGAATTTTCCAAAATATTAGGTCCTACAAATACCAGCCTGTCAGTCAGAAATCATTGGTCTTAGAAAATGCCGGAAAGCATTTTCCATTGACTTTCTGACACCGATCCTTGGTGCCAGTAGTTTATACGAGCTCCCGCCCCGACAGAAGCGCCGGCTCCTTTAATGTGTGTATGATATACTTGTGTTATGTAAGCTTGAAATAGAATATGCTGGCGCTGTGTAAATAATAATTGTGCAAAAACCCGAGTGAGTTTCCCACTACGTTCTGTCTTGCTACACTCCCTGAATTAGGTTGATCTTTATTTTTCTTTTTACTTATTTATATGTTTATTTTGATATTTGTCTTATAATTCTGCATTTATTGAATTAATTTCTACATGTATTTAACACTGGAGCGCTCCATATATCCGGGTTCCCGCTGCAGCTTATTCGGTGAGCGCTATAGCATGCCAAATGAGCAGGGACCCGATCAAATTCGCTCAACTCTACTCAGGACATGGGCAACATACATTATATAGTCATTGCAACAAAGTTGCTACATTGTTGCATAATCTTGTATCATACTTTTTTCAATGGTCTTGTGCATGCAGTATTACAGGGCATCCCAAAGGTGTCTTTGTACCCTTAGGTTCAGTCCAGATCATGATTGTAATCTTTGTGGAAGACAGGGAAAGCTCTGAGCATATTCATAGGTTTCTGTTAACTTAATGGAGGCCAAAAGAGTGTCTTTGTGGCCTTTGTCAGATTGGTATAAGTCACTATAGCATAGCGTAGTAAGGCTACGCTGTTCCACACAATGGTACATAGTAAAGCGATCTATACCATTCTGTATAATGTTTTCTGCCTCCATTGAGAGGCACTGGATGTTGGATGAGGCCACTGTATGACGTCCCTAAGGGCATCCCTGGTATATACAGCTCTGGAAAAAATTAAGAGACCACCACATCAGAACCCTGTCATGGGCAGCCCAATCTCCAGACCTGAACCCCATTGAAAACCTCTGGAATGTAATCAAGAGGATGATGGATAGTCACAAGCCATCGAACAAAGAAGAACTGCTTACATTTTTGCACCAGAAGCAGTGTGAAAGACTGGTGGAAAGCATGCCAAGACGCATGAAAGCTGTGATTTAAAATCATGGTTATTCCACAAAATATTGATTTCTGAACTCTTCCTGAGTTAAAACAGTATTGTTGTTTCTAAATGATTATAAACTTGTTTTCTTTGCATTATTTGAGATCCGAAAGCACTGTTTTGTTGTTTTTTTTTTATTTTGACCATTTTTCTTTGTCAGAACAAAAATACAAAATTTATTGCTTGGAAATTCGGAGACATGTTGTCAGAAGTTTATAGAATAAAAGAACAATTTACGTTTTACTCAAAAATGTACATATAACACAGGGGAACAATTTGAAAAAAAATTTCTGTTGAGTTAGGTTTTTGAGCTGATTTATACTAAAATTGGCATGCTGATTCCAAAAATGTAGTCAGTTTCTTTCTAGCACGTCAAGTTTTTCCTACACAACTTACCTGCCAGAGAAGCACAATTGCACTGATATCTGTAATAAGACTTGTTATCTGATTACAATTCGACTCATATAGAGCTACTTGGCAACTTGTAAGAGTAGTCACAACTTTGTCATGCCTATTTCTTATATATTTCATTTTTTGTTCAAATTTGTACTATTTAAAAAAAAAAACACTTTTTAGGTACAGTAGTTTACATAGTTTTGAGAAGACAAAAATCCTATAGTTCAAAAACTTGACGTGATAGAGAAAAACTGAGATCATTTCTGGATTCAGCATCCAAAAATTAATTAAGAACAGTTGTCTGACCTAACTCTTAAAAAATTGTGTTCCCAGAGAAAAATGAGACAAACTGAACATTTTGCAGTGGTCTCCTAATTTTTTCCAGAGCTGTATGTCAAATGGACATGATGGGAACATAGCCTCAATTTGCAAACTTAAGTAGGCTTTGACATAGTCTGTAACTGGCAGGGGCCATTGTGCCAGTTATAAGTTGTGGAGATGACATTGTAAGTGTAACTGCACAATGCAGATTTATTTGGGTGTAAGTGTGTTTGCTGTTAAATCCAGTCCTAATTCCATAGTAGATGACGCAAAGCACTTTTTTTCTATGGCCTTAGGCACGATCTTGAGCCATGGCGACTTGATGGATGAACGATCTGTAGAAGATTGATGTGGTGCAAGCCTAGATAGGTCCACCAGGGTCTTCTCAACTGGTGAATGAACGATCTGTAGATTGATCTCGTGCAAGCCTAGATAGGTCCACCAGGGTCTTCTCCACTGGTGAATGAACGATCTGTAGATTGATCTCGTGCAAGCCTAGATAGGTCCACCAGGGTCTTCTCCACAGTTACCTTGATAGTATCAAGCCATCAGGTTGCTGGTCTTCCTCTTTGCCTTGTTCCTTCTATTCTTCTGACCATGATGTCCTTCTCCAGTGATTGCTCTAGTCTGATGTGTCCAAAGTAGGCAACTTGTAGCTTGGTGGTCCTTGCTTCGGTTGCCATGTCTGGCTTGATTTATTCCAAAATTGATTTGTTCTTGTTTTTCATGGTATTGATAACAATTTTCTCCAACACCAGATTTTCAAAGGCATCAATTCTAAGCCTAGTCGTACAAAAAAAAAACACACAGATCGGTTATGTGTGCATTTAACACCTCTAGGATGTGTTAGATAATGTGATGCGGTAGACAATTGGAAACAATATAGGTAATTTACAGAAGCTTGTAAAGGTACCTTCACACATAACGATATTGTTAACGATATCGTTGCTATTTGTGACGTAGCAACGATATCGTTAATGAAATCGTTATGTGTGACAGCGACCAACGATCAGGCCCCTGCTGGGAGATCGTTGGTCGCTGAATAAAGTCCAGAACTTTATTTCGTCGCTGGACTCCTGCTGACATCGCTGGATCGGCGTGTGTGACACCGATCCAGCGATGTCTTCACTGGTAACCAGGGTAAACATCGGGTAACTAAGCGCAGGGCCGCGCTTAGTAACCCGATGTTTACCCTGGTTACCATGCTAAAAGTAAAAAATAACAAACACTAGATACTTACCTACCGCTGTCTGTCCTCCAGCGCTGTGCTCTGCACTCCTCCTGCTCTGGCTGTGAGCGTCGGTCAGCCGGAAAGCAGAGCGGTGACGTCACTGCTCTGCTTTCCGGCTCACAGCCAGCACAGGAGGAGAGCAGAGAAGCAGAGCGCAACGCTGGAGGACAGACAGCTGTAGGTAAGTATCTAGTGTTTGTTTTTTTTTACTTTTAGCACGGTAACCAGGGTAAACATCGGGTTACTAAGCGCGGCCCTGCGCTTAGTTACCCGATGTTTACCCTGGTTACCGGCATCGTTGGTCGCTGGAGAGCGGTCTGTGTGACAGCTCTCCAGCGACCAAACAGCGACGCTGCAGCGATCTGGATCGTTGTCGGTATCGCTGCAGCGTCGCTTAATGTGAAGGGGCCTTAAGAATTGTGCAGATCTTACCATACCAGACTCTCCTTTCAACACCCTAAATTTCTATAGAATTATGTGAAAACGAGGGTGTAAATTGTGGAACTGATTCTGCGGGCACCGTTCTCATGCTGTGCCTCCAGATCTTGAAGATAATATACCTACACACCCTAACCTCATGCCTTAGGGCGATTGTCTCTCTTCAGCGTGACTGTCAGATAGGAAAGATATAGAGGAATTTTAATTGTTCATGTATTCTAGAAGGCGTGTGTACATAGTGAACATATTTGGAGTCACCTAAGTGATGAGCGTTTCTGAAAACACTGGAATCATAGTCCAACAGAAAACATAGCAGAGGGCACAATATTTTTTTGTTCTCCTACTTTCTCACCATCTGTATGAAATATAGCCACATCTCCCCTTTTTCTGAGCTCCGAGCATGTTCACATCAGCCATAAGAAATGGGGTTGTGTCCAACCTGAGCAGAGACAACTTCTTTGTTCCACACCTTCTGTTGCCTACATCTACATGGGCTGCATATTTGCTTCATTTCACCTTGATGAGAACTTGGCCTAGAAATGAAACTAGAAATACACTTGTCCTCACTGTTTAAGTCCCCAAACATATTCAATAAAAGTTGGTCTAACCTGATAATTTCAGCAGGATCGGCTGACCATCTAATGTGTAGGTGGTCTTAGCGACTGTCTCATGGCCGATTGTGTAAGGAGACCTAAAGATTGGGTGGTTGGAACTCAACCACCTGATCCTTTTATGCTGTGGGAAGGTGTAAGAGGACAGAGGGTCTCTCTTCATAGAGTTCATGGGGGAATTGGTAAGAATAGCTGTCAGCCGCTCGATCATTCGAGCGATAACTTTCTAATGTGTATGTTCAGCTTTTGTCTGCAGGACCGAAAGGTGGAGGAGGACGAGGTGCATGACTTATTTGCTCAGACACGGAGATCATTTCTTTATATATTTTTCAGATTTTAATTGTGATACAAGGTAAAAATAGAACTGAAGACAATTGAGATGAATTATTTTCAGATTTTGTTTTCTTATTTATTTTCTGGTTTATTTTATTTTTTTTTTAGCATCTTTTATAGTTTATGGGTGAATATGTTTCTACCATGATGTTGCACCAGCTTTGTGATCACCATGTACCATGTGAAGATGTAGGAAAGACTTTTTATGCCACCCTCATCCCAGTCATATAAGTCTCGGTTCCATGAATTTTTATTTGGAAACCTTAGGTGTTTTATCAAACTCCAGCTACTGTTGTTGTCCATCTGATCTTTGGGGACTAACTGGGGATGTCCTATCGATAAGTTCAGGTGCATCTACATTATGTAAGTGGCTACATAACTACAGCTTGATTTATAGATGTCTACTTAATGAGAGCGGGTTTCATAACTCCCTGATTTGATTGATGTCATCTCATGTTCTTGCCGTTCACTGTGGTTTTGGATTTCTAACAAGTTATGAGACTTCACTCTAAGGATTCTGTGGATTCAAGGCCAGTTTTGCCGGTAGCAGACTAATAAAATAAGGTCCTTTGGCAGAAAGCCAGAGAAAATGTTGACTTACCTTTCCGATTGCTGAATTCATTTGATATCTTGTTCAGATTAATAGGCTGGCAAGATGTAACATCTGTGAATAATAATACTCTGTTTGATTTCTTTGACCCCCGTGTGATTTGGGGGTAATAGTTTTGTCATAAATTATGGGTAATGTATGTTTTCTGACAGAAGGAAGTTCAAATTGCAGTCAAATGTTCTTGAGAATTAGAAAAACCGTATATGGATGCAATTTGCATGAATGTAAGGGGTCAGGTCATTATTTTCCTCCATGGGAATTCTGTAGGTGCCAGCTGTAGGGTACGAGCTGTGAAGTAGTAGTAGTGGTAGTAGTAGTGAATATGTGCATACAAAGGGGTTGTATGAAGTTAGTAAAACTCGGCTGGCTTCTTCCTGAAACAGCGCCACTCTTGTGCACAAAATGTTTCTGGTATTGCACCTTAGCCCTATTCAAGTGAAGCCGCAGTACCACATACAACCAATGGATAAAAGTGGTGCTGGTTCTGGGTCTGAGCCTCAATATCAGACAAGCCTCATGGACAAGAGTGCTAAACAGAGCCTTGAAAATTCAAGCAATCCCTGTTGGAAATGGTTATAATTGATCACTCATGGTTGTGTGGTCAATAATCCACTGGTTTGTATAAAAGGTAAATTCCTTCTGTATAGTGTGCTCTACATAACGGACATAAAGAGAAAGGGGGTTTAAAATAACAACCATAATAATACAATTCGGCACTCTCCATAGAAGTGTAAGAAAGAGAAGAGACTTGAAGCTGTAGATGTCATAATAGACAATAAAAGAAGATGTCACTTGCTAAAAAAATGGAGTCAAGTACCTTGTAAGAATCCCTGGTCTCCCCTGATTCTGCCCCTTTTTTCCGTTTTATGCTACGTCGTTCCATTGCAGAGATATTGACATTTGTTGCTTTTGGAGAACAATATGTGAAATCTCTTCTGGTAGTTCAACTGAGTGTTTCTTCTCTGGGAGTGAGCACTTCCATTTCTCCCTCCAAAACTTTGCCAATCACAGCTGACCAGCTGATTAAGCAGTCAATGTTATGCCCGGCTATGACTGGCAGCGTCTCGGAGGGAGTGGTGAAAGTGCACAGCCCAGAGAAGACTCTGAAGAAATGTTTGCTTGATATGCAAACAGAAATTGCACATCCTGCGCTGCAGAAAAACAAATGTGAATATCTCTGCAATGGAGCGATGTAGCACAAAATGGAAAAGAGGAGCAGACTCAGGACAGCATAGAGATTTTTACAAGATATAACTATTTTTTTTAAGCAAGTGACAGTTTGTGGGGCCATTTTTACACATGAACTCATGTTTTAGAGTCGATATTCATTCTATTTCTACAGAGAGCAAACAATGTTCATAAAATCCAAAGTTTGCAGTCAGTTCTCCTGAGGATGCATCCTGTGAACCACATCATTTACCATCATCCTCATATATAAATATCTACATAGTTAATCACTGTCCCTCAAAACTAGGCTTTGACTTTGGCCCCAGGGGAGAAGCATAAAGCATAACTTTCTTCTGCCTACAGACACTGACTCACAAACCGTCTAAACCCACTTCAAAGCCCGCACTCTTACTTCTGGGCTCAGCGGTAGCTTGCAGAAGATGTATTTAAGTCATCAGCAAATGTTCTGTAGTCAGTAGACTGTGATCCATTGGTAGCAACAAGTATATTTGAAGTCAGAGACAACTCACGTGTCCATAAAGGTACACTGTAGTCCTTCAACGTGATATATGCAATATAATAACTGTGTTAGATCTGTATGAGCCTACAATATTTCTAAGAGTCTGTCACTGACACATCTGTTTTAGTAATTACCGGTACTTGCAGTCCTCCTGATATATCAGTTGTGGATCATCTTTTCTTACAACTGTGTGTTCTTCCGTTGCCCTGTTATTCCTCCTACAAATTTATAAATTCATGATTACAGGGAGTCACCATTCTTTTTGTAAGGGAAGAGTCAAACATCCCGTGTAACTCGGACGTGGATACCAACGCAATGTTTGGACTGGCCATCGGCACTCCCTACCCGAGTGTGATAGCGTGTATTTCTCTGCAGCTGTCATGTTCGGATCGGGAGAGCCGATGGCCAGTCCAAACATTGCGTTGCGATGCTAATCTGAGTTATATGGCTAATTTGGGCTAATTTGTTCAGAAAGCTGGCCGGCCCTATTTTTTTTTAAACTTGTCACCGAGTTGTTTTTCTGTTATTTCTCCTGGAAATATCCAAACAAATTTAACGAATGGGTTTTACTACTCACTTTGTGGATGAGTTGTGTCCTTCCATGGTCTGACACAATCAACACCGATCAAACTGTGCAGAGACCTAGCCATTTCCACGAGGAGCTCCAGAACAATCCATATTCCAGGATTGATATAATTTTTGTGTATTTCATGCATTCACTGAAACAAAGATGTCAGGGAAGGTGGCTGATCCTCTCGAAAGTGTCCCAGTTCATAGATGCTCCTTCCAAGAAGAATAATAGAGCGACTGTACAATGCACAAATGCATTTTCTAAAACAGACCTATCGGTATGTTTTGAGCATTTCTATACTTTTACTATCAGCACTTTTTTTTCCCCATTTTCTTTGCGCGACTTTAGTTTTTGATCCCTACGTTAATAATCTTTTATGGTCATTAGACCAGGCCCATTCTCATTTTTTTTCTGAACGGCTCACATACCGACATTCATTTTGCGCAGTGACTGTACTCAATAAACTGTGCACCATCGCTTGCTTGTGAAGTCACAGATGACCTTCATATTTTTTACTGACCCCTTTTCTCTGGATATGGCTGAGCTTTTGACCTCTGCAGATGAAGCAAGAACTACGGTATTTTGCCATCTTGACAGCTGGTGGAGCATAAAGTACAAAGCAAAGAACCGCACTATTGTATGGCACCTGGACCGAGACAGTGAATCCGTAGTTAATGTTATTCAGGTCACTGGCTCTTGTATTCCCAGAACAATACGAGGGGCTCAGAGTGGAGCTCGTCTTTCTTTTAGGAAGCCAAATCAAACTTGACTTTCAGTGGAGTGTGCTCTCCAGCCGAGTGTGGTAATTAGCGGTCTGTGGGTGGTCCGTGCGCTGAAATTCAATAGAACGCTAATCAATACTATGAGAAAACAATTTAACATGACCTGACAACCCAGAGTATACGATTTCTTCAAAATCATTATGAATCGGACACTATGAATCGGACACGAAAATCCCTGCCACAATATTACAACGTAGTAGTGAAAGAGTGGTGGAATGTCTGTCCGGTAATTTTGCAATAAACTGCAAAAAAAAAATTATGAAAATCATCTTCAACCTGTGGATTTCCAGCTGTCGCCAACTACAATTCTTACCATGCTCTATATATGAGGACTGTGAGAGCATGCTGGGATATGTTGTTTCATAATAGCGAGAGACCTGTATGTTCAGAATCAGAATGATTAGACAGGCTAACTGCAGCATAGACTGTCATTGTTCTCGACAGCACATGTGCTGCCGAGAAATGTAATTTTTTAAGCGAACTTAAAAATCAACGACAACAATCCGTGATGTTGCAGCGTCCTGGATAGCGATCTCGTTGTGTTTGACACGCAGCAGCGATCTGGATCCCGCTGTGCCATCGCTGGTTGGAGCTGGAAGTCCAGAACTTTATTTCGTCGCCAGGTCGGCGTGTATCGTCATGTTTGACATCAAAAGCAACGACGCCAGCAACGAGCATAGGGTCCCTAGATGTGTGTCGGATCGGTACACTCCGGCTGTTTGACATGGAGCTAACAACCAGCGAGAACTATAAGTGAGTCGCCGTTACGTCACTGGATCGCTCCTGCATCGTTCTGGAGCTGCCGTGTTTGACGTCTCTACAGCGACCTAAACAGCGACGCTCCAGCGATCTAGTTTAGGTCGGCTCGTTGTCTATATCGCTGCAGCGTCGCTGAGTGTGACGGTACCCTAAATATATTTTATCACTTGCCAAATCGTCATGTACCTTAGAAACTAAATCTCCTCCAGATGTGATTACCACCGTCGAGTTTGCACAGCATGATGGTCTTTTGTCTTGCTGTTTGCATACACATGGCCACACAATACACGGAGAATACAAATCCTGACTTGTTGAGAGACTACCCCGGCTTTCCTTCGCGATACCGGTTCAGGTGTCTGCAATACATTAACAGCTGCTTTGTACCTAATCTCGCTTGTTTGCTGAGCTAATTTGCTTCCTTGTAACCCACAAGTTCTATGGTTTGACATCCTGTTTGTAAACAGTCTATCAACAAACCAGTGTCCAGAAAAATCCACCATCATAGTACAGGGAGCAGAGGCACCACTGTAGGCCACCGTGTAGTCAACATGCAAAAAAGAGAGCGAAAGGCCAACTCCTCCTCCCCAAATGCCTATAGATGACTCTCACAATTCTACTTCCTATTATATGGCAACCGTTCTTTTTATTAGAAATGACCTGAACAAAGATTTGTTTAATAATTCAAGTGTAGACCCGCTATGTGCATCCGTGTGAGTTTATGTTGTCTCTGGAGGAGACTATCTCTGTAACACGGCATGAATAGGGTTATTATTATTTATTGTTATAGCGCCATTTATTCCATGGCGCTTTACATGTGAGGAGGGGAATACATAATAAAAACAAGTACAATAATCTTAAACAGTACAAGTCATAACTGGTACAGGAGGAGAGAGGACCCTGCCCGCGAGGGCTCACAATCTACAAGGGATGGGTGAGGATGCAGTAGGTGAGGATAGAGCTGGTCGTGCAGCGGTTTGGTCGATCGGTGGTTACTGCAGGTTGTAGGCTTGTCGGAAGAGGTAGGTCTTCAGGTTCTTTCTGAAGGTTTCGATGGTAGGTGAGAGTCTGATGTGTTGTGAAGGGTTTACCTTTGTTATTAAGAACCGCAACGTGCCTCTGTACAAAATCGCTGCGGACATAAAAATCATTTCATCTGCCAAAGAAGTGTTTCAATCATTCGTCTGTTTAGACCGGCTGATTATTGGGAACCAGTCAGTCCTAGGATAATCGGCCAGTCTAAATGCTCCCGAATATAGATCTGTATCATGTGCACCCATTTGCCCCTTCTGATCCCCTTTATCTTGTGGCCTTAAGTGTTTTTTTTTTTTTTTTGGACTATGGGTGTAGCATCAATCTGACAATTCGATAAATCTCTTTAGTATGTTCTGAATACAGGGAAGGAAGATAGGAGTCACTCTACATAATTAGAATTGTCTCCTCCTGATTTATTCCCGTCTTTTCAGGTCCCCGTAGACCTTACAAAGCTATGGGGACAATGACCAGCGATCTATCTTTATAAAGGACCTGAACAGTCTGGGGTACAGATATCATTGGACAATAGACGGAGAGGGCTGTAATATGACTAATGTCCTATTGTTAGGGCATTGAATCGGGCAACCCAAGTCTTTCAAGAGAGGAAATATCAGAACAAACTTTGAGGTCCTTTGAAGATAACGTGCCGTCTGCCTCAGACGAACACAATAGGGTCTGAGATGTGGGACCACATTCTTTTGAGGACGCAGGCAAAAGACTGCTGTATGGAGTCGGGATGATATACAGGAACTTCCTGTCCGATCGAACGAAAATCAAACATTTTGTTTGTGTTTTGAATATAAAAGGAACTTGTGTTTTCTTCTCATGCTTTTCCTTCATTGCACATTCCCAGTCCATTGTTGTTTTACAGTAATAAAATGTGAAGATGATGGTCATCCCAGACAATATAACGGATACTGAAGTCCAATCTGATTGCAGATTTTGCTTGTTGCATCAATCTATATTGGTTCTGTATGCATTTTTCATTGTTGTACATAGTCATGCTCCATTTTTAAGCTGGCCATACACGATATAGCTGTTACTTGAACGTTTGTCATGCAGCTTTATTTTCCAACTCCCCTATACAGGCGCTTCTCACAAAATTAGAATATCATCAAAAAGTTAATTTATTTCAGTTCTTCAATACAAAAAGTAAAACTCATAAATTATATAGAGTGATTATAAACAGAGTGATCTATTACAAGTGTTTATTTATGTTAATGTTGATGATTATGGCTTATAGTCAATGAAAACCCAAAAGTCATTATCTCAGTAAATTAGAATAGTTTATAACACCAGCTTTAAAAATGATTTTAAAATCCAAAATGTTGGCTTACTGAAATGTATGTTCAGTAAAAAAGCACTCCATTCTTTGGTCGGGCTCCTTTTGCTTCAATGCGGCGTGTCATGGCGGCGATCAGCCTGTGGCACTGCTGAGGTGTTATGGAAGCCCACTGTCACGATCCATTTTTTGATTTGTGGCAGATCTGGTTTCCCTCAGTTTAAGACCTTTTTTCCTTTCTGGTAATCGGGGGGTTGATGCATCCCCCACCGCCCCCCCCCCCTGTGGCCGCTGGTGTTATTGCATTGCATTGCTGCTGGGTCAGCTGATGTTGGTGGTGACCACTCCACCATCCTTTAAGAGGTCACCTGATGCATCAGCTGACTGTCTGTGTTAGTTCATTCTGCAGCGACCAAGCTGGGAGGAGCTTGCTGGGAGCAGTTGTTGTTCTTCTGAGTCCGGTGAATCTGTTTCTTCCCGCTGTGCTTTGCAGCAATAAGCTAAGTGTTTTCCTATACCTTGTCTGTCTTTCCTTACCCCTTGTTGTATTAGTGCAGCGGTGGGACCAGTGCTCTCACCTGCCAGTTCCCTACGCAGGGATAAGTGCAGGGCAAGTGAGGGACTAGGTATCCTGGTCAGCGACGGGGTGAAAGAACCCGTATAGGGACGATAGTAAGATCAGGGCACATCTGCAGGCGAGTGCAGGAGGTGCCCATTCCCTACCGACAGGGCCCACCGTTGTAATTGTGTCCCCGGTGTACCCTTGTTTGTTGTGCTGTTTGTGACAGATCTACGGTTGTGTCGTTTCATACCGGGTCAGTCACATCGTGACACCCAGGTTGCTTTGATAGCAGCCTTCAGCTCGTCTGCATTGTTGGGTCTGGTGTCTCTCATCTTCCTCTTGACAATATCCTATAGATTCTCTATGAGGTTAAGGTCAGGCGAGTTTGCTGCCAATCAAGCACAGCGATACTGTTGCTTTTAAACCAGGTATTGGTATTTTGGCAGTGTGGACAGGGGCCAAGTCCTGCTGGAGAATGAAATTTCCATCTCCAAAAAACTTGGCAGAAGGAAGCATGAAGTGATCTAAAATTTCCTGGTAGACGGCTGCGCTGACTTTGGTCTTGATAAAACACAGTGGACCTACACCAGCAGATGACCTCAAGCAGCTTGGATTATGTGCCTCTCCACTCTTCCTCCAGACTCTGAGACCTTGATTTCCAAATGAAATGCAAAATTTACTTTCCTTGTTGAGTGTGTCAATGACAGCCTTTTATTGATGATATTCTAATTTTGTGAGGAGCACCTGTACATGAATGTTTGGCTTCACCAAGCATATGTTCATCTTAGAGAGAGGAGAAAGACACTGTCAAACTCTTCTAGCAGTAGTTTATCTTCCCTGAAATTCCTAATTCACGATCCTTAACATCTCCATGACATAATTGGTCAGGGAAAAGTCGGGAGGCCACCATACACATCATATGCCCAAAGAAACATTAAAGACAGGTCTATTGGTCGGGGAAGAGTCGGGAGGCCACCATACACATCATATGCCCAAAGAAACATTAAAGACAGGTCTATTGGTTGGGGAAGAGTCGGGAGGCCACCATACACATCATATGCCCAAAGAAACATTAAAGACAGGTCTATTGGTCAGGGAAGAGTCGGGAGGCCACCATACACATCATATGCCCAAAGACACATTAAAGACAGGTCTATTGGTCGAGGAAGAGTCGGGAGGCCACCATACACATCATATGCCCATAGAAACATTAAAGACAGGTCTATTGGTCGGGGAAGAATTGTGAGGCCACCATACACATCATATGCCCAAAGAAACATTAAAGACAGGTCTATTGGTCGGGGAAGAGTTGGGAGGCCACTATACACATCATATGCCCAAAGAAACATTAAAGACAGGTCTATTGGTCGGAGAAGAATTGGGAGGCCACCATACACATCATATGTCCAAAGAAACATTAAAGAGAGGTCCTTTATAAACCTATCAAACCAAGGTGAGTATAGACTTTAGGCCTGCCATACACATTAGACTAATGTTGCCTGATATGGACAGGGTCAGTTGACTAAGGTGTTTGGAGGCACCAGTCGACTGATAGTTGGGAGAGATGTCAATCGCACATGTCCGATTTGGGGCTGCTGATCGCATTGTTCTCCTGGAGGTGAGCCACCAGCCGACATATCAGTTGGCAGCTTTGTCATACAGAACATAGGAGCGCTCGGCTGATGAGAGGATTGGCTGAGATGGCTGGCGGCCAAATGATCGGCTGAAGCATCGTTCAATCGACAGCCATCTAATGTGTATGGTCAGCCTTAGATAGGTAAAAGGTGCCCTATTATAGATCTGTACACCAGAGATCTGGACTTTAGTTGTTTTGGCCCTCAATTAAGCTTTTAAGCTCACAATGTGCTTGTTAGCATCAGGTTTTGGCTTCCATTGTGCGTGGGATGGTGATGAATACACTAAAATAATAAACTGATTTCTTGCAATTCCATAACCGTTTTCTTTCCTTCTCTCTTGTCTTGCATCACCATTCGGTCACTGCTTGAGTTTTGGGCAGTGAAACGCTGTATATACACATCCGTGTTAATGATTGTACAGATTGGTTAAAGCAAAGTGACACAATTGCCAAGTGGCCAATGTTACTTATATAATTTATATTGTCTGTGTTTAGTGCAGAAATTTCGTTCATATCTAACGAGGTCGGTAATGTGTTACGTTCTCTGCTTTCTTCATAGGAGCCAAGTACAAAACGGGTCAAACCACTTTCAAGGGTCACATCACTTGCAAATCTCATTCCCCCAGTGCGTGCAACTCCTCTGAAGCGATTCAGCCAGTCTCTGCAGGTAAGCGAGGTTTGCCCTTTGCATCCTCTGTGCTATATGAAGTCTTTACCTGTACTGTATGTATGTAACCCTAGTGTTCCTCCAGCATCTTAGGGTCCCAATACTCTTAAAGGGAACCTGTCAGCACGTTTTCATATGTAACTAGTGCTATAGTTGCATAGTTGATTATCTCATCATAAAAATAATACAGATCCAATGTGCCAGTTATCAGAAATCTGGTGCGGAAACCATATGAAAATAAGGGTGGAAATCCTTTGGGGCTGTTTAAAAAAATGTGGAAGAATTAGTCCCCATTTTGGATTTCTGTAAAAAAGGTATCCCTTTTTTATTGAAGGACAAACCCCTCTATGGCCATGACACTACTTTCCTATATAAAAAGTTGCTGATAAGTTCCCTTTAAGATCGCTGTAGGTTGAGCACTTATAGACTCGACCTCAGACATACATGTTCAGGGAGACACTTGTCAGCAGCTTATCTCCCACTGGGACCAAGGATCGGGCATGCTGAATTGCAGCATGTCTGATCTTTCTTTCCCCCAAACAGATGTCTAGTGACCCCCGATACACATTACACGTTTAGCTAATGTGTATGGGCCACTGAAAGCACCAGTATTTAGCGTGCTCTTCTTATCATAACATTTCGTGAAGGAGTGGGGTCTGGTAGATCTGCATTAAATTTATAAAGTTATTAAAGATATTATGGTTATTAGGATAGATATCAACCTCAAGGACCTCCCTGATCCGCACAATTCAGGGGCTATGGCACTTACAGCATAACATCTGTGTATGAGATGCAAGAACATCTTTGCCATAGGCGGTCTGTCTATTCGTCTGGTATGGTGCTCTAAAGGATTTTGGATTATCTGAATTTAGAAATGGCCTGCTTTGTTTACATGATATATTGTAATTATACATGTAGCAAACACTAAATAAATTAAAAGTATACATAGTAGAGTTTTCCGTAATGTTCACTGATATATTTGTGACGTACGGTAAGTGCCGTGGTTGAGCTGCGCCTTTTAAATGGTATAATATTTGTATTATGTGGAAACTTAACCCTGCTGTTGTCTTCGGTCAAAAACGACCGACCTTGAACTTCAGTATTCTTTAAAATATTCAAGATGCGGCTCTGAAACCCGTGGCCGACCGACCCACCCATCCTCATTTAAGTCAATCAACCACAAGTTTCAGAACCGCATCTTGAACACCCCCAAAAATACCAAAGTTCAAAATCGGTCTTCCCAGACCGAAGACAACAGCAGGGTTTTAAAAGAAGAAATGAACATAAGCTGCATATTTAAAAGAAGGCACACGCAGCCGAAACGCGCGTAGAGGCCGTGGCACCATCAGACCTGAAGGTAATCAGCACCGATTTTTATTCACTTTTACCACGCCACTTTGTCATTAATCCTTGTGTGGCTTTCATATAACAATTTTGCCCACAATGGCATTGCTTATTAATTGGCCACAAGGTGCATTTATTTGCGGTGGTGTTGGTCTACACTTTCTTGATATAACTTTCCTTGGGTCTGTGGTGCCTTTTTTTCATTTGGTACTGTTCACCATCCTTTGATATTATTATTTTAATTGTTGTTATTCAATAAAATGATATCTTTACTGATTTAGTTCTGGTGTGCAAAGTTTTTCTATAGGATAATATTTAAAAGCTGTAAACGTAAAATTTTTTATCCCTGTTATTTTGGGATTAAAAGTTCTAACGAGTTAAAGAAGTGAGACGTAAGTTTACTCTGCATTTAGACTCATGAGATCCCTTCTTCTACTGAGATTTCATGAAATAACGCAAGTTTCGAGAGCTTGTGGTCATCTGCTCGGATGCAGCTGTGGAGTCAATAGCCTTCTGTAGGAGAAGGACAAGTTCTGCAGACACTGCACTGTAGTACAGCTGTGACATACTGCGTGATGTGTACACACAGGGACCCTTCTGTCTCCCATATGGTTGTGGGCTACATACAATGGCGGCATTTATAGACAGGCTGCAAGTTACTGAAGTGGCTTCTCATCCAGAAAGCAGCGTATAGCGTGACTGGAACAGAAAATAGTGTACAGTCACTGGTCTGGAAAGATCCCACCTTGGCAGCCAACAGCCTCCTTGTATAATGTCGGAGGGGGGGGGGACAGACGTGTAATACTTTGCAGAAGCTCGCCGGTGCTGAAGAGGTCAAGGAAAATATGTCTTAGGTCTAAAAGAAAGGCTTTTTATTAGTTACAGTTGTGAGCACCAATGTGGAAAGTAAATTATGTTTTGGCTAAACTTTTCTCAGAGGCCCGAGCTTTACTTTTGTGGCTTAAACAGCTGTTTCCCTCCTGTAAATGCTCTCATTATTGTACCGTAGCTTTCCCGAACTTTTTTTTAAAAGAAAAGTCACAGAATTAGGAATTATCCAAACAGAATGATCCATAGGATACAGTTACTTAAGGACAGAGACCTTTAGAGTAGGAGGAAAGAAGTAACCGAGACCTATAATAACCTAAAACAAGACTGCGGCCAACGAAGGTCGACAAAGCCAGACTCATAAAGACAGGCATAAATAATATAGTGGAAAAATGTATGAAATCTCTCGTCTAGAGATTCTGCCGGCCTTCCAAGTTTGAGCTCCAGATGTCCATTAATTCCACTTCATGCATTGGCAAGTGTTGTATTTTTTTGTAAAGGAAAAAAAAAAATCATATATTCGGAGGCTGAGATGGTGGCTTGTATGAGGTCCCAAAGACCAGCGATGGTTTATCATAAAGACATCTGTTAGGTGGTCATATAGATGTCATGGAAAGGATTCCTTCTAGGAGCCAGGTTGGGTGGCTAAGGAAGACCCAGCCCAATGATGTATTTTATGGTGGGCCATCCATTTAAATGACTTGTGAATTGTATGGTTGCTGCACAAACGTTCCTCCATCATCAGCTTATTGCTGGGGGTTTCAGCTTCTGGTTGTGTTTCGAGAATTGGTTGTGTTCCCGTAAAATAAAAAGGAGGAGTTTTTTTTATTTCCCAGTAATAATGATAATAATAAAACATTCAGGAAAAGATTTAGAGAACTGCAGGACATTAAGGCAAAGAACATGTTAAACACAAGAAATCAAGATAGCTGGGATAGCCAAACACATCTCGTGACCGCGTGGTGTTCAGAAAATATTATCCTTTGCCCTTTTAAAAGCTCCATGGGGAACGTAAAAGTTTGTTTGCACCTTCGCACGGGTGAAATTTAACATAGCTGATGACAGTCATCGTCTGGTAGAAAGTCAGCCATGTTTAGAATTATCGTCTCTAGTCCATCACTAGTCCACGAATGATTCTTCTGCAAATAAAATTATTCCCAAATTGTTCCCAGAAGGATCCGTCGTTATTAAACCTGTCAGATTGAACGACAATACTGGCGAATACAGACTAAATAAAATGTGCATGACTGCCTCTACAGAAACATCATCGATCACAAGAGAATTTGTCCTTCAATGGTTGCTCATCCATCAAACAACTTGTGTGGGACGTGTACGGCCACCTTAAGACACACACTAGTTTTTAGGGTTGCAGATGGATATCATGTAGAAACTATTGGTGTAGACATTTACATTGTGCACAGGGTAGGGATCCCGAAATATCAAAAACCCCGTTTAGATGGTAAAACAAATAAAGTTAGCCAATACATTAAGAATATCAGATGGCCATTCATGATTCATCTATTTTGGACGCCATAAATTAAAATGCCCGACCACTGCTGAGCTCTGTGGTATAGTCTGAGCGTCTATTGATGGGATGCAGATAAATGACCCTTCAATCGAAGCCCCCGAAAACATATGATTAGCTTGTCATCTGTCACGATCATTCATGTGATAGAAAATGGTCTAAATCAGCCAAATGTGTCCATCCAAAATCTTATTTGTGGCCACTTTAAGACAGAAAGTGAAATTAAGGTTTGGAAAGTTCCTGATGACAGAAAGTCACCAGACAGAGAGCGCAGCACCCATGACAAAGAAATAATTCTGTGTTCCTTTCGGATCTGCATTCATAAGATGCAAATATTCTTTGCAGAATACAATAGGATTCTGTTTGAGGAGATGATTTACAGTCTGGATCCGCCAAGCTATACGTACTAACTATAATTCTGCAACACAATTACATCACTTGGTTGCGACCCCACTTACCCCTTATATTTCATGAATATATATATACTTTTATGTAGTTAAAATAGGATAACATAGCACAGACTGACCACTTTCTTTCAGATTTAGATCTTTAAAAGGCACATCTCTGCAGATTTTTGCCATGTAATCTGAGAGCAGCATGATTTATAGACATAGACCCTGATTCCAGCGATGTAGCACTTAGTTTACTGGGTGCAGCAGTCATGAAAGAATCAGTTTGGCTAGGTTCACACTAGCGTTGCGCCGCCCTGCGTCGGCGACGCAACGCGCGACGCACGTAAAAACGCGCGCAAAAACGCGCGCGTTTTGCGACGCGTGCGTCGTTTTTGACGAAAATCGGACGCACAGAAAATGCTACAATGTAGCGTTTTCTTGCGTCCGACGCTAGCGTCGGAAACGACGCACGTGGCAAAAACGCCACCAAAACAACGCACGCGTCCCCTATGTTAAACATAGGGGCGCGTCGCCGCTGCGTCGCCGCTGCGTCGCCGCTGCGTCGCCGGCGCAACAGCGACGCACATTGGCGGAACGCCAATGTGAACGTAGCCTTTCTCCTGCTGCAGATCTCAAATGCTGAGCCCTGCATAACCCCGCCCACACCACTGATTAGCAGCTTTCTGTTAATATACAGTGTACACGGAAATCAGCCAATCAGTGTTGGGGGGCGTGGTTGGACCAGGAGGCACTCGATACCTAGTCGTGCAGTGATAATCTTGTGCTGAAAAAACACAGATTTTGTGGAAACGGCAAAACACAACCCAGTAAGTGACACATTGCAGGAATCATTGTCTCTGCCTCTACATTATGCTGCTTTCAGATTACATAACAAAAATGTGCTAACAGACTCCCTTTAAGCAAAATTTGTATTTCGAAATCCGTTCTAATTGTCTATGCAGCGGTATGCAAGTGTATGAAAATATTTATTGGTTGCCATCTTCTTCAGTGTCCAGCGCCACTCTGGTTCCAGCTGACACTGTGGATCAGGTTTCCTGCCATTCTGTGAATGGCTGCTTGTACTGCATAGGTCTAGTATTAGGCCATGTTCAATATTTGGCCAGTATTTTACATCAGTATTTGTGAGCCAAAACGAGCAATGGCTGAAACAAGCAGAAGTGGTGACATGTTTGTATTATATTTTTCCTCGGCTTGTTACACCCCCAATGTTGACTGAAATACTGAATTTGTGAACGTGGCCTTACTTAGTCTGCTGCTGTATATTATACTTAATGATGAATATTATTTTCTCTCTTTTTCACTTTCAGCGCTCTATTAGTTTCCGGGGTGACAGTCGACCAGATCTGTTTACCCCGAGACCTTGGTCAAGAAATGCCCCTCCACCCATCACAAAACGCAGAGACAGCAAACTCTGGAGCGAGACCTTCGATGTTTGTGTCAATCAAGTGCTGACGTCTAAAGAGATCAAGCGTCAGGAGGTCTGTACCACTGCTGAGTTTCTTCATGTTTGTGGCATCCAGATTAGATTTTTTTTGTCCTTCAGTTTTTTCCGCCTGTTTCTCCTGCAAAACATGCGAGTGGGATCATAAAACACAACGTGTAGCATTACGCGATCTGGCTCCATGAAGGTGCAAAAACTGAACAATCCCATATAGCAAACTATGGGATCCTTTCACTGCTTATATTCTTATAGGGATTGTCTAGATTTTCAAACAGTGCCACTATTTACCATGACTCAAAAAAAGAGCAAAAACAATGGACCCAGGTAGTGGCAGTATGTATTTGCAAAAGATACAATCCGTATAGCCGTCAATTGGTGGTGGTTTTCCACTATTGTAACGTGGTGCTCAATATTGTAAAACAAGTAGTGTCTCCATGCATAGTAGAAAGAAAGATGTGGCACTCACCCAGTAGTGTTGTAATCAAAAGTCCTTTATTTTACCATCCATGGGTTGAGGACATTGAACAGGGGCAGCAGGTGGAGGCAAGGGTGCGGGATCACGAGAGTGGACGACAGCCGTTTCATGCCGGCTGTGCTTAAACGGGTCCAGGTCAAAGCCGTTGGACCCGTTGAAGCGCAGCAGGCGTGAAACGGCCGTCGTCCACTCTCGTCATCCCGCACCCTTGCCTCCACCTGCTGCCCCTGTTCAAAGTCTTCAACCCATGGATGGTAAAATAAAGGACTTTTGATTACAACACTACTGGGTGAGTGCTACATCTTTCTTTCTACTATGCATGGAGACACTGTTTACCATGATCTCTCTCTGGTATTGCAACTCATCCCCATTCAAGTGATTGGAGCTAAGCTGCGGACACAGCTCCTGAAGAAGAGTTCTGGACAACCCATTTAATTGCATTGCTTTTTAATTGCATTGCTTTCTACCGTACAGCCTCTTCTTTCTCCTGCTAAGCAGCCTTACACACCATGTAGCTGGGGTTTTACTGATGATGGACATCATTACATACCAGCATGATGTGTGTTTAAAACACGATGACCATTGTCAAGGATCACATAGTTTCCCAGGGAATAATATGGACATGACTAAGTAATTATGTACTCTCAGGTCATCCCCTGCAGAGCACGGAAAAGTGGCGGGTTTCCCTCCTTCAGATTGTGACACCGTTCACCACACGTGTGAAATACTTTATATGTTAAATGGGTTCGGCATTTGCCGGCAGCAGGTGAGAGGTCTCGCTCTGCTCACAACTTTGATCTTTGCGTGCTGCTCGCTCTTCTCACAACTTTGATCTTTGCGTGCTGCTCTACTTTTGATCATTGTTACACGGCATTTACAAGGTGGAACCGAGGCAGTTTATGGCGATTTTAGTTTTGATACGTAAAGTAAAAAGTGAATGAGTTTACAATACAAAATATCTATGCCCGTATGACTGTATACGATGCCATTGCCTTACCTGTATGTATAACTATATACATTTTCACAGGCTATTTTCGAGTTGTCCCAAGGGGAGGAAGACTTAATAGAGGACTTGAAATTGGCAAAAAAGGTAAGTTGACACTGACAAATACATGTATCTAATAGAAGAGGTCTTTAAAGGGCTTTTCTGGGTCAGGCAGCAACTTCGGCCGTATTATATGGATTCTGTGTTGTTCCATCAGTCCACATCACAGAAGATTAAAAAGGGAGAGTCCTAAACAAATTTAAGAGAAAACCACTGTGCTACAATCCTGCATATTCACATAGATAAAAAAAAGGGGGAACATATTCCACTTGCCACAACCCTATAGTTCAGGGGGAAAAATGGTGCAAAAATTGCAACTTGTCTGTAACTGATGACATCTTGGATCAAGTAAATATTTTATTTGCTTATATAGAGCAAATAATTTTAACTGCGCTTTACAGACGGTCCACAATTCTTAATTCCCTAACAGTACGTCTTTGGAGTGTGGGAGGAAACCGGAGAACCCGGAGGAAACCCACGCAAACACGGGGAGAACATAGAGACTCCTTGCAGATGTTGTCCTTGCTGGGATTTGAGCTCAGAATCACAGCGTTGAGAAGCAGCAGTGCTAACCACTGAGCCACCATGCTGCTCACTGTACAGTGCTAACCACTGAGCCACCATGCTGCTCACTGTACAGTGCTAACCACTGAGCCACCATGCTGCTCACTGTACAGTGCTAACCACTGAGCCACCATGCTGCTCACTGTACAGTGCTAACCACTGAGCCACCATGCTGCTCAACTCGTAAATGAAAAATATATCATAGTGAAAATCCAGCAAACTGCGCATTGGAGTAACAAATATTTATTTAGTTATACTATATAATAAAAAGCGCCAATAAATACTTGGAAAATCAATGTTCCATATCACGCTGATTAGTGTGACCAAGAGTTTCGTCCAGAATTTCGGCTTCTTCCGGAGCACGATCAAAGAGAACTTTAATTCAGCACGTGACTGCAAGAAAGCAAATCACGTCGCCCGCTTGAACTGGCAGGCAGAAGATTCGGCATGATACAGTTGCCTGCCAGTGGCCCTGGCATGGAAAACTCCATTAATAGTATTAAAACTACCAGGCACATACCATGGACAAAAATGGCGCTGTTCATAAGCTCCTGCATAATAAATATTTAGCTATATTTTTTTATGTGTCTCCCTTTCTTTCAGGCATATCATGACCCAATGTTGAAATTATCCATAATGACGGAAGAAGAATTAATGCAAATTTTCGGAACCCTGGATTCTCTCATTCCACTGCATGAAGGTAAACGTTCTGCTCAACCTTTGCTTTAAAGAGAATCTGTCAGCAGTTCTTTGCCATGTACACTGAGAGCAGCATGAAGCAGGGGCTGAGACCCTGATGCCAGCTATGTGTCACTTACTAGGCTGTTTCAATAAAATCAGTGATTTATTAGCAGGAGATTATCACTACAGGACTGGGTGTTTAGTGCCTCCTAGTCAACCGTGTAACCCTGCGACCACCACTTATTAGCAGCTTTCTGTCATTATACAGAATACAAAGAAACCAGCCAATCACTGGTATAGGTGGAGATATACAGGGCTCAGCATTCTGAGCACTGCTAGATCTGAAGCAAAGATTGTATGAAAATGACAGCAAGCAGGCCAGCAAGTGACACATCGCTGGAATCAGGGCCTCAGCCCCTACATCATGCTGCTCTCGGAATACATGCAAATATCTGCTGACAGATTCCCTTAACGTTCATCCACCCTAAAAGTTAGAATATTTTTTTGATCATTTTATTTTTACAATTACCACAGATCTCCTCAGACGCTTGCGTGATGTCAGGAAACCAGACGGTTCCACAGAACACGTTGGCCATATTTTAGTAGGCTGGGTAAGATGTGACTCATTCTTCAGCTGGGAGTATGATTTAATGTCCTGTCTTTCGAGCGGTGATTTGCCAGCATTATTATTCAATTTACCAGTAACCGAGGAAGCAACTGTGGAGGTGGAGGGCTGTAGAAATCCTATTCTATCCCCCAGAAACAAAGCTTGGTGTCAGGGAATGCATGAGCTTCATCAGGAGTGGAGATCTCCATAGGAAGCATGTCAGCATTTCGGAAAAGCAGGTTCTCGAAACATCAGTAGTCTTTCTATAATCCCTAATAAGAAATGACCAACGTTCGTTTTCTAAGAAAATCTCAGAATTTCCGTCTCATGAGTCACATGAAAAAAAAATTCTTTTGCTTCGCGGTGATTTCCGCAAGCGATAAGCGACAATTACTAGAAAATGATACAACACTTTCGGAATTCCTACAAATGCATTGGGAAGTGAGACTTGACCCTTTGACGTGGTGAAATGCGGAACCGAGAAAACTATGGTCTTGTCGTTTCATTTTTTGTAATCTTTAAAATAACGTAATCGCATGACATACGTAATCTTGTGCCTGCATCATGGGTTGTTTGAGGAAATCCCGTTTCCGAATCTGTATCATACTCATTTATGCTCATATCTGGCTGCATGTTTGTTTCTTTCGATATTCAACGGACATCTCTTTATGTTCCTAAATATTGCATGACGTATCTGCCTATCGTCTATGATAAGAAATGCTTTATATTGAAATAATCGAAAGCGGATCGATCAGAATGTGATTGTATTATACTGCATGTGCTAAATGGCAGGTCCTTGCAAAATAATGTTAAGTGAGGAGTAACCTGGAGCTTAGGGGAAATGTGAGATTTTAATTCTAATAGGTGGCAATAGAGTTCTAGTCCTCCTCCTCTCTGAAGAGACAATTTGCATAATTAGCATATTTCCCAGAGGAGCATTGCTGCTTTAAGTCTCCTCATCTCGGCATGCTTAGCATGTCAATCTCCGCAAGGAGAAACGATACTTCTTGGATTCTTCCATCCATACACAGAAAAGTTGTCTGATACTGAGTGAGGAGACTTATAGGCCATGCAGTGCTCTTCTGGGAAATTAAATATGCAAGTTGCCTCTTCAGAGAGGAGGAGGACTTGAGCTCTAGTGCCACCTATTGGAAGTAGCGATCCTTAGGATTTCTACTTCCAATAGGTGGCACTAGAGTTCAAGCGCCACCTCCTCTCTGAAGAGGCAACTTGCATATTTAAATTTCCCAGAAGAGCACTGCATGGCCTATAAGTCTCCTCACTCTCCACAAGGAGAAAACCTTACACCTTAGATCCTTGAGCTGCAAAAAGGGACTCCTGGTGGAAATAACTGTGTTAATAGCCTTTACTTACAGTGGGTACGGAAAGTATTCAGACCCCTTTAAATTGTTCGCTCTTTGTTTCATTGCAGCCATTTGGTAAATTAAAAAAAAAGATATATTTTTTTCTCAATAAATGTACACTCTGCACCCCATCTTGACTGACAAAAAAAACAGAAATGTAGTAATTTTTGCAAATTCATTATGAAAAAAAAGAATAAGCCGAAGAATGGCGTGAAATCTAGCAAAAAGCTTTTATGTATCTCCCCCACTGATTTGAATAACTCTGCGGTTCACAATAAGAGAACAGAATCTAGAAGAAACGTATTGTAATTGGTTTTCAGAACCAAGAAATAATGAATACATACAGTATACGTGAGTGAGAGAAACGTTAACATTAAGTAATGATTAAAGGTAATACCACCCTCTATAATGCAGCAGAACTGTTTTTTTTTTTACCAGTATCTAGTTATTGCTGCTTGGACCTCCTGTTGTAGCGCAGAGAATGGCTGTCGTTTGCGGCTCGCCAAATTTAGGGTGGTTTAACTTGCTAAGCGAGGTAGGAATGCATTGTGTTTCCCCTAAGGTTATTCAGCTTATCAGGAAATCCACACACCCTGCCCGGCCTCCTGCGTGGGAGAACTTCATTATCACCCCAGGTTGCAGGAAAAAACTGAAGCAAGGAATGATAGGTTATGCTTTTCATAGACCTGGATCTGTACATTTCCCCCTGACTTAATCTTTTGTTCTTCTATAAGATGTGAATACTTTTCTGCTGTTCTTCTATAAGGAGTGGGAGCAGTTTACAGGTCTCAGGAAGTCTAAACTTATTCATCCCCAAGGCAACTTAAATCGGCATTTAAATGGGTAACCTGAATGGCAGGTGCAGGACTGATTTGGCCTATTCTTAAGTAAATGATTGTTTTTGGTGTAGATTGGGATATTCCCTTGAAGCACTTGTGTAGGAGATTATATCCCTTTATATAATCAGTGATAAGTAAAGCTGTCTTTACTTGGACAGATCATGGTGAATGGGCATTCTTAACAAAAAACACCGCAAGACACTGTCTTCAAATTGACAATCTGGTATGGCTTATTGTCATATTGCAAGGCTCGTTAAAAAGTCGATATTGACTTTTAGGATCACTGCTTTCTAAAGGTGGCACTAGACTTCTAATCCTCTTCCTCTCTGAAGAGACAATTTGCATATTTCCCAGAGGAGCATTGCGGCTTTAAGTCTCCTCACCTCGACATGCTTATCATGTCACTCTCCGCAAGGAGAAACGATACTTCTTGGATCCCGGTCAGACCCCTCTCAATCAGCCAAACCAGATCTCCACTTTGCACTGACGAGGGGCAGTACCCCGAAACACAGTGTCTGCAAATTGAGATTCTGGTTTGGCCATTATCCTAAGTCATGTGACAAGGCTCGTTAAAGGGTCGACATTGACTGTTAGGATTGCTACTTCCAATAGGTGGCACTAGAGTTCTAGTCCTCTTCCTCTCTGAAGAGACAATTTGCTAATACTGAGGGAAATTCTTTATCTAGCCGAGTGATCTACAAAAGAAATACAAATCCCTTGGAGCTCCTGATCGTTCTCTCTGCTCTCCCCTATCTTCTCTTGCAAATTAAGTGAAGGATAGGTGCTAGTAACAAACACCCCTCCCTTTCCATTTGTAAAAAAGGTTTATAAAGACATGGTTATTGTTTCAGTATGGATGTATATTTTACCCGATGAAGGCTTTTTTTTTTTTTAAAGCTGAAACGCGTTGTTTTTACTTGGTAAAAATAATTTTTTTTTTTAAAGGGAATCTGTCACCCCAAAATTCGCCTATAAGCTGCGGCCACCGGCATCAGGGGCATATCTACAGTATTCTGTAATGCTGTAAATAAGCCCCCGATGTAACCTGAAAGATCAGAAAAACAAGTTAGATTATACTCACCCAGGGGCGGTCCCGGTTCGGGTCTGATGGGCGTCCGGGGCCTCCCATCTTCTTACGATGACGTCCTCTTCTTGTCTTCACGGTGCGGCTCCGGCGCAGGCGTACTTTGTCTGCCCTGTTGAGGGCAGAGCAAAGAACTGCAGTGCGCAGGTGCCGGGAAAGGTCAGAGAGGCCCGACGCCTGCGCACTGCAGTACTTTGCTCTGCTCTCAACAGGGCAATTCAGTACGCCTGCGCAGGAGCCACGGCAGGAAGCAAAGAAGAGGATGTCATTGTATGAAGATGGGAGGCCCCGGACGCCCATCAGACCCGAACCGGGACCGCCCCTGGGTGAGTATAATCTAACTTGCTTTTTTTATCTTTCAGGTTACATCGGGGGCTTATCTACAGCATTACACAATACTGTAGATAATGACCCCTGATGCCGGTGGCGAATTTTGGGGTGACAGATTCCCTTTAAATAAGCCGATCTATCACGTTACACCAGACTGGATTTCTTTTTTTTTTTTTTTTTTACTATCTTCTCTCAGTGTTAGAGACAGCAGCATTTAGGGGCTCATTAACTAACTGATCCATATGCTCGTCTATATTATTTTCATTCGTTTTCACAAGACGACCATTAAGAAAACTTTGTTAAAAGTTACCTTCATGGTTTGGCAGGCGTGGTATTTCATCTAACTTAAGGCCCCGTCACACATAGTGACGCTTAAGCGATCCCGACAACGATACGACCTGTCAGGGATCGTTGCTGCGTCGCTATGTGGTCGCTGGTGAGATGTCACACAGTGCGATCTCCCCAACGACGCAGCAGCGATGCGGCGAACTGTAGCGACCTGTACAACGATGCTATTTCATGACGATTCAATGGGACGTCCTGTCAACGAGATCGTTGGTAAGGTATCAAACACAGCGATGTGTGCTACCCAGCGGGACCTCAACGATCAAAAAAAGGTCCAGGCCATTCCGACACGACCAGCGATCTCACAGCAGGAGCCTGGTCGCTGCTACGTGTCACACATAGCGAGATCGTTACTGAGGTCGCTGTTGCGTCACAAAACTTGTGACTCAGCAGCGATCTCGCTAGCGATCTCGCTGTGTGTGACGGGGGCTTTAGAGTAGTGACTTAATCTGCTGAGGCATTGGTGAGCTAAATCACAGCACTAGATCAGGACCGGTTGCAGGGAATCAGTACTTGGAAAAGTTCTCATCGAGTCCTGGATAACATTCCCATGGCGCTCCCCGGTTTTTCAAATCGTATTATGCATTTATTTACATGGGTATAAAGTAAGACCATACTAGATAAAGCCCCAGCCAAGCGTGACAGAGACTCGCACACATACACCTCCATGTTGAACTCTAAGAAAGGATTGTAGTCAGGCCTTGTGTTGCAGTGAATGTGTGCACAAAACTGTGTCTGACTTACCAGGAGTTATTTTAGCTCATTTGTTAGGACTCAATAGGTTGTCAGGCCGGCTTTGTGAAAGGATGGGAGGGACTGACTGCCCTTTGATTCCGTCTCTCTGACATTGTGTTTACAGTCTGTCACTGATGAAACATGTCAGGGGTATTATCATCAGGACAGAAGAAAGACAAAGAAGCCTGAAAATTACCATTAACCTTATTCTTGAAGGACTTGCCGGTAGAGTTTCTCTTTGATCTCCATGACCCTCATCACATCTGAAAGGGTTTCTTGAAGTTTATAAATTGGACCTAACATTCTTTATGGGAAGCAGTTATGAGTGTTTAAGTATTTAGTGCAGAGTTAACCATTTCCATACACTCCCAATTCAGAACCTGAGCACCTTGTCTCCGAGCTCAGGACGTTGTCTCTACATAGAGCATGGCATTTTTCATAGAACGTCACAAGTTATTTAGTTGTGAAAAATTTAAGATTTTTTCCCCTAAACCTAATCTCAGGGACCCTGGTTAAAAGGACATTTATTAATTTTATTAAGTATACATCTTTACGGCAAACCAGCCAGTATATTTGTCATTTATGACTATGCTATACGATGTCATTTATTAGTACACTTCTTCTCCCACCTTGCAGCTGCCCTGCCTAAACTCCTACGACAGCTACTGCAGTAATCAAGTGGCAGCCAAAGCTCTCCTGGACCACAAGAAACAGGACCATCGAGTTCAGGACTTTCTACAACGCTGTCTAGAGTCCCCCTTTAGCCGCAAATTAGACTTATGGAATTTCTTAGACATCCCTAGGAGTCGGCTAGTGAAATACCACTTGCTACTGAAGGAAATACTCCGACATACGCCAAATGATCATCCGGACCAGCAGCATTTGGAAGAAGCCGTAAGTAACATTTATTTTGGTCTCGTGAGATCTCAAAGACAGTCAATTTCTGGTCTTATGTAATTGCATAATTCTGTACATAGTTTTAGGGGATTTTTTTTTTTTTTACAATTTGTATTCTGGCAATTAAATCTTATTTTCCAATAGACTTCTTTATGTAAAACTTAAAAGGGTTGTCAACTACTATGCACAACCCCTTTTTAAATTACAGTAAGTTGCCCACCTTGTAAAAAATAAAATACCCACCTACTGTACCATTCCAGCGTTGTTAGTGCCGAGTCTCCCGGAGTTTGCATGACATTGTTATGCCAAGTGAGCCCTGCAGCCAATCAGCGGCGGCTAGTAGGCTGCAAGTGTTCAGCAGCACAATAGCGGCCGCTGATTGGCAGCAGGGGTCACGTGATACAACAACGTCACATGAGTCCCAAGAGCCCCAGCGCTGATATTGCTGGAACAACACTGGTGCGCAAAGCAAGTTATCTGCCATTTTAAAGGGAATCAGACAGCAGGTTTTTGCTATGTAATGTGAGAGCAGCATAATGTAGGGCCTGAGAACCTGATTACAGTGATGTGTCACTTACTGGGCTGTGTTTTGCCATTTCAATAAAATCAGTGTTTTATCAGCAGGAGATTATCACTACAGGAATAGGTGTCTCGTACCTTATGGTCCAACCCTCTGATTACCAGCTTTCTGTCACTCTACATTGTACACAGGAAGCTGCCAATCAGTGGTCGGGGTTATTATACACAGCTCAGCATTCAGAGCTCTGCTGGATCTGCAATAGAGAAAACTGTGATTCTTTCACAATTGTTGCAACCAGTAAACTAAGCGAAACATGGCTCAAATCAGGGTCTCGGACCATACATTATGAGGCTGTCAGATTGTATCGTAAAAACCTTTAAAAAGGGACTACTTTATTCAATATTTAACATTTATGGTAATGTTTTGGGTTTTTTTCTTGCAAAAAATGTATTTAAAGTGGTTTTCCCAACTAGATAACCCAAGCTTCAAAAGATCAGCTGATCACGACTAGTCTTCAACAAGCCAGGTCCACCAGAGTGGGAATTGATCCATGCACTCATTTTCTGCTCTAATTCTGAGTCGGACCTCTATCGCATTGATATTTATATATTTGTTTTTTAGCAAATTGGCAATTTAACATCTCTCAAAGTGCAAATATATAAACTATAATTATCTGTTACATGATCACATCCTTTCTGCTACATCCGTTCACATGTAAAGCGCCATGGAATAAATGGCGCTATAAAAATGTATAATAATAATAATAATCTGACCGTCTAAAAGCATAAAGACATCACATAAACATAGAAACTAAGATAATTAATCCCAGCTCCTAATAAATGCAGGTCGGCATCCTCTGCCCTTCCCGTGAAAGGTCTGCATGGTATAACACAATCCTGCTAAGATAAATATGCTGCGAAGTTGTATCTGGACAGAAGTTTATTAAACAATCCAGGCATATTTATACCTGGAAAGAGTCTCTTCCAAGTATGTCACCATCAGCGGTATTATATGTGCGTTTCCCTCAATAAAAAAAAAAAAGCTGACGTCATCCAGAAAGACCCCACATGACCATTTCTGCAAACCCTTAGCTGTCAGGATAGTTGATTGCTTATCTTACAGACTGTCACGGAAAGTTTTAATACAGGACAGGGAAAATATATGAGAGGTTAAATAATTTAGCAACTTCTCTTCTATTTTGGGGATATTTCAATGGTTATTTCACGCTGTGATGACACCACTGTAATGGTTCATTCTTTGTTCTATGAATTTTATATGTGCAGTATGTAGGCGGATGGAGTCTGTTCTAATACTGTCCCTTATTTTCTGGCAGATTAATATAGTTCAGGGGATTGTAACAGAAATTAACGTAAAAACGGGAGAGTCTGAATGTCACTATTACAAGGAGAGGCTGATTTATCTTGAGGATTGTCAGAGGGATCCACTAATTGATAACTCTCGTGCTCTGTCGTGTCATGGGGAGCTGAAGAACAACAGAGGAGCGGTAAGTAATTCAGTCAGTCAATGTGACACTTATCCTGTATCAAACCTGACACTGCTTTTAGTTCATTTTAATGGAGTCTTTTTATGGTTTTATCAGGGTTTACAGAATTTATGATGTTGAGAGTAGCGCAGTCTGCAGTGCTGAGCTTAATATCAAAAGTAAAAGAACCACAAAGAAAGCGTAAAGGAGTGCATCATAACTAAACATGGTTCTTACAGATTAGAGGGTACTTGTTTGAAAATAGATCAGACATAGCTGATGGAGCCACAAAAAAAAGCAAACGGCCGAAAGCACATTAACTATGTGGATGCACGTCCTAGTTCCACTGGACCCCCATGGAAAGTGTACATACCAAGTAAACAATGAAGGACAGCATCCAATCCAGGTGAAAGTGTTCAAAAACGGATTCCTTTATTTGCCAAAGTGCAACGTTTCAACCCACATGGGTCTTTATCAAGCATAGCATAGCTGATGGAGCCATGATAGCAGTACTGAACCCATGTTTAGAGATTTACTGGCAAATCCCAAAGGATCTTAATAACATTTACAGATTGAGTAAGGGTTTTGAATAAAGATGAGCAGTTAGATTCTAGCTTCCCGGATCAATAATTCAGTCCAATCCTCCGTGACATCTGGAATTCACTTTTGCACCTAGTATCGCCGACACGGCAACCTGGGTGCCGTTGTCATGAATGTACAGCATTCTGTTGGGATCTGTGGTACATCTGAGATTAGAAAATCGGCGATTAGGTGAGCACGGGTCCTCTTTAAATATACACAGCCATTAATGAGTTAACAGTTTTCTTGTGGCATGGAAAGGGTTTAGAGTGGTCTTTTGGCTGTGCTGCTTACTGGAACCACACCTTTCCATTATAGAAACCATTTCTGGCTTCCCTCCATGAGAGCAATAGAATCTTCATTCTGTCCCTGGTTTCATTGTAGAAAGTGTTTTGGAGAGTCTTGAAATTGTTGCATGCGTTTGTGAATACCTCTACCTTCCCCTTCTGGCATTCTTTTGTGTTGCTTTTCTGCCTTTTTATTGTGTATCTATTTTCCCGTTGTATTTTATCCTGTGTGTCTGTTGGTTGATTGAACCTTGGTTGTCCCCTGTCAGTCTAGCCAGTGTTACCCTTTTCCTCCTACCCCTTTCCTCTCTGGGGGGAGGGCAAGAACTGCGTAGGATTTTGTAGGAGCACAGACAGGTACGAGACCCAGGCATCTCCACCTTCTGGGGTAACCCTGGGGTTAGGGATAGACTAGGGCATCCATAGATTACGGGACAGTACAGGATCCTCCCATCCCCGATTTTTCCTACGGTCACATCGTGACAGCCGCTGGCACTTACTAAGCCCTGGGTACCATGATGTCGTGGCACAATAGATGCCACCACGATGCTGGGTAAAGAATTAAAGATCGTCTAAAATGGAGGACCAGACTGGACAGTGGACTGTGGCAGCGCAAATCAAATTGCTCATCTCTGATACTTTTGATTGCAAGGACATCTCTATTTGTCATTAAAAATGCTAGAAAGGCTCAGGTAAATCCACATGTAAGATGAACAAAGGCTCACAGTATGGGTACACAGTGTAAATCGTACGCTCTGATCCCTCTTTCTTGTCTGCAGCAGCTGCTCGCTGCACACAAGATTACAAAGTAGCGGATGACCACTGCAGACAGGAGAGGGGTATAACTGTGTGTGAGCGCATGTACGGTAACCTGCAGTGTCAGTGCGAATGTGTGAGCGCATGTACGGCAACCTGCAGTGTCAGTGCGAATGTGCACAGTCGGGGATTCAATTTAGGCAGCACTCACACTGGGTAAGTGAGCCTTGTCAGTCATGTTAAGGGAATGCTAATTAAGGGGTTGGAACACAGAGTCCTTGGCCATACTTTATTTGCATATGTATTAGGCTTTTTTTTACGTAAGGGTACCGTCACACTATACGATTTACCTACGATCACGACCAGCGATATGACCTGGCCGTGATCGTAGGTAAATCGTAGTGTGGTCGGTGGGGAGCTGTCACACAGACCGCTCTCCAGCGACCAACAATGCCGAGGTCCCTGGGTAACCAGGGTAAACATCGGGTAACTAAGCGCAGGACCGCGCTTAGTTACCCGATGTTTACCCTGGTTACAAGCGTTAAGCTAAAAAAAAACAAACAGCACATACTTACATCTGGTGTCCGTCAGGTCCCTTGCAGTCGGCTTCCCGCACTCAGTGACTGCCGGCCGTAAAGTGAAAGTGAAAGCACAGCCGCTGTGCTTTCACTTTCACTTTACGGCCGGCAGTCACAGTGCGGGAAGCAGAGACGGCAAGGGACCTGACGGACACCAGAATGTAAGTATGTGCTGTTTTTTTTTTTTTAGTTTAACGCTTGTAACCAGGGTAAACATCGGGTAACTAAGCGCGGTCCTGCGCTTAGTTACCCGATGTTTACCCTGGTTACAAGCGAACGCATCGCTGGATCGCATCGCTAGATCGCTAGATCGGTGTCACACACACCGATCTAGCGATGACAGCGGGAGATCCAGCGATGAAAGAAAGTTCTAAACGATCTGCTACGACGTACGATTCTCAGCAGGATCCCTGATCGCTGCTGCGTGTCAGACACAGCGATATCGTAACGATATCGCTGGAACGTCACGAATCGTACCGTCGTAGCGATCAAAATGTTATAGTGTGACGGTACCCTTAGACTAACAAATCCACTGTACAGGTATGATTTCTTATAGTAACTAAGCCCCCTATATTACTGTATAAGTGATTTAAGTTTTGGGGTTGACAGACTCCCTTTAAAACTATAAAAGTATTTGTAGACCTTTATTTTGGGCTAGATTTCACACCTTATCAAGATAGTGTTTAATGAAATGGGGTATTGTTTTTGTAAAAAGATGATAATTTATGTGATCTTTCTGATCTCCTTATATCCTGTAAAATGTTCATGGTAAATTGTCATGATTGACAGATGAAGGTCACAGGGCTTTTTTTTTTTTAAACTCTGCTGCACTTTTATGCGATATTCTCAGATCAAGTCATGTAAAGTCAAATCCTTTCTGTTCTTGTATAGCACTCATTAAGCTTTCCAAAACCCCCCACCCCTGTCCCTTCCCCACAGCCTTTCAACAACAGTAAAGGATTTGACATCAACCAGAACTGAAGCACTTTGATGTTTGTAGCTGCAGCTCTTCAAATGTGATCATTTTGTTATTTGTACTGATTACATGATTATTGGCGAGTGAGGTTCTTACATCTCTTACTTCACCCCAGCTGCCATTGTTTTATGTAACCTATCCATTATATTCGGAGCCATGTGTCACTCACAGATGAAAGAGCTCCATGTATCTTGTAGGATCCAATTTCCCTCTTAATGATGTGTTCTGCATGTTGGAAGGAGCTCATTCTCCAGCTGCAGATATAATCCTCATAGTTCAGTACAGATAAATACTATACCGCCCTCCAAAGCTTAGGTGAAATTTCGGACCCAGTGCAGGTTTTAAAAGAAAACTTACATTTATTTTCTCCTTTACAGTTTCTTCAATGTATCTTAGGCTGCATATTCTTTTTTTCTCCTCTTGATTCATAATTTCATTATTTTCCAGTGCAATTGTATAGATTTAAACTCGCTTTACTCTTTAATGGGAATATTTAATGATATTTAACATCCATCATATCTTAAGCTGGCCAGATACATCATGCGATAGCCGTCAACATGATCACATGGACTCTCGATTCGGCCGAGCCTCGATGTTCTTTTATACAGGGAGATTGGAGAAAGCTGCTCGCAGACTCCTCTGAAAACAAAAGGATTAAGCATTGAAATTCCGACTGCCCAACTCTTACCTCTCCCAATATAATTTGTTTGGAGTGATCAATGAGGTTCTCTAAAAGCCACTATACACAGACTAATGTCGGCTTATATCGATGGGTTCTGACGACATGTGTATGGGGGTGCCAGCCAATTGATCATTGAGGGAGATGTTGATCGGGCATGTCCAATTTTGGACTGCAGATAAATAAGCCACCGAAAGAGATGTCCATCTGTGGCTTTCTCATAAGCAAACGCATGAGCACTCAGACGAGCAAACACTCTTGTGTATGGAAAAGAAGGCCAAGATGTCTGCGGGTTGTAGCATCATTCTGTTGATGGCTATCTAATAATGTTCATGGCCAGCTCAACACATCAGGTTGTTGTCTGGTCCCAGTAAAATATCATCAGGTTTAATCTAATGCATATGGGGTAATGTTTGGTTCATATTTCACTAACAGATTCACTTAGAACAGTGGTCCCCAACCTTTCTGACCTTGAGAGCCACATTCAGCTTTGCAAGAGGGTAACGAGCCACATCAAGCTACGGTCCACCTCACAGTAATGGCAACCAAAGCCCCCATTATGGGTATAATGATAACCAAAGTTCCCCGAAGCAGTATAACAAGATCCAGGGGTTCCAAACACACCCCACCACATTCAGCATTCTCCCATCACGCACTCCCAACACAGTCACATCTATCTTCAAGCACCTCCTCTGACCGGTAGTATCATCCTGTCTCCAGCATACCATACTTAAATTATCTTTAAACCCCCAAGACCAGTAGAAGTGGATCCAAATCTGCTCTTCTGTGTAGGGCTACTCACAAAGTTCATCATTTTGAGATGTGCTCTTCATACCAGTTTACTAAATCTGGAGTTAACGCACCAAGCTGGTAGACAGCTGCGAGCCATAGTTCATGGGACCACGAGCCACATGTGGCTCCCGAGCTACAGGTTGGGGACCCCTGATTTAGAAGATAAAAAAAAAAAGAAATGACACATAAGATTATCTGTTACTTACCACCGTTGTTTCTTTCTCAGAAATTTCATGTGTTCCTCTTTCAAGAAGTCCTGGTTATTACAAGAACTATAATGCAAAATGACAAAGTTTACTATCAGCTCTATCGACAACCAATTCCTGTAAAGGATCTTGTAGTGGAAGACTTGCAAGATGGAGAGGTCCGCGTGGCCGGATCGTTACGTGGAGCCTTTACCAACAATGAGAGAAGTGAGTCTGGCTTCATTGTGTCCAATTTAATAAAGCCTTCTAGTGAGAGTTTAGAGTAAGCTGGATTTTAATGTTGGGCTCTTGTTTATTTTGTTTTTGAAATGCTAAGTAACATTTTGCTAACAGGTTCTTTAAAATGGATATGGTTTTAACACTGATTTGGGAGTTTCAGGATCCCTAGGTTACCATAGTCTATGATCAGCGTGGGTTCAACTACTTTAACCTCCATTTACAGGAGCATCGCAAACTTTTTGGCTTTTATTAGGCATGGCACCACCTTTTGTTTATGTGTGCTGTGGCTCAAATTGAAGCTCAGCCCAATTCAAGTGAATGGGGCTATGCAGCAACACCAGACACACACCACGCATTGTTTTATAATAATTAATTTCACATAGTGGAATTCTGCAAGAACATACATAGAAAACACTATTATTTAGAAATAGTATCGCCGTTCCGTGCAGTACTAGATCTGGTTGTTTCGTAAATTTGCATGATTATAATTTTAAAGTAAAAACTGCATATTTATAGTTTTCTCTCGTTTCTATTTGCAGTTAAAAACTTTTTCAGAGTAGGTTACAAGAACGGACCCCAAGCCCAGTCTCATTCTTTTCAAGCAAATGACACTTTCAATAAGCAACAGTGGCTGAATTGTATCCGGCAAGCTAAAGAGTCAGTCCTGTGTGCTGGAGGAGACAACCTGATGCCTTTAGAAGGACAATTGTTAATATCTGCAGAGGGAAGCTGCGATCCTCAGCAGGCCACGAGGTTTGAACAAATGGACCACTCAGATAGTATCTCAGACTGCAGTATGGACACTAGTGAGGTCAGCATGGACTGTGAACAGATGGAACAGACGGACTGTAGCATACACAGCAAGCAGGTTGAGAGTGATGTTTGACAAAACCTGGAATTTACCTGCTTGTTACCTGTACAGTATTTGCATTCCGTGTATGGAGCAGCTGGAAAAGCACTTTTATAAATATTCTTAACGAGGGCACCATCAAGACTTCTAGTATTCATGGTCAACAGTACTGTAGCAGCCAGCTTTAACTGCGAGCTGGACCTGCACCTACCCCTATCTTCTAAATCGGCTGTGCATTGGGATAGATTCGGTCTATCCAGATAGTACCACCGGCATGCTGTCAAGAAGAGTCTCTTAAACTACTGTCTATATGTGTATTATATACAAAAATATATGTTTACTGTAAAAAAAAAAGTAGTTTTTTTTTGTTCAACAGATTAACAGTGTCTTAGTACAAAAATCGGAGATTTAAAAAAAAAAAAAGGAAAATTTTAATTATCCGCTACATAAATATGATAAGTTCAATATGTGAGTTTTAGGGATTTACATTTACAAGTAATGGCATTTCATAGTAACATAGTTAGTAAGGCCGAAAAAAGACATTTGTCCATCCAGTTCAGCCTATATTCCATCATAATAAATCCCCAGATCTACATCCTTCTACAGAACCTAATAACTGTATGATACAATATTGTTCTGCTCCAGGAAGACATCCAGGCCTCTCTTGAACCCCTCGACTGAGTTCGCCATCACCACCTCCTCAGGCAAGCAATTCCAGATTCTCACTGCCCTAACAGTAAAGAATCCTCTTCTACGTTGGCGGAAAAACCTTCTCTCCTCCAGACGCAAAGAATGCCCCCTTGTGACCGTCACCTTCCTTGGTATAAACAGATCCTCGGAGAGATATTTGTATCGTCCCCTTATATACTTATACATGGTTATTAGATCGCCCCTCAGTCGTCTTTCACTATTATAAGTTATCATTTCCTAATTTGTGGGGATATAACTGCTGGTGCCTCGCCTATGTCAGAATGAGAATGCCTTCAAAAGTGGGTTTTCGCCCCTTTTAAGTTTACATATGGCCCCACTGTAAAAAAAATAAATATATACTATCTCTCACCAGATGCTCTTGCATCCGTTGGCCATGTTTCCTGCTGGTCTTCTTTACTTTCCTTCCGGAGTAGTTGGCATGTGACTGCGACAGCCAATCAGGCTGCGGCTGTCAAGCACAGCAGGCCGCACTGGAAGAAAAGGAAAGGAGACTGTCGGGGGACACGGCCAGCGAGATGGAGGAGCATATGTGCATATATACTCTTAATTAACTTTTTCACCACTTCGGGGCTGTATGTAAACTTAAGAAATGGTGGAAAAACTCCATCACAATGAAGCTGTGATCATGCGGATGACACATTGGGGCATATTTATCAACAGTCTGATTCTCAGATGGTGCAGTATTCAGTCTAAAGATGCATCAAATTTATCAAACAGCATGAACCACTTTGATAAGTTTGGCACATTTGAAGACTAGTTTAACTTTACACAACCTAATTGCTTTTCTTACTTTGTTCCACAAATTTGCAGTAAAATTTTGTCACGTTTCTTTTCGGCGAACAGTGTTTGTATTCAGACCATGCTCATTTCCACTAGGTCATGCCCCCTTTCTATCTAGAAGGGCCACATCTCGTTGGATGAGGCGAAAAAAGTGTCTAAAACCAGGAATAAAAAATTACTTGCACCAGATTTAAAGTATACAGACATTACAGCATGGAATAGCAGCAGATTATTAAATATTTATTTTTTAAGTAAAACATTGTTTAAAAATCGGGCAGTGAAATGTTTTACCTCACAGAAAGAATCAGCTGTGATCCCATGCTGTAATGTCTGTATACTGAAAAAAGGAACCTATAGTATGGAAATCGAGAATACGATAAAACCTTACATGGGTGTATAAAGAATACCCAGGTAAAAAATAAAAAATAATAAAAAATAAATAAAAAATATATAAAGATAAATATAAAAAGCCAAGGAAAGGTACAATGAACTAAAATGCCTTTATTACATAAATATATATTTTATACAGGGCAACAATAGGCAACCACAAAAAGTGTGCCTGTAACTGGAGGACAGAATAATAAAAATATAGCAGCAAAAGATAGCAGCAATATAGTAACGGACACAGAGAGGGCTAAAATATACAAAAAATATATAAAAATAAGGAGCAATATATATATATGTATACTATGTATATAGATGGCAATACTGGTATAATATCCGTATGTGGAAAAAATGGCCGTATAATAGAGGATGGGCACTGAGCAAGCTAAATGAGGGCTATATAAAAAAATAATAATAAATAAATTTTTATATAAAAATATATATATGAATAAATGTGTAAATAAAGAACACAGCGTGTAAAGTGTCCACAATGGAAAAAAGGTGCAAATAAACGTGCAGTATAAAACAAATCCAACTAGAAGTACAAAAGGACTACTGAGTGATAAAACACCAGTAATCACACAACGTGTAGGAGTGGTGAAAAAGTGGGCCCAAGATCACAGAAGCTGCTCAATGTAGAAACGACCATACGGCTACAAAAGATAATTACCTCAGCCAACTAAGTGTCCGGTCCTCCAGGTACAGCGCACCCCGACGCGCGTTTCGGACTGTGTCCTACACTGAGCAGCTTCTGTGATCTTGGGCCCACTTTTTCACCACTCCTACACGTTGTGTGATTACTGGTGTTTTATCACTCAGTAGTCCTTTTGTACTTCTAGTTGGATTTGTTTTATACTGCACGTTTATTTGCACCTTTTTTCCATTGTGGACACTTTACACGCTGTGTTCTTTATTTACACATTTATTCATATATATATTTTTATATAATAATTTATTTATTATTATTTTTTTATATAGCCCTCATTTAGCTTACTCAGTGCCCATCCTCTATTATACGGCCATTTTTTCCACATACGGATATTATACCAGTATTGCCATCTATATACATAGTATACATATATATATTGCTCCTTATTTTTATATATTTTTTGTATATTTTAGCCCTCTCTGTGTCCGTTACTATATTGCTGCTATCTTTTGCTGCTATATTTTTATTATTCTGTGCTCCAGTTACAGGCACACTTTTTGTGGTTGCCTATTGTTGCCCTGTATAAAATATATATTTATGTAATAAAGGCATTTTAGTTCATTGTACCTTTCCTTGGCTTTTTATATTTATCTTTATTTATTTTTTATTTTTTACCTGGGTATTCTTTATACACCCATGTAAGGTTTTATCGTATTCTCGATTTCCATACTATAGGTTCCTTTTTTCACTCTTACACCGAATGGTCTGCCATTCATGTATTAAATAGTGGTCCTCTTGTATTTGCACATTTTGTACAACCTTTTAATTATTACTATTTCAGCCCATCTGTGGGTGTAATATTCTCAGTTATTGGATCGACCGCTACTTCTGTCCCAATGTCTGTATACTCTTTTGCTTTCCCTCCTGCCCAGGAGCTGTGATATGATCAGACCATGTTCCTGCACCGTCAGACACAGCCATTACACAGTATACAGCAGGGACACATTTATAAGATTATCTCAGCACAGGAACATTATTTATTAAACACATCCAATTGTGGAAATTATTATTATTCCGAGGTCTATTGATTAAAATGAACTTTTGTTCTTGGGAAAACTCCTTTAGGGTAAGCATGTTATTTCATAAAGAGCCATTTCATTCCAACAGTCCTGATATAACTGCGAAACGCCTATCTACAATGTAAATCCAGAATGGGCACCGCCATGAAAATCACACTGAGGGAACGTCACACCGGTCCTATGCACAGGACTATGGTGCAAGGTGGCCGGACCCCTCAAGTCTTTATTCCAAACAAAACGAACAGCTCAGAGTTACATTTGGTGGTGTAACTAGTGGTACGGCCATTTTATCATTGTCCAAGGTGTCATTTTTCAACAAGACAATGCCAGGCCGCATCTTGCTCGTGCTTCTATGAGCGGCTGCGTGGCTTCACAGGCTCCTGTTGCGCAAATTGAGGAAGTCATTGGTCGGCAATGGGAAAGGAGCTGCCAGCTGTGGATCTTAATGATTTGTACCCAAGTGCATTCTGCGCTGCAGAATATTCCTCAGACGACTATAATTAATAATCTTAATGATAGCAGCCAAGGCTGTAAGTGCGGGATTTCTGCACATAGTGCTCATACTCTATGCTGAGTAAATTGAGATGTCTATCGATCTTGTGATTTTCATTATTTCATGACTTTTCCTTCATGGTGTTGCAAATGGCAATGTTGAGAAGCATGCATGTGTGCAAAGTAAGAATGCTTTCAAAACCAGAAGTGTTAATATATTTTTATCGATTAATTAAAGGGATGGTCCAGCACCTAAAATGTATTTTTTAAATATCTATCCTTACGCCCTAGCCTCTTTTGTAACTTGCTTTATTACACAATACCCTACACTTTTCCCCATCTAGTTAATTCCAAAATGTGCGCTTTAACTGTACTTCCTGTGACGATTCATTTGAGAGGAGTGGCAAACATGATGTCACAGGAAGCTGGTGCTGCACTCACTCCTTGCAGCGTCCATCACCCCTCCTAGAACAGGACATCACAGGGGTGAGCGCTTCAGTTACTCACTAGTTTTTTGCATAGCCGCCCTCTGGATACATTGTGGCCTGGATGTTGGACACTGTGGGAGAGGTGAGTGCCATGCTGGCTCCCAGATGACGCCATAGCTTCTGTGAAAGATGATGTCAAGAGGTGGAGATAGAAGCAGTAAGTGATACCAGCGCCGTCTTGTAACTTATAGCACCGCCCTCAAATGAATCATCTTCACTTTTATCTCCGACCCCTGATGACATCTTTCAATTAGAAGCTAAGTTGGTGGAGATAGAAGCAGAGAGCTGGCGCTTTACTCACCTCTCCCACAGCGTCCATCACCCAGGATCAGGGCGAAAATACATTTTAGGTGCCGGTCCACCCCTTTACAAGCAAAGTGAATGAACAAAAGAGAAATCTAAGGCATTCAGACGTCAATGATTTTTCTCGTATGCATAAACATGGACCGTTGTTCATCAATTTTCAGTCAGTGTTTCTCTTTTTACCATCATTTTAGCAGTGATTGTTCAATTTAGAAATAAAAAAAACTATGGCCCGATCACATTGTACACGGATGCCATTTTTGTTCTATTTGTGATTTTCACAGACCCATGCATTTTTATGTGCAATTTTGATGCTCGACTTTGATCAAAAACGGACATCTTGATTTTTCTGCGGACAAGCGGTCTGCAAAAAACCACAGACATGTGAATAGCACTATAGACTTTAATGGATATGTGCTTATATACATGAAAACCATGGATAGAACTGATCAGAGACTTGCGGACTCCTTAATGGGGCCTTAATCCAAATCAATATTTGGTGTGACCATCTTTTGCCTTCAAAATACCATCAATTCTTCCAGTTACACTTGCACAAAGTCAGGGATTTTGTAGGATTATAGTCAGGTGTATAACTGACTAATTATACTAAACAGGGGATAATGATCATTTGCATATGTAGGTTGAAACAGTCATTAAGTGAAACAGGTGTGTGGGAGGCTTTAAAACTGGTGAAGAACAGCCAAACTTTCCTAAGGTTGTGGTTGTTCCATGTCAGAGATCACACACGATGGCAAGCTTGAGCACAGAAAAGACTTGTACTGTTCCTAGTTTTTGGATCCAATCCTGCTTTTGGCTTAAAGAAAATGAAAAACTGCCTTAAACCAACACTTTTCAGGTGGATGCTGTATAGTGTCATGAACTGATCCTTACAATAACATCTACTTCTGTGTGTTTATCTTTTCAGTGCATGTATGTTATGGTTTCTGTAACTCAGGTCCTTTCTTGTTTATTTTGTGATTTCTCTAGAATACTTGCAGAGTCTCTGGCACTAAGTAGATTTTGTCTGGAATGACTCAGCTATATATTTAGATTTCAGGAGTACCACTAGTTATCAACAACACTGGTGACTGAGGAAATATTTTTGGCTATGGTCCACAGACTTCAGCGGCATTCACAGGGTTACACTTTCAAATAATCAAAGATTAGAAAGTAAATGCATTTCTGAAGGAAAAGCCTAAGAGCCCAACCAAAGTAAGGAAGGGCGTTCCTGGTTGTTGGCGTAAGAATATAAACATAGATAGGAAAGGTAAGAATTGGTAGAAGGATACAAAATGTTCTAATCCATCTTTAGTATTATGAGAAAATAAATAAGAAGATAAAGTTGGGGCATTTTAACCCTAATTAAGGTCCTAACTAACATTTGTACAAAAGAATCTAGTTTCTTTTAATGCAATTATCACTGTTATGTATAATGCACATCAGTCCAAGTCCATTAACACATACTAGTAAATATGGTACATTTTTTTCTATTGAAATTTCTGAAAAAAAGAAAAATAAAATATTACAATTGAAATTGACCTGCTACAGTTTGGATAGACGTGCCACATGTCTGTCTCCGAGGATGAGTCGCGGGTGTCTGTGGACGCATAGTGGGCATGGGATTTCTTGAAATCCCATCCACTATGCTAAAACATCTGGCCGCTGCAGGTTGGAAGCTGCTCAAGCAGCTTGGATTGTGGCCTCTCCACTATTCCTCTAGACTGTGACCTTGATTTCCAAGGTCTAGTGTGAAGTTTCCACAATCAGTGATGGTTTATGGAGCCATGTCATCTGCTGTGTTTAATCAAGACCAAAGTCAGCGCAGCCATCTACAAGGAAATGCTCCCTCTGCCGACAAGCTTTTTGGAAATGGAAATTTCATTCTCCAGCAGGACTTGGCACCTGTCCACACTGCTAAAACTACCAATTCCTGGTTTACAAACAACAGTATCACTGTGCTTGATTGGCAGCAAACTCGCCTGACGTTAACCCCATAGAGAATCAAAGGGGTATTATCAATAGGAAGATGAGAGACACCAGACCCAACAATGCAGACAAACTGAAGGCTGCTATCAAAGCAACCTGGGCTTCGATAACCCCTCAGCAGTGCCACAGGCTGATCGCCTCCATGACACGCCGCATTGATGCAGTAATTGATGCAAAAGGAGCCCGACCAAGAATAAAGTGCGTTTACTGAACATACACTTCAGTAGGCCTACATTTCAGATTTTAAAATCATTTTTCAAGCTGGTGCTATAAAGTTTTCTAATTTACTGAGATAATGACTTTTGTGTTATCAGGGCTGCCACTAGAAATTTCGGGGCCCCATACTGGCAAAATTTTCGGGGCCCCCTTGAAACTCCGCCCAGGCTCCACCCCAGCCCCGCCTCCAGGCTCCACCCCACGAACTGTCCACAGTCCCACCACTCTCTCTTGGAAAATCTCCACTTCTCACCTATCACACATTAACAGTTCCCATCACCAGATCACACATATAGCAGGCAGCTTTTGTTTTGGCCAAAAGATTTTTTAAGCCGCCACCACAACAAGGTAGACACTTTTGGCCGGGCCCTACTGTACTGTAACCTACTAAATATTTGTTAAAATATGCAATACAATTTAGGTATATTTTTATTTATTTTTCAATTTTTAAAATGACCTATAATACTACATACAAGGAACAAATACCACAGCACTATGACCAGATGACATATTACCACCACAGTGATCGAATAATATAAAATACAAGGAACAAATACCGCTACACCATGACCAGACCGCATATTACCTCCACATCATGACCAGACCACATATTACCAACAAACACTGAATACTACAATACTGATCAGTAATACAAAAAAAAACCACAATACTATCACCATCAGTGCCATTATGCACAGGAGATCTGTAATTAGTAAGCAGTGTCTGTGTACAGGTAATACAGTGATCACTGGTGACATTACACACAGGAGCTCTGTATATAATGTATAGATAATACAGTGATCACTGGTGACATTGTACACAGGACCTCTGTATATAGTATACAGTGTATAGTGTAAGTGTATAGGTAACACTGACTCACCAGTGACGCCTCTAGGTGAAGTCCTTCATCTTTCATCCAGCACAGACCGCCATCACTTTATCCAGCCAGGACTCGTCTCTGCAGGAAATAAAACAGTTATCTCGAGTTCCGCTTGTAGAACACATTACTTAATTTTCCCAACTTCTACATTACACCACATGAAGAAGGCAACATAGTATCACTCTACACAGTAACAGGACCGCCCCCCCATTTAAAACAGTATACTCAAAAAATAAAATAAATACATCACTGCAATAATAATATCCCTTAATTAGCCCCTATGGTAATATTCGCCATCCTGGCCACCGTGTGTCTCATTTCAGGCTCCAGCCATATGTTCTCTCATCCTGCCCTCATGAGTATCCATTCTACCCCATATGATCTCCCCATCCTGCCCCATCTGTCTCCATCGTATCCAACCTGCCCCATCTGTTTCCAATCCTGCACCATCTCTGTCCAGCACTCTGCCCCATCTCTGTCCAGCACTCTGCCCCATCTCTGTCCAGCACTCTGCCCCATCTCTGTCCAGCACTCTGCCCCATCTCTGTCCAGCACTCTGCCCCATCTCTGTCCAGCACTCTGCCCCATCTCTGTCCAGCACTCTGCCCCATCTCTGTCCAGCACTCTGCCCCATCTCTGTCCAGCACTCTGCCCCATCTCTGCCCAGCACTCTGCCCCATCTCTGTCCAGCACTCTGCCCAGCACTCTGCCCCATCTCTGTCCAGCACTCTGCCCCATCTCTGTCCAGCACTCTGCCCCATCTCTGTCCAGCACTCTGCCCCATCTCTGTCCAGCACTCTGCCCCATCTCTGTCCAGCACTCTGCCCAGCACTCTGCCCCATCTCTGTCCAGCACTCTGCCCCATCTCTGTCCAGCACTCTGCCCCATCTCTGTCCAGCACTCTGCCCCATCTCTGTCCAGCACTCTGCCCCATCTCTGTCCAGCACTCTGCCCCATCTCTGTCCAGCACTCTGCCCCGTGTCCAGCTTTCTGCCCCCCATGTGTCCAGCTTTCTGCCCCCCATGTGTCCAGATTTACTGCCCCCTCTGTGTCCAGATTTACTGCCCCCTCTGTGTCCAGATTTACTGCCCCCTCTGTGTCCAGATTTACTGCCCCCTCTGTGTCCAGATTTACTGCCCCCTCTGTGTCCAGATTTACTGCCCCCTCTGTGTCCAGATTTACTGCCCCCTCTGTGTCCAGATTTACTGCCCCCTCTGTGTCCAGATTTACTGCCCCCTCTGTGTCCAGATTTACTGCCCCCTCTGTGTCCAGATTTACTGCCCCCTCTGTGTCCAGATTTACTGCCCCCTCTGTGTCCAGATTTACTGCCCCCTCTGTGTCCAGATTTACTGCCCCCTCTGTGTCCAGATTTACTGCCCCGTGTCCAGCTTTACTGCCCCCTGTGTCCAGCTTTACTGCCCCCTCTGTGTCCAGCCTTCTGCCCCCCTGTGTCCAGCCTTCTGCCCCCCGTGTCCAGCTGCCTTCTGCCCCCCGTGTCCAGCTGCCTTCTGCCCCCCTGTGTCCAGCTGCCTTCTGCCCCCGTGTCCAGCTGCCTTCTGCCCCTCTGTGTCCAGCTGCCTTCTGCCCCCGTGTCCAGCTGCCTTCTGCCCCCTCTGTGTCCAGCTGCCTTCTGCCCCCCTGTGTCCAGCTGCCTTCTGCCCCCCTGTGTCCAGCTGCCTTCTGCCCCCTCTGTGTCCAGCTGCCTTCTGCCCCCTCTGTGTCCAGCTGCCTTCTGCCCCCTCTGTGTCCAGCTGCCTTCTGCCCCCTCTGTGTCCAGCTGCCTTCTGCCCCCTCTGTGTCCAGCTGCCTTCTGCCCCCTGTGTCCAGCTGCCTTCTGCCCCCTCTGTGTCCAGCTGCCTTCTGCCCCCTCTGTGTCCAGCTGCCTTCTGCCCCCTCTGTGTCCAGCTGCCTTCTGCCCCCTCTGTGTCCAGCTGCCTTCTGCCCCCGTGTCCAGCTGCCTTCTGCCCCCTCTGTGTCCAGCTGCCTTCTGCCCCCCTGTGTCCAGCTGCCTTCTGCCCCCTCTGTGTCCAGCTGCCTTCTGCCCCCGTGTCCAGCTGCCTTCTGCCCCCTCTGTGTCCAGCCTTCTGCCCAAACCTCCCCCCCCCCCCGATCGCCGCTCTCCGCTCTCCGCTCTTAATAGAAAAAAAAAAAGTTCTACTTACCTGCCGCGCTCCTGATCTCTCCACGCAGCTGCACTGTGCACTCGCCGGCGACTGACAATGACGTCAGACGCCGGCGACCTGCACGCTGCGGCTGGCGGCTGTTAACTATTGACGTGCGGGCGCGGGCCCGCATGTCAATAGCGTACAGCTGCAGCGCCGGCCGCCGCTAAGGGCCCGGTTCAGCCTGCGGCTGCCGGTAGGGGCCCGGTGAGCAGGTAAGAGGGGGCCCGATGCGGGCCCCCTCTGCTCACCGGGCCCCTTACGCCAGTCACGGCTGTAATGCCCTGATGGCGGCCCTGTGTGTTATCATTGGCTGTAAGCCATAATCATCAACATTAACAGAAATAAACACTTGAAACAGATCATTTTGTTTGTAATGGCTTTATATAATATATGAGGCTCACTTTTTGTATTGATGAACTAAAATAAATTAACTTTTTGATAATATAATTTTCTGAAAAGCACGTCGGGTTATGCACAGTTCATTATATACTTCATAGAACACAATAGGCACCAACAGATGATGTTAAGTTGCAGTCTCTAAACATGCTGGACCTTACTCCGTCCAGTAACCATGGGTGACCGCACAGTTCATTAACTGACCCCCTGTCAGTGCACACAGTTCCCTGTCATGATCCCAATGGCAGGGGATCACAAAAGGACAAGCACAAAAAACAAAACAAGCTCTAGGGTGATGGAAACTGAGCTGACCGCGATCCTGAACCTAACACAACTAGCTGTAGCCGGGGAACATGCCTACGATGATTCCTAGACGTCTCGCGCCAGCCGAAGGACTAACTTCCCCTATTAGAAGAAACACAGACCTCTCTTGCCTCCAGAGAAACACCCCACAGAAATAGCAGCCCCCCACATGTAATGACGGTGAAATGAGAGGAAAGCACATACGTAGTTATGAAAACAGATTCAGCAAAATGAGGCCCGCTAAAGCTAGATAGCAGAGGATACAAAAGTGAACTGCGCGGTCAGCGAAAAACCCTACAAAAAACCATCCTGAAATTACTTGAACTCATGTGCCAACTCATGGAACATGAGGAGTAATATCAGCCCACTAGAGCAACCAGCAAAAAGGAATCACATATCTGCAAGCTGGACTAAGACAAAAATTAAGCAAAACGTGGAACAGGAAAATCAAAAACTTAGCTTGTCCTAAAGATTACAGAAGCGGGAAGCAGAGGTAACAAGACACACTGATTACATTGATAGCCGGCGAGGAAATGACAAGAAAGCCAGGTTAAATAGGAAACTCCCATATCCTGATAGAACAGGTGGACACCAGAGACCGCAGAAAACACAAGTCACCCAGTACCATCTGTAACCACCAGAGGGAGCCCAAAAACAGAATCCACAACAGTACCCCCCCTTGAGGAGGGGTCACCGAACCCTCACGAGAACCACCAGGGCGACCAGGATGAGCCCTATGAAATGCACGGACCAAATCAGCAGCATGAACATCAGAGGCAACCACCCAAGAATTATCCTCCTGACCATAACCCTTCCACTTGACCAAATATTGGAGTTTCCGTCTGGAAACACGAGAATCCAAGATCTTCTCCACAACATACTCCAATTCTCCCTCCACCAGCACCGGAGCAGAAGGTTCAAGCGAAGGAACAACAGGTACCTCATACCTCCGCAACAACGACCGATGGAACACATTATGAATAGCAAACGATGCCGGGAGATCCAAACGAAACGACACAGGGTTAAGAATTTCCAAGATCCTATAGGGACCGATGAACCGAGGCTTGAACTTAGGAGAAGAGACCTTCATAGGAACAAAACGAGAAGACAACCACACCAAGTCCCCAACATGAAGTCGAGGACCCACGCGGCGACGGCGATTAGCAAACTGCTGAGCCCTCTCCTGGGACAACTTCAAATTGTCCACCACATGACTCCAAATCTGATGCAATCTATCCACCACCATGTCCACTCCAGGACAATCAGAAGGCTCCACCTGACCAGAGGAAAAACGAGGAAGAAACCCCGAATTACAAAAGAAAGGAGAAACCAAGGTAGCAGAACTAGCCCGATTATTAAGGGCAAATTAGGCAAGCGGCAAAAAGGTAACCCAGTCATCTTGATCAGCAGAAACAAAACACCTTAAATAAGTTTCCAAGGTCTGATTAGTTCGTTCCGTCTGGCCATTCGTCTGAGGATGGAATGCAGACGAAAAGGACAAATCAATGCCCATCTTAGCACAGAACGTCCGCCAAAATCTAGACACAAACTGGGATCCCCTGTCAGAAACGATGTTCTCCGGAATCCCATGCAAACGAACCACATTCTGAAAAAACAGAGGGACCAACTCAGAGGAGGAAGGTAACTTAGGCAAGGGTACCAGATGAACCATCTTAGAAAAGCGGTCACACACAACCCAGATGACGGACATTTTTTGAGAGACAGGGAGATCCGAAATAAAGTCCATGGAAATGTGCGTCCAAGGCCTCTTCGGGATAGGCAAAGGTGACAACAATCCACTGGCCCGAGAACAGCAAGGTTTAGCCCGAGCGCAAACTTCACAAGACTGCACAAAAGAACGCACATCCCTCGACAAGGAAGGCCACCAAAAAGACCTGGCCACCAAGTCTCTAGTACCAAATATTCCAGGATGACCTGCCAACACAGAAGAATGGACCTCGGCGATGACTCTACTGGTCCAATTATCCGGAACAAACAGTCTTTCAGGCGGACAACGATCAGGTTTATCCGCCTGAAACTCCTGCAAAGCACGTCGCAAGTCTGGGGAGACAGCCGACAAAATCACCCCATCCCTAAGGATACCAGTGGGCTCAGAATTTCCAGGGGAGTCAGGCACAAAACTCCTAGAAAGAGCATCCGCCTTCACATTCTTTGAACCTGGCAGGTATGAAACCACAAAATCGAAACGGGAGAAAAACAGTGACCAACGAGCCTGTCTAGGATTCAGACGCTTGGCAGACTCAAGGTAAATCAGATTTTTGTGATCAGTCAAGACCACCACACGATGTCTAGCACCCTCAAGCCAATGACGCCACTCCTCAAATGCCCACTTCATGGCCAAAAGCTCCCGATAGCCAACATCATAATTCCGCTCAGTGGGCGAAAACTTTCTAGAAAAGAACGCACATGGCTTCATCACTGAGCAATCGGAGCTTCTCTGCGACAAAACCGCCCCCGCTCCAATCTCGGAAGCATCAACCTCAACCTGAAAAGGAAGCGACGTATCTGGCTGACGCAACACAGGAGCAGAAGAAAACCGGCGCTTAAGTTCCTGAAAGGCCTCCACAGCCGCAGGAGACCAATCAGCAACATCAGCACCCTTCTTAGTCAAATCCGTCAAAGGCTTAACAACACTAGAAAAATTAGTTATGAAACGACGATAAAAATTAGCAAAGCCTAAGAACTTCTGTAGACTCTTAAGAGATGTAGGCTGCGTCCAGTCACAAATAGCCTGAACCTTGATGGGATCCATCTCAATAGTAGAAGGGGAAAAAATGTACCCCAAAAAAGAAATCTTCTGGACTCCAAAGAGACACTTTGAACCTTTTACAAACAAAGAATTGGCCCGCAGGACCTGAAACACCTTCCTGACCTGCTGAACATGGGACTCCCAGTCATCAGAAAAAAACAAAACATCATCCAAATACACAATCATAAATTTATCCAGATATTCACGGAAAATATCGTGCATAAAGGACTGGAAGACAGAAGGAGCATTAGAAAGTCCAAAAGGCATCACCAAATACTCAAAATGGCCCTCAGGCGTATTAAATGCGGTTTTCCACTCATCACCCTGCTTTATCCGCACAAGATTATACGCACCCCGAAGATCAATCTTAGTGAACCATTTAGCCCCCTTAATGCGAGCGAACAAATCAGTCAACAATGGCAAAGGATACTGATATTTGACTGTAATCTTATTCAAAAGACGGTAATCTATACAAGGCCTCAAGGAACCATCTTTTTTGGCCACGAAAAAAAAAACCTGCTCCCAAAGGGGACGAAGATGGACGGATATGTCCCTTTTCCAAGGACTCCTTAACATAATCCCGCATAGCAGTATGCTCTGGCACTGACAGATTGAACAAACGTCCTTTAGGAAATTTACTGCCAGGAATTAAATCTATAGCACAATCGCAATCCCTGTGAGGAGGAAGCAAATTGAGCTTAGGCTCCTCAAAAACATCCCGATAATCAGACAAAAATACAGGAACCTCAGAAGGAGTAGATGAAGCGATAGAAATCGGAGGTGCATCATCATGAACTCCCTGACATCCCCAGCTTAACACAGACATCGTTTTCCAGTCCAAGACTGGGTTATGAGTTTGTAACCATGGCAGACCAAGCACTAAGACATCATGTAAATTATACAGTACCAGGAAGCGAATCACCTCCTGATGAACGGGAGTCATACGCATGGTCACTTGTGTCCAGTACTGAGGTTTGTTCATAGCCAAAGGTGTAGAGTCAATTCCTTTCAAAGGAATAGGGACTTCCAGAGGCTCCAGACTAAACCCACAGCGGTTGGCAAATGACCAATCCATAAGACTCAGGGCAGCGCCTGAATCCACATAGGCATCGACGGAAATGGCTGATAATGAACAAATCAGAGTCACAGACAGAATGAACTTAGACTGTAAAGTACTAATGGCAACAGACTTATCAACCTTTTTTGTGCGTTTAGAGCATGCTGATATAACATGAGCTGAATCACCACAATAAAAACACAACCAATTTTTCCGCCTATAGTTTTGCCGTTCACTTCTGGACTGAATTCTATCACATTGCATTGTCTCAGGTGCCTGTTCAGAAGACACCGCCAAATGGTGCACAGGTTTGCGCTCCCGTAAACGCCGATCAATCTGAATAGCCATAGTCATAGACTCATTCAGACCTGTAGGCGCAGGGAACCCCACCATAACATCTTTAATGGCCTCAGAAAGGCCATCTCTGAATCTTGCAGCCAGGGCGCACTCATTCCACTGAGTAAGCACCGACCATTTCCGAAATTTCTGACAATATATTTCTGCTTCATCTTGCCCCTGAGAGAGAGCCAATAAAGCTTTTTCAGCCTGAATCTCTAGGTTAGGTTCCTCATAGAGCAAACCCAATGCCAGAAAAAACGCATCCACATTGAGCAACGCAGGATCCCCTGGTGCCAATGCAAATGCCCAATTCTGAGGGTCACCCCACAGGAAAGATATAACAATCTTGACTTGCTGAGCAGGGTCTCCAGAAGAGCGAGATTTCAAAGAAAGAAACAACTTGCAATTGTTCCTAAAATTCAGAAAACTAGATCTATCTCCAGAAAAAAACTCTGGGATAGGAATTCTAGGTTCAGACATAGGAGCATGTACAACAAAATCTTGTATATTTTGAACCTTAGCAGCAAGATTATTCAGGCTGGAAGCCAAACTCTGGACGTCCATGATAAACAGCTGAGGTCAGAGCCATTCAGGGATTAAGAGGAGGTAAGACGCAGCAAGGCTGCAATTAAGGCTAGGCAGCAAACTCTGAGGGAAAAAAAAAAAAAAAACTTCCTCAGACTACTTTTCCTCCTACTTCAGCCAATACGATTACCACTTTTTGGCCGGCTATACTGTCATGATCCCAATGGCAGGGGATCACAAAAGGACAAGCACAAAAAACAAAACAAGCTCTAGGGTGATGGAAACTGAGCTGACCGCGATCCTGAACCTAACACACAACTAGCTGTAGCCGGGGAACGTGCCTACGATGATTCCTAGACGTCTCGCGCCAGCCGAAGGACTAACTTCCCCTATTAGAAGAAACACAGACCTCTCTTGCCTCCAGAGAAACACCCCACAGAAATAGCAGCCCCCCACATGTAATGACGGTGAAATGAGAGGAAAGCACATACGTAGTTATGAAAACAGATTCAGCAAAATGAGGCCCGCTAAAGCTAGATAGCAGAGGATACAAAAGTGAACTGCGCGGTCAGCGAAAAACCCTACAAAAAACCATCCTGAAATTACTTGAACTCATGTGCCAACTCATGGAACATGAGGAGTAATATCAGCCCACTAGAGCAACCAGCAAAAAGGAATCACATATCTGCAAGCTGGACTAAGACAAAAATTAAGCAAAACGTGGAACAGGAAAATCAAAAACTTAGCTTGTCCTGAAGATTACAGAAGCGGGAAGCAGAGGTAACAAGACACACTGATTACATTGATAGCCGGCGAGGAAATGACAAGAAAGCCAGGTTAAATAGGAAACTCCCATATCCTGATAGAACAGGTGGACACCAGAGACCGCAGAAAACACAAGTCACCCAGTACCATCTGTAACCACCAGAGGGAGCCCAAAAACAGAATCCACAACAGTTCCCCATACTCTGGGTTACCTTCCTGGAGCTCCTGCTCCACATGCTGACTCCTCGTCAGTCCTTGTTCCCAGGGAAGCTGCCGAACTGGGATCACCGTCCCGGACAATGCCTTGCTCACTAGGCCATCTGACATCCAGATCATCAGATGGGCTGTAGCTCCCCCAATGCAATGCCATCACAGACTCTGCATGTATGGCCTATCCGTGCGCTCATCAGGACGTCCGTCCCCACCTGAGAATGTCCAACACAGGCCACTGTGTGTGCTATTCAGTATGTCCGTCCCCACTTGGGACCGTCCAACACACAGGCCTCTCAGTGTGCTATTCAGGGATCAGATCCTACTCCCAGGATCTCTCAACACACAAGTCTTCAGATCCACGGCCTCTCAGTGCGCTATTCAGGGATTCGGTCCACACACAGGACCTCCCAACACACAAGCCGTCCAGGACCTACACTCTCCATCACAGACCTTGTGACCACACCATGGTCACATTATGTAGTTGTAACAACTCCCATAGATGGGTGGTGTGTGTGGTTAGCCAGACCCACCCAGCTCTCCAGTTAACCCTGCGAGCCTCCCTTTTTAAGCTATACAAACACAAACACTTGTGAGAATACAGGTCCCAGAACAACCTTACTTTAGGCTTACAGCGCAGACTCCCTCTGCACATACCAGCCATTTACAAACCTGCCGGTCACTGTTTCACCATCATAATCACAGATACGCTTCCATGAGTATCCAGAGGAGCGCATACAGCGCCCCCTAGCTGTAACAGGGGTCACTGCATCTCAAAATATATATATTTATATATACGGTATATACACACACATATACATACTAAATGGTGGCCCGATTCTAACGCATCGGGTATTCTAGAATATGTATGTATGTATGTACGTCGCGCCGTGAGTGGGGGTTAAATTCCACGCCAATATTGCTGATTGATCGCACCCGGCTGGCCGATCAGCAAAGCGTGGTTTAAGTCTGGCGCCAATTCGCGGCCGGACTGCGCCTGTCACTGATTGGTCGCGGCCAGCCGGGCACGACCAATGACCGAAGCGGTGTTTAAATACCGTGCCAATATCGCTGATTGGTGGCTCACGGCCGGCCGCAACCAATCACTGAAGCGGTGTTTAAATCTCATGCCAATATCGCTTATTGGTCGCGGCCGGCCGGGCGCGACCAATCAGCGAAGTGTTGTTTAAATCCTGCGTCAATTCGCGGCTGGACTGCGTCTGTCGCTGATTGGTTGCAGGATGTCAGGGTTCAGGGCGCTGGATGTCGGGGTGCAGGATATAGTACAGCCACGTAGTATATAGCACAGCCACGTAGTATATAGCACACCACGTAGTATATAGCACAGCCATGTAGTATATACCCTGTTTCCCCGAAAATAAGACACCGTCTTATATTAATATTTCCTCCGACACACACCCTTACACAGACACACATATACTTTCTTAATGGATTCCTCCGTGGTGCTGCTTTCAGTGCTTTGGTGGTGCAGGAGCCCTGGGCCAATCAGAGCGCAGGAGCCCTGGGCCAATCACAGCCCAGGAACAATCAGAGGCTATGGATGAAGTCAGATGGCACATGGTTCCTGCGCTGTGATTGGCGCAGGGCTCGTGGGCAGAGATCAGCACACAGCTCCGAGGCTCTGATTAACTCCTGCGAACAGCGCGGCTGCAGTGGCGGGAGCGGACAGCAGGAGCGAGACAACTGCATGCCCCATGCACAGAACAAGGTACCGTATATACTCGAGTATAAGCCGACCCCCCTAATTTTGCCACAAAAAACTGGGAAAACTTAATAACTCGAGTATAAGCCTAGGGTGGAAAATGCAGCAGCTACCGGTAAATGTCAAAAGTAAAAATAGATACCAATAAAAGTAAAATGAATTGAGACATCAGTAGGTTAAGTGTTTTTGAATATCCATATTGAATCAGGAGCCCCATATAATGCTCCATAAAGTTTATGATGGCCCCATAGGATGCTCCATATTAAAATATGGCCCATATAATCCTGCATAAAAGGTTAATAATGGCCCCAAAAGATGCTCCATAGACATATTTGCCCAATATAATGCTGCACAAATGTTGATTATGGCCCCATAAGATGCTCCATACAGACACTTGCCCCATATAATACTCAACAAACGTTGATTATGGCCCCATAAGATGCTCCATAAAGATATTTGCGCCATATAGTGCTGCACAAACCTTGATTATGGCCCCTTAACATGCTCCATACAGACACTTGCCCCATTTGCTATTGCTGCGATAAAAAAAAAAAAAAAAATCACATACCTCTCCGTCGCTCAGGCCCCCGGCACTTTCAATATTCACCTGACTTTGTTCCAGCGCCGCTCCATCTTCAGGGTCTTCTGCACTGACATTCAGGCAGAGGGCGCACACTAGCCACGTCACCACGCCCCTCTGACCTGAGCGTCCCCTCCCCGTTATACTCACCTACTCCTGGCGCGGTGCAGTCCCTGCTTCCCCGGCGCCGCAGCTTCCTGTATTGAGCTGTCACCGTTACCGCTCATTAGAGTAATGAATATGCGGCTCCACCCCTATGGGAGGTGGAGCTGCATATTCATTACTGTAATGAGTGGTACCATGTGACCGCTCAGTACAGGAAGCTGTGGCACCGGAGAAGCAGGGACCTGCAGGGACCGCACCAGGAGTAGGGGAGTATAATTAGAGAGCCCCCGCTCCCCTTTCCCTGCTGACCCCTAGGTATGACTCGAGTATAAGCCGAGAGGGGGACTTTCAACCCCAAAAAATGGGCTGAAAATCTGGGCTTAAACTCTAGTATAAACGGTACTTAACAAAAAAGCTCATCACGAGAATGCCAAGAGTGTGGAAAGCAGTCATCAAAGCAAAAGGTGGCTACTTTGAAGAAGCTAGAATATAAGACATAATTTCAGTTGTTTCACACTTTTTGGTTAAGTATATAACTCCACATGTGTTAATTCATAGTTTTGATGCCTTTAGTGTGAATGTACAATTTTCATAGTCCAGAAAATACAGAAAAATCTTTAACCCCTTCATGACCCAGCCTATTTTGACCTTAATGACCTGGCCGTTTTTTGCAATTCTGACCAGGTCCCTTTATGAGGTAATAACTCGGGAACGCTTCAACGATTCCTAACGGTTCTGAGATTGCTTTCTCGTGACATATTGGGCTTCATGTTAGTGGTAAATTTAGGTCAATAATTTTTGCGTTTATTTGTGAAAAAAATGGAAATTAGGCTAAAATTTTGAAAATTTCGCAATTTTCAAATTTTGAATTTTTATTCTGTTAAACCAGAGAGTTATGTGACACAAAATAGTTAATAAATAAAATTTCCCACATGTCTACTTTACATCAGCACAATTTTGGAAACAAAATTTTTTTTTTGCTAGGAAGTTATAAGGGTTAAAATTTGACCAGCAATTTATCATTTTTACAATGAAATTTACAAAACCATTTTTTTAGGGACCACCTCACATTTGAAGTCAGTTTGAGGGGTCTGTATGGCTGAAAATACCCAAAAGTGACACCATTCTAAAAATTGCACCCCTCAAGGTACTCAAAACCACATTCAAGAAGTTTATTAATCCTTCAGGCAGCAGAAGCAACATGGAAGGAAAAAATGAACATTTAACTTTTTAGTCACAAAAATGATGTTGTAGAAACATTTTTTTTTATTTTCCCAAGGGTAAAAAGAGAAACTGGACCCCAAAAGTTATTGTACAATTTGTCCTGAGTACGCTGATACCTCATATGTGGGGGGAAACCACTGTCTGGGTGCAGGACAGGGCTCTGAAGGGAAGGAGCGCCATTTGACTTTTTCAATGAAAAATTGGCTCCAATCTTTAGCGGACACCATGTCGCGTTTGGAGAGCCCCTGTGTGCCTAAACATTGGAGCTTTCCCACAAGTGACCCCATTTTGGAAACTAGACCCCCCCCCCCCCCCAAGGAGCTTATCTAGATGCATAGTGAGCACTTTGAACTCCCAGATGTTTCACAAATTGATACGTAAAAATGAAGTACTTTTTTTTCCACAAAAAATTTATTTTAGCCTCAATTTTTTCATTTTCACATGGGCAACAGGATAAAACGGATCCTAAAATGTGTTGGACGATTTATCCTGAGTACACCGATACCTCATATGTGGTCACAAACCACTGTTTGTGCACATGGCAAGGCTCGGAAGGGAAGGAGCGCCATTTGACTTTTGAATGAAAAATTAGCTCCAATCGTTAGCGGACACCATGTCGCATTTAGAGAGCCCCTGTGTGCCTAAATATTGGAGCTCCCCCACATGTGACCCCATTTTCGAAACTAGACCCCCCAAGGAACTTATCTAGATGCATAGTGAACACTTTGAGCCCCCAGGTGCTTCACAAATTGATCCGAAAATATGAAAAAGTACTTTTTTCCACAAAAAAATTAATTTAGCCTCAATTTGTTCATTTCCACATGGACAACAGGATAAAATGGATCATAAAATTTATTGGGCAATTTCTCCTGAGTACACAGATACCTCACATGTGGGGGTAAATCACTGTTTGGGCACGCGGCAGGGCTCGGAAGGGAAGGAGTGCCATTTGACTTTTTGAATGAAAAATTAGCTCCAATCGTTAGCGGACACCATGTCACGTTTGGAGAGCCCCTGTGTGCCTAAACATTGGAGCTCCCCCATATGTGACCCCATTTTGGAAACTAGACCTCCCATGGAACTAATCTAGATGTGCGGTGACCACTTTAAACCCCCAAGTGCTTCATAGAAGTTTATAACGCAGAGCCGTGAAAATAAAAAATCATTTTTCTTTCCTCAAAAATTATTTTTTAGCCTGCATTTTTTATTTTCACAAGAGTAACAGGAAAAATTGGACCCCAAAAGTTGTTGTCCAGTTTGTCCTGAGTATGCTGATGCCCCATATGTGGGGGGGGGGAACCACTGTTTGGGCACACGTCGGGGCTCAGAAGGGAAGTAGTGACTTTTGAAATGCAGACTTTGATGGAATGGTCTGCGGGCGTCACGTTGCGTTTGCAGAGCCCCTGATGTGCCTAAACAGTAGAAACCCCCCACAAGTGACCACATTTTGGAAACTAGATCGCCCAAGGAACTTATCTAGATATGTGGTGAGCACTTTGAACCCCCAAGTGCTTCACAGAAGTTTACAACGCAGAGCCGTGAAAATAAAAAATCATTTTTCTTTCCTTAAAAATTATGTTTTAGCAAGCAATTTTTTGGAGCAAGCGACACTACTCTGTCCTCCTTCTCCTGGACTTGTCTTCTGCCTTTGACACTGTTGACCACTCCCTTTTGCTACAAATCCTCTCATCCCTTGGCATCACAGACTTGGCCCTTTCCTGGATCTCGTCATATCTGACAGACCGAACATTCAGTGTCTCCCTCCCCCACACCACCTCCTCACTTCGCCCCTTGTCAGTCGGTGTTCCTCAAGGCTCTGTTCTAGGACCCCTACTCTTCTCCATCTACACTTTCGGCCTGGGACAGCTCATAGAATCCCACGGTATGCAGTACCATCTCTACGCCGACGACACGCAGATCTACCTCTCCGGACCTGACCTCTCCTCCTTGCTTACCAAAATCCAGCACTGTGTCTGCCATTTCAGCCTTCTTTTATGCTCGCTTTCTACAACTGAACATGGACAAAACAGAATTCATCATCTTTCCCCCATCTCACTCTACCCCTCCACCACATCTATCCATCAATGTCAATGGCTGCTCACTATCCCCAGTCCCACACGCCCGGTGCCTCGGGGTGATCCTCGACTCTGCCCTCTCTTTCAAGCCACATATCCAAGCCCTTGCCTCCTCCTGTCGTCTCAAACTCAAAAATATTTCCCGGATCCGTGCTTTCCTTGACCGCAACACTGCAAAAACGCTAGTGCATGCCCTTATCTCCCGCCTCGACTACTGCAACCTCCTACTCTCTGGACTCCCCTCTAGAACTCTGGCACCACTCCAATCCATCCTACACTCTGCTGCCCGACTAATCCACCTGTCCCCCCGCTATTCCCCAGCCTCTCCCCTGTGTCAAGCCCTTCACTGGCTTCCTATCGCCCAGAGACTCCAGTTCAAAACCCTCACACTGACATACAAAGCCATCCACAACCTGTCTCCTCCATACATCTGTGACATGGTCTCCCGGTACCTACCTACACGCGACCTCCGATCCTCCCAAGACCTCCTTCTCTACTCCCCTCTCATCTCTTCTTCCCATAACCGCATCCAAGACTTCTCCCGTGCTTCCCCCATACTCTGGAACTCTCTACCCCAACACATCAGACTTGCGCCTACCATAGAAACCTTCAAAAAGAACCTGAAGACTCATCTCTTCCGACAAGCCTACAGCCTGCAGTGATCCTCAACCTACTGAACAGCCGCACAGCCAGCTCTTCCCTCTCCTAGTGTATCCTCACCCACCCCCTGCAGACTGTGAGCCCTCGCGGGCAGGGTCCTCCCTCCTTATGTACTCGTGTGCCTTGTTATCTGCTCATGTTTAATGTAATTGTCTATATCTGCCCCGTATTCACATGTAAAGCGCCATGGAATAAATGGCGCTATAAAAAATGTATAATAATAATAATAATAATAATTTTCACAAGGGTAACAGGAGAAATTGGACCCCAATATTTTTTGCCCAGTTTGTCGCGAGTATGCTGATACCCCATATGTGGGGGTAAACCACTGTTTGGGCACACGTCGGGGCTCGGAAGGGAAGTAGTGACTTTTGAAATGCAGACTTTGATGGAATGGTCTGCGGGCGTCACGTTGCATTTGCAGAGCCCCTGATGTGGCTTAGCAGTAGAAACCCCCCACAAGTGACCCAATTTTGGAAACTAGACCCCCCCAAGGAACTTATCTAGATGTGTGTTGAGCACTTTAAACCCCCAAGTGCTTCATAGAAGTTTATAACGCAGAGCCGTGAAAATAAAAAATAATTTTTCCTCAAAATTTTTTTATTAGCCTGCATTTTTTTATTTTCGCAAGGGTAACAGGAGAAATTGGACCCCAATAGTTGTTGCCCAGTTTCTCCTGAGTATGCTGGTACCCCATATGTGGGGGTAAACCACTGTTTGGGCGCACATCGGGGCTCGGAAGGGAGGGAGCACCATTTGACTTTTTGAACGCAAGATTGGCTGGAATCAATGGTGGCGCCATGTTGTGTTTGGAGACCCCTGATGTGCCTAAACAGTGGAAACCCCTCAATTCTAACTTCAACACTAACCCCAACACACCCCTAACCCCTATCCCAACTGTAGCCATAACCCTAATCACAACCCTAACCTCAACAAACCCCTAACCACAACCCTAACCCCAACACACCCGTAACCCTAATCCCAACCCTAACCCCAACCCTAACCCTAATCCCAACCCTAACCACAACTTTAACCCCAACACACCCCTAACCCTAACCATAACCCTAACCACAAGCCTAATCTTAACCCTAGCCCTAATTCCAACCCTAACCCTAAGGCTATGTGCCCACGTTGCGGATTCGTGTGAGATTTTTCCGCACCATTTTTGAAAAATCCACAGGTAAAAGGCACTGCGTTTTACCTGCGGATTCCTATTGAGGAACAGGTGTAAAATGCTGCGGAATCCGCACAAAATTGACATGCTGCGGAAAATACAACGCAGCGTTTCCGCATGGTATTTTCCGCACCATGGGCACAGCGGATTTGGTTTTCTATAGGTTTACATGGTACTGTAAACCTGATGGAAAACTGCTACGAATTTGTCGCGGCCAATCCGCTGCGGATCCCCGGCCAATCCGCTGCGGATCCGCAGCCAAATCTGCACCGTGTGCACATACCCTAACCCTAGCTCTAACCCTAACCCTAGCCCTAACCCTAGCCCTAGTGGAAAAAGAAAAAAAAATATTTTCTTTATTTTATTGTCCCTACCTATGGGGGTTATAAAGGGGAAGGAGTCATTTTGTTCACTGTGATAGGTTATATCACAGTGATCAAAATATACCTGGAACGAATCTGCCGGCCAGCAGATTCGGCTGGCGCACTGCACATGCGCCCGCCATTTTGGAAGATGGCGGCGCCCAGGGAGAAGACTGACGGACCCCGGGAGGCCCGGTAAGTATGAGGGGGGAAATCTGAGCATGGGGGGTGGATTGGAGGATGGGGGTGGCATCGGAACACAGGGGAGCGGGCAGGAGGACGGGGGAGCAGACAGGATGATGGAGGGGAGCGGAGCACCGGACGGAGGACCGGGGAGGAGATCGGTGGCGGTGGGGGGTGTATGTTATGACCTGGTGGTCAGGACAATAATGGACCTGGTGGTTAAGAGCACACGGAATGACCTGATAGTTACTTATAATAAGGACGAGCTCTGGGACGTGGGAACTCTGCTGACCGCAATCCCTAAACCTATCAACCACACTAGAAATAGCCGTGGATTGCGCCTAACGCTCCCTATGCAACTCGGCACAGCCTAAGAAACTAGCTAGCCCTGAAAAAGGAAAATAAAGCCTACCTTGCCTCAGAGAAATTCCCCAAAGGAAAAGGCAGCCCCCCACATATAATGACTGTGAGTAAAGATGAAAATACAAACACAGAGATGAAATAGATTAAGCAAAGTGAGGCCCGACTTACTGAACAGACCGAGGATAGGAAAGGTTACTTTGCGGTCAGCACAAAAACCTACAAAAAGACCACGCAGAGGGCGCAAAAAGACCCTCTGCACCGACTCACGGTGCGGAGGCGCTCCCTCTGCGTCCCAGAGCTTCCAGCAAGCAAGACAACAAATTAAATAGCAAGCTGGACAGAAAAATAGCAAACCAAAGAAATACAAGCTGGAACTTAGCTTCTGATGGGAAGACAGGTCACAAGAACGATCCAGGAGTGAACTAGACCAATACTGAAACATTGACAGGTGGCGTGGAGCAAAGATCTAAGTGGAGTTAAATAGAGCAGCAGCTAACGAATTAACCTCGTCACCTGTGAAAGGAAACTCAGAAACACCCACCAGAGGAAGTCCATGGACAGAACCAGCCGAAGTACCATTCATGACCACAGGAGGGAGCCCGACAACAGAATTCACAACAGGTGTACATCAGTGTTTCCAGCCATGGCCGATGATATTGCAGCATCGGCCATGGCTGGATTGTAATATTTCACCAGTTTTTTAGGTGAAATATTACAAATCGCTCTGATTGGCTGTTGAAAGTGAAACTGCCAATCAGAGCGATCGTAGCCATGGGGGGGGGGGGGGGGGGGAAGCCACCCCCCCTGGGCTGAAGTACCACTCCCCCTGTCCCTGTTGATCTGGTGAAATTGGAGTTAACTTTTTCACCCGATCTGCAGGGGACACCATCTTTCCATGACACCACTTACGCGTCACAGGTCGGATTGGCACCGACTTTCATGACGCCTACGTGGCGTCAAAGGTCGGGAAGGGGTTAAATGAGAAGGTGTGTCCAAACTTTTGGTCTGTACTGTATACTGCAAATGTCGGGAAGGGGTTAATGGGAGTCAGTTAGGGTATGTTTCCACCGTACGGAAACGCTGCTGATTGGAAGCTGCCTACAGCTGCAGCGGCCAGATGTTACAGCATAGTGGAGGGGGTTTTAAGAAATCCCATCTCCACTATACATTCAAATATGCAGGGGGCAGACCTGCGTATACGCACATGCGGCGCATCTTTATAGACCGCAGAATGTCTATTTATCTTGCGGAGACGCTCAGTCTCCGCAAGATAAATTACACAGTCTATGTATAGGATGCGGTGATTCAGCATGTGTTCAATGAACACATGCGGAATTACCACGCAAACAAAAGCCGGCAGTGCTTTGGATGGAGGGGGTATCTGCTACAATGTGGCCTCCTGAAGCTCCTGTTCTTTTCAACAGAATTGGCAGGATATCCAATTCTTCTACAGTTTATCCTGTTGATAGGTTCCCTTTAATAATAATAATAATAATAATAATCTTTATTTTTATATAGCGCTAACATATTCCCCAGCGATTTACAGGTTGCACACATTATCATCGCTGTCCCCGATGGGGCTCACAATCTAAATTCCCTATCAGTATGTATTTGGAATGTGGGTAAGTTCACACTGGGTGCTTTTGTTTTCTGCAGTAAAACCTGATTTCTTGGCAGGAAAGAAGCTGCAGCAAAAACGCATGTTTTTGTGCTCTTTTCATGCGGTTTTGGTGCGTTTTTTTCATGCGTTTTTGGGGCTAACTTGTGTCTCTTTGTGCATGCTAATAAAGTTGAATGCCCCCAGAGAAAAAAAAATACTTCCTGTAGAACCATACCTCTAGATTCTTTGAAAAGCTGGCAATTCAGCAGCTGCGTACAGTAAAATAACGGCAGGACACGATAGGATAGAATAGATGGATTACATACAGTATATACACATAAAAGATAAGATATATTGATATCAGTGACATCTATAATTAGTGCAGTGTGTGTGCAGCTTAGGCCGGGGTCACACTTGCGAGTGCAATGTGAGAAACTCGTGCGAGTCTCTCGCCTCAATACCCAGCACTGCCGCCGGCACTCGGGACCGGAGTGTGCAGCTGCATGTATTTCTATGTAGCTGAAAGCTCCGGTCCTGAGTGCCGGTGGCAGTGCTGGGTATTGAGGCGCGAATTTCTCGCACTGCACTAGCAAGTGTAACCCCAGCCTGTACATGTGTTTAATTATTACAAGATGACTTTTTTGAAAAAAAATGTTGTTGGCTCCTGCATAATTTTCTTAACCAACAGAGGGAAAGCTGACGGCTGGAGGCCGATGTTTATAGCCTGGGAAGGGGGTAATACCCATGGAGATTCCCAGGCTATTAATATCAGCTCATAGCTGTATACTTAGCCTTTACTGGTTATTAAAATGGGGGACCCTCCCAAATAATGACACAGCGTCCCCCTATAACCAGCAAAGGCTATGCAGACAGCTGTGGGCTGATATTAATAGCCATGGATACTGCTATCTCCAGGCTAAAAACATCAGCTCTTAGCCACCCCAAAAAAGGCACATCTATAAGATGTGCCAATTCTGGCACTTAGCCTTGCTCTTCCCACTTGCCCTGTAGCGGTGGCAAGTGGGGTGATAGTTGGGGTGTTGATGTCACCTTTCTATTGTCAGATGACATCAAGCCCAGAGGTTAGTAATGGGGAGGCGTCTAAAAGATTCCCCCACTATTAACCCCATAGATATATACAAGGTTAATGCATCCCAGTCTGAGGGCAGTATACAGTCATGGCCAAAAGTATTAACACCCCTGCAATTCTGTCAGATAATACTCAGTTTCTTCCTGAAAATGATTGGAATCACAAATTCTTTGGTATTATTATCTTCATTTAATTTGTCTTAAATGAAATAACACAAAAAAGAATGAAGCAAAAAGCAAAACATTGATCATTTCACACAAAACTCCAAAAATGGGCTAGACAAAAGTATTGGCACCCTCAGCCTAATACTTGGTTGCACAACCTTTAGCCAAAATAACTGCGACCAACCGCTTCTGGTAACCATTAATGAGCTTCTTACAATGCTCTGCTGGAATTTTAGACCATTCTTCTTTGGCAAATTGCTCCAGGTCCCTGATATTTGAAGGGTGCCTTCTCCAAACTACCATTTTTAGATCTCTCCACAGGTGTTTTATGGGATTCAGGTCTGAACTCATTGCTGGCCACCTTAGAAGTCTCTAGTCCTTTCTCTCAAACCATTTTCTAGTGTTTTTTTTTTAAGTGTGTTTTGGGTCATTGTCCTGCTGGAAGACCCATGACCTCGGAGGGAGACCCAGCTTTCTCACACTGGGCCCTACATTATGCTGCAAAATTTGTTGGTAGTCTTCAGACTTCATAATGGCAAGCACACGGTCAAGCAGTCCAGTGCCAGAGGCAGCAAAGCAACCCCAAAACATCAGGGAATCTCCGACATGTTTGACTGTAGGGACCGTGTTCTTTTCTTTGAATGACTCTTTTTTTCTCCTGTAAACTCTATGTTGATGCCTTTGCCCAAAAAGCTCTACTTTTGTCTCATCTGACCAGAGAACATTCTTCCAAAATGTTTTAGGCTTTTTCCGGTAAGTTTTGGCAAACTCTAGCCAGGCTTTTTTATGTCTCGGGGTAAGAAGTGGGGTCTTCCTGGGTCTCCTACCATACAGTCCCTTTTCATTCAGACGTCGACAGATAGTACGCGTTGACACTGTTGTACCCTCGGACTGCAGGGCAGCTTGAACTTGTTTGGATGTTAGTCGAGGTTCATTATCCAACATCCGCACAATCTTGCGTTGAAATCTCTTGTCAATTTTTCTTTTTCGTCCACATCTAGAGAGGTTAGCCACAGTGCCATGGGCTTTACACTTCTTGATGACACTGCGCACGGTAGACACAGGAACATTCAGGTCTTTGGAGATGGACTTGTAGCCTTGAGATTGCTCATGCTTCCTCACAATTTGGTTTCTCAAGTCCTCAGACAGTTCTTTGGTCTTCTTTCTTTTCTCCATGCTCAATGTGGTACACACAAGGACACAGGACAGATGTTGAGTCAACTTTAATCCATGTCAACTGGCTGCAAGTGTCATTTAGTTATTGCCAACACCTGTTAGGTGCCACAGGTAAGTTAATTACACAAATTAGGGAAGCATCACATGATTTTTCGAACGGTGCCAATACTTTTGTCCACCCACTTTTTATGTTTGGTGTGGAATTATATCCAATTTGGCTTTAGGACAATTCTTTTTGTGTTTTTTTCATTTAAGACAAATTAAATGAAGATAATAATACCAAAGAATTTGTGTTTGCAATCATTTTCAGGAAGAAACTGAGTATTATCTGACAGAATTGCAGGGGTGTTAACCCCTTCCCGACCTTTGACGCATACGCTGCGTCATGAAAGTCGGTGCCATTCCGACCCATGACGCAGCATATGCGTCATGGAATGATCGCGTCCCTGCAGATTGGGTGAAAGGGTTAACTCCCATTTCACCCGATCTGCAGGGACAGGGGGAGTGGTAGTTTAGCCCAGGGGGGGTGGCTTCACCCCCTCGTGGCTACGATCGCTCTGATTGGCTGTTGAAAGTGAAACTGCCAATCAGAGCGATTTGTAATATTTCACCTAAAAAAATGGTGAAATATTACAATCCAGCCATGGCCGATGCTGCAATATCATCGGCCATGGCTGGAAACACTTATGTGCACCCACCCCACTCCTCCGATCGCCCCCCCAGCCCCCCGATCTGTGGTCCGCTCTCCTCGGTCCTGTGCTCCGCTCCCCCGTCCTCCTGCCCGCTCCCCCCGTGCTCCAATCACACCCCCCGTGCTCTAATCAAACCCCCCCGCACTCCGATCACCCCCCCCGCACAGCGATCACCCCCCCCGCACAGCGATCCCCCCCCCCGTGCTCCGATCCGCCTGCCCGCACAGCGTTCCCCCAGTCCGTGCTCCAATCCACCCCCCCCCCCCCCCCGTGTTCCGATCCACCCCCCCGTGCTCCGACGCCCCCCCCGTGGTCCCCCCCCACCCCATCATACTTACCGATCCAGCCGGGGTCCCGTCCGTCTTCTGCCTGGGCGCCGTCATCTTCCAAAATGGCGGGCGCATGTGCAGTGCGCCCGCCGAATCTGCCGACTGGCAGATTCGTTCCAGAGTGAATTTTGATCACTGAGATATAATCTATCTCAGTGATCAAAATAAAAAAAGTAAATGACACCCCCCCCTTTGTCACCCCCATAGGTAGGGACAATAAATTTTTTTTTTTTTTTTTTCCACTAAGGTTGGGGTAAGAACTAGGGTTAGGGTTAGGGGTAGGGTTAGGGGTAGGGTTAGGGGTAGGGTTAGGGGTAGGGTTAGGGGTAGGGTTAGGGGTAGGGTTAGGGTTTCGGTATGTGCACACGTATTCTGGTCCTCTGCGGATTTTTCCGCTGCGGATTTGATAAATCCGCAGTGCTAAACCGCTGCGGATTTATGGCGGATTTACCATGTTTTTTCTGCGCATTTCAATGCGGTTTTACAACTGCGATTTTCTATTTGAGCAGTTGTAAAACCGCTGCGGAATCCGCAGAAAGAAGCGACATGCTGCGGAATGTAAACCGCTGCGTTTCCGTGCAGTTTTTCTGCAGCATGTGTACAGCGATTTTTGTTTCCCGTAGGTTTGCATTGAACTGTAAACTCATGGGAAAATGCTGCGGATCCGCAGCGTTTTCCGCAGCGTGTGCACATACCTTTAGAATTAGGCTATGTGCACACGGTGCGGATTTGGCTGCGGATTGGCCGCTGCGGATTCGCCACTGCGGATTCGCAGCAGTGTTCCATCAGGTTTACAGTACCATGTAAACATATGGAAAACCAAATCCGCTGTGCCCATGTTGCGGAAAATACCGCGCGGAAACGCTGCGTTGTATTTCCCGCAGCATGTCAATTCTTTGTGCGGATTCCGCAGCGTTTTACACCTGTTCCTCAATAGGAATCCGCAGGTGAAATCCGGACAAAAAACACTGGAAATCCGCGGTAAATCCGCAGGTAAAACGCAGTGCCTTTTACCCGCGGATTTTTCAAAAATGGTGCGGAAATATCTCACACGAATCCACAACGGGGGCACATAGCCTTAGGGCTAGGGTTGGGTTGGAATTAGGGTTGTGGTTAGGGTTAGGGGTGTGTTGGGGTTACGGGTGTGTTGGGGTTAGGGTTGTGATTAGGGTTATGGCTACAGTTGGGATAAGGGTTAGGGGTGTGTTGGAGTTAGAATTGAGGGGTTTCCACTGTTTAGGCACATCAGGGGTCTCCAAACGCAACATGGCGCCACCATTGATTCCAGCCAATCTTGTATTCAAAAAGTCAAATGGTGCTCCCTCACTTCCGAGCCCCGACGTGTGCCCAAACAGTGGTTCACCCCCACATATGGGGTACCAGCATACTCAGGACAAACTGCGCAACAATTACTGGGGTCCAATTTCTACTGTTACCCTTGAGAAAATAAAAAATTGCTTGCTAAAACATCATTTTTGAGGAAAGAAAAATGATTTTTTATTTTCACGGCTCTGCGTTGTAAACGTCTGTGAAGCACTTGGGGGTTCAAAGTGCTCACCACATATCTAGATAAGTTCCTTGGGGGGTCTAGTTTCCAAAATGGGGTCACTTGTGTGGGGTTTCTACTGTTTAGGCACACCAGGGGCTCTGCAAACGCAACGTGACGCCCGCAGACCATTCCATCAAAGTCTGCATTTCAAAAGTCACTACTTCCCTTCTGAGCCCCGACGTGTGCCCAAACAGTGGTTTACCCTCACACATGGGGTATCAGCTTACTCAGGAGAAACTGGACAACAACTTTTGGGGTCCAATTTCTCCTGTAACCCTTAGGAAAATAAAAAATTCTGGGCTAAAAAATTATTTTTGAGGAAAGAAAACGTATTTATTATTTTCACGGCTCTGTGTTATAAACTTCTGTAAAGCACTTGGGGGTTGAAAGTGCTCACCACATATCTAGATAAGTTCCTTTCGGGGTCTAGTTTCCAAAATGGGGTCACTTGTGGGGGGTTTCTACTGTTTAGCAACATCAGGGGCTCTGCAAACGCAACGTGACGCCCGAAGAGCATTCCATCAAAGTCTGCATTTCATAACGTCACTTCTTCACTTCCGAGCCCCAACATGTGCCTAAACAGTGGTTTACCCCCACATATTGGGTATCAGCGTACTCAGGAGAAACTGGACAACAACTTTTGGGGTCAAATTTCTCCTGTTACCCTTGGGAAAATAAAAAATTGCGGGCTAAAAAATCATTTTTGAGAAAAGATTTTTTTTTTTTTCATGGCTCTGCGTTATAAACTTCTGTGAAGCACTTGAGGGTTAAAAGTGCTCACCACACATCTAGATTAGTTCCTTTGGGGGTCTAGTTTCCAAAATGGGGTCATTTGTGGGGGATCTCTAATGTTTAGGCACACAGGGGCTCTCCAAACGCGACATGGTGTCCGCTAATGATTGGAGCTAATTTTCCATTTAAAAAGCCAAATGGCGTGCCTTCCCTTCTGAGCCCTCCCGTGCGCCCAAACAGTGGTTTACCCCCACATATGGGGTATCAGCATACTCAGGACAAACTGGACAACAACATTTGTGGTCCAATTTCTCCTATTACCATTGGCAAAATAGGAAATTCCAGGCTAAAAAATCATTTTTGAGAAAAGAAAAATTATTTTTTATTTTCATGGCCCTGCATTATAAACTTCTGTGAAGCACTTGGGGGTTTAAAGTGCTCAGTATGCATCTAGATAAGTTCCTTGGGGGGTCTAGTTTCCAAAATGGGGTCACTTGTGGGGGAGCTCCATTGCATAGGCACACAGGGGCTCTCCAAATGCGACATGGTGTCCGCTAACAAATGGAGCTAATTCTCCATTCAAAAAGTCAAAAGGCGCGCCTTCCCTTCCGAGCCCTGCCGTGTGCCCAAACAGTGGTTTACCCCCACATATGAGGTATCGGCGTACTCGGGAGAAATTGCTCAACAAATTTTAGGATCCATTTTATCCTATTGCCCATGTGAAAATGAAAAAATTGAGGCGAAAAGAAATTTTTTGTGAAAAAAAAAGCACTTTTTCATTTTTACGGAACAATTTGTGAAGCACCTGAGGGTTTAAAGTGCTCACTAGGCATCTAGATAAGTTCCTTGGGGGGTCCAGTTTCCAAAATGGGGTCACTTGTGGGGGAGCTCCAATGTTTAAGCACACAGGGTCTCTCCAAACGCGACATGGTGTCCGCTAACGATGGAGATAATTTTTCATTCAAAAAGTCAAATGGCGCTCCTTCCCTTCCGAGCCTTACCATGTGCCCAAACAGTGGTTTACCCCCACATGTGAGGTATCGGTGTGCTCAGGAGAAATTGCCAAACAAATTTTAGGATCCATTTTATCCTGTTGTCCATGTGAAAATGAAAAAATTGAGGCTAAAAGAATTTTTTTTGTGAAAAAAATAGTACTTTTTCATTTTTACGGATCAATTTGTGAAGCAGCTGGGGGTTTAAAGCGCTCACTATGCATCTAGATAAGTTCCTTGGGGCGTCTAGTTTCCAAAATGGGGTCACTTGTGGGGGAGCTCCAATTTTTAGGCACACGGGGGCTCTCCAAACGTGACATGGTGTCCGCTAAAGAGTGCAGCCAATTTTTCATTCAAAAAGTCAAATGGCGCTCCTTCCCTTCCAAGCCCTGCCGTGTGCCCAAACAGTGGTTTACCCCCACATATGAGGTATCAGCGTACTCAGGACAAATTGGACAACAACTTTCGTGGTTCAGTTTCTCCTTTTACCATTGGGAAAATACAAAAATTGTTGCTGAAAAATCATTTTTGTGACTAAAAAGTTAAATGTTCATTTTTTCCTTCCATGTTGCTTCTGCTGCTGTGAAGCACCTGAAGGGTTAATAAACTTCTTGAATGTGGTTTTGAGCACCTTGAGGGGTGCATTTTTTAGAATGGTGTCACTTTTGGGTATTTTCAGCCATATAGACCTCTCAAACTGACTTCAAATGTGAGGTGGTCCCTAAAAAAAATGGTTTTGTAAATTTCGTTATAAAAATGAGAAATCGCTGGTCAAATTTTAACCCTTATAACTTCCTAGCAAAAAAAAATTTTGTTTCCAAAATTGTGCTGATGTAAAGTAAACATGTGGGAAATGTTATTTATTAACTATTTTGTGTCACATACCTCTCTGGTTTAACAGAATAAAAATTCAAAATGTGAAAATTGCGAAATTTTCAAAATTTTCGCCAAATTTCCGTTTTTATCACAAATAAACACAGAATTTATTGACCTAAATTTACCACTAACATGAAGCCCAATATGTCACGAAAAAACAATCTCAGAACCGCTAGGATCCATTGAAGCGTTCCTGAGTTATTACCTCATAAAGGGACACTGGTCAGAATTGCAAAAAACGGCAAGGTCTTTAAGGTCAAAATAGGCTGGGTCATGAAGGGGTTAATACTTTTGGCCATGACTGTAAAGTAAGGGCATAGACCCACATTTCAGCTCTGTGTTACTTACTGGACTTCTTGCTGCTGTTTTGAAAAGTAATCATATAATTATAGAGTGCTCAGTAGATAAATCAGCTATTTCGAGCAGTCCCAAAGTCAATGAATGGAGTGGAGGCCAAACATTTACTCTTCTACTCTATTCATGACTGCGTTGAAGAGCATCAGAAAAGATCTAAAGTTACCTACCTCTCGAAATTGCTCAAATGAACATCCACATTCCTGAGTTGTGGGTGACACCATTGGTGTTGTCTTTTGGGGACTTGTATGTATGTGTGTTGTATTTTGTGACATCAAGCCCAGAGGTTAGTAATGGAGAGGCGTCTAAAAGATTCCCCCACTACTAACCCCATAGATATCTATATATATAATTGCCTAAGGGTTTTTCCGTCTGTCTGTCTGTCTGTCCTGGAAATTCCGCCACTCTGATTGGTCGAGGCCGTCAGGCCTCGACCAATCAGCGACGGGCACAGCATCGACGTAGAAATCCCGCGTCTGATTGGTCGAGGCCGCCTGGCCTCGACCAATCAGCGACGGGCACAGCATCGACGTAGAAATCCCGCGTCTGATTGGTCGAGGCCGCCTGGCCTCGACCAATCAGCGACGGGCACAGCGACAATGATGTCATAAAGGACGTAGACATCCCGTGTCTGATTGGTCGAGGCCGCCAGGCCTCGACCAATCAGCAACGGGCACAGTATCGACGTAGATGTCATAATGGTTGCCATGGCGACGATGATGTCATAAAGGTTGCCTCGACCAATCAGCGACGGGCACAGTCTGCCGCAAATTCTGGAATCATCATTGTCCATATACTACGGGGACATGCATATTCTAGAATACCCGATGCGTTAGAATCGGGCCACAATCTAGTATATATATATATATATATATATATATATATATATATATATATACATACATATATATATATACATACATATATATATATATATATACATACATATACACGAGTGTATGTGTGTATCGACGATGTCATAACGGTTGCCATGGTGATGATATCATAAAGATTGCCATGGCGTAGATGATGTCATATTGGTTGTCATGGCAATGATGATGTCATAATAGGTTGCAATGGTGACGGTGATGTATAATGGTTGCCATGGTGACTATATAATGAAGATTGCCATGGCGAAGATGATGTCATAATGGTTGTCATAGCGATGGTGATGTCATAATAGGTTGCAATGGTGACGGTGATGTCATAATGGTTGCCATGGTGACAATGATGTCATAATAGGTTGCCATGGCGACAATGTCATAATAGGTTGCCATGGCAACGATGATGTCAGAATGGTTGTCATGGCGAAGATGATGTCATAATGGGTATATGGGCACGGAACTATGGAATGGAGGATGTGTGATGGGTATATGGACAAGGGACTATGGGATCGAGGACATGTATGATGGGTATATGGGCACGGGACTATGGGATGGAGGATATGTATGATGGGTATATGGGCACGGGACTATGGGATGGAGGATGTGATGGGTATATGGACAAGGGACTATGGGATGGAGGATATAGATGATGGGTATATTATTTTTATTTATATAGCACCATTGATTCCATGGTGCTTTACATGAGAAGGGGTTACATACAAGTTACAGATATCACTTACAGTAAATAAACTAACAATGACAGACTGATACAGAGGGGCGAGGACCCTGCCCTTGCGGGCTTACATTCTACAGGAAAAATCCTGAATGTGTGCACATAGCCTCAGGCTACTGTGCTCCGATCATCTCGCATGACAGGATCGGGGGACAGCTGCGGAAGAGATGGGAGAAAGTAATTACGTAATTAGTAATACGCTGCCGGCGTATATTGCACTGCACTCGGGTGATATCAGAGTGCAGTGCAATGTTCAACTCGCACCCATAGACTTGTATGTGTGCGAGTGAGGAGAGTCTCGCTGCCAATCACTGCTTGCTGCGATTGTTCTCATGTAGAATCGGAATGAGAAAATAATCGCAAATCTGAGCTGCCCCATAGCATAACTGGACACAGTGCTATGCAATGTTTTATCACACAGCACTTGGCCATGTTACACCGTAGTATGACTCCAGCCTAACAATGTTAGCAGTCTTACAAATATTCTTAAAATCATGAATATGATACACCCTCAATTGCTAGAAGAAAAGTGAATGACAATCATGCCACTATTGCTAGTGATGTACTGCCATCTGGTGGAACAGAAATAGAAGAAAAAAAATACCCTCTATAGCAAAAATCGTTAACTAATTATTCCGTAGCACACATATTTAAAGAGTGCAGAGTATCAACATGGTGAACTAAAATAGGCCCACAAAGTAATAGCTTTATGATCTGTTTTAGTTTATTTCTGTTATTGTTAAGTGTTAAAAATAGCATTAAGGATAATTGTTGCCGAAAAAGGGGAAAAATCTTTACATTAGGCGTTTACAGGACATATTGATGCTGTATCCTTAGATAGAAAAATATTTAGAATTGAGAGTCATCAGTGGTTGATACCTTTTAATGGCTAACTGAAAAGATGGTGACAAATTGCAAGCTTTCGAGACTACACAGGTCTCATCATCAGGCAAAGACTAAAACAAATTCGGAACAATCACATATTTATGCACAACATAGCACAGAAAAAAAAGGGGAAAAAACATGGATAAGACAGACCATGGATAAGACAGGTGACATGAAGCAGAATTACCATGAGTGATAAACAGTTATGTCCATAAATATTGGGCCAGTTCTTAGATAAGGATTGTTTTATTGGGGTCTGGTTCTGTTGTGATGACCCCTCATAGTCTGAGGGGCAAGTGCTTTAGTTGATGTAAAAAGACATAAATCCATGCGACACATTCATTCCTGCAGTGAGTGTCAAAGGTTGTCATCAGTTTATATTCCCATATTCTTCTCTCTCTGAGATTTGAAGCTACCTTTTAACACAAGTAATTTCATGACCATAATGTTATGATTTGGGAGACAAAAATGTATTGCCACAGGTAGATCCATTCTTTTTTCTCTTATTGTGTGGCGGTGAGAATTCATTCTTGTTCTAAGCTTTTGCCCTGTCTCCCCCACATACAGACCCCCAGTTGGACATTTAGTACAAATAATTAGGTACACCACATTAGAAGTGACGCAGCTGAAAGTACCTGGTATCTTGTAGTCCTGATGTGAATTGGGGATCTTGATCTTGTCCGTGGTCATTATAAATGGACAGGTTTTACATTTTTTCTGGTTGCAAGGAAAGGTTCCTGCAGCTGTTGGAGAGGACAGGGAGCTCTTGACAATTATGCTTCTTAGATTTGGGGGCTCTGGAAAAACAGTAGTGGGGGGTCTGGAAAAATGGATTGTAAGCGGGCATCTTTTTGCAGTAAAGGTTGTAATTTCCGTGCAGCTCCCCTTAGCACCTCCAGATTTGGATTGTAGGTAACTACTAGAGGTACCCGGTTATTTTCTTCTTTAGCTTTGTAATGTAGCAGGTGATTCCTTGATATTCTGGTGGCTCTTGTGATCTGGTTTTCAATTGTTCTTGGATGGTAGCCCTGGTTCAAAAAGGTCTTTCTGAGGTGACCAAGGTGTTCATCCCTATCCATTGGGTTGGAACATATACGATTGTATCTGATAGTTTGGCTGTAGACAATAGTTTATGTGTTTTGGATAGAAACTGTCCCATTTAAGGTATGTTGGACGGTCGATTGGCTTCTGATACAGGGATGTCTCTATTATATTGTTCTGCAGCCTAATGAAGGTGTCCAAAAAGTTAATTTCAGTGCAGGAGTAGTTGAGTGTCAAGTTGATGGTAGGATGAAATTGATTAAACTGTTCATGGAACGTCTTTAGCTGTGGCTCAGACTCCGTCCAGATGATTAAAATGTCATCAATGTAGCGGTAGTACGCCAGAGGCCTGATGGGACATGAGGACAAAAAGTCGCTTTCAAGCTTGGCCATGAAAAGATTTGCATACTGTGGGGCCATTTTACTTCCCATTGCTGTGCCATTGCTGTGCCAGTCTCCTGTAGATAGATCTTCTTGTCAAAGTCAAAGTAATTGTGGGTGAGGATTTGTCTCCCAAATCATAACATTATGGACATGAAATTACTTGTGTTAAAAAGGTAGCTTCACATCTCAGAGAGACAGAAGAGTCTGGGAATATAAACTGATGACGATCTTTGACACTCTCACTGCAGGAATGAATGTGTCGCATGGATTTATGTCTTTTTACATCAACTAAGGAACTTGCCCCTCAGACTATGAGGGGTCATCACAACAGAAGCATACCCCAATAAAACAATCCTTATCTAAGAACTGGCCCAATATTTATGGACATAACTGTTTATCACTCATGGTAATTCTGCTTCATGTCACCTGTCTTATCCATGGTTTTTCCCTTTTTTTTTTTTTCTGTGCTATGTTGTGCATAAATATGTGATTTTTCCGAATTTGTTTTAGTCTTTGCCTGATGAAGAGACCTGTGTAGTCTCGAAAGCTTGCAATTTGTTACCATCTTTTCAGTTAGCCATTAAAAGGTATCAACCACTGAGGACTCTCAATTCTAAATATTTTTCCATATACTGGCTAACACGGTACCAAGATATATTTATTTCCTGTATCCTTCGGTAAAGCCTTGAATTTTGATTGATGGGAGTTCAATCTCTGCACCACTGCTGATTACTACAAAGAAAATGTTGCATCACCTCCTCTTCATTGATAACAGACGCTAGCTGGCCTATGTCATCAGCTTTCCATAGCTTTTCTTAATCACTAGACCGATGTCAGGCCATCAATATTACAGTCATAGACAGCACTTTTTATTTTGAGCTCTAACAAGAACACCGCCACAAATGTAAAGAAGCACGGTGGCTCAGTGGTTATCATTGTTGCTTTGCAGCGCTGGGTTACTGGGTTCAAATCCCACCCAGGACGACATTTGCAAGTTTTTATGTTCTCCATGTGTTTGTATGGGTTTCCTCCCAAACTCAAAAGACATACTGATACGGAATCCAGATTGTTAGTCCCACTGGTGGCAGTATTGATAATGAGCGAGTATACTCGTTGCTCGGGTTTGCCCGAGCACGCTCGGGTGGTCTCCAAGTATTTGTTAGTGCTCAGAGATTTAGTTTTAGTTGCCGCAGCTGCATGATTTGCGACTGCTAGACAGCTTGAATACATGTGAGAATTCCCTAGCAACCAGGCAACCCCCACATGTACTCAGGGTGTCTAGCAGCCATAAATCATGCAGCTGCGTCAACAACATCTAAATCTCTGAGCACTAACAAATACTCGGAGATCACCCGAGCGTGCTCGGGCAAACCTGAGCAACGAGTATACTCGCTCATCACTATTGATAATGTGTGTAAAGTGCTGATGAACATGATGGTGCTATATAAGAAAAGCATTATAAAGAATAATAAGTAAATGATTGAGTGAAGCTGAATGGCACGAGTCCTAAGTGCTATTAACTTCAGCAGTCCTAAAGAGAACAAATGCCATCTGTAGCTAACTTCAGTGGTGCTTCACCATAGAAATCACATAGACATAAAATTGTAAATAACTTAAGTTCAGAGCATGCCCAGAACAACTATTGTCTGGGCAGATTGATTTAAGTGAATCATAAATGACAATCAGTCCTACAGGGGGCAGAGCTAATAATAATAATATTTATATAGAACCAACATATTCCACGGCACTTTACAATTAAAAGGGGGCACATACAGACAATGTAGAAATTACAAAGTAACACATACAGGTGTTCTCACAAAATTAGACTATCATCAAAAAGTTAATTTCAGTTCTTCAATACAAAAAGTGAAACTCATATACAGTCATTACAGAGTGATCTATTTCAAATGTTTATTTCTATAATTGTTGACGATTATGGCTTACAGACAGTGAAAACCCAAAAGTCATTATCTCAGTAAATTAGATTAACACCTGCAAAGGCTTCCTAAGTATTTAAAAAGGTCCCTTAGTCTGTTTCAGTAGCTCCACAATCATGGGGAAGACTACTGACTTGACAGATGTCCAGAAGGCAGTCATTGACACACACCACAAGGAGGGTAAGCCACAAAAGGTCATTGCTAAAGAAGCTGGCTGTTCACAGAGTGCTGTATCCAAGCATATTAATGGAGAGTTGAGTGGAAGGAAAAAGCGTGGTAGAAAAATATGCACAACCAACCAGGATATGGGATACAACTGTCGAATTTCTTGTGTCAAGCCACTCATGACCAATCTACAATGCTAGAAGCGTCTTTCCTGGGACAAGAAGAAAAAGAATTGGACTGTTGCTCAATGGTCCAAGGTGTTGTTTTCAGATGAAAGTCAATTTTGCATTTCATTTGGAAATCAAGGTCCCAGAGTCTGGAGGAAGAGTGGAGAGGAACACAAATCCAAACTGTTTGAGGTCTAGTGTGAAGTTTCTACAATCAGTGATGGTTTGGGGAGCAAGCAATGTTAGTCCGCCTCCATGTGTTGCACCTTGGGCAACGCTAAATGACTAACAATCTTGACAACCAAACAATCAAATTACATCTAGATCTCCTGATCAATATTTTTTGCAACATTTTTGATAAACAACAAAGGATAAAATCTGATAATGTCCACAAATAATGGTACCGTCACAAATGACACTCCTCAAATGAAAGATCTTGGACCCTCCATAAAAATCTGCCAAATCAATATTGAAGGTATCAGCTGTTCAAAATGTGATTTTCCTTCACAAGTTTCTCACTGATAACAAAATAGACGTTCTTGTTCTTCAGGAAACTCATGTTGAAAATGAAGACCAACTCCTAACTCGTGGTTCCATTTCTGGTTTGGATTTAATTGGTGCTACATATGACTCGCACTATGGTGTAACTGCCTATGTGAAAGGCAACATTGAATCTGTAATGCTTGTATCTACATCTGTTGAAAATGACATCCATGAAGCTATGATTAAAGTTGGTGCTATCGCAATTGTTAATATTTACAACCCTCCTGCAGCACAATGGCCCACTGAAGTTATCCATGTCCATCCACATCCTACCGTGTATATGGGAAATTTCAACAGTCACCACGAGCTCTGGCAATATGCTAGCAATGACGACAATGGGGAGCACCTGGTAAACTGGTCTGACGTGCATAACATATTCCTGGTTTTCAATGCAAAGTATTTTCCAACCTTCCAATCAGCAGCCTGACAGAGAGGATACAACCCTAACCTATGTCCGTATCACGCAATAGAAACAATCAACCTTTATCTACATCTTGGTGTGCTGTCAATCATTTCCCTCGTAGTCAGCATCGCCCTGTCATCATCACCGTTGGAGTATCCATTCCTCTTGTAACTTCAAACCCACGTCCTTGATGGAATTTTGTTAAAGCCAACTGGAAAAAGTTTGCAGATCATCTTGAAAAGTGTATTGGCTGGATATCTCAAATCAGTAAAAACTATGAGTGGTTCTGTAAAGCGGTTATCAAAGCTGCAAAGAAATCAATACCACGTGGCTTTCGCAAAGAATATATTCCTGGCTGGACTGATGAATGTGAATGACTGTACAGACAATTCTTTGAGAGTGAAGATGGTGAAATCGGTGATGAGTTGCTGAACAAACTGAATGCAGCACGTTGTGTCAAAAGGATGGAAACAGTTGGGAACTTGGACTTTAAAAGGTCCAGTAGAAAAGCATGGTCTCTAAAGAAAACTAGAAGGAAACTGTAAAGCAAAACAGAAAACGAATGCTGTAACTCCAAACCAAATTGCAGCACACATTGTGAACAACTCAAGAACCCCTAATGACCGAGCTTATACCATGGAAGTTAAAAATAAGTTTAAGCTACTAAAATCATCTGTGCCACTAACTGAAGAATACTCCTGTCCTTTCACAACTTTTGACATTGAAATTGCCCTTGTTGATACTAAAAGTAACAAAGCTCCTGGATTTGATGGGATTCATCCAGAGTTTCTCAAAAACTGTGGACCTTATGCGAAAAAATGGCTGGCAAAATTGTTCTCATATTATGGAGTATGCTCAAGTTCCCAGTAAATTAAAACACGCCAAGATCATTGCATTGTTAAAACCTGGGAAGCCTGAAGAAAAGCCATCACGCTATAGACCCATTACTTTATTGAGTTGCCTATATAAGCTAGTAGAACCCTTAATCTATAACAAGATCAATTCAAAGATTTTCGATTCAATACCAGTAGAGCAAGTCAGCTTAAGGGTACCGTCACACAGTGGCACTTTTGTCGCTACGACGGTACGATTCGTGACGTTCCAGCGATATCGTTACGATATTGCTGTGTCTGACACGCAGCAGCGATCAGGGATCCTGCTGAGAATCGTACGTCGTAGCAGATCGTTTGGAACATTCTTTCGTCGCTGGATCTCCCGCTGTCATCGCTAGATCGGTGTGTGTGACACCGATCTAGCGATGCGTTCGCTTGTAACCAGGGTAAACATCCTGGTTACCAGCGTAAATGTAAAAAAAAAAAAACAGTACATACTTACATTCCGGTGTCCGTCAGGTTCCTTGCCGTCTGCTTCCCGCACTCACTGACTGCCGGCCGTAAAGTGAAAGCAGAGCACAGCGGTGACGTCACCGCTTGTGCTGTGCTTTCACTTTACGGCCGGCAGTCAGTGAGTGCGGGAAGCAGACGGCAAGGGACAGACACCGGAATGTAAGTATGTACTGTTTTTTTTTTTTTACGCTGGTAACCAGGGTAAACATCGGGTTACTAAGTGCGGTCCTGCGCTTAGTAACCCGATGTTTACCCTGGTTACCCGGGGACCTCGGCATCGGTCGCTGGAGAGCTGTCTGTGTGACAGCTCTCCAGCGACCACACTACGACTTACCAACGATCACGGCCAGATCGTATCGCTGGTCGTGGTCGTTGGTAAATCGTATAGTGTGACGGTATCCTTAGACCTGCTCGAAAATGCATTGACCAAGTTTTAGCCTTGACAACTCTAATTGAAGCTGAATTTCAAAAGAACAAGAAGGTTTCAGTGGTGTTCATTGATCTTTCTGCTGCATATGACACTGTGTGGAGGAAAATACTTCTATACAAGTTCCTGAAGGTGATTTCATGTAAGAAAACGATGTACCTCTTGAATAATATGATTGCAAATAGAACCTTTCAACTTTTCATGGGTGATTCAACCAGTTGTAAGAAAACCTTAAACAATGGTTTGGCCCAGGGATCAGTGCTGGCACCTCTCGTTTGCTTTGTACCTAGCTGACATTCCTGACACAATATCACGGAAATTTGGATACGCTGATGACTAGGCACTTGCTACAGTGAGCAAAACAATGGAGGAAGCAGAGGAGGTTTTAATAGATCTTCGTGTAATGGGAAAGTATTTTCGACAATGGAGGCTAAAGCCCAATCCATCAAAAACGGAAGTACGTTGCTTTCTTTTACACAACGCAAGCGCCAAGACTGAACTTAAAATATATTTTGAAGGTCAACTTGTCAAACACAATTTCTATTTTAAGTATTTAGGTGTAACCCTTAATAGAAGCCCAACCTTCATATCTCACTTGGACTAGACAGCACAGAAACTGAAAGCACGCAATATTATTCAGAAACTCTGCGGATCCTCTTGGGATCCTTCAACATCTGTTTTGAGAATGTCTATCCTTGCCTTGGTATATTCTGTCGCAGAATATTGTGCTCCAGTATGGTTGAATAGTAGTTATGTGAATGCAATTGACACTCAGCTGAACAACTCTATGCGCATAATATCTGGTGACATCAGACCTACGCCCGTCCACTGGTTACCTGTCTTGAGCCATATCGCACCTGCAAACCTGAGAAGACAAAAGCTCCTACTTAAAGAGTACACCAAAGTAGTGAATAATGAAAATCTCCCAATACATCAAAACATTCAAGATGTTCATCCTCACTGGGTCATAAATGACCATTAGAGGAGATAATCCTGGTTCGTCGACTTCACCAACAGGTGGAAGTTGGAGGGTCCCAGAACCAGGTGTGGATGTCCCGAATGCCCCGACGCGCGTTTCGCGTGTTTGACGCTGCTTTCCTTCCCCTACCAACTTCCACCTGTTGGTAAGTAATTGTCATCCTTAAAACTTTGGGAGTGATGTGACATTTTATCTCTGGACGATCCTGCTTGCCATCTGTATGTGATATACTATGGCACGTGCACTTTATATGATGTAACCTATTTCACAAATCGGGCAAGTGCAATTGTGTGGGTCCCATTTCCTCTGTGTCTTTTTCCTGCAAATTGTTTTTTATATATATTTGATGACTTTTGTTATATATTTCTTTACTGAATTTTTGATTTATTAATAAATTTACTAGTTTTATTAAGACCTGATCGCTCCTAGTGTTCTCCTTTTGATCTATATATTTTGTGGAGTGGGCTTTTTTTTGCTTGTTAATGGGCTCTTTCCAAGCCCTTTTGTGATGTTCACAAAATGAGGTTTCTGTTGTTACTATTAGAACTATCTCACTAATAGATAGGGGATCTCCCTCCCGTCACGCTCTATGTATCATGTTAATTGATGCTGAAAAAGCTTTCGACCGGGTACAATGGGAGTTTATCTTTCAGACTCTGGAGGGAATCGGTCTGAGGGAGAACATTTTGCATAGGATTACCGCCTTGTACACTTCCCAAAGTGCCCAAGTCAAGTTCAATGGCGCACTCTCGGGCATATTCCCTGTCAGAAACGGTACAAGACAGAGGTGCCCACTTTTCCCCCTTTTGTATATACTAACGATGGAGCATCTGGCCACCGCAATACGGAGTAACCCTTCAATCAAGGGAATAAAATTATGTTCAGAGGAACATAAACTAGATCTCTTCGCAGATGACATTCTCTTATACATCACATCTCCGACTACGAGTCTACCTAACATTATTTCGGAATTACACAAATTTGGCCTCCTCCTAAGTAATTTTAAAATGAACTCCCACAAATCGGAAATTCTAAATATATCAGTACAACTACCCTTGGTGAATAAATTGAGAATAGCCTTCCCATTTAAATGGCGTTTTGATTCTCTCACTTATCTAGGTATTAAAATTACAGCTAAAACATCTCACCTATACGATGCAAACTTTAAAATAGCCCTACAAAAAGCCGAATCTGACTTAGAGAGGTGGCATAAACTCCAGTTGCCGTGGTTAGGTAGGATCAATGTAATTAAAATGGACCTCTTACCACGTCTCCTTTATTACTGTACTTTCAAACAATACCTCTATACTTGCCAGCTTCCTTCTTCTCTCGTCTCAAACAAGCGATCACCCGATTTGTCTGGTTTCACAACCGAGCACACGTCTCGTATCTATTATTAAGTAGATCCAAACAAGCAGGTGGTCTGTGCCTCCCAGATTTTGCGATCTATAGCTATGCTTCAATAGGAACATGTATCCTAGACTTGTACCATAGCAGAAACAAGAAATGGGTTAACCTGGAAAATGGTCTTATAGGTTATGATCCTCACATAGTCCTTTGGTCCTTGAAAAAAGAGGAAAGGAAAAATACACCTTTACCTTTTCTAACTAGAAACTTGGTATCCTTTGCCAAAAATAGAAACAAGGGCCTCCAGATCACAACATTCCCAGGACCACTAATCCCAATATATGACAATCCAACTTTCCCCGTGGGGTCAAACAGAGAGATGTACTTGGGTAGGTGTAGAAGCACAAAACCTATTATTCATGACTATTTAAAACAACCTGAATAAAATCTTTACAAGAAATATACCAGGGTGAGGAGCCTCCACCAGGCTCATGGTTCTTCTATGAACAATTGAAAAGATTCATACTTACATTGGCAAAACAAACCAACATTAGTAGGCCATTAACTCCCTTTGAAACACTTTGTATATCAATAAACCCACCGGACCACACTGTCTCATTATTATAAAGAATTTTTCAGGAAGGGAGGACTCCCCATCAGGACTTTCCAACATTCTTTTCAAAATGGAAATTGATCTGGGGAAACCCCTATCATCTGAGGATAGAACAAAGATTCTCTTATTTACATTAAGGCTGTCATTATGTGCGGTGTCACAGGAGAGGAGCTATAAGATTTTGTCAAGGTAGTATAGGTGCCCCTCCATGATACATACTGTTTCCAACAACCCATGATACTTGTTGGAGGTGCCTAAAAGAGAAAGGCTCCTACGTGCACATCTGGTGGGATAGTCCCCCCATGAAAAATCTATGGCGAGCTGTATTCGAACTTCATAATAAGTTATCAATCTAACAGATCCAACCAACAGTAGGCTTAGCCTTCTTATCCTTATGTGACTTATCAAAATCTCGGTTCAAGAAGGGCCTGCTCAGACACTTCCTTACTGCTATTAGGAATTTAATTCCTTGTTTTTGGAAGCAAGAGAAATTCCCTTCCCACTCTGAATTTGTGGTAGAATTCAATGACATTTACAGAATGGAACAACTGATAAGTCAGACTACAGGAAATCCTGATTTAACATATAATACATGGGCTCCCTGGATTGTATTTAGGGAGACACCTGAATTAGATCTTTGGCTCTCCGGAACCTAGACCACCCACTTATCTCTTTATCTTCCCATATACTCATCCATACTTCAATGATTAATAACATATTCCTTAGTGATAACGATATATCCCCAGATCGCTTATGTCTTTAGCCGAGATGGAGAGATTTGACAGTTATAACTCCATATATTCCATTCCTCTACCCAACCCTCTTCTCCTTTTCTTCTCCCCCCACCTAGGTTTGTCCTCTTACCTATCTAGACTCAATCTCTATTTATTTTGAATAAATATTACAACATTAACGGATGGTGCTATTAAATATTTTATTGATTCTTGATTGTTAATCCTTCACAATAATATTAGGTACCGTGATGTTCTATGATAGAGTACAAATCTGTTTAAACATGTGAAGTTGTTGAATTATAGATTCCTGAACAGTTTGTAAGCTATTTTAAACAACTTTGTTGCTATAATTGACTGTATTCTTGCATGTTATGTTCAATAAACTTGATTTATACAAAAACATCCAAGATGTTCAAATACAGCGTCTGAAATCAAGACATCCCCACATTCGAACTGCAATTACTTTGTATGAACACGATTTTAGTTTAGAAGAGAAATAGCGAGAACTTTGGCTCAATGCAGTAGACTGTGAGCTTCAAACGTTTCCTCACTTTCAAAATCCACCACCAGGCTTCAACCTACCAAGGAAAACCTGGGTTACTCTGAATCGTATCAGAACAAACTTTGGTGTCTGTGCAGATCTTATGCATAAGTGGGGAAAATCTGACTCTCCTGCCTGTGACTGTGGAGCTGACCGTCAAAGAATTCAGCACATTGTTGAGGAATGTCCCCTCAGATCTTATACTGGCAACAAGAATGATTTCTACACTGGAAAAGACGGTTATTGTATACATATACATATACGTGTCTGCGAATTGAGATACTAATTTGGCTTTTATCCTAAGTCATATTGCACGACTCGTTAAAGAGTTGATTGTGACTTGTAGGATCGCTACTTCCAACAGGTGGCGCTATAGAGTTTAAGTCCTCTTTTTCTCAGAAGAGGCAATTTGCATATTATATTTCCCAGAGGAGCATTGCACGGCGAATAAGCCTCCTTACCTTGACAAGCCAGAGATGGTATGTCACTCTCCATAAGGAGAAACGATACCCCTTAGACCCCAGTCCAGAGCCTCTCACCTAGCCAAATTAGTTCTCATGCTTCGCACTGACAAGGGCCAACAGCCCGAAACACCGTGTCTGCGAATTGAGATACTAATTTGGCTTTTATCCTAAGTCATATTGCACGACTCGTTAAAGAGTTGATTGTGACTTGTAGGATCGCTACTTCCAACAGGTGGCGCTATAGAGTTTAAGTCCTCTTTTTCTCAGAAGAGGCAATTTGCATATTATATTTCCCAGAGGAGCATTGCACGGCGAATAAGCCTCCTTACCTTGACAAGCCAGAGATGGTATGTCACTCTCCATAAGGAGAAACGATACCCCTTAGACCCCAGTCCAGAGCCTCTCACCTAGCCAAATTAGTTCTCATGCTTCGCACTGACAAGGGCCAACAGCCCGAAACACCGTGTCTGCGAATTGAGATACTAATTTGGCTTTTATCCTAAGTCATATTGCACGACTCGTTAAAGAGTTGATTGTGACTTGTAGGATCGCTACTTCCAACAGGTGGCGCTATAGAGTTTAAGTCCTCTTTTTCTAAGAAGAGGCAATTTGCATATTGTATACTTAGAAAATCTCGATATTCGACTCTGATCTGTTCCTTTTCAATCACTGTTTATTGTTCATTATTCATGCTTATGTGATATTATTATTATTATACATTTTTATAGCGCCATTTATTCCATGGCGCTTTACATGTGAATACAAATACCGTATATACTCGAGTATAAGCCGAGATTTTCAGCCCAAATTTTTGGGCTGAAAGTGCCCCCCTCGGCTTATACTCGAGTCACGGTAGCGGTGGGGTCGGCGGGTGAGGGGGAGAGGGCGCTGGGGTATACTTACCTAGTCCCAGCGATCCTCGCGCTGTCCCTGCCGTCCCACGGGCTTCGGCGCTGCAGCTTCTTCCTCTCTTCAGCGGTCACGTGGGACCGCTCATTACAGAAATGAATAGGCGGCTCCACCTCCCATAGGGGCGGAGCCGCTTATTCATTTCTCTAATCAGCGGTGCCGGTGACCGCTGATAGAGAAAGAAGCTGCGGCACCGAAGACAGGAGGGGACAGCGCGAGGATCGCCAGGACTAGGTGAGTATGTTATATTCACCTGTCCTCGTTCCAGCCGCCGGGCGCCGATCCATCTTCCCGGCCGGCGCCTCCATCTTCCCGGCGTCTGCGCTCTCTGACTGATCAGGCAGAGGGCGCGATGACGCATACAGTGTGCGCGGCGCCCTCTGCCTGATCAGTCAGAGCAGAGACGCCGGGAAGATGGAGGCGCCGGAACGAGACGCCGGGAGCTGCAATCAAGGGAGGTGAGTATGTGTTTTTTTTTCTTTATTGCGGCAGCGGCGGCACAAATTTATGTGGAACATCTATGGGGCACAGTGAACGGTGCAGAGCACCGTATATGGCACAGCACAGCTATGGGGCACAATGAACGGTGCAGAGCACCGTATATGGCACAGCACAGCTATGGGGCACAGTGAACGGTGCAGAGCACCGTATATGGCACAGCACAGCTATGGGGCACAGTGAACGGTGCAGAGCACCGTATATGGCACAGCACAGCTATGGGGCACAGTGAACGGTGCAGAGCACCGTATATGGCACAGCACAGCTATAGGGCACAGTGAACGGTGCAGAGCACCGTATATGGCACAGCACAGCTATGTATGGGGCACAGTGAACGGTGCAGAGCACCGTATATGGCACAGCACAGCTATGGGGCACAGTGAACGGTGCAGAGCACCGTATATGGCACATCTATGGGGCACAATGAACGGTGCAGAGCACCGTATATGGCACAGCTAGGGGGCATAATGAACGGTGCAGAGCACTATATGGTTCACACCTATGGGGAAATATGAACGGTGCAGAGCACTATATGGCACAGCTATGGGGAAATAATGATCTATTTTTATTTTTGAAATTCACCGGTAAATGCTGCATTTCCACCCTAGGCTTATACTCGAGTCAATAAGTTTTCCCAGTTTTTTGTGGCAAAATTAGGGGGGTCGGCTTATACTCGGGTCGGCTTATACTCGAGTATATACGGTATATGTTCATATGATTAAAAATAAATGGGGAGCCATGTCATCTGCTGGTGTAGGTGCACTATGTTTTATCAAGACCAAAGTCAGCGCAGACGTCTACCAGGAAATTTTAGCGCACTTCATGCTTCCCTCTGCCGACAAGCTTTTTGGAGATGGAAATTTCATTCTCCAGCAAGACTTGGCACCTGTCCACACTGCCAAAAGTACCAATATCTGGTTTAAAAACAACCATATCGCTGTGCTTGATTGATAAACTCGCCCAACTTTAAACCCATAGATTTCTATGGGGTATTGTCAAGAAGAAGATGAGACACCAGACCCAACAATGCAGACGAGCTGAAGGCTGCTATCAAAGCAACCTGGGCTTCCATAACACCTCAGCAGTGCTGCAGGCTGATCGCCTCCATGCCACGCCGCACTGATGCAGTAATTGATGCAAAACGAGCCGCGACCAAGTATTGAGTGCATTTACTGAACATACATTGCAGTGGGTCAAAATTTTGAACTTTTAAATAATTTTTCAAGCTGGTGTTATAAAGTATTCTAATTTACTGAGATTTTTGTGGTTCTCATTGGCTGTAAGCTATAATCATCAACATTAACAGAAAAACAATTGAGATAGATCACTCTGTTTGTAATCACTATATAATGAGTTTCCGTTTTTGTATTGAAGAACTGAAATAAATTAACTTTTTGATATTCTAATTTTGCTAGAAGCTACTGTAGTTGAACAGTTACCGGAGGAGTGAAGGCCCTGCTTGCAAGTTTACAAACTATAAGGAAATTGACAGATACAGTAGGTAAAAAGTGCTGCTCATGTATGCTCCACCCATTATTATAATAGGTTTTCAAATAAAGCTGCAGGATCCTGTAATCAGTCAGTATCTGTCTAAGTACAGGGTGGGCCATTTATATGGATACACCTAAATAAAATGGGAATGGTTGGTGATAAACTTCCTGTTTGTGGCACATTAGTATATGGGAGGGGTAAAACTTCTCAAGATGGGTGGTGACCATGGCGGCCATTTTGAAGTCGGCCATTTTGGATCCAACTTTTTTCCCAATGGGAAGAGGGTCATGTGATACATCAAACTTACTGAGAATTTCACAAGAAAAACAATGGTGTGCTTGGCTTTAACGTATATTTATTCTTTCATGAGTTATTTACAAGTTTATGACCACTTAGAAAATGTGTTCAAAGTGCTGCCCATTGTGTTGGATTGTCAATGCAACCCTCTTCTTCCACTCGACACACTGATAGCAACACTGCAGGAAATGTTAGCACAGACTTCCAGTATCCATTGTTTCAGATGCTGCACATTTCGTATCTTCACAGCAATTGCCTTCAGATGACCCCAAAGATAAAAGTCTAAAGGGGGTCAGATCGGGAACCCTTGGTGGTCATTTAACTGGCCCACGACAACAAATCCACTTTCCAGGAAACTGTTCATGTAGTGATGCTCGGACCTGACACGCATAATTTGGTGGTGCACAATCTTGCTGGAAAAACTCAGGGAACGTGTCATCTTCAGTGCATAAAGAGGGCAACACATTATCATGTAGCAATTTCAGATATCCAGTGGCATTGACCAATAGCGGTGGTTTTGTTAACTTCACCATTCACAAAAAAGTTTGCCTCATCACTGAACATAATGTTCTGTGTAAACTGAGGGTCCTGTTCCAATTTATGTTTTGTCCATTCTGTAAATTCAGCGCGCCAATCTGGGTCATCCTCATTGAGATGCTGCAGCAGCTGGATTTTGTAAGGGTGCCATTTGTGAGTAGCTAATATCCGCCGAAGGGATGTTCAACTGATGTCATTCTCCAGTGACATGCGGCGAGCGGTACGCTGTGGGCTCTTGCTGAATGAAGCTAGGACAGCCACAGATGTTTCTTCATTAGTGACAGTTTTCTTGCGTCCACATTTTGGCAAATCCAACACCGAACCTGTTTCACGAAATTTGGCAAGCAGTTTGCTAATTGTAGCATGGGAGATGTGTGGTCTCGTATGGTGTCTTGCATTGAAGTCTGCTGCAGTGACCCGGGTACTGAGTTCACCAGACATCAACACAATTTCTATCCGCTCCTCATATGTTAATCTCTGTGACATGTAAATGGCTGTAAACAAAGAGAAACTTGTAAATAACTCATGAAAGAATAAAGTTACGTTAAAACCCAGCATACCATTGTTTTTCTTGTGAAATTCTCAATAAGTTTGATGTATCACATGACCCTTTTCCCATTGGAAAAAATAAAGTTGGATCCAAAATGGCCAACTTCAAGATGGCCGCTATGGTCACAACCCATCTTGAAAAGTTTTCCCCTTCCCATATACTAATGTGCCACAAACAGGAAGTTGATATCACCAACTATTCCCATTTTATTTAGGTGTATCTATAGAAATGGCTCACCCTGTACAGTTACCAAGTGATATTGGGTGTATGGAGGATGTGGAGACAGGTTAACAGAAAGTACCAGAATCTCAGTAAAAGGGGGAACACAGGTTAGATTAGTGAAGTAAGACAAAAAGGCCTGTCTAAGCTAAAAGTCTACACCATTGAGGTTGCTTTAGACAGCGTAGACCCCACCCATGGTGCTTTAAGTACCTCAATTACATTTGAGCCTAACAAAATTTTGGTTAAAACTTACCAATGGATTTTTAACCTATAGCTTTTTTCAGTACACAGTCCCCTACTAGTCTCTGTTTACGTTATATGCAAATTGCCTCTTCAGAGAGAAAGATGACTTAAACTCTATAGCGCCACCTGTTGGAAGTAGCGATCCTACAAGTCACAATCAACCCTTTAACGAGTCGTGCAATATGACAGGATAAAAGCCAAATCAGAATCTCAATTTGCAGACACGGTGTTTCGGGCTATTGGCACTCATCAGTGCAAAGTATTAGATCTGATTTGGCTAGGTCAGAGACAGTGGACTGGGGTCTAAGGGTTAAGATTTCTCCTTGTGGAAAGTGACATACCAGCTCTGGCTTGTCAAGGTAAGGAGGCTTATTCGCCATGCAATGCTAGTCTGGGAAATTGTATAAAATCTTGTTATCTGCACCTCAACAACATTTCTACAATTCGACCTTTTCTTACTTTCGACTCTGCAAAAACTCTTACTATCTCTCTTATTCATTCTGGTCTGGACTATTGTAACTCTCTACTAATCGGCCTCCCTCTTACCAGACTCTCCCCTCTCCAATCTGTCCTGAATGCTGCAGCCAGGATCATATTCCTCACCAATCGTTATTCCAATGCCTCTACCTTGTGCCAGTCATTACACTGGTTACCCATGCACTCAAGAATCCAGTACAAAACTACTACCCTCATCCACAAAGCACTCCATAGCTCAGCACCACCCTACATCTCCTCCCTCGTCTCAGCCTACTACCCTACCCATGCCCTCCGTTCTGCTAATGACCTGAGGTTAACATCCTCAATAATCAGAACCTCCCACTCCCGTCTCCAAGATTTTCACGTACTGCGCCAATTCTTTGGAATGCACTACCCAGTTTAATACGATTAATCCCCAATCTCCACAGTTTTAAGTGTGCCCTAAAAACGCATTTGTTCAGACAGGCCTCCCGTTTCAACGCATTAACCTAACTATCCCTGTGTTGCCCATTCAAAAAAATTAAACCATAATCAGGTTCCTCACATCATGTTCTCATACGCTTTATGCAGTTAATAGCCCTCTGTGTCTGTACTGTTACATATTTAGGCAGTTAACTGGTTCATGCAGCTTTACATGAACACCTGAGCCTTACACTATGGCTGGTCCGAACGAAAGCAATTGTTACCATCCACCTTTTGTGTCTCCCCTTTTCCTCATAGTTTGTAAGCTTGCGAGCAGCAGGGCCCTCACTCCTCTTGGTATCTGTTTTGATCTGTGTTTATTGTTATGTTGTAATATCTATTGGCAGTACAAGTCCCCTCTACAATGTAAAGTGCTGCGGAATATGTTGGCGCTATATCAATAAATGATTATTAAAATTTGTTTGATTTCTGACATGATGCTTTAAAGTTCACCTTCTGAAAATCTAATCAGACAAGATAGTCTCTTAAACTGTGGATTGCTCCATAATTCAACTGATGTGCTGAAAAAGGGAGGTGGTTTGACTGAACAATTTTATCCTATCTGGGCTTAGTTTTTATGAAGCATCAATCAAACAGCACAAATAGTCTTTGTAAATCAAACAAACAATCATGGGTTTTCTCCAGATACTTTGGCTGTGCTACCAAAAGACTTAGGCTATGTGCCCACGTTGCGTTTTTTCTGCGTTTTTCCGCTGCAGAAACGCTTAACAAACGCTAACAAAACGCATCCCATTATTTTTAATGGCATTCTGCAATTGTTGTGCCCATGCTGCTTATTTTTCCGCAGCGGAAACGCATCGCGGAAAAATAACCAGCATGTTCATTAATTTTGCAGAATCGCGGCGATTCCACCGCAATAGAATTGTATTGGAACGCATGAAAAAAAACGCATGAAAAACGCGACAAATACGCGAGAGGTTTTCCGGGCAAGGGTGTCTGGTTTTGATGAGGAAAATTCTGCTTAAATTCTGCAATGTGGGCAGAATCTGTCATTAAGAGCAACCCCACAAACTGCATTTTTCTGCATGCATAGTCTTTGAAATGTATATTCATGGACACCTTTTTATCCTCTTTCATGCGGCGTTCCCGAGAAATTAGCATTTTAATTAATATGCAAATGAACCTCCTCACAATAATCCTATAGTTTTAAACGCACCTTTAGATTGTGATTGCCATCAATGAGTAATAGCAATATATTTAAAGCACTGCAGGATGTTAGAATCAAGAATAATTAATAAATTATAAAAGTAAGTCGAGTTCTTCTAAATACCTATACATTTTTTAGCTTTTCACGGACAGCAAAACTATGACACAAAGTATTCCAGCTGCTTTCCTTTTAAAATGGGAGATTAAGTATAATTTGGGGTATTCAGATAACAAAGAAACCGTCATTATTTATGATTTGTGAAACTAGGACACAACCCAGTGAAGAACCCAAAGGCCATATGACAGACTAGAGCTCTTGGTGTGGCACAGTATTTATTTTGTCTGTCGGCACTGTGTTGTGGGGCAATTGTAGGGGCATCATATTGTGTTGGGGGGCACTCTAGGGATATCATACTGTGTGGGGAATTAATTGTGTGGGGTATAACTGTATAGAGGGGTATCAGTGGATTGGAACACTAAGGACAATAGCTGAGTAAAAAGAGGTATTGACGGTCACTAAGGGGTTAACAGTGTATGTCCTCCTGTGACACCTAAGCATCATGACCTCACTTATAGTGTTGAATATATATTATAAAAAAAAAAATTGGGGGGCAGGGGCCAATTCAGACTTTTGCTATGGGGCTCTATGATTTCCATCCATGCCCCTGGTGTAGTATCCTTAGTTTAAAGCGAACCCGTCACTAGATTCATGCTGCCCAAACCATGTGCAGCACAAATCAGAGCCTGGCTCCAAAATTGCAACCAGGTATGTTTTTCTCTGAAATGCTCTGGCCGTGTGTATATGGGGAAGACCTGTCAATCACAGGGCAGGGAGAATCTGGCTGGGGACCACATTGGATCATCTTGTCCCTCCCTATGGTCCTCAATGGCTCTTCAAACTATGTTTTTGCTGAAATGCCTTTGCATTTCAGAATAAAAATTCCCTGGCTGTGGGCAGCGTTAAGTGACAGGCTCCATTTAACAATTAGTACACAGACTAACTTTCTGGCATAAAAATGTTAGTGCATTAAAATGTATGTAAAAAAAAAAAAACCTCACCTACAATGCACTGTAATAAACATTACATAGCTGTACATGTTTTTTTTTGTTTGTGTTTTTTTTACAAGAACGCAACTTACAATCAAACCCCCTCCCAAAAAAAGTCTCATACATCTACTTAGAATTAAAAAAAAATAAAACAAGTTGACTGCTGGAATGTGAAGATGAAAAGAGGTCATGCAAATTATTATGGTACTCAAGGTCAAAACTGGCCAGGTCCTCAAGGGGTTAAACATGCTAACTATAAAGCTGTTCAAGACAACATATAAATTAGTTATTTTTATATACTCTGGTGTACATACAGCAGGGCAAAAAAGTATTTAGTCAGTCAGCAATAGTGCAAGTTCCACCACTTAAAAAGATGAGAGGCGTCTGTAATTTACATCATAGGTAGACCTCAACTATGGGAGACAAACTGAGAAAAAAAAAATCCAGAAAATCACATTGTCTGTTTTTTTATCTTTTTTTGCATATTATGGTGGAAAATAAGTATTTGGTCAGAAACAAACAATCAAGATTTCTGGCTCTCACAGACCTGTAACTTCTTCTTTAAGAGTCTCCTCTTTCCTCCACTCATTACCTGTAGTAATGACACCTGTTTAAACTTGTTATCAGTATAAAAAGACACCTGTGCACACCCTCAAACAGTCTGACTCCAAACTCCACTATGGTGAAGACCAAAGAGCTGTCAAAGGACACCAGAAACAAAATTGTAGCCCTGCACCAGGCTGGGAAGACTGAATCTGCAATAGCCAACCAGCTTGGAGTGAAGAAATCAACAGTGGGAGCAATAATTAGAAAATGGAAGACATACAAGACCACTGATAATCTCCCTCGATCTGGGGCTCCACGCAAAATCCCACCCCGTGGGGTCAGAATGATAACAAGAACGGTGAGCAAAAACCCCAGAACCACGCGGGGGGACATAGTGAATGAACTGCAGAGAGCTGGGACCAATGTAACAAGGCCTACCATAAGTAACACACTACGCCACCATGGACTCAGATCCTGCAGTGCCAGACGTGTCCCACTGCTTAAGCCAGTACATGTCCGGGCCCGTCTGAAGTTTGCTAGAGAGCATTTGAATGATCCAGAGGAGTTTTGGGAGAATGTCCTATGGTCTGATGAAACCAAACTGGAACGGTTTGGTAGAAACACAACTTGTCGTGTTTGGAGGAAAAAGAATACCGAGTTGCATCCATCAAACACCATACCTACTGTAAAACATGGTGGTGGAAACATCATGCTTTCGGGCTGTTTCTCTGCAAAGGGGCCAGGACGACTGATCCGGGTACATGAAAGAATGAATGGGGCCATGTATCGTGAGATTTTGAGTGCAAACCTCCTTCTATCAGCAAGGGCATTGAAGATGAAACGTGGCTGGGTCTTTCAACATGACAATGATCCAAAGCACACCGCCAGGGCAACGAAGGAGTGGCTTCGTAAGAAGCATTTCAAGGTCCTGGAGTGGCCTAGCCAGTCTCCAGATCTCAACCCTATAGAAAACCTTTGGAGGGAGTTGGAAGTCCGTGTTGCCAAGCAAAAAGCCAAAAACATCACTGCTCTAGAGGAGATCTGCATGGAGGAATGGGCCAACATACCAACAACAGTGTGTGGCAACCTTGTGGAGACTTACAGAAAACGTTTGACCTCTGTCATTGCCAACAAAGGATATATTACAAAGTATTGAGATGAAATTTTGTTTCTGACCAAATACTTATTTTCCACCATAATATGCAAATAAAATGTTAAAAAAACAGACAATGCGATTTTCTGGATTTTTTTTTCTCAGTTTGTCTCCCATAGTTGAGGTCTACCTATGATGTAAGTTACAGACGCCTCTCATCTTTTTAAGTGGTGGAACTTGCACTATTGCTGACTGACTAAATACTTTTTTGCCCCACTGTATAGGCTTAAGCTTTTCATTTTTTTATTTTTATTTTCAGCTATTGGAAGGTTTCTACTTTCTTAAAAACATGATGCAATTTATAGAAAGTCTACAGTAGATTGCATCATCAGTCTGGAGACATCAATTCCCTTGATGGCAAAACAATCATATGTACAATTTTGCTTAGGCTACTTTCACACATTAGGTTTTTGCCGTCAGGCACAATCCGGCGAAGTTTGAAAAAAACTGATCCTTTTTATTGCCGCCGGACCGTTTTTTTTTCTGCTAGACTTGTATTAGCGCCGGATGGCCTCACGTTTCATCCGGTCTTCGCCAGATCCATCAAAAATTCTCAGCTTGGCGGCCAGAGAGAACGCACAGAGGAACTTTTTTTGTGTCCGTCTAAAAACCATACAGCGATGGATCCGGCGCCATGCGGCTTTTGCTATAATGGAAGCCTATGGTGCCGGATTCGTCAAATGAGTGAATCCGGCAGCCGGTTCCGTTTTTTTTACGTTGAGCATGCCTCGTAGCTGCATTTTCCATTCTGGAGTCTGTCTCTCTCCTTCCCGGACCAGATAGTGACCAGATATCACCTAGTCTGATCTGGCAAAAAAACGGATCAGTTGCATCAGTTTTTCACAATTTGCAACATGTGCAGGCATTGCAGGACCTTAGGTATCCATGGTTACGGCCACTAGCTAACTATATCAGTGGTCAAATGCCATGGATACCCATGGTCCTGCAATGCCTGCACATGAGGAAAGAGACATAGTGAATCAGAAAAACTATACATTTTTAATTGGAGGCATTTATTTGGAGACATTTACTAATGTTATTATTACACCTGCTACATATTGGGATAGGATCTTGGAGATGGGAATACCCTTTTAATCCCTTTCTGACATCGGACGTACTATCACTTCGAGGTGGGGTGGGCCCGTATGACCACCGACGGGATAGTACGTCATACGTGAGCGCGGCCGGGTGTCAGCTGACTATCGCAGCTGACATCCGGCACTATGTGCCAGGAGCGGTCACGGACCGCCCCGGCACATTAACCCCCGCCACACTGCGATCAGGAGTGCACGTCGCTCATCTGACACAGTGCAGATCAGCGATCTTACACTACAACATGATGGCCCTCCCCCCCGACAATGTTATAGTGTAAAAAAAATATATTCACATGTGTAAAAAAAAAAAAAAATTCCTAAAAATAAATAAATAAATATTGTTCCTATAAATGCATTTCTTTATCTAAATAAAAAAACAATAAAAGTACACATATTTAGTATCGCCGCATCCGTAACGACCCCACCAATAAAACTATATCACTAGTTAACCCCTTCAGTGAACACCGTAAAAAAAAACCGAGGCAAAAAACAACGCTTTATCATCATACCGCCAAACAAAAAGTGGAATAACACGCGATCAAAAAGACTGATATAAATAACCATGGCACCGCTGAAAACGTCAACCTGTCCTGCAAAAAACGAGCGGCCTACAGCGTCATCAGCGAAAAAATAAACAAGTTATAGTCCTCAGAAAAAAACCGATGCAAAAATAAATAGTTTTTATATAAAATAGTTTTTATCGTATAAAAGCGCCAAAACATAAAAAAATGCTATAAATGCAGTATCGCTGTAATCGTACTGACCCGAAGAAGAAAACTGCTTTATCAATTTTACCAAACGCGGAACGGTATAAACGCCGCCCCCCCCCCTCCGCTCCCCCCCCCCAAAAGAAAATCATGAATAGCTGGTTTTTGGTCACTTTGCCTCAAAAAAATGTCATGTGCTCGAAAATGTTACCAATAAAAACATCAACTCGTCCCGCAAAAAACAAGACCTCACATGACTCTGTGGACCCAAATATGGAAAAATTATAGCTCTCAAAAAGTGGTAACGCAAAAAAACATTTTTTTGCAATAAAAAGCGTCTTTCAGTGTGTGACGGCTGCCAATCATAAAAATCCGCTAAAAAACCCGCTACAAAAGTAAATCAAACCCCCCTTCATCACCCCCTTAGTTAGGGAAAAAATAAAAAATTAAAAAGAATGTATTTATTTCCATTTTCCCATTAGGGTTAGGGCTAGGGTTAAGGCTACAGTTAGGGTTGGGGCTAAAGTTAGGGTTAGGATTACATTTACGGTTGGGAATAGGGTTGGGATTAGGGTTAAGGGTGTATCAGGGTTAGAGGTGTGGTTAGGGTTACTGTTGGGATTAGGGTTAGGAGTGTGTTTGGATTACGGTTTCAGTTATAATTGGGGGGTTTCCACTGTTTAGACACATCAGGGGCTCTCCAAACGCGACATGGCGTCCAATCTCAATTCCAGCCAATTCTGCGTTGAAAAAGTAAAACGGTGCTCCTTCCCTTCCGAGCTCTCCCGTGTGCCCAAACAGGGGTTTACCCCAACATATGGGGTATCAGTGTACTCAGAACAAATTGGACAACTTTTGGGGTCCAATTTCTCCTGTTACCATTGGGAAAATACAAAACTGGGAGCTAAAAAATAATTTTTGTGGGAAAAAAAGATTTTTTATTTGCACGGCTCTGCGTTATAAACTGTAGTGAAACACTTGGGGATTCAAAGTTCTCACAACACATCTAGATAAGTTCCTTAGGGGGTCTACTTTCCAAAATGGTGTCACTTGTGGGGGGTTTCTACTGTTTAGGTACATTAGGGGCTCTGCAAACGCAATGTGATGCCTGCAGACCATTCCATCTAAGTCTGCATTCCAAATGGCGCTCCTTCCCTTCCGAGCCCTCCCATGCGCCCAAACGGTGGTTCCCCCCACACATGGAGTATCAGCGTTCTCAGGACAAATTGAACAACAACCTTTGGGTCCAATTTCTCCTGTTACCCTTGGGAAAATACAAAACTGGGGGGTAAAAAACAGTAATTAGACCTACTGGTAATTGTATTTCCAGGAATCCATCCTGACAGCACACTGGAGGACGTCCTTCTTATCCTTGATGGGACAGGAAACACGAGAGGTTAAAAGGACCCTCCCCCTACCATCCTTCAGTGCTTTTCCAAAGTAACACATCTGGATGGATGCAAAAATAAAGGTTTATTCCAACAAAATAATCAATCATACAAATGTTACATCACATGAGTATAAAGACCATACATTAGGGAGGGAACTAATAGTGCTGTCAGGATGGATTCCTGGAAATACAATTACCAGTAGGTCTAATTACTGTTTTCCAGGTCACCACCTGACAGCACACTGGAGAAATACCAAAGGAGACTGGTATTTAGGGAGGGACCACTGCTTGAAGTACCTTTCTACCAAAAGCCAACTGAGGTGACACTACATCTAACTTACAGTGTTTAGAAAAGGTACTAAGGCTAGACCATGATGCAGCTCTGCAGATCTGATCTGCCGTAGCCCCCCCCTTTTTCTGCCCATGACGTGGCCATGGCCCTAGATGAATTGGCTTTGATGTTGACCGGGGAATTTTGCCCTCTAGCTTTATAAGCTAAACGGATTGTGGATTTTATCCACCGTGCGATAGTCGCTTTAGACGCTTTTCTCCCTTTATTTGGACCCCTGAACTGGACGAACAAATTGTTGTCCCGTCTCCAGGGTCTAGATAAATCAAGGTACCTGAGTACCGTGTCTCTTACGTCTAAGTTGTGGTAAAATCTTTCCTTTTGATTTTTAGGTAACTGGCAAAACGACGGTAAAACAATCTCCTGATTCATTTTAGTATCTGAAACGACCTTAGGGAGAAAAGCCGGATCGAGTCCAAGTACTAATTTATCCTCGAAGATCTGCAAATACGGATTCTGCACCGATAGAGCCTGCAGTTCCCCCAATCTTTTTGCCGACGTGATCGCAACTAAAAATGCGGTTTTAAGGGAGAGTTTGTTGATTTCTATATCCCGTTACATCCCACGCCTGTTTACATAGGAAATTTAGAACCAAGTTCAGATCCCACGGCGCGACTGATCTTCTAATCAATGGTTTTAATCTCTGGATTGCTCTAGAGCAGAGGTCCCCAACTCCAGTCCTCAAGGCCCACCAACAGGTCATGTTTTCAGGATTTCCTTTGCATTGCACAGGTGATGCAATTATTACCTGGGCAAGACTAAGGAAATCCTGAAAACATGACATGTTGGTGGGCCTTGAGGACTGGAGTTGGGGACCTCTGCTCTAGAGAATCTACTCACATAGGAAATTTAGAACCAAGTTCAGATCCCACGGCGGGACTGATCTTCTAATCAGTGGTTTTAATCTCTGGACTGCTCTAGAGAATCTACTAATCCAGGGGTGGGCAGACAGGGAAGAATCGAAAAATACACTCAGGGTCGCCATTTGGACCCTTAATGTACTCTAAGACCTTTTTGAGACCCTGACTGCAAAAAGTCAAGAATTTTGGCGATATTTGGATGTTCAGTATCAACTGTCATCTCTCCGCAAAACCCACAGAATCGCTTCCATATTTTAGTATAGATAGCCGATGTCACCGGCTTCCTGCTGGCTTGAAGGGTAGAAATGACGTCATCTGAAAGCCCTTTTGCCGTCAAGACCTTCCGTTCAGGATCCAGGCCACCAGCTGAAGTGCTCCTGGATTCTGGTGTAGAACTGGGCCCTGTAGAACAAGATCCTCTCTTTCTGGTAACAGGAGGGGTTTTTCCACTGACAGTTTTCTTAACAAAGGAAACCAACTTCGTTTCGGCCAGTGAGGAGCTATGAGGATGACTTTGGCCTCGTCCTCGCAGATCTTCCTGAGTGTCCTCGGGATCATTGCTAGAGGAGGGAATACATACAGAAGACCGCGGTTCCAGGGTTGTGAGAAGACATCGATCGCGGCTGGATTTTCCCAGGGGTTTAGGGAGTAGAAGATCTTGACCTTTGCATTTTCTTTTGTAGCAAATAGGTCCACCGTTGGCTTCCCCCAACGTTGACACAGATCTCTGAATACCTCGTTGTTCAGTTCCCACTCCGTAGGGGATACGCTTTTCCTGCTGAGGAAATCTGCCAACTGGTTCTTGGAACCCTCCAGGTGGACCGCCGAGATTGACAGAACTGACCTTTCTGCCCACCTGAAGATCTGTTCCACCAGGTCCTGTAATGCCAGATGTCTTGGGCCCCCTTGATGCCGCAGGAAGGCTACCGTTGTCGTGTTGTCTGAGAAGACCTTCACATGTTTGTTCTGCAGCAGATGTTGCACCGCCGTTAAGACCTTCCAAACCGCATGTAGTTCTCGGTGGTTCGATGACTGGTTGCTGTCTTTCCTTTCCCAGCGACCTTGAAAATATTTTCCTTGGACATGACCTCCCCAACCGAGCTGACTTGCATCTGTCGTAACTGATACGCTCGGTGTTTGAAGCCATGGCACCCCCAGTCGGAGGTTTCTGGAGAGAGTACACCACACCAGAGATCTTTTGACTTGAGAAGTAAGGTTCAGAGTCCGGTTCAGTGAGTTCTGTCTTCTGTTCCAGCTCCTCAGAACTCCCTGCTGAAGCTGTCGAGAGTGAAATTGACTATCTTACGCAAGGGATACAGGCCATCATCAGACCTAGTACTTTCATACCGTGTCTTATCGTATTTCGGCGTCGAGAAATGTGACGGATCTTCTTTATTATGCCCTTTAGCCTGTCTTCTGGAAGAAAGGACATTCTTGCTTGTGAATCGAGCATGACTCCCAGGAATTTTATTCTGGGTTTTGGAATTAGATCTGATTTTTCCCAATTTATAATCCATCCCAGATTCTCTAGTGTTGAGATGAGGGACTGAGAGTTGATCCTGAGCTGGACTTCTGAGTCTGCCGCTACTAAAAAGTTGTCTAAGTAGGGAATCACCATTATATCCTGATTCCTCAGGTAAGCGACCACTTCCACCATAAGTTTTGTAAAAACCCTGGGAGCGGAAGCCAGGCCGAAGGGGAGACAGTGAAATTGGAAATGGTAGATTTTTCCTCCCATGTTTACCGTGAACCACAGGAACCTCTGGTGACTTAGGTAAATGGGTACATGGTAATATGCACTTTTTAAATCTAGAGTGCACATTACCATGTCTCTTCCCAACAGAGGGATGGTAGACCGAATTGACTCCATTTTGAACCTTTTGTAAAGGACCCAATTGTTCAGATGTTTCAAATTTATAATTGTCCTTGATTCTCCCGATGGTTTTGTTATTGAGAAGAGATTGGAGTAGTGACCTCTGCACTCTTCCCGAGGGGGTACCGGAACAAGAACGCCATTTTTAAGAGGTCCTGTATATCTGACCACATGGGGGATGATTATTTTAGATGAGAGCTGGACACCAGGAATCTTTCGGGAGGAAGGGATGTAAATTCTATTTTGTATCCCTGGGACACTATCTGTAAGACCCATGGACTTGTTGTAATCTCCCTCCAACCTCCCAGGAATCCGGCCAGACGACACCCTACTCTGATGGCGCCATTTCCTGCGGTAGCTAGACCCTGATCCCGAGTAGCTCGCGTCTTTGGTTTTAGGCCTGTTATCCCCTCCTTTCTGGTAACTCCATCTACCCTGTTTTCCCTTACCCCTGTAATCGGGTTTTTGATTATAGCGGGGTTTCCGAAAGGGCTGGAATTTTTTAGGTTTTTCTTCCGGAAACCCTTTTTTTACGCCTGCGGCCTTTTCTAAAATATCGTCGAGGACCGGTCCGAAGACCCTGCCCCCGGAAAAGGGTATAGAACACAATTTGTTTTTAAAATGCATGTCACCCGACCAGCTTTTGAGCCAAATAGCTCTTCGGGCTGCATTAGATAGGGATTGACCCCTAGCCGCAAGCCTAACAGACTCTGCGGACGCGTCTGCCAAAAAGGTGGTTGCTAACTTTAGCAAAGGTAGGGATTTCAGGATAGTTTCCCTGGGAGTTTTGGCTATTAGTTGATCTTGAAGATCATCTAACCAAAGGTCCATGGAGCGAGCCACTGATGTCGCTGCAATATTAGCCCCAATAATCGCCGAAGAACTTTCCCAGGCCCTTTTTAAAAGGCCGTCTGCCTTCCTGTCCATGGGCTCTTTTAGATTGGAAGAGTCCTCAAAAGGAATTGCAGTCCTTTTGGATACTTTAGCCAAAGGTATGTCTATCTTCGGTATATCGACCCACTTTTTAACTTCGTCTGGATCAAACGGCAAACGAAGTCTGAAGTCCTTAGGGATAGTCAGTCTTTTCTCGGCTTCCTCCCATTCCTCCAGAATCATGGATCTGATATGGGAGTTTACAGGGAAGACTTTAGAGGTCTGCGAGCGCAAGCCCCCGAACATCTCATCCTGAACAGAACAAGATGGCTGAGGCTCCTCGATCTGCATGGTATGCCACACTGCCTCCAACAGCTCTCCTGTGTCTGCGGCGGAGAACAAATATCTTCTCCCTTTCTCCGGAGGATCTCTACTCTAATCTTCCTCCTCTACCTCCGACCCAAAGGATGATGAGTCTTCAGAAGAGTAATCGACCCTCGGCCTTTTCCTTGGCCTCTCAGAAGGTGAAGGTGAGACTTGAGGGAGTAGCAGACTTGAAACTGAAGCCTGAACTTCCTCCCTTATCATGGCTCTCATATTTGTCATAAGAGACGCCTGTTCCTCTCCTATGATTTTGCAGGTGCATGCTTCACATAGGGGTTTCTGCCAGGTATCCTTTAGTTTAACTGCACAGATAGGACACTTCTTATTCCTAATGGGCTTCTTCACCCATTTCTCGGACAAGGAGGCTGCCTATAAAAAAATATATATATATATAGCAAACACTAGCGTCTTTTTTTTTTTTTTTTTTTAAACCAGGGCTTCCCTACTTACTAGCGCTGCCGACTCCTGCCCCTCTGCTCTAGCTGCGTCCTCCATGATGCTCTAGAGATCGCTACTGCCCCTGCACCATACTATTTTATTCTGTTCCTCTGTTCAATTCAGCGCTCCCGCACTCTCCACCGCTCTTCCTCTGCACTTCCTGTTTCAGAGACGTCATCCGTCCCCCTCAGCCGCAAACCGGAAGTGACGCGCGGCCGGAAAGAGAGGAAGGTGCGGCGAGGATCTGCTTCCCCCAGCGACCGCATGGAGACGCCGGCATCTGCAGAGGCCGCCGCTGGGATCGCTCGCACCAAGGGACGCGACGGAAGGATCGAGAGCCCCCGCCAGGGAGAAGCGATCCCCATACCAGGAGCAGCGCTACACTGGTAGGCCGAGGGACCCTCGGGCGGGTGTCAGCCAGCGGGTGTCTCATGGAGGGAAGGGTGAGGCAGAGCCCCCCTGATCCGCATTCCCCCGCACAGAACAGTAGATCCTCTCGTCGTTCCTATCCATGATGGAACAGGAAAAACACTGAAGGGTGGTAGGGGGAGGGTCCTTTTAACCTCTCGTGTTTCCTGTCCCATCAAGGATAACAAGGACGTCCTCCAGTGTGCTGTCAGGTGGTGACCTGGAAAATAATTTTTGTGGGAAAAATTTTTTTTTTATTTTCACGGCTCTGCGTTATGAACTGTAGTGAAACACTTGGGGGTTCAAAGCTCTCACAGCACATCTAGATGAGTTCCTTAGGGGGTCTGCTTTCCAAAATGGTGTCACTTGTGGGGGGTTTCAATGTTTAGGCACATCAGTGGCTCTCTAAACGCAACATGGCGTCCCATCTCAATTCCAGTCAATTTTGCATTGAAAAGTCAAATGGCGCTCCTTCCCTTCCGAGCTCCGCCATGCGCCCAAACAGTAGTTTACCCCCACATATGGGGTATCAGCGTACTCAGGTCAAATTGTATAACAACTTTTGGGGTCCAATTTCTTCTCTTACCCTTGGGAAAATAAAAAATTGGGGGCGAAAAAATCTTTTTTGCGAAAAAATATGATTTTTTATTTTTACGGCTCTGCATTATAAACTTCTGTGAATCACTTAATGGGTCGAAGTGCTCACCACACATCTAGATAAGTTCCTTAGGGGGTCTACTTTACAAAATGGTGTCACTTGTGGGGGTTTTAATGTTTAGGCACATCAGGGGCTCTCCAAACGCAACATGGCGTCCCATCTCAATTCCAGTCAATTTTGCATTTAAAAGTCAAATGGCACTCCTTCGGTTCTGAGCTCTGCCATGCGTCCAAACAGTTGTTTCCCTTGCTTCTCAAGCCGGGAGGTACGCTATGCCCGGGCTGACCCTGGCTCCGCATGCGCAGTGGATGGTATGGCTTACTTCCGCCCACGCTATGGTCACAGGATCTCTATCAGGTCTGTTACATTGTGTGTTATTTAAACAGGATGTGGCTCTTACACAACTTCCCCTGACGAAGCCCTATTGGGAGGGCGATACGCGTGGGGTCACGTCTCTTGGTCCAGCTTGCCTGCACACGGGGACCTCGTCCCGTTACTCCTCTTTTGGGTAATGCTATACGTTCTGGTTCTATCATGGGCGGTTTAATATTCTAAAACTGCATATTGTTGGCAGGTCCTGATCGGTTCCTGTGAGGTATTTTCCAATTCCATCCATCTGTGGTTCCTGGGTGGCTTATTACTAGGTACTGCAGTCAGGTCATTTTCCGCCTCTCTTTTGTCTATTTCCATTTGCCTGTTGGATACGGGCGGTCTATATGGGGATTCATCACAGCATTTTTTTTGCTTTAGTCCCATGAGCCAGGGGGTAGGCTTATAATTATGTTTTTGTGCAGGCATGTAATTGTTTACTAAAATATTATATGTCATTATATGTACATGGACCAAGTTTTTCATGTCGTATTGTTTTAATTATGTTTTAAATTTTTGTGTGGTGTACCAATAAACTTCTTGTTTCTGATATGTGACTTATTGGTGTCTTATACGCCTGTGGTGTGCATGTTCATTGTGGCTTTCTTTCCTTTTTTCTTTTGCAATATTAGGTTTGCCACTCTTGCACCCCGGGTAGGATTTATTTATACATTATAGTAGTGCGCTCGGTGCTCCTTGTTCTTCTCATTAAGATTATTAATGCGGACGCAACTGCGAACCGCTAACGGAAAGCAATAGCGCACGGAGTGCGTGCAGCATCGCGCTTATGTACGCCGCTACGGACGCTGACCTAGTTTGTGGCGGAGGCTTAGCCACTGACTGGCACTGTATCTTAGTTCCACTCACTCTAATGCCCAAGCAACAACCGGAGGGAAGGGGATCATTAAGGAGCATTCACCAGATACAATCATACAAGCTCACACACAATTTAAGTTTTATACTAGCGCATGGCCGAGCAGCCATGCGAACCTTTTATAGCTGTAGCTCTACAAGACCTTCCTAGTGGTCCAACAGGAGCTGCTACAGGACCTGAGCATGTGACCCCCATCCTCCAATGAGAGGTCGACCCGTGGGCATGCTCAGTAGGAGAAAAGCAGGACTTTTAGTCCCTGGAACATCTGCTCGCCGCTGAACAGTGCTGGCTACAAAGGCTGAGCCTGCAAAGGCAGCAGTAACCAAGCGCACAGTATCAGCTTGAGCCAGATGCTGGGATCGACGCCTCTGCTGAGCAGGTTCCACTGCGACTGGAGGAGAATGGGAAACCGCAGTGGATATGGTTTGAGATTCCCCCTGTGCAGCGGTGGGAACTCGCCACCTAATAAATATATATCTATATTTATACATACACACACCTATACTATGTGCAGACATTTATTCTACCTATTCTAACCTGTCAGTGTGATTTTACAGTACACCGCGCTGAATTACCAGCTTTTCTATAGAACACCAGTGCGTATTTCTCGCAAGTCACACTTATGGTCCGTGTGTAATCCGTATTTTTCTTACCCCTTAGACTTTCATTGGTGGATTTTTTGCACAATACGCTGACAAACGCAGCATGCTACGATTTTCTCAGCCAGTAAAATACGGCTGAGAGATATACGGCAGATAGGAGCTGCCCCATAGAGAATCATTGGTCCGTGTGCAATGCGTTGTTTCTGCGCCTCTCATACGTCCGTAAAACTCTCTAGTGTGACGTTGGCCTAAGTCTGTGGCCTTATAGTCATTTTATGCCTAACAATTATTTTAACAATTCTACATTTTTAACAATTGTACTGATGAACACCCAATATAAAACGCAGAAAGCAATCAGTAATACTACAGGTTATCACTAATTAAAAATTGTCCAAACATAAAACTGTCATTATTCTTTACCAAACAGCTGAATGTTAATACTTGTCTTATAATTCCTATACAAGTACATTGCAGACAATTGAATTTGCCTTAGAAAGTACTGATGATGATGAATGTAATATTAAAAATGTCCATCTTTAGCGCTGTCATCACTGTGTGTATTAGAATAATAAATTCAGCACTGGAGTGAAATTTTCAATCACAACCTGTCTCTCGTGGCCATCATCTACAACGGAAACCATCGTTTTCTGCCAACACTGGGCGGCTCAATACCTGTTGATCATGAAAGTCACCACAGCTTGGTAATGTTTGCATTACTTCAAAGGTCCTGTTTTTAGCTTTACAAAGTAGTATTTGTTAACTGGTTAATGCTTACCTGTTATTGATTTCCTACAGTGTCTCTACTTTGTAGCTGTGCTCTGGGGTAAAGAGATACTCGAGGAATAACTCAGGATCTGGATCTTTCGAGACTCCGTGAATACCCTCATCAGTGAACTATAACACGCCACTGCACTGTGCATTCACGTTGGAGATTTAGGCTAAGTGCACACGTTGCAGAATTGCCGCAGAAATTTCTGCGGCAATTATGCAACTCCTGCCACGGGTATATCGCATGCGGAATTGGCATGCGTATTCCCGCTAAACACTAGCGTTTTGCAAGCGTAATTAGCTTGCAAAATGCTAGCGTTTTCCAAGCGATCTGTAGCATCGCTTGGAAAACTGATTGACAGGTTGGTCACTCTTGTCAAACAGAGTGTTTGACCAGTGTGACCAACTTATTACTATTGATGCTGCCTATGCATGATAGAGTGTTAAAAATAATTTTAAAAAATGGTTATTCTCACCTTCCGGCGTCCCGATCTCCTCAGCGGTGCACGCGGCGGCTTCCGTTCCCATGGATGCTGTGTGCGAAGGACCTTCAGTGATGTCACCGCAATGTAATCGCAGGTCCTTCGCACACAACATCCTGGGGAACTGAAGGCGCCGCGTACACTGCTGAGAGGCGGGAGGACTCCGGGGGCCATCGGAAGGCGAGTATATCACTTTTTTATTTTCCCTTTTTTTAACAATTATATAGTGCCCAGTCTGTGGAGGAAAGTCTCCTCTCCTCCACCCTGGGTACCATCCGCACATGATCCGCTTACTTACCGCAGGGTGGGCATAGCCCCATGCGGGAAGTAAGTGGATCAATGCATTCCTATGTGTGCGGAATCCCCGCGACTCCTCAAATTAATGAACATGCTGTTTTTTTCTAGAATGCGATTGCGCTCAGGAAACAAAACACAGCATGTGCATACAAAATGCAGATTGCATTGTTTTAATAGGATGCTTAACCCCTTAGTGACAGAGCCAATTTGGTACTTGGACCTGTACTTAATGACCGAGCCAATTTTTGCAATTCTGACCACTGTCACTTTATGAGGTTATAACTCTGGAACGCTTTAACGGATCCCGCTGATTCTGAGATTGTTTTTTCGTGACATATTGTACTTCATGTTAGTGGTAACATTTGTTTGATATTACTTGCGATTATTTATGAAAAAAACAGAAATATGGCGAAAATTTTTAAAATTTTGTAATTTTCAAACTTTGTATTTTTATGCCCTTAAATCAGAGAGATATGTCACGAAAAATAGTTAATAAATAACATTTTCCACGTCTACTTTACATCAGCACAATTTTGGAAACAAATTTTTTTTTTGTTAGGGAGTTAAGGGTTAAAAGTTGACCAGCAATTTCTCATTTTTACAACACCATTTTTTTTTAGGGACCACATCACATTTGAAGTCATTTTGAGGGGTCTATATGATAGAAAATAATGAAGTGTGACACCATTCTAAAAACTACACCCCTCAAGGTTCTCAAAACAACATTCAAGAAGTTTATTAACCCTTTACGTGCTTCACAGGAACTGAAACAATGTGGAAGGAAAAAATTAACATTTAACTTTTTTTTGCAAACATCTTAATTCAGAACCATTTTTTTTTTATTTTCACATGTGTAAAAACAGAAATGTAACCATAAATTTTGTTATGCAATTTCTCCTGAATACGCCAATACCCCATATGTGGGAGTAAACCACTGTTTGGGCGCACCGCAGAGCTTGGAAGTGAAGGAGCGCCGTTTGACTTTTTCAATGCAGAATTGGCTGGAATTGAGATCGGACGCCATGTCACGTTTGGAGAGCCCCTGATGTACCTAAACAGTGGAAACCCCCCACAAGTGACACCATTTTGGAAACTAGACCCCCCATGGAACTTATCTAGATGTGTGGTGAGAACTTTGAATGCGCAAGTGCTTCACAGAAGTTTAGAATGCAGAGTCGTGAAAATAAATAAATTTTTTCCACAAAAAAGATTTTTTAGCCCCCAAGTCTTTATTTTCACAAGGGTAGTAAGAGAAATTGGACCCCAAAAGTTGTTGTCCAATTTGTCCCGAGTATGCTGGTACCCCATATGTGGGAGTAAACCACTGTTTGGGCGCACGGCAGAGGTCGGAAGGAAGGAGCGCCGTTTTGGAATGCAGACTTTGATAGAATGGTCTGCGGGCGTTATGTTGCGTTTGCAGAGCCCCTGATGTACCTAACCAGTAGAAACCCTCCACAAGTGACCCCATTTTGGAAACTAGACCCCCCAAGGAACTTATCTAGATGTGTGGTGAGAACTTTGAATGCGCAAGTGCTTCACAGAAGTTTAGAATGCAGAGTCGTGAAAATAAATAGATTATTTCCACAAAAAAGATTTTTTAGCCCCCAAGTTTTTATTTTCACAAGGGTAACAAGAGAAATTGGACCCCAAAAGTTGTTGTCCAATTTGTCCCGAGTATGCTGATGCCCCATATGTGGGGGTAAACCACTGTTTGGGCGCACGGCAGAGCTCAGAAGGGAGGGAGCACCATTTGACTTTTTGAGCGCAAAATTGGCTGTCGTGTTTGGAGACCCCCTGATGTACCTAACCAGTGGAAACCCCCCCCAATTCTAGCTCCAACCCTAACCCCAACACAGCCCTAACCCTAATCCCAACCCGATCCATAATCCTAATCACTAACCCTAACGATAATCACAACCCTTACCCCAAAACAACCCTAATGTCAACCCTAACCATAACCCTAATCAAAACCTTAAATCCAACACACCCCTAATCCTAATCTCAACCCTAACCTCAAACCTAACCCTAATCCCAATACACCCCTAATCACAACCCTAACCTTAACCCTAATCCCAAACCTAACCCTAATCCCAAGCATAACCCTAATGCCAACCCTAACCCTAATACCAACCCTAATCCAAACCCTAACCCTAATCCCAACTCTAACCCTAACTTTAGCCCCAACCCTAGCCCTAACTTTAGCCCCAACCCTAAGGCTACTTTCACACTTGTTGGCATCCGTCGCAATCCGTCGTTTTGGACAAGAAACGGATCCTGCAAATGTACCCGCAGGATGCGTTTTTTGCCCATAGACTTGTATTGCCGACGGATCGTGACGGATAGCCACACGTCGCGTCCGTCGCGCACTGGATTAGTGTTTTTGCGGACCGTCAGCACAAAAAAACGTTCAATGTAACGTTTTTTTGCACGTCGCATCCGCCATTTCTGACCGCACATGCGTGGCCGTAACTCCGCCCCCTCCTCCCCAGGACATAGATTGGGCAGCAGATGCGTTGAAAAACTACATCCGCTGCCCACGTTGTGCACAATTTTCACAACGTGCGTCAGTATGTCGGGCCGATGCATTGCGACGGCCCCGTACCGACGTGTGAAAGAAGCCTAACCCTAAATTTAGCGCCAACCCTAACCCTAAATTTAGCCCCAACCCTAACCCTAAATTTAGCCCTAACCCTAGCCTTAACCCTAACCCTAATTTTAGCCCCAACTGCTCTTCTCCTGCCGGCCGGCAGATGGCGGGCGCACTGCGCATGCGCCCGCCATTTTCTTTTCCCCAGAAGATGCCGGCGGCCAGGAGGAGCAGCAGGAGGACCCAGGGACACCAGTAAGTATAATAGGGTCCCCGAATCCCACTATTTCTCTGTCCTCTGATGTGCGATCACATCAGAGGACAGAGAATTACACTAAAACCGACCCCGATCATGCTCTTTGGGGTCCCGGCTACCCCCGGCAGCCGAGACCCCAAAGATTCTCCCGGGGCCGGCCGGCGCACTGCGCATGCGCCCGCCATTTTGAACATGGCGGCGCCCACCGAGAGCCACGAGGAGCACCGGGGGAGATAGGTGAGTATCGGGGGGCTATCTGGGACCCCTTTTCTCTGTCCTTGGATGTGCGATCACATCGGAGAACAGAGAAATTAAAAAGAGATCGCGTTTTTTTTTTTTTCGATCGTCGGTAAACGTTTAATTACCGGCGATCGCAAATGCGGGGTCGGTACAAAACCCCCCAAGAATCATGTTCTCTGGGGTCTCGGCTACCCCCGGCAGCAGAGACCCCGGAGAAAATCCGACTCTGGGGGGCGCTATTCACTTTTTCCACAGCGCCGTTAATTAACGGCGCTGTGGTTTAAGTACCCTTAGCGGCCGCCGTTAAAAGGCGTATCGGCGGTCGCTAAGGGGTTAATGTGAGCGGTTTTTTTTTTTTTAGCGAAAAAAAAAAAATTTGAAAAATCCTGAACGTGTGCACACAGCCTAAGGCCGGCGTCACACACAGCGTATGAAAATACGGTCCGTATATTACGGCCGTAATACGCTGAAAAGTCCCGAAAATAGTGATCCGTAGCTCCTCCATAGGCAGGGTGTGTCACCGTTTTTTGCGCATGGCATCCTCCGTATGTAATCCGTATGGCAGCCGTAATGCGTGTTTTTATCGCAGGCTTGCAAAACCGACATACGGCTATACAAGGGATCCATGTGTTAAAAAAAAACAAAAAAACATACCGTATATACTCGAGTATAAGCCGAGATTTTCAGCCCAAAATTTTGGGCTGAAAGTGCCCCTCTCGGCTTATACTCGAGTCAAGGTGGGTGGCAGGGTCAGCGGGTGAGGGGGTGAGGCATACTTACCTAGTCCCAGCGATCCTCGCGCTGTCCCTGCCGTCCCACGGTCTTCTGTGCTGCAGCTTCTTCCCCTCTTCAGCAGTCACGTGGGACCGCTCATTACAGAAATGAATAAGCGGCTCCACCTCCCATAGGGGTGGAGCCGCCTATTCATTCCTCTAATCAGCGGTGCCGGTGACCGCTGATAGAGAAAGAAGCTGCGGCACCGAAGACCAGGCAGAGGGACAGCGCGAGGATCGCCAGGACTAGGTAAGTATAGCATATTCACCTGTCCTCGTTCCAGCCGCCGAGCGTCGCTCCATCTTCCCGGCCGGCGCCTCCATCTTCCCGGCGTCTGCGCTCTGACTGTTCAGGCAGAGGGCGCGATGACGCATATAGTGTGCGCAGCGCCCTCTGCCTGATCAGTCAGAGCAGAGACGCCGGGAAGATGGAGGCGCCGGAACGAGACGCCGGGAGCTGCAATCAAGGGAGGTGAGTATGTGTTTTTTTTTTTTTATTGCAGCAGCAGCGGCGGCAGAGATTTATGTGGAGCATCTATGGGGCACAGTGAACGGTGCAGAGCACCGTATATGGCAAATCTATGGGGCACAGTGAACGGTGCAGAGCACCGTATATGGCACATCTATGGGGCACAGTGAACGGTGCAGAGCACCGTATATGGCACATCTATGGGGCACAGTGAACGGTGCAGAGCACCGTATATGGCACATCTATGGGGCACAGTGAACGGTGCAGGGCACCGTATATGGCACATCTATGGGGCACAGTGAACGGTGCAGAGCACCGTATATGGCACATCTATGGGGCACAGTGAACGGTGCAGGGCACCGTATATGGCACATCTATGGGGCACAGTGAACGGTGCGGAGCACCGTATATGGCACATCTATGGGGCACAGTGAACGGTGCAGGGCACCGTATATGACACATCTATGGGGCACAGTGAACGGTGCAGGGCACCGTATATGGCACATCTATGGGGCACAGTGAACGGTGCAGAGCACCGTATATGGCACATCTATGGGGCACAGTGAACGGTGCAGGGCACCGTATATGGCACATCTATGGGGCACAGTGAACGGTGCAGAGCACCGTATATGGCACATCTATGGGGCACAGTGAACGGTGCAGGGCACCGTATATGGCACATCTATGGGGCACAGTGAACGGTGCAGGGCACCGTATATGGCACATCTATGGGGCACAGTGAACGGTGCAGGGCACCGTATATGGCACATCTATGGGGCACAGTGAACGGTGCAGAGCACCGTATATGGCACATCTATGGGGCACAGTGAACGGTGCAGAGCACCGTATATGGCACATCTATGGGGCACAGTGAACGGTGCGGAGCACCGTATATGGCACATCTATGGGGCACAGTGAACGGTGCGGAGCACCGTATATGGCACATCTATGGGGCACAGTGAACGGTGCAGAGCACCGTATATGGCACATCTATGGGGCACAGTGAACGGTGCAGAGCACCGTATATGGCACATCTATGGGGCACAGTGAACGGTGCAGAGCACCGTATATGGCACATCTATGGGGCACAATGAACGGTGCAGAGCACCGTATATGGCACAGCTATGGGGAAACATGAACGGTGCAGAGCACTGTATGGCACAGCTATGGGGAAATAATGATCTATTTTTATTTTTGAAATTCACCGGTAAATGCTGCATTTTCACCCTAGGCTTATACTCGAGTCAATAAGTTTTCCCAGTTTTTTGTGGCAAAATTAGGGGGGTCGGCTTATACTCGAGTATATACTGTCTCTCTCTCTCTCTCTATATATATGTCAGAGAGACACATATATGTATATATATTATTACTTCATACAGCGCGAGATAGCAGAAAGCCGGTAATTCAATTACCGGCTTTTGCTTTCTCCTTCCTAAACCCGACATATGAGACCTGGTTTACATACAGTAAACCATCTCATATCCCCATTTTTTTTTTTGCATATTCCACACTACTGTTAGTAGTGTGTATGTGCAAAATTTGGCCGTTCTAGCTATTAAAGGGTTAAATGGCGGAAAAAATTGGCGTGGGCTCCCGCACAATTTTCTCTGCCAGAGTAGTAAAGACAGTGACTGAGGGCAGATATTAATAGCCTGGAGAGGGTCCATGGTTATTGGCCCCCCCCCCCCTGGCTAAAAACATCTGCCCCCAACCACCCCAGAAAAGGCACATCTGGAAGATGCGCCTATTCTGGCACTTGGCCACTCTCTTCCCATTCCCGTGTAGCGGTGGAATATGGGGTAATGAAGGGTTAATGTCACCTTGCTATTGTAAGGTGACATTAAGCCAGATTAATAATGGAGAGGCGTCAATTATGACACCTATCCATTATTAATCCAATACTAGTAAAGGGTTAAAAAAAAAAAAACACACACATTATTAAAATTAATTTATTGAAAAAAATCACAAAGGCTGTTGTATTAATTTATTCTACTCTCAATCCACTCACTGAAGACCCTCGATCTGTAAATTAAAAAAAAATAATAAACCAACAATATACATACCTTCCGAGGATCTGGCACGTCCAACGATGTAGATCCATCTGAAGGGGTTAAAATATTTTGCAGACACGAGCTCCGCTAATGCAGACTGCTCATTTCTGCAAAACCCCGGGGAATGAAGCTAAATATAGGTCAATGATCTATATTTAGCTTCATTTGCGGTGAGGCGCCCTCTGCTGGTTGTCCTCATATGAACTCGAGCAAGGGAGCTTTCTAGGAAAGTTCCCACGATCTAGGAACAGCCAGCAGAGGGCGCCTCACCGCAAATGAAGCTAAATATAGATCATTGACCTATATTTAGCTTCATTCCCCGGGGTTTTGCAGAAATGAGCATCCTGCATTAGCGGAGCTCGTGTCTGCAAAATATTTTAACCCCTTCAGATGGATCTACATCGTTGGACGTGCCAGATCCTCGGAAGGTATGTATATTGTTGGTTTATTATTTTTTTTTAATTTACAGATCGAGGGTCTTCAGTGAGTGGATTGAGAGTAGAATAAATACAACAGCCTTTGTGATTTTTTCAATAAATTAATTTTTAATAATGTGTGTTTTTTTTAACCCTTTACTAGTATTGGATTAATAATGGATAGGTGTCATAATTGACGCCTCTCCATTATTAATCTGGCTTAATGTCACCTTACAATAGCAAGGTGACATTAACCCTTCATTATCCCATATCCCACCGCTACACGGGAATGGGAAGAGAGTGGCCAAGTGCCAGAATAGGCGCATCTTCCAGATGTGCCTTTTCTGGGGTGGCTGGGGGCAGATGTTTTTAGCCAGGGGGGGGGGCCCAATAACCATGGGCCCTATCCAGGCTATTAATATCTGCCCTCAGTCACTGTCTTTACTACTCTGGCGGAGAAAATTGTGCGGGAGCCCATGCCAATTTTTTCCGCCATTTAACCCCTTATTTTACTAGCTAGAACGGCCAAATTTTGCATAGACACACTACTAACATTAGTAGTGTGGAATATGCAAAAAAAATGGGGATATGAGATGGTTTACTGTATGTAAACCAGGTCTCATATCATGTCGGGTTTAGGAAGGAGAAAGCAAAAGCCGGCAATTGAATTACCGGCTTTTCTCTCTAACAGCGCTGCGTATTCCTCGCAAGTCGCACTTCTGGTCCGTGTGTAATCCGTATTTTTGGGGCTTCCATAGACTTTCATTGACGTTTTATTTGCGCAATACGGTGACAAACGCAGCATGCTGCGATTTTCTACAGCCGTAGAAAGCCGTATAATACGGCAGATAGGAGCAGGGGCATAGAGAATAATTGTGCCGTATTTTTTGCGAGTTTTACTGACGTAGTTTCTGCGCTCTTACGTCCGTAAAACTCGCAAGTGTGACGCCGGCCTTACTGTTGTAGAAAGAGTGGCTTATTCTCAGTGCCTCCTCACATCAAGCCTGCTACACTGTATATTACATCCATACAAAGCATGATGGTGATTGTTGGTGAGCTATGGCTACTTTAAAGTAAGAGGAGCCCACCACACTCTTCTTCATATATCAGTTTCCTGTGAGAAATGGGGGGATTGATGATAAATTGGAAAAATAAAAGGAAGATGCAATCATGCTCAATTTTTTGCAAGGGGATGTTTATGCATACTAGCGATGTAAATCTTGACACCGGGTATGGATAATCAGGACTCCACACATGGCTGTGCAGTTGGGGAGGCAACAGTCTGAAGCTTAGCCAGTATTGACATTGGGTGCTGCTAATTAGTATAGGACCTGTGCACTGTACTCGCCAGGACAGTAGAGTTGATAAGCCAAGGTTCCAACTCTATCCCTGCTTGCATATATAGTGCCAACATATTCTGCAGCGCTTTACAGACATCACTGTCCCCATTGGGTCTCACAATCTAAATTTCTTATCTTATCTCTTTGACGTAAAGGAGAAAACCGGAAAACCCAGCGGAAATCCTGGCAAACACGAGAACAAACTCCTTGCAGATGTTGTCCTTGGTGGGATTTGAATCAAGAACCCATCACTGCAAAGCAACGCCAACAGTGCTACCAATTGAGGCATTGTGCCGCCGGCAATTTTTTTTTTTTTTTACAGAGTCCTCAATGAATAGCCAAAATTTAGTAGAAACAACTGTAGCAAAATGACAACAGCATTTTATTTTTTTTCCACACATCGGCCTCATAGCACATACAACACATTTATATTATTAACATTTGTAAGCTTGTCTAAATTTCTACAAAATGTAATAAATGAATTGTCTAATAATATCTATATATTTTTTAAGCTGAAGTCAGTACATTTTATACGGAATTCATTACACTGATATTCGCTAGGCATAGTATGCATGATTGGCCACTTGTTTTTTCTTTTTGGACAGCTTATGAAAAAAAATCACAGACAGCAAACTTGTTTTTATCGACGCAATCAATCATTTAGGCTACGTTCACATTTGCGTTGCGTCGGGCGCAACTGCGGCGACGCATGCGTCATGCGCCCCTATATTTAACGTGGGGGGCGCATGGACATGCATTGTGCTGCGTTTTGCGACGCATGCTTTTTTTTGCCGCAAGCGTAGGGCGCAGAGGACGCAAGTTGCATTTTTTTTGCGTCCAAAATTCGGCAAAAAAAGGCGCATGCGTCGCAAAACGCTGCGTTTCAGCGTGCGTTTTTGTTTGCGTTGTGTCTCCGACGCAACATCGCACAACGCAAATGTGAACGTAGCTTAAGATAGTGATATATTAAGTGATATATATCTACAGCCCATAATACAGATACAGATCATCTGCTGCATTCAGGGTGAACTGAAAAATGAGAGGAGAATCCTATCAACAACCAAGAGCATAATGCCCTATAAATGTTCATGACAAAGATTAAGTACAAAAATATAAATTTTATTCAAATAAATACAACATCAAAAAATAATAATAGTACATTACCAAAATGATAAGGGTAAGGTGAAAGACTACGAAGGAAACCAGCCGCATGAGAACATACACAGCAGCCAATATAATAAATGTCTCAAAATAAACAAGGCATTAACTACACGCTAGTGGGAGGGAAGGCATAATGGTCTAAGGTACAGTGGCCAGTGACTCATAAGCATTGCTTAATCCTATCCCTTTTTACACCCGTCCATATTGCAACAATGCCCATAAAGTGCAAGTGACCTTAAGTACGCCTAAATGGCGTGCCGCATATTAGGCTTACCCATGTGTGTACTCCCATGCAGTCGGTATCCAGCAAAAAGCCCCGACGCGCGTTTCGTGTGCGGTGCTTCCTCGGGGGGCTGTGAAAAATGATTAGTATAGTCAGAATAAGGGCTCATTCACACATCGGCCTTTTGCGTGCGAGTGCTCTGTGTTTTTCATGAACAGCACCGGTATCGATGAAAGTCTACGAGTCTGTTGAGCTGCTCATGATTTTTCACATGATTTTTCACAGGCAGAATGGTCTGTGCAAAATGAGGAGACATCTGACTGTATCCGACTGTTCTCCAAGCATCAGATCAAACTTGGCAGAGGAAAGCTGTTGAAGCTTTGACGTAACTTGGACCAATCTATTTACGAGAAAATCACTGACGTGTGCATAACCCCTATACAAAACATGTAGATAAAAAAGTTATACGGACGCGTGCAATTTTTTTTTTTTTAACAGGTGGTGAGCAAAAGTGTTCTTTTCTAACTTGTCCCGAAACTTCAGTACGCTTGCCTAAGTCTTCACAGACGTCCCTTCACGCCAAAATCACGAATACGGCTGGGCAACCTCTTAAAATTGTTGGCCGTCAAACAGCAGCTTTGATTCCTACTCTTCCACTTCTTGGCAGACGTACGTGAACGGCTCTATCGTCTGTGCTACCCATCGCTGGCGGAAACAGAGCGTCGCACCACTTTTATGCCAACCGTGGCGCCATTTTTTCCTCCATTAGGTACACTGTTCCCATTAACAGAGACATCTCGATTCTTTGCGGTCTTGCTGCGTTTCGCCACCCCAAACACATCCATGATAAATTTACCACGAACACCTCGGCAGGTTAAGACATTTTTCTTTTCTGTTGCATTTTTTTTAACTTCATAGCTCCTTTGTCAATGCACTTTAAAACTAACCTTTATATATTTTTTTTAGGGTGCAACAATAGTTGTTTTTTTTTTTAACATTCCCTATATTAACGGCGGTACGTTTTACAATAAAACACACCAAAGTTTTACCTATTAAGTACACAATAACGCATCAAAGAAAACCAAAGTTATCATCATGGAAACCCTGTACAAACAGAATGCACTACTGAGAAAAGCAGATTATAATATATAACGTAAAAAAGACTTTCACAGACAGGAAAAAGTACAACAAAAAAAGGAAACCGCGCACCTCAGATCTGGAACGAGACTCGTCGTCTCAGAAAGAGAGAGAAAAAAAAAAACAACAAGCTTATAAAATGGCGACCGGTCCTGACAGGAATCCTTCTTCTCGGCTCTCATTGGTCAGTGAGGTCCGATCTCGTTCGTCTATTGGTCAGCTCTCGTTCTCCCGCCTTTCGTGACGTTGCTGGGCAAAGTAGGGAAGGGAGGAGGAAAGGGTTGGTGAAATGCGGGAGCGCGGCACACGCGGGCACAGACGGCAGCGAGATGGCGTCCTGAGGGGAGGCTGAGGAGAATGCGGCGTCCTCGCACTAAGCTTTCCCCGCGCCATTAAGATTTGCGACGGGACCTGGACGAAGAAGACTTAACGCTCCGTGTGTCTAATGTTCAACGGCGTCGGAGAGAAAGAAGCCGCTGAAGCGATGGAAGAAGAGAAGCTCGGTGCTGTTAACATGGACGTCAACGGGGGCGGTGGAAATAACAGACTCGCAGCAGCTGAAGACACAAGACTGTGCGGCTCACAAAATGGCGAAGCTGAAGAGGACGAGGCGGCTGCAGCCGCGGAGAAAACGGGCTGCAAGAGAAGAAACAGTGTTGCCACCAGTGAAGCGGCCAACATGGAGGGCGTTAGAGGGGGCAGCACCCCCACAGAAGAGCCCCCCAGAAAGAGGTTTCAGATTCCTAAGAAGAGCAGAGAAAAGAAAGGTGGTCGTCATCTTCTCCCCCCTGTGTAGCTAGCATTCCTTATGTGAATGGTGTCATGTTGCATGCCTATGAAGTATCCATCACCTCGGCGCGATCCCGGGGGCCACACTGCAGGGCCACTGTAGAGAACGACGTTAGTTATTAGCACGGTAACGTCTCGCCACTAGAGGGCGCCCGCGGTCTGAGATAACAGGGGGCGTTGACAGTTGGGTGGCCCCTCCCACGCGTTTCATCTGCCACGCCCATGCGTTGTCCATGGAGCCGGAAATGACGCGATTTTTTTTTTTTTTTTAAAGAATATTTTTGGTTAGTTAAGCATTGTTGCTAGTGTGTAATTTTGGGGTTTTATCTTTATACCGACTCCTTTTTTTTTTTTTTTTGTCTGAATGAAACCTGTCTCCGGGATGGGATTTTCTAAGGCTAGTTTCACACTAGTGTTTTCCTGATCTGCGGAGGGCTGCGGACTTCCTCCGTGAAGCCCTGCACCTCTAGCTCTGCCTACTTCTGCATGCGGCCTGCGTACCTATCTTTAACATTAGGTACGCAGGTCGTGCGGCTGTATGCGGATGCTTCCGCATGCGTCGTTTTGACGATGCGGAGAAAAAAAATTGCTACAAGCTGCGTCCTACACTGGTCGCCGCATCGTCAAAACGACGCATGCGGAAGCATCCGCATATAGAGGCACGACCTGCGTATGCAGAAGTGGGCGGAGCTAGCGGCTGAGGGCGGGGCTTCACGGAGGAAGTCTGTAGATCAGCAAAACGCGAATGTGAAACCGACTTTATTTTGAGTAATGAAAATGGGAATTACCTGTATACTTCCTCTATGGTAGGGATTCTGGCTCCTCACCACTAACATGTTAGTCTGTAATAGGTTCCAACTTTTATCCAAGGTTTTTATTTATTTTCTAGTTCAGACCTGTGGTTTAGGGCCACTGATTAGCTTGCTTAGGGTGGAATTTGTTAGATGCAATTCTGGGTTTACAGTAAATGGGGAGCTGTACAGTTGTACTTATAGTTTGAGGATATGTACAATTTTAATGATAGAACTTTTTTTTTTTTTGTCGGATCGGTTAACTTTGACATCCTGATACAGTAAGACTGTTATAGGTTGGGATTCCCTAGTTTTTTGGTTTATTAAAATTTCTGGATTGACCGTGTATTAATTTCAAGGTGTAAGAAAATTAAACTCAATTTTTTTTTTCATGAGGGAAAGCTTCAAACATGTTAACAATGCTTTTTTTACGCTTCCATATTTCAATTCTGTTCCGGATTTCATTTAAAAAAAACTAAAATTGGAAAAAATTATGGCACGTACCTTTGTTATATTAATAGAAATCACTTTTCATTCACGTCTGTGGCTATTAGCCATTTGTAGGGTTGTGGTAATGTACACATGGTTATTTCCCAACGGGACCTTACATTTGTACTTTTATGATCGTGTCTTATGTCATTAACGGTAAATAAAAGAAATCGCGGCTCAATAGTGTAACGTGATACATTTTTCAAGAACCTTTGGGAATCCCCACCTTCAATGGGAATACATTAACTGTATAGGTTTGCCTTCTATCAGTTGGTGTAATTTACCCATTGTAATGTAACCTTAAAAAAAAAAAGCTATAGCTTATATGTTGATTAGAAAAAAAAAAAAGAATGAGTTTTTGCAGTTTCTCAGGAAAAGCTCAAGGAGTGGTTGATATTTGGATGGTTCCACCCATGAGGTTCTATTAAAGTTCATCCCCCGAAACAAATTCTCGTAGATGCTTGTAAAATGGACACTTCATTGTGTGCATGTCCTTTTTAAATAGTATAGATACATTGTTATTGGAATACATTTAATCTCTATTAATAAGTGGCCATGAAAGTCAAATTCATCTTTTTTTTTTTTTTGTCCTAAAGTGAGACAGGCCTGTAATTTACTTTTCTCGTTTGTAGCTTTCAGGGGGGGAGGGGGGGAAAGCATTATTATGACTAATCCTTTTGTTCTCAGAAAATTAAGCAGTGCCAGAGGTGCCTGGCATTGGTTTAGTTTCCATCCCTCTCATTCAGCACATGTGCATGCTCCTTGGAACTGATAGTACTTGTGTATATGGAGATCATGAGGAAAGTCTGACTGTAAAACGAGCATTTCGAAAAATACTTATTAACCTTATAATGATATTTATATAGTGTCAATATATTCCGCAGTGCTTTACAGTTTAACAGTTTCAAACAAAGTCATAAGGAACGTTAACAATACAATAATTAAAGCAAAATAAGACGACCCTGCTCGTGAGAGCTTACAACCTTCAATGAGGGGGGAGATATGATGGTCTAGCCATCTTCAGGGGATGGGGGAATAGATGGAAGTAGTGAATGGGTTACACACAACATAAAATGACTTTGATTAGTGAACGTGGTAGGCCGCTCTGAACAAATGTGTTTTGAGGGAGCGCCTAAAACTATGCAAATTGTGGATGGTCCTAATATCTTGGGGTAGAGCATTCCAGAGGATTGGCGCAGCTCGGGAGTAGGAGGTACGGAATAGTGCAGAGGTTAGCCAAAAGTTGTTTGCAGGGTTTAGCGGTTGGTTAGGCCGATAGACCGAAATGAGGGAGGAGATGGAACGGGGTGCTGCACTGTGGAGAGCTTTGTGGGTGAGAACAAGTACTTTGAATTGGATCCTATAATGAATGGGCAGCCAGTGTAATGACTGGTGAGGAGCGGACACGTCTGAATACCGATTAGCCAGATGGACAACCCTGGCTACTGCATTAAGAAATCGAGTAAGGGGGAGGCCAATTAATAGAGTTACAGTAATCCAGGTGGGAGTGGATCAAGGTGACCGTGAAGGGTTTTGTTGTTTCCATGGTGAGAAAAGGGCGGATTCTAGAGTTGTTCTTTAGGTGTAAGCGGCACGAGTGGGCAAGAGATTGTAAATGGGAGGTGAAGTAAAATAAAAAAAAATAGTTCTGGACTTAACATTTTGGTTGATTTAACCCAGCTGTTGTCTTCGGTCTGGGGAGACCTATTTTGAACTTTGGTATTTTTGGGGGTGTTCAAGATGTGGTTCTGAAACTTGTGGTTGATTGACTTAGATGAGGATGGGTCGGCCGGCCACGGGTTTCAGAGCCGCATCTTGAATATTTTAAATATTGAAGTTCAAGGTCGGTCGTTTTTGACCGAAGACAACAGCAGGGTTAACTATTGTAAATGATGACAATTTATAATTATAACGGTGTACTATGACAATTTATAAAACATACCCTGGTATTTTTCACGTCAGATCCAGGGCTGTGGCATTGGTAAAATAATAATAATCTTTATTTTTATATAGTGCTAACATATTCCGCAGCGTTTTACATTTTGCACACATTATCATCGCTGTCCCCGATGGGGCTCACAATCTAAATTCCCTATCAGTATGTCTTTGGAATGTGGGAGGAAACCGGAGAACCCGGAGGAAACCCACGCAAACACGGAGAGAACATACAAACTCCTTGCAGATGTTGTCCTTGATGGGGTTTGAACCCAGGACTCCAGCGCTGCAAGGCTGCTGTGCTATCCACTGCGCCACCGTGCCGCCCAAGTTTGGTAAGCCAAACTTCCGACGCCTCAATTTCCCCAACTCCTACTCCCTCATACATGCTTCACTATTTAGCATGTACGTAAAGTGTAGAACAGATTCAATCTCAACTACAAGCCTAGCCTAGATCCTTAGATCAGAAATATAACAGACATTTCATAACTTTACCAAATTTTCATGAGAAAATTTTTCATATATTTTAGGAATCTGTCCATTTGATAGACTCTACCAAAACTGACACCGTCTGACTCCACAGCCCTGGTCACGCCTATTGATTGCGAGTAGAACAGGGATATAGACTAGAACAATTCTGTACTAATTAGATTAAAATAAGTGTCTTGTAGAATTTTCTTTACTAAACTATTTTAATGTATAAATTGATTTGGTTCTTTAAAAAAGAATTTGACTAGGTGTCTCTTCTGTTTAGAGCTGAGCATGGAAATTCGACTTCCTCTGTTCACTAATAATTTGCAGACCTGGGTAACCTAAAGCCATGCTTGACAATTGCTGATCTCAGATGGCCTTCTATTGCGTGAAAACGTTACAATTGTAAGATTTTCAAGTTTTCGATGAGTGTGGTCTCCTGAGGATGCATACCATTCACATTGGAAGTCAATAAGTTGAAATAATTGATTACACAAAACCATTGTCTCTATGCTACTCTTAATTTTGTATACCGTAGTTTATATTTTTTTGTTTAAAGCAGTGTCTTCATTTTAAGTAAACACTAAAATTGTCTCTTTTGTAATCGTTCTTTTTACAGATTTTCGTGATGTCTCTTAATTCTAAGTAAAGCATAATAAAATTTTTGCACCATTGTTTTGTTTATGCATTTTTTATTTTAACAAAATCACAATACAAAAAGTTGCACAATGTATCTAGGAAGTAACTTTACAAAAAAAAATTTTTTTTTTTTGTTCATCTTTTAGCTCTTCAGCCAATTAACTCTGGCTCATGGGATTTTGAGGAGGTACTGAGAATTCTACAGTCATCATACTTGGATGCAAATTCAAAGATGCATTTTACGTACCAGTCTGCTCGAATGGTTCACAACGAATTCTTGGAGAAAGAGGTCAGTGAGCATAAATTGGTCATCTGACTGATCACCTGTGCTTTTGTAGAACCTTTTTGTTCTGGCACATTACTCTTTAGTCACTATTCTTCTTTTGGAAGATTGCGTTAAAAACAAACAAACCCTCAAAGGCTTTGGATTTAACCCACTTTAATGAAACCAGTAAAGTTCATCTTGGGAAAATTAAATTTCTACCCCTTTTTACATCAGACAATGGCATTCTACTTGGCACATAGTAATGTTCACTTAGTTTTGCGCGCTTAATTTACTACTTAGGATGAGTACAGTCTGATATATTTTTTTTTTATACTAGTCCTTTCCCAAATTCCATACATCTTCTTTTTTTTTTCTTAGTTCACTGAAAAAAGAAGACAATTGAAATTTGAGGGTCGATCAGATAAAGAACTTGTCGAATCTTACGCTTTTCTTTTGGTTGATGAAGATCAGGTAAGGAAATGTAATGCGGTTGATTGTTCATGAAGTGCTTTGTTTTAGCAAAGCAGATGCTGAGGAAAAACCTTTTGCTGGTATAGAGGCTTGTCTATACTATTTTCACAGGCTAGTTATATTTTTTTTAGTGATTCTCTGATCTAACCCAGGGTTGAGATGACTGGACAATGTTCCTGCCACTGACTGCTTGCATTTTTTTTTTTTTTTTACTTTTTAATTTCTCACTCTTGTAGCAGTTTCAGATCTCACAGCATATCTATTTGCTACCGGCATTAGATTCTTTTCTGGACACTACTTAATTTTAGTCAGCTTCTGTTTTAGTTTTTAATTTTTTATTGATGAAAATATGGTGGCACACTGAAATTTCTGCATTCACATGAAAGGATGAAGGCCATAACTGGTTTTTGAAGGATTTTAATGCTTAAAGGGTAGTGAATATACAGTTTGGACGTTTCTCTCACCAATGCTAATGGAAAGAAGCAAAGTCTCAAAAACCACCGAAGACTCTAGTAAAATGGAAAAAAAAATGTGGAAAGATACGCACCTAGGACTATCTTCGATTTAATGAAAATATATCATGACGTGAAAATGTACTGCAGCTTTTCCTGGAGTCGAGAAATCCTTTGGAAGAACATCATGCATCTTGTGGTTTGAATAGTTTAAATTGGCATGAAACCTATAGGAAGTTGCAGCAAGTTAAAAGTATTTGCAAGCTTTAAGCTGCTTGCTGACTTGTAATTGATCCATGAACCTCAGCTGAGAACTTTTTTTTTTTTCCAATCTGATATAGTTTACGTAGGAATGCAATTCACAGGATGTGGGTTGAACTTCCTTTAGACTTTCATACTGTTAAAATTGTGTTGCCAAATCTCAGAATGCTTTGTCCGAACAAACTTCATCCCAAACAAAATCTGTTACCTGATCAAGTCTTAGCCATATAGTCAGACATTCATTGAACAACTTTCGGTCGATCTGTAAAAGTTATGATAGATTGCAATGCTATAAATTTACTTCCTCTGGGCTTGCATAAATGGATGAAAATTCATTGTTCACCTTGGACGATGTTCCAGTGACAGCACCTGATGCCTGTTTCACGAAAAAAAGGCAACAAAGTTTTTGATCCATAGCCTGTTTTATTTTTACTAGAAACCTTATTTTGGATGTTGCAGGCGGCTTTTCATAGTGCAGTTTAATGAAGCCTACAGACCTATGAACTTGCTTTAGCTGGCCATGTGCTTAAAATAGCTGTCAGCTATTCCTCCTACCCCCCTCATACACATGTATGCTCAGCTCAAAAGGGAGAGTAACTGCCGGACACCTCTTGTGGAATACATCATGCTTGACCCCTTTCTCAGAGTATCAGGCTAGCCTATGCATAGCCGATGATCTGTCTGTTTAGGTGAAATCTGTGAGTTTGGACAATGTTAATCTAATGGTTATGGCTACGTTAAAAAAAAAAAAAAAAAAGTTAAAGCTTTTTCTTTTCGGGGCAAGAAATTAAATCAAGCAGTTGTCACAAGGAAGTATGTTACTCAAATCATATATCCATACACTGTGCGATAAATGAATGCCACTATTCCTACATGTAACAAAGAAAGGTGAGGCTCTTGGTTAACTTATATTATGCAAAAATGTATACGCCGTCAACCAGCAACAAGGTGATGTCCAATGGATGGACCATGAACTCTTGTATGCCCATCAAGACCTCAATATGCTCTTAGTAAAGAGGTTAGAGTGAAGGCGTAACCTGTCTGGGAATGTGTCGATAAAGGGCGCATGTTACTCAACAATCCAAAGCAATAGAACCAGACGCATGCCATCTTTAAAGGGAATCTGTCACCAGTTTTGTGACACAGCAGCTAAAAATCGCCTTATTCAGCGTCTGCGCTGCATTCCCTAAATCCTTATATTACCCCCTGACTTCCCTTGTATACTCCCGAAAACTTTTTGTTTTGTCCCACGCTGTATGGGAATATTCTCAATCTGGTATGATGGGCATGGTTTCGGGCCTCTCCATTTCTCTCATCGGCTGTTTCTCGCTGTCCCACTTCTTGGATGGTTCCTCTTGCTCACCGTCCTTCTGACATGGATAACGATCCACATCACCGTGCGGCATCTTGTGCCTCAGAAATATTGCGTTTCGCACCTGTGCAATATGCTTTGCCCAACTGCGGGTAAAGCCGAAAACCAGAAGTGTCATGCTCTGGCAAAAGTATTTCCATCTCATGTACCGGAACTTTTTTGCCAGTACATGCGCCCTTCTGTTTTTCAGCTTTGCCCGCAGTTGGTGCAAAGCATACTGCACAGGTGCAAAACACGATATGTCTGATCGCTATCCATGTCAGGAGGACGGTGAGCAGAAGCAGGGATGCTGAGGCCTGAAACCACACCCAACGGACCAGACAGAAGATTTCCATACAGCGTGGGAGAAATTAAAGTTTTTAAGGAGAATAGAAGGGGTCATGGGGTTCAATAAGGATTTAGGGAATGCATAGCAGATGTTGAGTAAGGTGATATTTTTAGATTCTATTTCACAAAACCTGGTGACAGGTTCCCGTTAATCAAAGCGTATATCTAAACAAACTGACACTTGAAATTATGTTAGAATAAACGATAGAAAATACAAGATTCTTTATGGTCAGACTGTTGATCCAAATGCTGAATTTTTTGGAAGTCATATAAGCAACACAAGTTTATTGTATACTTTTGAGTCGCCTAGACAGCTGTTTCAAGTTGCACCACACACTCCTGAAGATGAACACTTGCTTTATAAAAGTTAAGAGAATACACTCAATAAAGATGAAAAACTATATTTGATAGTCAACTGTGCTCTCATTCAACTGGCAACTCTATCCAGAAACAGCAAGAGTTCTTGTGTTTTCAACAGGAAGAGGGTTTCTATCTTGCTGAAGAACAAGAGTGGGAGTTTCAAATTCACACTAGTTGAATATTCCTTTTTCCCGTTAGTTGAAGAGCTGGGAGGCTGCCATAAACATCATGTAGTCAAACTATTCCACCAAATTGGCTTTATTATTATTATAGCGCCATTCCATGTGAAAAGGGGTATACATAAGAAAAAAAGTACAGTAATCTTAAACACAAGTCATGACTGGTACAGGAAGGAGAGAGGACCCTGCCTGTGAGGGCTCACAATCTACAAGTCAACTTAAATTTGGGTCTTGGATTGGAACTTGTCCTTCAACAGTTTTTGCATTAATTAATATTACAATTGACTGAACTTGTCATATGTCTTCAGGGATGCGTATATCTTTTTCCCATTACATGAGTTACTTTTTCCCTTCCTTGTGACCACCTCCTTCACTCCAAAAAAAAACAAAACTGCCCAGGATGAGGTACTGCAAGGACAATTAGATGTTGAGTTACACACCATGTTGAAATGTATGGGAAGTGAAAGGCAGAGAAAAAGATTGAAGGTTTTGGCAACCTTTTTAAGTGCTGGATTCATATCTGCACAGTTCTAGCTCGAGACCGCTACTTAATTTTCTCCACGCTGCTGCTTTTGTCTATTAAGGAAAGAAAAAAACCAAAAATCCTTTGTGTCTTTTAGTGTATGAGGGACTTGAGAGCAATCCATCTCCTCTTAACCGTTCAGTCATTTGCAGGGTAAAAGTGGTGAAAAAATGCACTATACAAGTCTTATAATGACCAGAAATAGGGCTAATCCTCCTGCACATGACCGCTTATTCTGAAAGTTGTGAAAGTATAGTTCTTCTTTAGGATACAAATGAAAGGAAGTAGTTTTCTGCAAAATTTGCTTCTTTATCCACTTATGATTTATTTTGCTCAGTTCTGCATCCTTACCGGAAGAAGAAGAAGAAGAAAAAAAAAGTTAAAGACTTAGCTCTGGAAGGTGGCACAGAGTGAACGGTAGAGACATACTGAGCTGCTGCATTCTAGTGTTTTGCATTACTCAAGTGTTTGGATTCACAGCTACACTGCTCAGTATTGTCATAATATCCTCCTTGTTTCTGCCTCTTCTGAACATTTGATACATAGATACGGGCGAGCAGGAATCCCTGTGCAGTATTTAGAAGCTAACGCAGGAATAACTGAGCTAGAGCAAAAAAAAAAGTAAAATTCAAGATGCATATCACATAAGACATATGGTTTTAAAAAGTTATCTGAAATGGGTGCTCTTGAAATGACCTATAAAAGTTGGCTGGAGGCCTAACAGCAGTCCGCTTTTGATCTGCGGTTCCCATTTTCTTTGATTTCATCACTACTGCAATGCCTTACTACTTCTGATGGGCATGCTTTTAATTCTAGGTGCAAACCATAAGCGAGAAAGGATTACTAGTGGGAAATTCCAAATTTACAACACTTGGCAAGTCCTCAATGGGTAAGTTGCTGGAATTTTTAATGTGTAGTTTTTTTTTAAAGGGAGACTTTAGTGAATTGTGAATAAGTTTCTTGTGTTTTTAATTGGTCCCTTTTTGTGAAATCTACAAAGTAATAAACCTTTTTGAATAAATCTTAAGTCAAATTAGGCTTATGCTTATTTGTAAAGTCTTTGTTCCAATTAGCTGTTAATATTTTAAGAGGCGTGTTTGGGGAAAAAACACATTTCATAGGGTCTAAATTTTTCTTTTATTTCTTGCTGAAGTTGTACACCGCTCAAAAAATAAAGGGAACACTAAAATCCCACATCCTAGATATCACTGAATGAAATATTCCAGTTGTAAATCTTTATTTATTACATAGTGGAATGTATTGAGAACAATAAAACCTAAAAATGATCAACAAAAATCACAAATAATATCCCACAGAGGTCTGGAGTTTGGAATGATGCTCAAAATCGAAGTGGAAAATCTATTTGCAGGCTGATCCAACTTCAATGGAAATGCCTCAAGACAAGGAAAAGATGCTCAGTGTTGTGTGTGGCCTCCACGTGCCTGTATGATCTCCCTACAACGCCTGGACATGTTCCTGATGAGGCGGCGGCGGATGGTCTCCTGAGGGATCTCCTCCCAGACCTGGACTAAAGCATCCGCCAACTCCTGGACAGTCTGTGGTGCAATGTGATGTTGGTGGATGGTGCAAGACATGATGTCCCAGATGTGTTCAATCTGATTCTGGTCTGGGTAACGGGTGGGCCAGTCCATAGCTTCAATGCCTTCAGGAACTGCTGACACACTCCAGCCACATGAGGTCTGGCATTGTCCTGCATTAGGAGGAATTTGGGGCGAACTGCACCAGCATATGGTCTCACAAAGGGTCTGAAGATCTCATCTCGGTCCCTAATGGCAGTGAGGCTACCTCTGTCGAGCACATGTAGGGCTGTGCGGCCCTCCAAAGAAATGCCACCCCACACCATTATTTACCCACTGCCAAGCCGGTCATGCTGAAGGATGTTGCAGGCAGCAGATCCCTCTCCACGGCATCTCCAGACTGTCACATGTGCTCAGTGTGAACCTGCCTTCATCTGTGAAGAGCACAGGGCACCAGCGGCGAATTTGCCAATCCTGGTGTTCTGTGGCTAATGCCAAGAGTCCTGCACGGTGTTGGGCTGTGAGCACAACCCCCATCTATGGACGTCGGGCACTCAGACCATCCTCGTGGAGTCTGTTTCTAACAGTTTGTGCAGACACATGCACATTTGTGTCCTGCTGGAGGTCATTTTGCAGGGCTCTGGCAGTGCTCCTCCTGTTCATCCTTGCAGAAAGGCTGAGGTAGCGGTCCTGCTGCTGGGTTGTTGTCCTCCTACGACCCCCCTCCACGTCTCCTGGTGTACTGGCCTGTCCCCTGGTAGCGCCTCTGGACACTATGCCGACGGACACAGCAAACCTTGCCACAGCTCGCATTGATGTGCCATCCTGGATGAGCTGCACTACCTGAGCCACTTGTGTGGGTTGTAGAGTCTGTCTCATGCTACCACGAGTGTGAAAGCACAACCAACATTCAAAAGTGACCAAAACATCAGCCAGAAAGCATTGGTACTGAGATGTGGCCTGTGGTCCCCACCTGCAGAACCACTCCTTTTATTGAGGGTGTCTTGATAATTGCCAATAATTTCCGTCTTTCTATTCCATTTGCACAACAGCATGTGAAATTGATTGTCAATCAGTGCTGCTTCCTAAGTGGACAGTTTGATTTACTTGGGAGTTATATTCTGTTCCCTTTATTTTTTTGGAGCAGTGTATTTCTATAGCATATTCTACAGAATAGATCATTAGCATTAAGGCCCCGTCACACATAGCGACGCTAAAGCGATCCCGACAACGATACGACCTGTCAGGGATCGTTGCTGCGTCGCTATGTGGTCGCTGGTGAGATGTCAAACAGTGAGATCTCCCCAACGACGCAGCAGCGATGCGGCGACCTGTAGCGACCTGTACAACGATGCTATTTCATGACGATTCAATGGGACGTCCTGTTAACGAGGTCGTTGGTAAGGTGTCAAACACAGTGATGTGTGCTACCCAGCGGGACCTCAACGATCAAAAAATGGTCCAGGCCATTCCGACACGACCAGCGATCTCACAGCAGGGGCCTGGTTGCTGCTACGTGTCACACATAGCGAGATCGTTACTGAGGTCGCTGTTGCGTCACAAAACTTGTGACTCAGCAGCGATCTCGCTAGCGATCTCGCTATGTGTGACGGGGGCTTTAGATTGGGGGTCCAACATCTCCCCACCCCAACCAATCAACCGATTTTTTTTTTTTTTTTTTTTTTTTTTTTTTTTTTTTTTTTTTTTAAAGCTGTGTCCTCCTCTTGAGACAACAGTCAAGTAGAAATGTGGTTTTCAGGCTTTATTCAATAACCTTTGTGCCCAAAGGTTTGCTATTCTTTAAAGCAAATATCTAGGTTTCGAGTAACATTGGACCCAAATTTTGCCAAATGTTTACCTGTTTGACTGTTTTTTGTTTTTTTTTGTTCCTTAGGTGTGTACCTGTCTAAGTGCGCTGATTTATTGCAGGTTAATCCTTTAGAAGTAGGAACAACAGGATCTATTGCCATATTTAAAGTAATAAAGGTAAAGTTTATTTAATGGCACTAACTAGATTTGTCCCTTTTTATATGTTGTCATTAAAGAGTTACAACAACCCGGATCTCCACATCACCCTTTAGAAAGAATGAATTGCAATGTTTTGAGAGCGATTTTTCATGTCTTAGCAGTTTTACATGCAAATTACTCCATTTTTGATATTATAGCAAGGGCTCTTTATTGATGATTGAATCTGGTTACCTGCTTTTATGTTGCGTTCTTTTTCTTAGGGAAAAATGAAAGCCGTTTATGATAACTTTAGGAATAATCAGGAGTCTTTTTCTGGCGCTACAATTCTGGATCCAGCGCCTAAACATGAGTGTCATGTGTTAAAGAACATGAATGCGGTTACAACCCTGCTATCCTACAGGGCATTCGAGCGTTCCCAGGTAACATTTTTGTATGTATTTGTACTTGCAGATTAAAATCCATCAGCCTTTAATACATTTCAATGCATTAGGCTGAAGTATCCTTATAAAGGAAAGATCTGCTCTGCTTTTGTATCTAGTCCATATTAAAGCACCTATAAAAAAAATAAATAAAACTATAAAACACATTGAACACAGGTCTTGTCCTGTTATGCTCCATAAATATTAGTCTTTAAAAAAAAAATCTTTTGAATTGTGTATATGTAATGTAAAAATAAAGATGTAATAAGCTTCAATTTCCTAATTTCCCTGTCTTTAGTATTATTTCTATGAGTATGGATTTGATGAAATTCTCAAGAGACCTCGCCACGTGTGTCCATACGCTGTTGTGTCATTTTTATACAAGGCCGCTCAGAAACCAAGACGACCATCTTCACCTCTGCCAGGGTTAGTAGTTTATCTCCATTTTATGTTTTCAATCTACCCTACCATTTAGTAACTAAAATGTTGTTCACCGTGAAGGTTGTGTAATGGACAATATGCATCCGGATGCAATGGACCTCGTTCTTTTGACACGGTAAACCGCATGAAATTATACCTCTTCTTCAATGTCTTAAGGGGCAGGAAGCAAACTGTGGAATTTGAACACTTCATTTTAGCCATCATCACCTTAAGTGTGTGATATGTGAATGCTAGTTTACATATTACACCACGTAACCAATCAGGGCATGCATAACATTTGGAACAAAAAGGGTTTTAAATAATAAAGGGTGAGAAAATAGGCAGGCTTGACTTGTCACCGCCTTGAGCCAAACCAGGACACTGATCGACTGTGAAGCGGATGTTTTCTATAACTGAAGATTGTGGATTTAAGTTGCACCAAGCACTTTCACCCAACAAAAACACACTTTAATAAAGATTGTACATTTTACACTATCCCTTATCCCAGTCCACACCAGATCTTCTCCTATGACCGCTTGTTTATTAATACCAGGTACTTCCAGCCCTGTCTTTATTATTAAATAGATGTGCAATTCAATTTGTTCTGCTCTGGTCTGGCATTCTGTCTGGTCCTCTCTGGCAGCCTGTCTTCTTCCCCGCCATACTGGGTGCCTCTGGTTCTTACTAGGCCCCGCAACTTAATGATGTCCCTGTACCTAGTTGGCGCCTAAGAAGTGAAGATTCAGCTTCCACAGGGGACCATATGAGATGCCGGACCAGGAAAGTGCAAATGGAATTGCTCATCGCTAGTGAATACCATTTTCTTCCTTTGGCCCATTCATGTGCCATTTCTTCAACTATGTCCGTACTTACTCGCACGAGTAAGTTTTATTTCATGTATTGTCTAAGAGGAATAATAGGAACTGTACAACATAGTCAAAAGGTAGATGCTCTATGGTGGCTCACAGAGCTGACTCTTTTTTTTCTAACTTTTAGCCTTTTCAGATTAGGTTTTTAGGGATTGTAGGTTACTGATAGGGGAGGATAAGGAATTCCCAATCACATGTCCCATGTGGTTCTGACACCATGAATTTTGTACCAGATCCTACATTAGTCGTAAGCTACTTATGAAACCTTGAAAGCACTGCTGGGGACAAATTAGTTTGTTTGTTAGGTATGTCCTCTTCCGCTTAGGTAGACTAACAGGTTTCTTCCTATAAACGCATACGAAGACCTGATAGTTTAGCTGGGCTAGAAGAAGCTGGCAAGGACCTGCCAAATGGATTCCCCGCCATGTCTTTACCTATTTTCTTGTACTGGAAAGCCGCGCCTTCATTCTTTACATTCTTGCAGTTTTACTAAAAAAATAGTTTGTTTTGCTTTTAGAAAACATTTTAGCTTGTGTGATTCACACTATCATTTTTCATATTTGCAAGGGAAAAAAAGATTTTACATTCACGTAAGTTTGACGGATTTGAGGAGGAAGTTGTGTGCAGACGTAGTCATGTGTGGTATGTATGAATTCTGAACATTTTACATATTTACATAGTGCTGCTAAGGGTTAATAGTAATAAGTATAGAGAAACAAAAAAAAAATAGTTGCAAGCAAATTCAATGATTAATAACCTGATAATCAAGTGTGGTGAGTGTGAATCGTTGTGTATCCCTAATCCTTGCCTGTTGTGTTTTTTAAAGTGTGAATATTTTTAACAGTTTTTCAAGGAATGAGCACGAGGTCTTGTAAGTGTGATATACACTTATCTAGCATGTCTTGGCCTAATATCTTTACAATGCATTTAGTATGTAAGACTGAATGCTAGTTATAGTCACATGTGACTCGTTTGTCATAAAATTGTATGAACATGGATATGGTTGTAAATAGCTGCTGTACTTGTCCAGTTATCTGATTTTAATAAGTAGATATATAGGTACTGAAAGCCTACATTTGTTAACATCTTGAGCATTATTTAAAGGGTTATTCCTATCTTCCAAGATGGATACATTTACGAAATCAACGTTGCAATCTACCATATATGCTCGAGTATAAGCCGAGACCCCTAATTTTGCCACAAAAAACTGGGAAAACTTATTGACTTGAGTATAAGCCTAGGGTGGGAAATGCAGCAGCTACTGGTAAATTTCAAAAATAAAAATAGATACCAATAAAAGTAAAATTGATTGAGACATCAGTAGGTTAAGTGTTTTTGAATATCCATATTGAATCAGGAGCCCCATATAATGCTCCATAAAGTTCATGATGGGCCCCATAAGATGCTCCATATTAAAATATGCCCCATATAATGCTGCACACATGTTAATGATGGCCCCTTAAGATGCTGTATAGAATATTATGCCCTATATAATGCCCCATATAATGCTGCACAAAGGTTGATGGCCCCCTAAGATGCTCCATAGATTATGCCCTATATAATGCTGCACAAAGATTGATGGCCCCATAAGATGCTCCATAGATTATGCCCCATAAGATGCTCCATAGATTATGCCCCATACAATCCTGCATAAAGGTTGATGGCTCCATAAGATGCTCCATAGATTATGCCCCATATGCTGATGCTGCTGCGATGAAGAAAAAAAAACATACTCACCTCTCGTCACTCAGGCCCCCGGCACTTGAGATATTCACCTGTCCCCGTTCAACCACCATGCGCCGATCCGTCTTCCAGCTCTCTGACTGTTCAAGCAGAGGGCGGTGTGCACTAAGTCATCGCGTCCTCTGACCTGAATGTCACAGCCGGAGGACGTGGAAGACGGAGCCCGGCGGTGGAACGGGGACAGGTGAATATCGCAATGCTCAAACCCTCCCCCCCCCCCCCGTTATACTCGCCCTCACAACGCGTTCCCTGCTTCTGTCGTTCCGGGTCTGCATCTTGTTCCTGTGTTCAGCGGTCACTGGTACCGCTCATTAAAGTAATGAATATGGCGCTCCACCCCTATGGGAGTAGGGTCGCGTCCATATTCATTACTTTAATGAGCGGTACCACGTGACCGCTGAGTACAGGAAGAGCTGCGGGCGCTGGAGAAGCAGGGACATGCAGAGATGCGTCGGGAGCAGGGGAGTGTGATGGACAGCTGCCTCTCCCCCGCCGACCCCCAGGGACAATGGCTCGAGTATAAACAGAGAGGGGCACTTTCAGGCTGAAAATCTTAGCTTACACTCGAGTTTATACGGTATGTAAAATTTGGCCCCTACTTTCCTTAGTGAACTTTAATTTTTAGTTTTGTTTACTGCTTATTGCCAAGGGTCCAGCAGCCATTGGTGCAGTCTGGCAGCGGCTGCATATGTGCAGTACTCCAAAGAACTTTCATAATGAGCGTCTAAGCACTTCACTAACGCTAGCTAGGCTCAATGGAAGGCACTCTTTGTTCCTGATCGTGGCCAGCCTCACTGCCACAACGTCAGTCGTGGCAAACTATCACAACACTCCATAGGATGGGGAACTGTGCACTTCTGGTTACAAAAAAAAAAAGCCTTTAACTTCTTAATGCAACATCAGAAATGTACGTAATCAATAGGGCAAGAACTGAGCTCTCTCCACACACGGCAGACACTGGTTCTATTAGGCTAGGTTCACCTTAGTGTTTATGTGCGCAGCGTATCATCTGCATGCCGAAACGCATGTTTACTCCTCCACATCATCTTACGCATGACGCAAAAAAACCGCGTGTGCATGCGCATTTATGCACATGGAGTGGGTGACATCATTTCCTGGACATGCGCAGTCTTCTAGGAATGGTTCTGTAAACTGTGGCCTCTGTTCACACAAGATGCATCATAGATAGCACTGGGCAGCCCGCCATAGCGCGTCATTAATAGGCTGAGAACCAGAATCTCTACATCCCTTGTGTGAACATTGCCACATACAGAGTACTGTATATATTTTTTTGCATTGGTGTACCACACGGCCAATCCCTGATTGAAGGCTGGCTGTTTCATTTGGTATTGCACCTGTGCAGTTGCCATTTTACTTGGGTCCGCTGCACCCTGGTAGTGCAATTGTATTGAGGCCCATTTAGGCAGGTAAGCATCTCTGCCTGTTTTTTTTTTTCTTGTTTTTTTTCTTGAATATTGGAGGATTTTTTTCCCTTCACCATGACAGCGCCGCACGTGAGAGATGGCATCCGCCCCCAGGAACAGGAAACCTGTAGCAGAGATATAAGAATGGGGCGGCCCCTCTCTCCTCAGTTTGGTTTCCTGTTCCTGCAGGTGGACGCCTGTCGCAGAGCTCCTACCTCCGGAGGGATACCCCCTCTGATGAGTCCGGTCCGGAGGCCGAGGTCCGCGGGGAAGCCAGCCGTAGTCGGCGGCATCGCGTGCGGTGCTGTCCGGTGTCGGGCTGCTGGGTCCGCGCCATCCCTTTCCTCGCTGGACTCCCCGGCGACCGCTCTGTGCAAGAGGCCGGTCCGGGGTTGCGGGGGCATGTCCCTCACTGACGCTGGCGCCGAAGTGAGGGATGACGACTTCCGGTCGCAGGAAGTGACGTCACACGCCGAGGGAGCCGGTGTGCTGGACACTTCCGGGCGGAAGCTGATCCAGTGGCGCGCACACCGCTCCTCTATAAAATACGGCAGCAAAGAGGAGTCGCTGGTCCTGCTCTTCAGACGGAGATGACCGAACCAGCGGTAGATCCGGAGCTGCTGATGCCTGCGCCTAAAATGTCGGAAGACACTCAAGCTGCAGGGGTACCCAGGGTCCTGGAGGGGTGAGTGCCTTTGTAAGGCAAGCTACGCACACACTGATACCTGTACACTGTGTTTTGTAGGAAGGGAAAGCCACCTCCAAGCAAAAGAATAGGGTCTGTCCACTATGTAAAGAAAAACTCCCTAGGCTATACAACAAAAAGATCTGCCAGCCCTGTATTGACAGAACAGTTGCGGAGGAATCTTCTTCCCTATTACAAAACATTAAAACAATCATACGGGAGGAAGTTAAATGTACAGTTAAAGAACAGTTGAGACATCACACAAAGGAGACCCCCCCTCCCCCAACAAGTGAACAAGGGTCGGATGTAGATTCAGGGGATGAGCCGGGAGCCTTAACCCCCTCTGATGCCTCAGATTTAGACTCCTCAGATGAGGAGTATGGCCGCCCATGCTTTCAGTCGGAGGACATTGGAAAGCTGCTCAAACTTGTCAGAACGACTATGGGAGTAGAGACCCCTAGAGAACCACGGACAATCCAAGACACCATGTTTAGCAACTTGGAGGAGAAGAAGCGAAAGTTTTTCCCCTTCCATGATAACATAATTAAATTAATAAAACGTGAGTGGAAAAAGCCTAATAAAAAGATGTCTGTCCCTCAGGCATTAAAACGCAAATACCCCTTTGATGAGGAGGTCTGTGAGAAGTGGGATAAGGCGCCTAAGTTAGATGCAGCCATCGCCAGCACTTCTAAGGGGGTTGCGTTACCATTTGAAGACATGGGAGCCCTAAGGGACCCCCTCGACAAAAAAGCAGATGCTTTTCTAAAGTCGGCTTGGGAAGCAGCGACATGGTCATTTAAACCCGGGGTTGCTGCCACTTGCACGGCACGTGCTATGGTCAAGTGGTTAGAGGAGTTAAGTGACCAAATCAAAAACAAATGCCCAAGAGAGAGGCTTCTGGAAGCATTGCCCTCTCTGCAAGGCGCCGCAAGATTCCTAGCAGACGCCTCGATAGATTCAGTTAGAAGTGCCGCACGCGTGTGTGCCTTATCTAATTCAGGAAGGAGAACATTATGGCTGAAAAATTGGACGGCTGACTTCCAATCAAAGGTCAAACTCTGCGGAGTACCCTGTGAAGGGCAATACCTTTTTGGCAAATCTCTAGACGAGATCCTTGAGAAAGCGTCGGACAAAAAGAAGCGGTTTCCACCCCCTTCCTTTCCCAGGCGCCGATGGGATACCTCTCGTTCGTCCTTTCGTGGTGGACATAGAGGGACCCGCGGCCAATCAGATGACAGGTCTAGTCGAGGCAGACCCTGGAGAGAGCGAAAGGAAAGGGGATTCCTTTTCAACAAACCTCCCCCAAGCCTGATCCCAAAAATCAGTGACGCCAGCATTCCGGTGGGGGGAAGACTCCGGCGGTTTGTCCATCACTGGGCAGCACTGCCGGCTTCTCATTGGATAACAAATTTGTTGTCAGAAGGTCTAAAGTTCAAATTCTCCAACCTCCCACCAAATCGTGTAAAAATGACCCAGGTGGGGGGAAAAAATCAGGTCATATTAGAAAGAGAAATTTATCTCCTCATGCAAAAAGAAGTGTTAGTAGAAGTACCCCATCAAGAGATAGGGAAAGGGTTCTACAGCACTTTATTTCTAACACCAAAACCAGACGGCTCGCTGAGGGTAATATTCAACCTAAAAGCCCTAAACCATTACATTCAAATAGACAAGTTCAAGATGGAGACTTTAAAGACCGCAGTAAAAGTACTCGACCCAAACTGTTACATGGTGGTGATCGATCTTACAGACGCTTACTACCATGTGCCAATCGCCGTCCAACACCAACAATACCTAAGATTGGTGGTAAATCTGGGAAAAACCCCCGTCCATCTACAATATCAATGTCTTCCTTTTGGGGTAGCCATTGCGCCCCGTATATTCACAAAAATTATTTCCGAAGTAGCATCTTTCGTCAGGAAAGAAGACATAATGTTGGTACCCTATTTGGACGATTTTTTGATAATAGCAAAAAACAAAGAAAGTTGCAAAAGTGCGGCCGCAAGGGTGCTGGAGGTACTGACCAATTTAGGATGGATGATAAACCTGAAAAAATCAAGGCTTGTCCCAACTCAAACCCAAGAATTCCTCGGAATTGTGTTAGATTCAGTCAAGCAGGAGTGTGTCCTCCCACAGAGGAAAGTTCAATCTATCCAACAGAGGGTAGAGTCATTCCAATTACAACAGACTATCTCTCTGAGAAACGCAATGTCACTCCTAGGGGTCCTAACGGCAACGATTCCAGCAACGCGATGGGCACAAAGCCACACACGGGAGTTACAATGGCAGATACTAGCCGAACAAGAAAAAAATCCATACAATCTGAATCGGAAGATTCTTCTGTCACCAGAAGTTCAAAACTCACTAGAGTGGTGGCTGAAAACAGAAAATCTAACCAACGCAGTGCCATGGTCAGTACGAGATCCAGTAGTCATTACTACCGATGCGAGTCCGTGGGGTTGGGCGGCACATTTGGGAGATCAGGTCCTACAGGGTCAATGGGGAAGCCCAATGACAACAGCGTCCTCCAATCTAAAAGAATTGTCTGCGGTGAGACTAGCACTTCTTCATATAGGGGAAAGAATTCTGGGAAGACATGTGGTAGTGTTATCCGACAACAACACAACAATAGCTTATATAAACCGCCAAGGGGGCACAAGATCAACATCCCTTATGGCAGAGGCCAAAGAACTTTTTATATGGGCCGAAAACAACCTTCTTTCGCTAACCGGAACATGCTTGAAAGGATCAGAGAATCAAGTAGCCGACTACTTAAGCCGTCACACGTTACATCAGGGGGAGTGGTCCCTGAACCAGCAAGTATTTGGGAAAATATGTGCCAGCTGGGGCGTTCCAGACGTAGACCTGTTCGCCACAAAACAAAATCGGAAGGTGAAGAGGTTCTATTCTCTGAACCCAAGAGAGCACCCGGAGGGGGTAGACGCGTTCCTGTATCGGTGGAACTTCCATCTAGCATACGCATTCCCCCCAATACCATTAATCCCGGCAGTCCTCAGGAAAATTCGGGAGGACAAAGCACGAGTGATCCTCATAGCTCCCTTTTGGCCGAAGAGAGCGTGGTTCACGTGGCTCAGGCGCATGTCTATCTCGGACCCGTGGATCTTTCCGGATGCTCCGGATCTCCTATACCAAGGGCCAGTTCAACATCCCCAAGTTCACAGATTGCATCTCACCGCCTGGAACTTGAAAGGGGACTTCTGTTAGCAAAAGGATTCTCAAGCCCTTTGGTGACCACATTGCTTGCTAGCAGGAAAAAGGTCACCTCAGACAAATACCAAAAAATCTGGCAAAAATTCCTAGATTTTTCGGGACGACAGTTGTCTGACTCTGGTCAACAGGTCCCAGTAAAAGAAATTCTTGAATTTCTCCAAAAAGGGTTGGAAAAAGGTCTGTCTACTAACACCTTAAAGGTGCAGGTCTCTGCCCTTGGTGCACTGTTCGATCAAAAACTTGCTGACCACCCTTGGATCTATAGGTTCATTCGAGCCTCCTTTACTTCCAGACCCTCAAAATTAATACCTAAGATAGCTCCCTAGGATTTGAATTTAGTTTTAAAGGCTCTTACCGTTTCCCCCTTTGAACCTCTGGATTCTATATCAATAAAATCCTTGACTCTAAAAACGGTTCTCCTAGTTGCCTTAACGTCTGCCCGCCGTACTTGTGAGTTACAAGCTATGTCGGTGAACCCTCCTTACACTACTTTCCATGATGACAAAGTAGTTATTAAAACCGACCCTGCCTTTCTTCCGAAGGTCAATTCTAAATTTCATAGAGACCAGGAAATTATTCTGCCCTCTTTTTGTTCCCAACCAAAATCCCAGGGAGAGAAGACCTTCCATTGTCTCGATGTCAGACGCTGCCTCCTTCAATACTTAGAGGCCACAAATTCCTGGCGTCAGTCATCGGCCCTTTTTGTCACCTATCAGGGGACAAACAGGGGAAAAAAGGCCTGAAAGGCAACTATTGCACGGTGGTTGCGTACGGCTATTTCACTTTCGTATTCTTTTTCTGGTCAAGTTCCCCCACAGGGTGTTACGGCTCACTCCACGCGTGCTATAGCCACTTCTTGGGCGGAAAGGGCTAACGCCTCGATAGAACAGATTTGTAAAGCGGCAGTATGGTCATCACCCTCTACCTTCTTCCGACACTATAGGTTAGACTTAGGTCAATCAGACTTGTCTTTTGGGAGAAAGGTGTTGTCTGCTGTCGTCCCACCCTAGGAATCTTCTATTTTTTCCTCTCACGTGCGGCGCTGTCATGGTGAAGGGGAAAAATGATAATTACTTACGGGTAATTTGATTTTCCGGAACCATGACAGCGCCGCATTAATTCCCGCCCTGTCTTGGTGATGGTTGTGTGATTCACAAAAAAAAAAAAAACTTATTGTATATGGATAAATGTATATGTACAAAGCATGTGTGTACACAAGAGCTAACGAAATGGCTATACAAATGTAAATGATACATAACTGTGTACTAACAAAGCGGTCATCTTCCATACTCTGCAAACAAACTGAGGAGAGAGGGGCCGCCCCATTCTTATATCTCTGCTACAGGTTTCCTGTTCCTGGGGGCGGATGCCATCTCTCACGTGCGGCGCTGTCATGGTTCCGGAAAATCAAATTACCCGTAAGTAATTATCATTTTCCTCTTTTTGTGGTTTTAAGTCTAAAGTATGCAATCCGTACACATGTCATTGCGTTCCCATAGACAGTCATGCGTTTTTTTTACGCACTCATCTGCAATCATCTGCATGCGCATGATTGCGCAATATTTGACGCCTCAAAAATGCAGTATGTTGCGTTCGCCACACAACTCGAAATGACACATGCGTACACCATTAAAGATATGTACGCATGCGGATCATACGCTGCGCACAGAAACGCTAATGTGAACCCGGCTTACATGGCTACATGTCACTAAGGCCACGTTCAGTATTTGTGTCAGTATTTTAGATGTAGTATTTGTAAGGCATAACCGGGAATGGGGAAAAAATGCATAAGTGGTGCACATGCTTTTATTATACTTTTTAGAAGGTTTAAAAATGTAGCAGTCACTTTTCCGTTTTTTTTTTTTATCAAGGAAATTTACAATACTTGTTTTTTTTAGGGACCTATTAAGTTTTGAAGTGACTTTGTGGGGTCCTATATATTGTAAACCTCCAAAAGTGATACCATTTTAAAAACTGCACCCATATTCAAATTTGCTTTCAGATAGTTTATTAACCCTTCAGGTGCTTTTCAGGAGTTAATACAAAGTGGCGTAACAGGAATGAAGAAGTTTATTTTTACCATCTAACTGTTAACTTCTGAACTAGCTACTGTAGCCAGCAGACATAAAGGCCATTATTTGGCCATGAATTGCCATGGCCAACATCAGGACTACAGGATCAAGATCTCAGGGTGCCAGCGGGGTTAAAGAGGAAGCTCCCACACTGTTAGATTCTGTAGTCATTGACCGCAACATTTAAGGGGTTAAACAACTATTGGCTGATTGTGGCTGGTGCAGCAAGTGGTCAGCTATAGAGTACAGCCGACATCTGGATTGTCACACATGGGGGGATGCTAGTATGCTAGTCTGTTATATAGCAGGTCAGTTAAAAGACATATTGGTTGTCACTAAGGAGTTAACCTGACCGCTAAACACTGAGGGGGGAAAAAATGAAAGGGAATGTGCACACGTTGCGGATTAAGCTTAGCAATTTTTGGTGCGGATTCTGCCTCTCCTTGCAGAAAACGCACCTGCGGATTTGTTGCGTTTTTTTGTGCGGTTCTGCAGCGTGTTTTTGCTGCGGATTTGCTGCGTTTTTTATCCCTGCGGTTTTCTATAATGGTACAAAAACGCTGCAGATTCACAAAAAAGTGACGTGCTACTTCTTTTAAACCGCAGCGTTTCTGCAGCGGATTTTCCGCAAAGTGTGCACAGCATTTTTTTTCTCATTGATTTACATTGTACTGTAAATCGATTGCGGATCTGCAGCGTTTCTGCACTTCAAAAAACGCTGCGGATCCGCTGAGAGTCCGCAACGTGTGCACATACCCAAAGAGTCAGAGCTGTAGTTTTTTATTTTTTTTTTTGGTCACCATTCATCTCTTAATAAAAAAGAAAAGATTAAACTATTCAAGTGTTTGGTATCACTGTAATTATAATGGAGAATTAAGGGAAATCTTGGTGGATGTGAGTAACTTGCTGTTGGCCCTATCATGAAGTGGATTGTATAAACAATCTTCTTCATCCCCCATGGCATGAAAGGACTGCTGACACGTGGCACGCATTCATAGTCCTGGCTCATTACCATATGACAAATATGAAGCACAGGAACTTTAAAGTGTAATTTCAGAAGCTTTATTATAATACTTTGTGTATATAATATATACGTTTCTTTGTATGTGTATAAATATACATTTTTTTCTATTCCATCTGTATAAACTGTAAACTATAAAAAAAAGCACAGAAAAAAGTTGCAATTTGCTGCCAAAATATTTTTTCTAAGTCGTAATATTATTGTTCAGCAGTAGTGATGTGAAAAATGTTCGTATTTATATTCCCAGTAATCATGTAATGCTATTGCTTTTTGCTCTTTACACATTATTCATGGTATACTCTGAACAGCTCCAACATTAAAATGCAATATTGAAGAAGCACTCCTCCTCCCATCAGTTTTTATCTTGTTAATATATTGTAATAATCATATTATATAGCACTGTGTACTTAACAATTGCTTATTTTGCCTTTCTATCCAGTAAATTTTTTCTAATTTTCTCTTCATGTACGAAGTCTCTTTTTCCCAGGATTAATCATTCTGCTGTTCAGCTCCTGACCCTACTGCTCTCTCCCCTGCCCCTGGAGATATGCAATGACTCATGAGTCATTTCAGGAAAATTGATCTTCTGTTTCTACATAGAGCTTAGAAGGATTCAGCTAGTCTGTTTCTAATCACGTGATATTATAGACCTAAGGGAAAAGAGAAGAATTAGCTGGGTAGAAAGGCAAAATGAGCAATTGTAAGTACACAGTGCTGCATAATATGATGATGGCAATATATTCAGAGGATAAAAACTTTGATGGGAGTACTAATGAATATATCCTTCTGAAATCTTTATACATGTACGGCGCAAGTCTAGTGTAAGGATTGAGCACAACTGAGCCTGCACTATATGCTAGTGTTATACAGGTGGTATTTGCCTGGAACAACAGTAATTGAAATTCCAGATTGTTTGTTTTGGTCAGACTGCAGCACAAAAAATGTGAAAACAAAAAATGATCAAAATATCAAATTTACCTGTCAGATCCTATCAATAAAAACATCAGCTTGTCATACAAAAAAAACTCGTACATAGCTCCATCAATGTAAAAATTAGTATCAGACAGTTTCAGTAAAAACAAAACACTATATAGGTTTGGTTTCGCTGTAATTGTACTTGTATTGCCTGGCCTTTTTAACTGCACAGTAACGATAATCCCATTAAAACAAAATGCCAATATTGCATTTGTTCACAAATTTTTTTTTTTTCCCCTCCCCTGTTTTCCATTGCGGAAAATGGTATCCTTCAAAGCTAAAACTCTTGGACAAGGGGAAAGAGAAAAACAAAAACTGGCGACTATGGGAAGGGATTAAAAGAATAGGAGCTGCGTTCCAGTGCCTGGCAGCAGGCACTAACCAATGTACGGAGCTGTGGTTTTCCTCTCCATTCAGTGTTTACACAGGTCTTCAGCTGTTTGGGGTTGTGAAGTGTCGGAAGTCCTTCAATCTACGTATATAGGATAGACAATCAATGTAAAAGTACTGGAAAAACCCATTACGTGTCAAATATTGGCAGCTCCTTTAGTGTCCTCCTTTGCGGTTGGTGAGATCTCACACTGCTCAGTGACAGCTTCAGCATTCAGTCAGGCTCGGTGGGTGGATATTAAATATACTGAGACTAATGAGCTCTCTCACTCCTTAGGTGGACCTCTAAAATGATTATTTTAATATCATAACCTTCTGCTTTGGATTTTCCAACTACAACAACCTCAGCCAATCTAGCAAATCTGTTTAATAAAGGAGGTTTTTCCTCTTCTGTCAGACAGGTTTAAAACACAATCTTCTGTATAAACAGTTGAATACGGTAATTTTCTAGTAAAAAATCGATAATGGTCCAATTCTTTCTTGACCTAATGTTTGTTTGTTTTGTTTTAAACAGGCCAGTAAACGTCAGTGTTGATCATTATAATGGTATGTATGTGAAATAAAGCCAATTCCATGTCATATTATGTCTATCATATGCATTAATAAATCCTATTTCAAGACACACATCTTGAAAGGAGTGGCAGCGATGGGTGGAAGTAGTTTGGGTTGTGTTGGGTTGGTTTGTGTCCTCCCAATGGCTGTAGGCGGGTAGTGGCTGTTGCAGCCGCTTCACAACCTGTGGGTGACTGTGATAGGATATATGTTAGTTTTCTCATTGGGTCTCTTTAAGTGGATTGGCCAGACATGGTTTGGATTTCGGTGGGTGTATGGCTTTCTTGTGGGTGATTCCTTTATTTATCCTCTTTCTTTTGGCGAGCATGTCCCATTTAAGAGTGGAAAGAAACCTCTTTGGGTATGTTCCCACAGTCAGTATTAGGCAGCGCTTTGGACACAGCACATAGTAACATAGTTATTAAGGTTGAAGGAAGACTTTAAGTCCATCTAGTTCAACCCATAGCCTAACCTAACATGTTGATCCAGAGGAAGGCAAAAAAAACCCATGTGGCAAATAGTAAGCTCCACTTTGGGGGAAAAATTCCTTCCCGACTCCACATACGGCAATCAGACTAGTTCCCTGGATCAACGACCTATCAAGGAATCTAGTATATATACCCTGCAACATTATCCTTTTCCAGAAAGGTATCCAGTCCCCTCTTAAATTTAAGCAATGAATCACTCATTACAACATCACACGGCAGAGAGTTCCATAGTCTCACTGCTCTTACAGTAAAGAATCCGTGTCTGTTATTATGCTTAAACCTTTTTTCCTCCAAATGCAGAGGATGTCCCCTTGTCCCTGTCTCAGGTCTATGATTAAAAAGATCAACAGAAAGGTCTTTGTACTGTCCCCTCATATATTTATACATTAAAATAAGATCACCCCTTAGTCTTCGTTTTTCCAAACTAAATAGCCCCAAGTGTAATAACCTATCTTGGTATTGCAGATCCCCCAGTCCTCTAATAACCTTGTTCGCTCTTCTCTGCACCCGCTCTAGTTCAGCTATGTCTTATACACCGGAGACCAGAACTGTGCACAGTATTCTAAGTGTGGTCGAACTAGTGACTTGTGTAGAGGTAAAATTATGTTCTCCTCATGTGCATCTATGCTTCTTTTAATGCATCCCAATATTTTATTTGCCTTTGTAGCAGCTGCCTGACACTGACATGTCCGCTCTGTCCAAAACGCTGCCGGCTTTTGAGCGCACCGCATGTTCGTCTCCGCAGGGAAGACTGAGGCGTCCATGCATGCATAGTGGACATGGGATTTCTTGAAATCCCATCCACTATGCTGTAACATCTGGCAGCGTTTACTGACCGTGGGAACATACACTTTCTGCTGTGGTTTATATTCTGCAGTTTGATTTTTGACCGGAAGTCAGAAGTTTCCACAATCAGTGATGGTTTGGGGAGCCATGTCATCTGCTGGTGTAGGTCCACGGTGTTTTATCAAGACCACAGTCAGTGCAGCCGTCTACCAGGAAGTTTTAGAGCACTTCATGCTTCCCCCTGCCGACAAGCTTTTTGGAGATGGAAATTTCATTCTCCAGCAGGACTTGGCCCCTGTCCATACTGCCAAAAGTACCAATACCTGGTTTATAAGCAACAGTATCACTGTGCTTGATTGGCAGCAAACTCACCTGACCTTAACCCCATAGAGAATCTATGGAGTATTGTCAAGAGGAAGATGAGACACCAGACCCAACAATGCAGACAAGCTGAAGGCTGCTATCAAAGCAACCTGGGCTTCCATAACCCCTCAGCAGTGCCACAGGCTGATTGCCTCCATGCCACGCTGCATTGATGCAGTAATTGATGCCAAAGGAGCCCCGACCAAGTACTGAGTGTATTTACTATACATACATTTCAGTAGGCCAACATTTCAGATTTTAAAATAATTTTTTCAAGCTGGTGTTATAAAGTATTCTGATTTACTGAGATAATGACTTTTGTGTTTTCATTGGCTGTAAGTCATAATCATCGACATTAACAGAAATAAACACTTGGAGTCATTACCAACAGAGTAATGTACTTAATCTAATATGAGTTTCTCTTTTTGTATAGGAGAACTGAAATAAATTAACTTTTTGATGATGTTCTAATTTTGTGAGATGCACCTGTATTTGCTTAACAATATGCTGTATAATATAATGGTATTTCTCCAATATTGAACATAATTATTTGGTTACTTTTGTAGACCGAAGCAGTTTTATTTTATGGCGAGGGCAGCTTTTGAGTAAAGGAAGACTTCTGTGCCTTGCTTCTCTGAAATCCACAAGCGGCCCTTTTTTCCCATACAAACTGTGAGTGCCTCAATTATTTTATGTTTACTTGTTAGTTGTTCAGTTTTCCTTGCTATAGAATAAATGTAATATGTTTCATACCCCAGGCCTGATAAGCTTGATTTGGACATTGTCATGCGCCTGGAGCAAATTAAAAGAAGAATTCCACCATTGCTGTTCTTTAAGGAATCCCACAGCAGGTGTAGGGAAGGTAAGCATGGGGATATTATTAGAACGTGGTACAGTAATTTATAAAAAAAAAAAAAAAAACTTCTGCCCTTTTTTTTTTTTTTTTTTTTTTTACCTTAATTTTCAGTTTTAAAAGGTGGAATTTATAGTCGTCTCTATGAAGTGTCTAACAAGACAAAGACAGGAAAAGAATTGCAGAGTTTATTACAAAAATTGGAGAAAGAAAAACTGGTAAGATTTTGTTTTATTTTTCTTTAATCGGATAAATTATTATTGAATATGATAGAATAAAACAAGAATTACTTATTACATTACTTTTTACTGAGGTAACAATTTTTAAAGTAAAGTATCTAACGTGATGTTAGTGGAAGGGCAGCGATAACTGCGCATGCCCGAGGGAAAAAAAATTACAGCGCAGGCGCCGGGGACATAACTGAATGCTGAGGAGGCGCCCAGTGGAAAGGAGGAAATGACTGATGGCTGTGAGGCGTTTGTGTCCGGGTAGGAAAGACATGCCCCCCTGAAAAATTACAGGTATGGCAGGCAAATTATAAGAAAAACGATTCAGTGTCCCTGTACAGTGGACTTTCATATGACCGCCCTCCTGAAGAGAAGACTCTCATATATAATGTCATGATCTGCCAGTGAACAGGAAAGAAAAATGCGGCCAAGGTGAGGGAAGGGACAGACTCGCCACCAGACCAGAGACTGCCTGACTGCGGCTGGGAGTAGAACTGAACCAGAATACTAGAATACAGTTTTGTCCCAACAAGAGAAGAGGACCGTAACCATCTTGTCTAAGACGCTTCTGCTGAAGTGGGGGGAAGTGGCAAGGAAACAAATGCCTGTCTGAGGAGCAGATTTCCTGTCCTTTGGGAGAAACTCCCTTCAATGTCCACAGAGGACAGTCTTAGGGTACCGTCACACTATAACATTTCGATCGCTACGACGGTACGATTCGTGACGTTCCAGCGATATCGTTACAATATCGCTGTGTCTGACACGCAGCAGCGATCAGGGATCCTGCTGAGAATCGTACGTCGTAGCAGATCGTTTAGAACTTTCTTTCATCGCTGGATCTCCCGCTGTCATCGCTAGATCGGTGTGTGTGACACCGATCTAGCGATGCGATCCAGCGATGCGTTCGCTTGTAACCAGGGTAAACATCGGGTAACTAAGCGCAGGACTGCGCTTAGTTACCCGATGTTTACCCTGGTTACAAGCGTTAAACTAAAAAAAAAACAAACAGCACATACTTACATTCTGGTTTCCGTCAGGTCCCTTGCCGTCTCTGCTTCCCGCACTGTGACTGCCGGCCGTAAAGTGAAAGCAGAGCACAGCGGCTGTGCTTTCACTTTACGGCCGGCAGTCACTGAGTGCGGGAAGCAGACTGCAAGGGACCTGACGGACACCAGAATGTAAGTATGTGCTGTTTGGTTTTTTTTAGTTTAACGCTTGTAACCAGGGTAAACATCGGGTAACTAAGCGCGGTCCTGCGCTTAGTTACCCGATGTTTACCCTGGTTACCCAGGGACCTCGGCATCGTTGGTCGCTGGAGAGCTGTCTGTGTGACAGCTCTTCAGCGACCACACTACGATTTACCTACGATCACGGCCAGGTCATATCGCTGGTCGTGATCGTAGGTAAATCGTATAGTGTGACGGTACCCTTACATGAAGACTACAATGAGACCTTATGCTAAAACAGCGTAGTTAACAGCTTCAAGTTCAGTATGGGCCAAATGGAACCTTCCTTCATGGGCCCAATGAAAATATTGGGTAAAATATTACATGTTGAGCTTTCAGATGAATTGAGCGGGTTGCCGGAGCAAGATACTGTATGTTCTTTTGAGCAACTCTGGCGTAATAAGGCAAACACTTTGGGTTAATTTATTTTTTCTTATTTCTAAATAGTTTAATCATGTAGCGTAATGTCTGAGAACACTTAAGAATTCACTTTCTTTGTTTATTAAAAACCTTATCATTCAAAAAAAAAAGTAAAAAAAACATGCAGTTTTTAAATTCCTCAGAAATATTTATTTAGAATTTCTCCACTTTGTAGGCTCTAGTAAAGCCCTTGGCCGATGGAGGATTCTTGTTGTTCTTTTTCCCCACCCCTATGACGGCTTCTTATGGTAGGTGTTTTGTTATCTTCAGAATATTATAAGGGTATTCCGTTTAAATGCATTTTTACCTGTGGCATAAATGTTTGATCAGTAGGGGTCCGACCTGTTGATAAACTAGAATGGGGTCCCTAGTTTACACAGTTACGACTAGATGGATTTTGAATGAAGCCACTATTGAGCATGTCCCCTGTTGCTTCATTCAAAGTCTGTGGCACTGACCAACAGCTGAGTGGGTAGATGGTAAATGCTTTTATGGCCAGAATAACCATTTTGTAAAGTTTTTAGTAAATCTAAAATGGTGTTGTGATATTTCAGGTGCCCAAAGTACAAAGTCGTACCCCCTGCATGCACTTTTTATTTATCCAGAGTCCAAAGAAACTCTACAGCCTGGTGAGTATAATTCTGATGAAAATGCTATGAATCTACAGTTTTGTATGTCAACGGTCTTGTAGGAACCTTGTCTTAAACAAAAATTCTTAAAAATAAAACCCTTTCAATTATAATTCTAAATTACAACTTTATTACTAAAGAAAATATGCTCTTGTCCCATACAGGATATTGATATAAGTAACCATTTTAATTTATTGTCCCAGCTGTTTAAAAACAAATCCTCAAGAATTTTGGTTGAATTCACCACAGGGCAATAAAAGGGGTTGTCTGGTATTGGTGACGGCAGTCTTGTAGTTTATGTAACTATAGAATTGTGAGTCTTGCCATCTTGCGCACTGCACCCTGCAGCGATTCTTCAGTGCAAGGGCGGTGGTTACATGACTGCTAGTATGTGATATGCATACTCCCAGCCACAGTTCGACTACACCGTCTGTCCTTTCGCAATACACTTGCATTAAGCGAGGCTGCACCCATCTAGTCGGAATGTGGCTGAGTATGCATATCGGAAAATCCCTACGGAGCGCAGTGTGTACAATGTGAGGATTCGCAAGTCTGCAGTTTTGTAACTGCAGACTTGTATTTTAAGACCGGACAACCCCTTCTAAGGTTTTTGAATTAAGATATATGCTAGTAAAATGGACACCTGTAAAGATCTGTGCAACTTTTAAAAGCGTCATATTGCGATGGGCAGATTACTTAGTTCGGATCATCTCCATGCTGCTATTAAAGAGTTTCATTGCTCACATTGCATGCAGTTTGGTGCAAATGGAGCTGTGTGTATAGCCTCGAACTATCGAGTACACATGCTGACCATTAAAAGTGCCTACAGTGGGCATGTGAGCATCACAACTCGATTATGGAGGAATAGGCAGTCCATTAAAGAGATTGCCCACTACCGACAGTTACTAGTTTTTCCATAAATGCTTAATGATTTTGCCCCTAAATCCCATATGCATTTTCTACCAAGTTTCATGTTAATTTATGCTTTTCTTGCTTCCTGTGCCCTGGCACCAGCTGTTATCATAGCAGTCAGTTCTCTTCAGATTGCTCTGCTCCCATCTTACTACATATCCCCATCATTCCTTGTGCTGGGCTGCAAGCCTGCAGTGAGCACAGACCTGTAACTCCAGCCACACCCCTCCTACTCCTGCCCCAGCGGCACACACTGCATCAGCTCTTTGTGCTGTAGAGGACACTGCAGGGAATAAAAGTAATACATAAAGCGCCATTACATCAGCCCTAACAAGATTATTCTCCTACTCCCCCTCACTGACTTGGATGATGGGATGGATCAATGGCTAGATGGATGAGGAGAGATCTGAATGTAGATAATTTCTGCACTGTTAGTATAATGAAGACAACTGCTTAAAAAGAAGCAACCAATCATTGGAAATGTAAAAAGCATCTAGTAGGAAATGATGGCTGTATCACAGATTAAAGAATAAAATTAATTGCTAAGCTGAAGAAAATAGAAATGGCATACTAGGGAGAGAGATGGTAAATGGTTCTCAATATGTTATGAAAGGTCTATAGTAGTTGTCACCATGGATATATCAAGTAGATCCATCTAGTCTTTGGTGTAAGGCATTGGCTGTTAAGGAGTTGCCTTCATTATATTAATTGTGCGGAGAGTCTTTGCATGCTTTATACTGGTCATTGTTAAGTTACAGTTCTGCCCATAGTAGTTTATTTCCAGCAGCTATCTGTGTCAACATTGCATCTTGAGTTCTTTGCACACCATTACTTTGCTGGTTTATTCACTGTATAAGTAAGAGATCTGAATGTATTCACATTATACATTGAATAAAGCAGGGTGTATATACATTACACGGGGTATCCAGCAGTGTGTGCTCGTGTATGTACACCCTGCTGTATACATACAGATTAGGAGAGAGTTGCATCTGGTACCTTTATCAGAAACAGAGTGAGCTCTTCTGAAGGTAGCCCTGGCCACCATGTCAGTTTCCAGAGTCCTGGAAGTGAGGGAGAACCTGACATGACATCACAGGTACCTAGGAGATTTTCAGCCATAGATCCTGTGACCAGAAAAGCAGCTCAAGTTACAGCAGGATTTCACAAAGCAAAGTATTTAGTGAAGTGCTTATCTATGGCAGTTCACATGTAAAATAATGGCCAGCCCCTTTAAAGGTATCATCACATTAAGCGACGCTGCAGCGATATAGACAACGAGCCGATCGCTGCAGCGTCGCTGTTTAGGTCGCTAGGAGACGTCAAACACGGCAACAGCTGAACGATGCAGGAGCGATCCAGTGACGTACTTATCGTTCTCGCTGGTTGTTCGCTCCATGAAAAAACTTTGCAGGCATCGTTGCTTTTGCTGTCAAACATGACGAATCACGCCGACCTAACGACCAAATAAAGTTCTGGACTTCTAGCTACGACCAGCGATGTCACAGCGGGATCCTGATCGCTGCTGCGTGTCAAACCCCACAAGATCGCTATCCAGGACGCTGCAACGTCACGGATCGCTGTCGTTCTCGTTGGAAAGTTGCTCAGTGTGAAGGTACCTTAACTTGATAGCCTCATATGGGTCTCTAAAACAGCGGAAACAAAGTAACTGAATTAAATGTAGCATTTTTATAGTTTCGTTTCCCAGAAAGTTATTTTACTAATTGAAGTCATTCATATTTTTTTCTTCTTGTTGTAAACTAAATATAAGTTGTTTTTTTTGTTTTTGTTTTTTGCAGCATCACATTTTAAATCCCCATCCAGTCCCGTGCCAGAGGGCCAAGAAATTATACCAGAACGACCAATCTTTGTCCCTGCGTTACACTATGCCATTTTGAAGAGTCAGACTGACACCTCTGATAACTTCAACGTTGTTGTGGAGAAACATGTGCGCTTCTATTTAAGACAACGAGCAGAAGGGTCCCATAAGCACAAAGACTATGTTATAAGACCATATGATCAAAGGTTGGATTTGAAAAAAAACCTCTTTGTTGCACCTTATGACCGAACTCAGATATATCCTTCTTTAAATAGTTATCTTCATGGGTCAGAAGCCTATATCATCAGTTTTGAAAGGGCAAAAGAGATTATTGCGGAAACTCGAAGGGTTCAGCAGTTCAGCCCAGTATCTGATTATGAACCCATGGAAGATGATCATGACCTTGAAAACACGCACAAAGTTGCAGATGAAAGACTGTCCGAACATACAAGTTATGATCAGGACAGACTAAAAAACCTGATTAATCTAATTCAGATGAAGAAAATTGCTTCCAATAATACGGAAAATAGCATTACTTCAACCAGTGGACTGACAACAATAAACACCATAGAAAACAGCCCAGAAACAGAATGGAATCATACTCATGAAAACTTCCTTTGTGACAGTAAGTATTGGCTAATGTTTCCATCAAAGTATTAGGTTTGTATACAATGCAGTCTTTGTGGCGATATGATGAGGTTAACACAATTGTTCTCCAGTGGCAATTTTTGTGAGCAAAAGATATTGTTAATAGCATTGGGGAACTCAGGACCACGAGGATACACCTTGGATTTAGGAGGCTGACATTAAGTGAGCAGTGTTGGCTTTGTCTTGTGGACAATACCCTTTCCTCCGACATGCGGCAGCCCAGTTTTTAACCTAGTGTATTCTACAGTTTTTCTTTCTAGGTAGGTATACTCTACATGCCATGCATGTCACAGTAGTGTACCTTTGTGGATATTAAATCTCCTGTCCCAGTTGCTTACTGTTGTTGCATCAGTGGAGTACTAATGACCTCCAGATCGTGAGAGGTTAACAAAGGGATTGACCCCGCGGCCATTTAAGATGTTGAAAGGATATAATCTCTACCACGCAATATAGGGTCTTTCTCTTTGGCTTTTTATTTACCTGATCACTGTTATGATGCATTTTACGCCACTGTTTTCCTGCTAATGGGGAATTTTCTTTGGCCTCCCATAGCCCTTTCTGTTGGTCTCTAATCTTCCATCCCTCTTGGTGCCTACTGCACTGACCTCTACTTCCATGACAGCCATAACTAATTGAGGCCACGGCTTTACTTGAGGCTAACCTTTTTCCTGAACTCCTTGTTCTGGGAACGGTGGGGTAATGAGATCTTTCATGCCAATCAGCGTTGTTTGTATATTGTGGGAGGGTTCCTTTTTTCCCAGCCTCTGCTCCTCACTTTGAGCCCTGGGCTTATTTCTCCCAGCGACTTTTCTGCTACAAAGACCCCCAGTCTACCTCTTCAGAAGCTCATCTAACACTGAACATATCTGGGACATGTACCCAAGTTATGCTAATCGGATTCAGGTCTTGGGAACGGGCGGGCCAGTCCATAGCTTCAATGCTTTCATCTTGCAGGAATTGCTGACACTCCAGCCACATGAGGTCTGGCATTGTCCTTCATTAGGAGGAACCCAGGGCCAACCACACCAGCATATGGTCTCACAAGGGGTCTGAGGATCTCATCTTGGTACCTAATGGCAGTCAGGCTACCTCTGGCAAGCAAAAGGAGGGCTGTGCGGCCCTCCAAAGAAATGCCACCCGACACCATTACTGACCCACTGCCAAACTGGTCATGCTGAAGGATGTTGCAGGCAGCAGATCGCTCTCCACAGCGTCCCCAGACTGTCACATCTGTCACATGCTCAGTGTGAACCTGTCCCTAGTTGACAAAACCCTTTGTCTGGGCCTATTGTATGAAGGTCTTGCCCTCCACCCCCCCTCCCCCCACTTTGAATCACTTTCTCGGGTGGGTAGACTTGTTCTCTTCAGTGAGATTTGTATAGCTCGTGTGGATGACACCTGGGTCAGGGACGTAGTATCTGGTTGCAAAATCAAAATCTTCTTTTTGCTCTGTTTTCTCCATTGCCACATTGGGTGACACAGGACCGTGGGTGTATGCTGCTGCTGTCGCTAGGAGGCTGACAGTAAGTAAATAGAAAAAAGGGTTAGCTCCTCCTCTGCAGTATACACCGCCCACTGGCTCCGGATAATACCAGTTCTTGCTTGCTGTCCATAGGAGGCACACTGCGTCTGTTTCTTTTCAGAAATTTTTATTTTTATTCCTATTTTTTTCTCAAGAGGATGAAGGGGGCGACGGACCCTTTGAAGGGGTCCGATCTCCCCCGAAACACCAACAGGCGAGCACGGCGAATTTACTCCCCGTACCCTTTCCTGTGACGTGGGATGCTCGGCTGTGGACATGCCCTGTGAAATCCTAGGGGAGCGAACCCTTAGGATACACAGAGGCCATCTTCCCAGAGTATTGTCTGGCCGCCCTCCCTCTGCTCCACCACTAAAAGAATAGCGGTGCTGCAAAGTGCTTCCCAGTCCCTCTCCAGCTTCTCATCAAGAGGGCGCTGGATCAAGGTGGACTGCATCGCCCCTCATACCTCCCCTGAAGAGGATCTCAAGCGGTGAGTCTTGTGGGGTAAGGGGGGCTCCCAAGCACACCGCGGGCATCCTGCGGCCGGGCACCGCTAACTTAGTCCTCGGCTTCTGACTCTGCTAGGCCGCGGTCCGCCCACAGCGGGCGTCACGAGCGAGGCCCGTCCACCGCTTCAGCGCTTCTCGCACACTGCGAGAAGCGCCCTCCAAGCTCTCGGTGGCCATCTTGCCACAACAGGGGGACCTCAACAACACCACTTCTCACCGGTCTCAGTGCGGCATCTGGACACAGGACCTGGGTACGTGCGCTGCGTGCTGACAGCTCCCATCCTTCTGTAGGCTCCGCTCTACAAAGTGCTCCGTTTTTACTGGCTGCACAGTGCTCCACTTTACTGGCTGCACAGTGCTTCGTTTTTACAGGCTGCACTGCCTGCATGGAGATTAGCAGACAACATGTCTGCCTAAACACAAAAAGTCTGCAAAAAGGCATACAGTGTTCTTTACTTCTTGCACCTCCTGTTAGGCTGCACTACCAAGCGGACATACTGCCCCGCTCTGTAATGCTTATGACCCTAAAAGTGCTCAGGAGCCCCCCCGCCGCAAACGAGCCCGCGGTGACCAGTCCCCCTGAGTGGGCTTTGTCACTTTCGCAGTCTATGGCTTCTTTGACTAAGGCTGAGTCCCTCCAGGATCCAACCAGGAGCAGGACCACTGATCTATTCAGGAGCATCCCCCTACGGCTGCGGAATCTTCAGCCTACAGGGGCCGCTCTCATTCTAAGCACAAGCGGCCATCTAGGAAGCGCGTCCGTAGCTCGTCCCCCAGGCGCCTCGGCGTCTGGTAGCTCCGCTTCCCACCACTCTCACTCCCTAGGCACCTCTTCAGACCAGGACTCTGCTCCTGAGTCCGATGGGCCTCTAGATCTGGAGTCGCCAGGTTCAGTGCACTATAGATAGTCTCATTGAGGCCGTCAACCAGTCCCTTCAGGTCGACGAGGAACCGGAGACTTCCAGTACGGCTAATTCGGTGTCCTTCAAAAGGACTAAACGTACTCACAGGGTGTTTTTTCAATCACCCGGAGTTCCAGGCCATAGTTCAGCGTCATAGGGAGCGTCCAGACAAACGTTTTCAGGGCCAGAGATCTCTTGAGTCCAAATATCCCTTTTCTCCTGATCTCCGTAAACAATGGACAGAATCCCCTTCTGTGGATCCTCCTTTCTCACGTTTGTCCTCTAAAACTATCCTATCTGTGCCGGATGGCTCTTCTATCAAAGATCCCACGGACTGCCTAGTTGACAGCCTCGCCCGTTCAGTCTTTTGCGGCTTCAGGCTCGGCATTCTTCCCCCTCCTTCGCTGCTACCTGGGTAGCCAAAGCCGTGGCCTTTTGGGCAGACTCTCTGCATAAGACCTTACAGAACAGCAACCTTTCTCTTGACATAGCGGAGCTTGCAAATCAAATCTCCTTGGCTGGCAATTACTTAGTAAACGCTTCCCTGGACGCGGCTAACTACTCTGCACTCATGGCTGCTAACGCTGTGGCGATTAGGAGAGCGCTATGCCTGAGAAACTGGCGAGCGGACTCCGTATCTAAAAAGTCGCTCACATCTCTGCCATATCTCAGTGGCCGTCTTTTTGGTGAAAAACTGGACAAACTGATTTCCGACGTTACGGGAGGTAAAAGTACTTCCCTTCCCCAGCAGAGATTCCGACGACAGCCATAGGCCCGGTTTCGGCCCTTTCGTGGAACCTACTCATGGCATTCATCGGCCAGTTCCCCTGGTTCGGGGCGCTGTGCTGCCAGAGACAAGAGCCCTCAGGCTTCATACAGGCCCAACCATTCCTGGAGCGGCCGTTCCACACAATCTAGGTCCAGGGGATCCAGACCCCAATCATCATCTTCCAAATGACTCCCAATCCCGTCCGGACGACACCAGCAAAGTTGGCGGACGCTTTCTCTTGTTCTGTCATGCCTGGTTCGCCGTGGTTCACGACGAGTGGGTCAGGGATATGGTGTCCTCCGGTTACAAAATTGTTTTTTTTCTCAACCCCCCGCCCCCCCCCCCCCCCCCCTCCAACCCGGGTTTTTCGCTTCCCGCCCTCCCGAAGCGGGAAGGTGCGCCCGAACTTTTTTCCAGGCCATCCAGTTGCTCCGACAAGACGGAGTCATTGTCCCTGTCCCAGTGGATGAAAGATTCCGCGGTTTTTATTCAAACCTGTTTATGGTTCCCAAAAAAGATTGAACAGTAAGGCCCATCCTGGACCTAAAGCTCTTAAATGGATTTGTCAAAGTCCGTCATTTCAGGATAGAATCCCTCCGTTCCGTCATTGCCTCGATGGAATACGGCAAATTCTTAGCATCCATCGACATCCGGGATGCATACCTCCTTATCCCAATCTTCCCGCCTCATGAAAGGTTTCTCCGCTTCGCCGTCGGAGAGGAACACTTTCAGTTCAGGGCCTTGCCTTTCGGCCTCGCCACCGCCCCCAGTGTTTTCACAAAGGTCATGGTGCCTGTCATGGCCATTCTGCATTCTCGGGGCTTAGTCGTTCTCCCCTATCTAGACGACTTACTGGTCAAAGGCCCATCCTTCCGAGCCTGCGAGGAGTGCGTCCGCATTTCCTTGGATACTCCTTTCTCGGCTGGGCTGGTTGATCAATTTGAAGAAGTCATTCCTTTTTCCAGCTCAACGGATTTCCTTCCTGGGCATGACCCTGGACACGTCCCTAGGGTTGGTGCTTCTTCCTCGGGACAAGGTCCTGTCTCTTCAACAGGGGGTCTGAAAGCTTCTTCGGCCGTCCCCCTGCTCCATCTGTTTCGGCATGAGGATTCTCGGAAAAATGGTGGCCGCAATGGAAGCGATTCCTTTTGCGCAACTACACCTCCGCCCCCTCCAGCACGCTCTTCTGGACGCATAGGACGGGAGTCCATTTTCCCTCGACCGTCTGTGTCCCCTCTCCCCTCGGGTCAGGCAGACACTCCAATGGTGGATGCTCCAATCCTCTCTTTTCCAAGAGAGGTCCTTCCTCCCGGTCCATTTCTGGTAGTCCCCACCGACTCCAGCCTACTAGGCTGGGGAGCGGTTTTTCGCCATGACACTGCGCAGGCGATCAGGCTGTCCCTAAAGCGGTTCCATCATCTCCTTGCAGGTCGCCCCATCCGTATCCAGAAGTCATCAGGGGGGCACCCGCAGCAGAGTGGCAATGCACGAGGTAGAACACATCCTTCGCTGGGCCGAACACAACCACTCGGTCATTTCGGCCGTTCACATTCCAGGAGTGGAGAATTGGGCTGTGGACTTCCTCAGCCGGCAAGGTCTTGCCTCAGGAGAGTGGTCTCTCCATCAGGACGTATTCCACCAAATTTGTCTTCGTTGAGGTACTCAGGACGTAGACCTGATGGCTTCCTGGTTCAATGCCAAGATACCTCAGTTTGTGGCCCGGTCCCGGGATCCCAGAGCAATCGGAGCGGACGCGCTAGTCCTTCCCTGGAGTCAGTTTCACCTCCCTTACCCTTACCTTTTCCTGCCCCTGCTCCCCAGAGTCATCAGGAAGATCAGGGCAGAGGGTGTCCCGGTAATTCTCATCGCCCCGATTGGCCTCGCCGGGCGTGGTATGCAGAGCTGGTCCAGCTCATCGAAGACGTTCCTTGGCGCCTACCAGATCTCCCGGATCTACTTTCTCAGGGCCCAATCTACCACCAGAACTCGGGGGCCCTGTGTTTGTAGGCTTGGCCGTTGAATCCTGGGTTCTGACTCAAGCAGGTTTTTCCCGCAAGGTAGTTTCCACCTTGATCAGTGCCCGAAAGCTGGTGTCATCGCGCATCTACCATCAGACCTGGAAGATCTTTTTTGATTGGTGCAGAAGCAGAGGTCGCCCTCTGATGGTTTTCAACATCCCTACCATCCTGGATTTCCTCCAATCCGGTCTGGACTTGGGGCTTTCGCCGAGTTCCCTTAAAGGGCAAGTCTCGGCCTTGTCAGTCCTTTTTCAACGAAAAATCGCTTCCAAACCTCAGGTCAGAACGTTTTTTCAGGGAGTCTCTCACGTGGTGCCTCCCTACAAGGCGCCGCTAGAGGCTTGGGACCTTAATCTGGTCCTAGGTGTCCTACAGGAATCTCTCTTCGAGCCACTGCAGGACATCTCTCTGCAATTCCTTTCATGGAAAGTGGCTTTTCTCGTCGCTATTACCTCGATCAGACGAGTCTCGGAGTTGGCGGCTCTTTCCTGTAGGATGCCGTTCCTTACATTCCACCGGGACAAGGTAGTTCTCCGACCGTCCCCTACTTTGCTCCCGAAGGTGGTGTCTTCCTTCCACCTCAGTGAGGACATCGTCCTTCCGTCTCTTTGCCCTGCTCCAACGCACCGCGTGGAGAAGGCTCTTCACTCCTTGGATCTTGTCAGAGCCCTCAGGAAGTTTGTGTCCAGGATGGCGTCTTTTCGACAGACGGATGCTCTGTTCGTGCTCCCGGCGGGACACCGGAAGGGACTGGCCGCTTCTAAGTCGACAATCGCCAGATGGATTCGGTCGACTATTCAGGAGGCTTACCGCGTCAGAGGCAAGCCTATCACTGCGGGCCTCAGGGCACACTCCACACGGTCGGTGGGTGCTTCCTGGACCATTCGGAATCAAGCGTCTGCAGAGCAGGTTTGCAAAGCTGCGACCTGGTCTAGCCTGCACACCTTTTCAAAGCATTACAATGTCCATACTCAGGCATCCATGCAAGCCTGGGTAGGCGTATTCTGCAGGCAGCGGTAACGCACCTGTAGTCAGCAGGTGCCATAAGTTTACACTGTTGGGTTGTTATTCCCCTCCCAGGGACTGCTTTTGGATGTCCTACGGTCCTTTGTCCCCCAGTGTGGCGATGGAGAAATAGGGATTTTTGTATACTCACCGTAAAATCCTTTTCTCCTAGCCACTCATTGGGGGACACAGCACCCACCCTTGTTTGGCTTGTTGCCTATAATAAGTGTTCTAGTCTCTGACATGTTGTTTCTATGGTTAGAGTTTTTTTTGTTAATCTCCTGCTGCTTTGCTACGAACTGGTATTATCCGGAGCCAGTGGGCGGTGTATACTGCAGAGTAGGAGCTAACCCTTTTTTGTATTTACTTAGTGTCAGCCTCCTAGTGACAGCAGCATACACCCACGGTCCTGTGTCCCCCAATGAGTGGCTCGGAGAAAAGGATTTTACGGTGAGTACACAAAAATCCCTATTTTTTTCCCTTTGTACCCTCCGAAATCTTGACCTCTCATATTTGTCATTTATGACCTTTCAGCTCCAATGGGTTCCAGAAGCAGAATGTTTCCAGGGTACTACAACTCCAGCTTGTTTAGTTTTCAAGAACTGTTTGGTCAGACCTTTTCTGGGCTTGAAAAGGCTTAGCAAATTTATACAGGTTTAAAGATTTTGAATGATCCATCGTTTCGTCCCTGTAACTAGGAGAATTTGTCTTTTCCTAAACCTACACAACTTGCATCTTCATAACACATCCCACCAGCAATTGTATTGCTTCTGCCAGTTTTCTTTCCAGTTTGTCACACACTCCTTTGGACTATCTACAGCTCTGAGGTTCTTCACCAAGATGCTTGTGCTCTATTGTGCTCTTTTACGCCAGAGGGGTGGCAGTCATCTCTTTATTTTGACAATTTATCTCCATATCACCTTAGCTATTTGAAGCTCATTGGTTGGATTCTCAATCGATAGTGTCTGACTTAAGCTCGGCCCCTAGAGTTTCTGAGCATGACCTTTGGCAAAAGGGTGGGTTGGATTTTCTTCCCACCATAAAGATGCCTCCTTTTTGAGCTGTCTGATAGAATGGTTTTAGTTGTTGAGGCGGTGACATTTGCCCAATTATACTCTGGCCCACTATTGCATTCCATGCTGTCTCTCTGGAACAAGTCAGTTGACTCCTTGGATCATCATATGTCTTCCTGTTTGAGTCTGCAGAGCTCTTCTTTGGTACCAGACAGCCCCTGTTCTGCTTTGTCAGATACTTCCTTCTCCTTCAATGACAGGTGATGATGACCAATGCCAGTCTCTTGGGAAGTAGTGTTTAACCGAGTTTCTGGAGAAATCTCAGTTCTAGATTTTTTTTTTTTATATATATATATGTAACTGATGGCCCTTTTTTTGCTGGCTCTTTTCTTCATTTGTCATTCCTTCTGAGAGCATCTGCCTTAAGTGCAGACTGGCATCTCAAAAAAAAAATGGTGGCAGACCTCACCCACCCAGGGGGCTTGTCAGCCTCTCAGCAATGAGGGAGACCTCTAGGATTCTTCACTGGATGAAGTGTCATTCTTTCACAATCTTAGCCAGTTAAGACATTCCTTCAGGGGAGTGGTACATGGCATCCTTCCTTCCTAGGACCTTAACCTTATCTCATTTGCATACCGATGTCTGTTTGAGCCTCTTTGCAGGTTCATGGGAGGTAGCATTTTTGGTGGCTTTAGCCTTCATCCGTAAGGTGTCTTAGTTTGCCGCCAGGCTCTGTTCCTTGTTTCACATCAGGACAAAGTGATCTTACGCCCCATACCTTCCTTTCTTCCAAAGATGGTCTTGTCTTCTAGATCAATGATCATTATATTCAGCAGCAAAAGGTTTTTATGGTAAGTACAAAAATCAAATTGTGGGAATCATCATTGTCTTGAGTCCTATATTGGTATTTCACCAATGTTTGAACCTATACTTTGGCTAGATTATCATTGCTTGATTTAAAAAATCACTCCTTCAATCAAAAGTTTTGGCCTCTTAATATATTGCAGTCATCATGTAGCTCTATGTACTTGCTCTTCTTCCCAGCTAATTCAACTGTTTTTCATTAGGTCTGTTTACCTCACGTACCCATGCAGAATCAAAAGCAAAATATTCAAAACGCATTTCCGAAAAATCAGTATATTAATTTTGCAAAAAAATCACATGTGACTCCTGTGCTCGTAGCCACATATGTACCAAAATTCAAGTTGGGCTCTCAATGGGATCATAGTTAAAAAAATAAATAAATAAATAAATAAATGTAAAAAATAATTTAAAAAAACCTATATAAAAGTGTGGAAGCTGAATGGCACTGTTTTTGCCAACGCAAAGGTATGTGATGCCGCCAAAAACCATATTCAGACGAAATCTTCACACCCATGCAACTTTCTCCTACGCCTGGGGGACACAGGACCATGGGTGTTATGCTGCTGCCACTAGGAGGACACTAAGTTAACACAGAAAGATTAACTCCTCCTCTGCATTATACACCCCATGACTGGCCAGGATTCAAACCAGTTCTTGCTTAGTGTCTGTAGGAGGCACTTGGGTCTGTTTTCAGACCCCAACTTTCTTATTTTAATTTTAAAATTTTATTTTTCTGTAAATTTTTATTTTTTACTTAACGGAGTGAAGGGGGCGACGGGTTCCTTTTTATAGGGTCCGCTCTCCCCCGAACCATCAACAGGCGAGCACGATGAGTATACCTCCCTGTCCCTCTCCTGCGACGTCTGGGGCACGCCCAACTTTTCTGGGGCGACGGTTCCTGTTATGGCTCGATCTCCCCCTAATCCCCCCCCCGCAAGACGGCGAGCACATAGAGCCCGACTCTCATGTTCCTCTCTGGGGCCCGACACCTGAGACAAGGCCCACATCTGATGGCGTCACTGCAGCCCCACGACAAAAGCCCCCCTTGGGGGACAGAGTAGATGTATTAGGGGCCTCTCCATCCCCCGTCCAGGGTGCATGGATTGAGCGCGTACCCTCCGTGACACTGTGAGTACATACCCTCCCCACGCTCCCATCGGCGGCAGAGGTGCGGTCCGGGTCCCAGGGGAGACGTGCCGGCGGCCGGGTGTCAGCTGGGGTCAGCAGCGCTTTGTCGCGGTCGCCGCCACGCATTGCCGGCAGGGCCCAGAAATTTAGTCCCTGGCTTTTCAGCCGGACTAGGCCACAGTGTGCAGATCCGCCCACGGCCGTAACTCCGCTACCTACGAATATGATCGACTGGTGGCTGGCTAATGTACTCTCCAAAGATTATGCTAATGAAGTACAAGTTACTTTTTTTTGCATCCTTCTGGTCCATGCCCATCTTTCGTATATCTAAGAAAATCCGACATAATAAAACTAAACAAAAATCAGATATTAACTCAGATGGACCCAAACAACATAACAGGCTGTACATACTCTGACACGAAAGGAAACGGCCATTGTAAGTGTCTGTGGAACAAGATTAAATCTCGCCCAGTGGAAGGTGCAAATTGATGATAAAAGCTCAGTTTAAAGACTTACTATTAATTGTTCAGACTAGTTCATTTTGTTTTATTTTAAAGCTTGATGGTTTAACTACTATACTATTTAGAAACTTGAAAAAGGACATGTTTAGTGTCTTAGTTAAAAAAAAATAAATTGCTACATGTATATTTAAATATTTAAAATTGCGTCTTTAGTATTAAACATATGATTAGGATGAGACTGTACTTAGAAAATTACAGTTAAAAATATGATCCCAAGGAGAGCCCAACTTGAATTGTACAAATGTAACCAAGAACTCAACACGTGCCTTTTTTGAAAATTTTATACATATTGTTTTTCCAAAATTGTTCTTCAAAATTTTTGAATTTGACTCCTCAAAAACAAAATTTCAACTAACATAATCTTGTGACATATCAAATTAAAGCCTTTACCGTCCTTAACAAAAACAATGCTTCTCCCATCTTTCTTATTTCTAACCCGAGATGCTAAAAAAAAATGTAACCTCGTACAAGGTCAAAATTCTGACTTTTTCAAAACTTAGAAAAATGTCAAAAATTAATGAAAATAAAAATGCAAAACTTTTTTTTGTAATTCACTAAAGTAGCACTTAAAAGAAAAACAAAATAAAAATCCGAACACATCAGATAAAAAAATATTCAGATTTGGATCACTTGACATGGAATGACTCTATGGTAATTGAATGGTGTCATTCAAAAGTGCATCTCGTCCTGCAAAAAACAAGCCCTAATACGGCTATGTTGGCGGAAAAATAAAAAAGGCATAGTTCTTGAAAGGAGGGGAGGAAAACAAACTAAAATAAAAAGCAAAACGGAATATGGCCTGTGGGTGGTGGAGTTAAAGTTGTACCTTACCCAATTCTCAAATCCTAGTGCTCCATCTTCATTAGTTCTTATTTGCATGTCCGATATATGGGAGTTGCATTTTACCATAATAATCCAATAGTCCAGTACCATGTTATTCAGGTCCAGTAAGACTAAACCACCACCACCTCACTTACAACCACCCCCCTCGTCGCCCCCACTCCTACGTCTGCATTGTGATGTAATGACATGCACCAATAACATACTGTTCTGAAATATACTGATAGGAAATGTTTTGTTTTATAAAGGTGATGACGCAGTAGATTCAGCACATTGTGTTTCCACTTTGATATCTGAGCTTGGTGGACAAGATACAGATCTAAGAGAGGAGAACTCTGAAATGGAGGCTGATCCGACACCACTTGAAAACTACAATGAACTGCTTGAAGCGACTTTAAAATCGAATTTATTAGAATCTATTAGCAAATTGTTTTCGGTCTCCGGGCAATTACAAGCTACACATGAAGAGATCGATAAAATGGAGTTTTCATTGCCATCAGACTCTATTAATACTGAACTTTACGAGCAAAGCACTTATGTACAGGAACAAAATGTAGATCTAACACCTGTGATAGCTCCTCCTGAAGATGATGACTATGGCGAGAAAGACGTGGTGAATGATGACTTATCGGTAAATGAGGAAATTATCCAGGTAATAACACTACTAATAATATAATTGTATTTGTTACCTGCTTTTACATAAGGCTACTTTCACACATCAGGTTTTGGCCGTCAGGCTAAATCTGGCCAATGTTGAAAAAAAAAGGATCCGTTGCAAATTGTGAAAAACTGATGCGATGGATCCGTTTTTCCGCCGGATCCAAGTTTGTGGATCTGCCGACTATTTTGGATGAGAGCGAGAAGTGGATCTGCCTGCTATTTTGGATGAGAGAGATGTGGATCTGCCGGCTATTTTGGATGAGCGAGAACGAGAGAGATTTGGATCTGCCGGTTATTTTGGATGAGAGCGATTTGGATTTGCCAGCTATTTTGGATGAGAGAGAGAGAATTTGGATCTGCCGGCTATTTTGGATGAGAGAGAGACTTGGATTTGCCAGCTATTTTGGATGAGAGAGAGAATTTGGATCTGCCAGCTATTTTGGATGAGAGAGAGAGAGAGAATTTGGATCTGCCGGCTATTTTGGATGAGAGAGAGATTTGGGTCTACCGGCTATTTTGAATGAGAGAGATTTGGATCTGCCAGCTATTTTGGATGAGAGCGAGAGAGATGTGGATCTGCTGGCTATTTTGGATGAGAGCGATTTGGATTTGCCAGCTATTTTGGATGAGAGAGAGAGAATTTGGATCTGCCGGCTATTTTGGATGAGAGAGAGATTTGGATCTACCGGCTATTTTGGATGAGAGAGATTTGGATTTGCCAGCTATTTTTGGATGAGAGAGATGTGATTTAAAAAAAAAAAAGAATCCATCACCTGATTTCATAATTTGACCTCACGTTTCACTAGTTTTTTGCCGGATCCGTCGCTGTCCATTTTTTCGACGGACAGAAAAATATGTTCCTATGTCTGTTTTCTCTGGCGGCTGGAAAACGGATTTTCGACGGATCCAGCGAAAAACTGATGAAACGTGAGTCCATCCGTCGCAATCCAGTGCTAATACAAGTCTATGAGAAAAAAACTGATCCGGCGGCAACTTTTGCCGGATTTGTTTTTTTTCAAAATTCACCGGACTGTGCCTGACAGCAAAAACCTGATGTGTGAAAGTAGCCTAAGAAAAGATTGCATTTATGTTGGCTATAAACTTTCCCCATTAAAGGGGGTGGTCTGGAATACAAATTAATTTTCACGTTAAATGCTTATCTATTTAGTACCATAATATAATCTATTTCTAATATACTTTAATAAAAAATTCCCTATCCTTCCCTAGCTACACAACTGGTTTGTTTTGTTTTTTTTGTTTTTTTTTTTTATAAACTTCCTTCTTGATGACTCTTCGTTTGAAAATCCCAGTCTGCATGCTAGGTTAGTCAAACGACGCGTCCTCGGGGACAGAGGCTGCAATCACTGTTGCAGCTCCTGTTCCCTCCCTGAAACGAAGCATCATCGGTGACTTTTGCTTCAAAGGCTGGGCTAATCCTTGCAATGTCACTGTGTCATGTGCACAATGACAGTTCGCTCTCTCGCGGTCTCAGATCAGTATTAACGAGCTGGCAACAGAGCAGTGGGTCAGTGCGCGTTGTCAGATGAATACCCTGCTTACAGAGATCAGCGCCACCCCCGCAGACCCTGCGGTGTCCGCTCTGGACAGGTTGTCTCTTCCTGTCACTGCAGTCTCTAGCGGATCACAGAACTCACCGGCAGTACCTACCAACATGGGCCGTAAGAGATCCAGGCAGGAGTGTCGTTCTAGGTCCTCTTTCCGCTCCATCTCTCCCCCCGGTCTCTCCCGGCGGTCTGCCTCTACCCGATCCTCTTCTCCGGAGTCAGGCAAGGATGTTTCGGACACCCTACCAGAGGATAACCTGGACCTGTATTCTGACCAGGCCTGTAATATGAGAGATGTGGTCCAGAGCATCATAGTGGCAGTCTACCAGACCTTTAAAATTAAAGATACCTCTACGGAACCTGCAGAACAGGCGGTTTTGTTTAGACGGTCAAAACCAGCTCCAAAGGCCTTTGCCACACACAGAAAATTTGAGGAGGTACTCGCCAGGGAAAGGGAGAAACCGACCAGATGCTTCCAAAGAGGGAAGCGCCTCGGCATCCTATATCCCTGAGCTCACAGTGAACTGGACCGCTTCTCCACTGTGGACCCTCCAGTTTCCAGATTGTCCACTAACACGGTCATCCCGCTTACAAATGGAGCATCCCTCAAGGACTCCAGTGATATTATGATAGAATCTTTCGCAAAGTCTGCCTTTGAAATGGCCGCTTCTACATTGTGCCCAGCCTTTGCCACTACCTGGGTGTCAAAGTCCATAGCTGCATGGGCTAAACAACTCTGTCGGGGCATTCTTGCTGGAGGTCGAGCAGAGGAATTGGCCAACCTCGTGGACCAGATTTCTCATGCAGGGAAGTATATGGTATCTGCCTCCCTGGATGCCTCTTCATGCACGCCTCAGATGTCCAGCAATATTGCGGCCATCCAATGGACTATTTGGCTTAAGGCCTGGCAGGCTGACTTATCTTCAAAAAAGTGCCTTACCAACTTGCCTTTCCAGGGTTCCTGTCTGGCTTCAAGTTGGACCCAATTATTAAGGAGGCCACTAGAGGGACGAGCTCTCTTCTCCCTCAGTCCAAACCTCGCCGGCCGTCTCTGAAGCGTCAGTTTTGGCACTTTTGCCGTTTCTCTGCGATGAAGGATTTTTCCCGCCAACAAAGGCCACAGGCTTGCCAGGATAGAAAAAGGGCTTCCTTTAAACTAGAGGTCTCAAGCTGCATTCCTCAAGGGCCGCAAACAGGTCATGTTTTCAGGATTTCCTTGTATTGTACAGGTGATAATTTAATCACCTGCGCAGATAATGATTCTAGCACCTAGTGCAATGCTAAGGAAATCTTGGAAACACTCACGGTTTGTGGCCCTCAAGGAATGCAGTTTGAGACCCCTGCTTTAACCCCACCCCCTCCTGGCATCCCCGTATGCGCAGTGTAGATCAGCCAGGCCTAGACCTGGCAGATCTTCTGCATCACTCGTCTCAAGATCTCCTCAGTGGAGGACGCATGGATCAAGGAGGTGGTAGCCTCCAGATACAAAATATTTCATTTTGCGGCCCCGGAATCGATTCTTCAAATCCCGTTCTCCAAGAGATGCTTTTCTGGTTCTGGGTTTCTTTGCATCCATTGCCTCTCTTCTCAGTTCAGAGGTCAATGATCACATCCCAGACCGGGAACATTTCACAGGTTTTTATTCGAACATATTTGTGGTTCCGAAAAAGGCACCACATAAAAGGACAGCACGGTTCGACCCATCCTGGATCTAAAGTTACCGAACAAAGTGAAAAGGATCCGACTGCGACATTTTAGGATAGAGTCCCTTCATTCAGTAATTGCTTCCATGGAGGCGCAGGAGTTCCTGTGCTCCATAAACATCCAGGACGCCTATCTCCATGTCCCTATCTTCTCAAGGCATCAGAGATTCCTGCGTTTTGTGTTGCAGCAGGACCATTTTCAGTTTGTCGCCCTGCCGTTTGGGCTGGCAACGTTCCCAGGGTTTTCACAAAAGTCATGGCAGGGTTAATGGCCAATCTGCGGATCAGAGGCCTAGTGCTCTGTCCTTTTCTCGGGCCCAGGAAAGTCTGTCCATTGTTCTCGACACCCTGTCCCATTTCGGATGGCTAGTCAACAGGGCAGAGTCTTGCCTTGTTCTGACTCAGCGCCTCGTTTTTCTCTGCATGCTGTTCAACACTCGCCAGTCAAGGATTTTTCTTCCCAAAGAGAAGAGAGCAAACCTCCAGCAGGGGGTTCATTCTCTGCAGGTCCCTCGGCTTCCAACTTTCCAGCCATGACGGTCCTGGGAAGGTTGGTGGCAGCGTCGGAAGCAATTCCTTTTGCGTGATTCCATTCAAGACCACTTCAGAAGGCCATCCTTCCAGTGGAATAAGTCTGTTCTCTCTCTGGATCGCCCAATTCGGCTCTCTTCCCGAGTCAAACTATCTCTCAATTGGTGGCTGTCTTCCCCTCTCCTCTGCCACGGTCGGTCCTTTCTTGCTGGCAGGTGGTGATGACAAATGCCAGCCTTCTTGGCTGGGGACCGTACTTTCACTACCTGACTGTCCAGGGACAGTGGTCAGCAGAGAAATCCTCTTGTCGATCAATATCCTCGAGATAAGGGCCAATCTTCTTTCCCTCCATCACATCCCGCCTGTCTTTTTTTTTTTCTCCCTTCCATTTTGGCTTTTCTCCAGGTGGATCTTGACGCTGGTCTTGTGCTTAGTTCGCTAAAGAGCCAGATGTGAGCTCTTTCGATTCTCTTCCAGAAAAATTTGTCCTCCTGTTCTCAGGTCAGAACTTTGCTTCAAGGGGTAGCGCATGCACCTCTCCTGTACTGGACACCCGTTGACCCCTGGGACCTCAATCTAGTCCCGGAGGACCTTAGGAGTTCTCCCTTTGAACCTCTCTGAAAGGTCTCTGTCCTTTCTTTCTTGGAAGGTGGCATTTCTTGTGGCCATCACCTCCATTAGGTGCGTTTTGGAATTGGTGGCTCTTTCCTGTCGCCCTCCTTTCTTGGTTCTTCACCAGAACAAGGTGGTTTTGCGGCCTCTTCCTTTCATCCTTCCTAAGGTGGTGTCCGCTTTTCACCTAAATGAGGATATTGTCCTCCCTTCCTTTTGTCCTGCTTCGACTCATCCTCTGGAGCGTTCACTGAACAGGTTAGACCTGGTCAGGGCGGTTCGGGTCTATCTGGCTAGGTCCGTCCCCTTTAGGAAGACACTTTGTCATTCCGGAGGGTGCGCGAAGAGGCTTGCTGGCCTCCAAGGCTACGATTGCTTGCTGGATCAAAACGGCAATTTTGGTGGCTTACCGGTTCAAGAACAGTGCCTCCCCCTGGGATTAAAGCTCACTACCTCAGCAGTGGGCGCCTCCTAGCAGGAAAACCATAGGGCATCCGCACTGCAACTTTGCAAAGCGGCAACCTGATCTTCCATTTACACGTTCGCCAAATTTTATAGGGTCCATACCTATACATTTGGCGGACGCCAGCCTAGGTCGAAGGATCTTGTAAGCAACAGTGGTGAGTTCTCCGACCTGAACGGATTTTCTGCTGCTCCCTCCCCATGGACTGCTTTGGGACGTCCCATGGTTCCTGTGTCCCCCAATGAAGCAATAGAGAAACAGGATTTTTGGTTGCTTACCGCAAAATCTGTTTCTCGGAGCCTTCATTGGGGGGCACAACACCCTCCCAAGTTTATCAGCTCTTTTTACTGTTTTTGTTACTGTTAGAGAGAAAACAAGACAACTCAATCTTGTTGCTTCTTCTACTGCTTTCTCACTAACTTATTAACCTAGTGTCAGTCGGTGGCGTGTACACTGCAAAGGACGAGCTAACTTTTTTGTGCAGTGTTAGCCTCCTAATAGCAGCAGCATACACCCATGGTTCCTGTGTCCCCAAATGAAGGCTCCGAGAAACAGATTGTACGGTAAGCAAACATGTCTAGGCTATTTTTTATTTGTGGTGAAAAAACAGGATTTTAATTGGTGTCTATGAACTCGTAATGAGCTGGAGAGTCATGACAGATCAGTTTTAGAATTTGGTGAACATTGTCAAAAAAATACTAAAAAACCGTTGTGGAATGGCACTTTTTTTGGCAATTTCACCGCACTTGGAAATTTTTTTCCATTTTTAAGTACACGACATGGTAAAACCAATGGTGGTGTTCAAAAGTACAACTCGTCCTGCAAAAAACAAGCCCTCACATGGCCATATTGATAGAAAAATAAAAAAAGTTACGGCTCTGAGAAGGGGACAAACTCAAAAACGAAAAAGGGCAAGGTCTCTAAGGGGTTAAAAGCTACTTAAGATCGAGACTGCGCTGTAGGCTAGTCGGACAGGCGTGTCTCCGGCACCTTCTCATTGCCTACTGCCCTGGATTAACAGGTCCCTGCCTACAACATGGACCTTATTCTAGCAGTGAGGACACCCTCCAAGTTAAGGATGAGCCGGCCTCTTACCCAGAATGTAGTTTCCTTTTGGTGGCACAGCCGGCATCAAGTCTATTTTCAACCACAAAGACCGATGATTATCTTGCCAAGGAATAGAAACACCTGGAAAGGTACATTCCTGCCTATAAGTGGTTTGAGGTACTTTTTAGGTCCTCAACTATATTCAGGTCTCCCACCACTCGAATCATCTTCGTGGGTGGGGTGACGTCGTCTTTTCTTCAGAAAGAATTGGCTGGCTCACAAGGATGATTCCGGTGTCAAGGAGGTAGCATCTTATGGTTACAAGATAGCATTCATGCCCTTGCCTCCATCTTCGAGAATGTACTCTTTGCCAGTTTCAGATTCCACTAAAGCATTACATTGTTTCGCTAGAACAAGCCAGTGGATCATCACATCAGTCTTCTTAATGGAGCCGCAGAGACCTCCTTTAGTGGTTGACATCCTCTGTTCAGCTCTATTGCAGGTCTTTTCAGTAGAAGGTAATAATGACTGATACCAGTATATCTGGCTGGGGAGCAGTGTTCAACCATGACACCACTCTCCCACTTGTCCTTCCTTTTTAGTGACCTCCCTCTTGGAGATCAGACAAGTGACTCAAAGACAATGGCCTATTTGACCCCTCAGGGTGACACCAGGAGCCTGTCAGCCACAAGTTAAATCACCAGGTTTCTTCTTCTGGCAGAACTTCACATCTTGTTTTCTGTTGTCCACATTCCTGCTATGGAAATTAGAATCTTAATCTTTTTTGGTTAAGAAACCCCGGATCCAGATACATCTCCCAGAGGTCTTTAGGTCACTTTTTGGACAGTCTTTTCCCTTACCCTTCTATCCCATGTATTCAAGCTGGTGAAGTCATTTTTTGCAATCCTGTCTGGCCTCACTAGACTTGGCACTCCAACCTCCTCCGGTTGTTCACAGATGCTCCATTGCCCCTTCCTCTTTGTTACCATCCTGACTTTCTTTCACATGGTCCTTTTTCAGAACCTAGGAGGGAGGTGGGAGAGTTGCACTCCTATTGCTGAGCACTAAACTGAAACTGAGCACTAAACTGAAACTGAGCTTCTTAATGCCTAAGGACAGGGTATAGCCCACTTGGCAGAGCTAACATGTTTTTTTCCCGTTTAGTATCTAACCTTCCAGTGGCCTGTACTTGCGGTCTTTTGTCCCATCATGTATTAATCGAGAAAGGAACTTAAAGTACAGAAATCCTATTTTTCCTAATATACCGTAATACATTTTTTTTTTAACTTATTTTGTTTTCAATTTATTTTTAGGGGCCATATTCGGGATATGCCAGTCCTTGTCCGAGCACACCAACAGAAGAACTTTACTCGCAACAGAATTCTGCTTCAGGCAATATAGATTCTGAAATGCATTGGAAACTGATTCCAATCACAGGTAGTTTATCTGCATATTTTGAACTTTGTGTTTGCATGTGTGTTTGGCGAACGGCTTTCTAGAGCATTCACAGTAGACAACATATATAACAACAAATTAAATCAAAGTTTGTTTGCAGTAACAGGCAGGTAATTGCTACCTATCTTCCCATTGTGCCGTTTGCTGCTGGAGCAGAGCATTCACCGGCTTTTCAGCTGCCTCTACTGATGTTGTCAATAGAGTGGCGGCTTTTCCTCCCTGCTCTGTTGACTGAGCGTGACGTCCAAGTTCATTCTTATTCAAAGTCTGCATCCCAAGTCAGGCAGCGGCAATATGACCTATTGTTAAAATACAGTTTTTACTTTATTTTTTTTTTATTTTTTAATGTCTAAACTTTCCATGTCTTTCTTTAGCCTTTTCTACTTCGCCACATTGGGGGACACAGAACCATGGGTGTTATGCTGCTGTCGCTAGGAGGCTGACACTAAGTTGAGACAAAAAGTTAGCTCCTCCCCTGCAGTACATACCCTCATGCTGGCTTCCAGAAACCCAGTTCAAGCTTAGTGCCCGTAGGAGGCACACTGGGTCTGCTATTCAGACCAGAACTTTTTTTTTTCTACCTTATTTGGATTTTTTACTATTTAACCTTTCTACCCGGACGAAGGGGTGACAGAACCTTTCAAGGCTCCGATCTCCCTGAACCAACAGGCGAGCACGGAGAGTGTCGCCTCTCCGTATCCTCTACTGCGACGTGGGATGCCACTGCCTGAGCTGATTCTAGGGGCAACGGGCCCTTTCAAGGGCACCGATTTCTCCCCCCCCCCCATTTCCCTTATCAGAGGAGCACTGGAGTGTCACCTCCACGTATCCTCTTCTGCAGCCAGGCCTATTGCCAGACATCTCGCCCTGCCCACCAGGTCTTACCCTTGGATGTTCAGAGGCACTATACATTGTGGCGTCCGTGCAGCCCCCCACTGCATCACCACTGAAAAGAGCGGATGATGGAAGGAGGTGAACGGTTCCTCTCCACCCCCCTTTCAAGGGGATGGTGGATGGAGGCTTCCCCAATCCTGCACTGTCCTTTCTACCTCGGGCACAGCTCTAACCTGCGGCATCTTCCATCCCCTTCATATTGGGGTAAGTGCCACCCGGGAGGGGTCGTTTTCTGGCAGGCATAGGAGGGCTCCATAGCGGCAGGGCTCCGCGGTTCTTTTTTGGCGGTCCGCGGGTGCGCGCCGGCCGCAGCCAGAAATTTAGTCCCCGGCTTCGGCCTTTGTGTAGGCCGCATCCCAATAGGCCCCGCCCACCGCTCGCATCATTCCGGCGGCTCCGCCCACAGATCTGGCGCTTCTCGCTCTATGCGAGACTACCCCCCAAATCTCTGCAGCAATTTTTTCCTGCATAGCGCAGCTTTTTCAGCCGCCTTTATTCTACACGTGTCAAGCCCTGGACGCCGGTCTTCTCCCCTACTCAGCGCGCCGCCTCATCTTATTGCGGGACACAGGACCTGGGTAAGGAGACTGCACTAGGTGCTTTCCTGCAGCTTTACCCCTCATAGCTTCCACTAACAGCGGTTTTTTCTTATATTGGCGTACATCATGTCGCAGTCAAGGGCTAAAAAGGCTACAAAGGTGCATACCACCTGCATGTCTATTGCTCCAGTCCCTGACAGCAAGCAGCTTGGATGGTATCTGAGTCATTCTATCTTCGGCATTGAATCCTGCATGTATCTATATATGTTAGTCATCCTATTATGCCTTTGTTTGTGTTTATAGATATTTAACTCACTTTTGCATGTCCTTACTCAGAGAGATCACATAACTGTTTCAAAGTGCTTTATGATCCATGTAGACCTGGACATTTGTTTATCTGATCACTACATTTATTGTGTCCTGTTGTCTCAACTGAGTTAGATTGATTGCTAACGAGCTTTAACACAAAAAAAAAAAAAAAAAAAAAAAGAGATCGAAGGGCTAGCCTTCTATAAATGTAGATGTAGCTTGGGGATGCATTCGTGCAGGGGTGCATTCGTGCACTGTTATTCGTGTATTTTTATTCAAAGTACTTTTTTTTCTAAGTACTCGGCAGTTATAACATGGCAGTTAGACAGGGCAGGGGACAGGTAAGACAATCTAAATCTAATCCATATTCACTTGAAACAGCACAAATACTCACCATATTTATTTGTATATCTATATTCTGGCTGCTGCATTCATTCACATTCACCGCCCTCGCATTAACTCTCTACACTCCATCCATATCGGCCCCTCTGTCCTTGCCTCTCCTATGTATAGCACTCATGCTCTATTCACATTGCTTAACAGCACAGATCCATTCAGTCCCAACATCCAACACAAGAGACGCTCTCACAAATCACTTAACCATCTGCTCACTCTTTCGATCCTCCTTCTCCTAGTCGCTGGAGACATATCTCCAAACCCCGGCCCCCCATGTTATAGCCAGTCAAACCTCCCAATTGCTACACCCAGAAACCCCTCTAACCTTATTAATATTCCCTGCATGCCTGCTGTCTCTTTCAATTGTGCCCTTTGGAATTCTCGCTCTGTGTGTAATAAACTCTCCTTCATTCATGACTTCTTCCTTTCTAATTCTCTTAATCTCCTGGCTCTTACTGAAACCTGGATCCAGCAGTCAGACACCACCGCTGCTGCTGCTCTTTCATATGGTGGACTACACTTTTCTCATACCCCAAGATCAGACAACAGAGCAGGTGGAGGCGTTGGTCTGCTCCTTTCACCCAAATGTACTTTCCAAGTTATCCCCCAAGTACCCTCACTTGTCTTCCCTTCCTTTGAGGTCCATGTGGTCAGACTCTACGTCCCCTTCTCCATGCGAGTGGCGGTGGTGTATCGTCCTCCCGGCCCCTCTCATCAGTTCCTGGATCACTTTGCCACCTGGCTTCCACACTTTCTCTCCTGTGACACCCCCACCCTTATCATGGGTGATTTCAACATCCCCATTGCCTCTCCACTCTCCCCATCTGCTTCTCACCTTTTATCTCTATCCTCCTCTTTTGGCCTCTCGCAGCATACTAACTCTCCAACACATGAAGATGGAAACTCCCTTGACTTGGTCTTCTCCCGACTTTGCTCAGTGGATGACTTCACAAACTCCCCTCTCCCGCTCTCTGACCACAACCTTCTTTCATTCTCTATCAAGAACTGCCATCCCGCTCAGGTCACCCCCACTTTCCACACCTATAGAAACATACAGGCCATTAACACCCAGAAACTTATGAAGAACTTGCAGTCCTCATTGGCCCCTATTTCCTCCATCTCATGTCCTGATTCTGCATTGAAGCATTACAATGAAACCCTGCAAAGTGCTCTGGATGAAGCTGCTCCTCCTATACATAAAACAACTCGGCACAGACGGCAACAACCGTGGCACACGCTGCAAACACGTTTCCTGCAGCGGTGCTCCAGGTGCGCAGAACGTCTGTGGAGAAAATCTAATCTACCCGAAGATTTCATCCATTATAAGTTCATGCTAAAGACATACAATTCTGCCCTTCACCTCTCCAAACAAACCTACTTCAACACCCTCATCACCTCCCTGTCCAATAACCCTAAACGTCTCTTTGACACGTTCCAGTCCCTACTCAACCCAAGAGAGCAGGCCCCAACCACGGATCTCCGTGCTGACGATCTGGCCAATTACTTCAAAGAAAAAATTGACCACATTCGACAGGAAATCATCTCCCAATCTCTTCATACCATGCACTGTCCTCCCTCCCCCACTGCATCTAGTTCACTCTCTGACTTTGAAGCAGTTACAGAAGAAGAAGTAAGCAGGCTCCTTGCATCTTCTCGCCCGACCACTTGCACCAGTGACCCCATTCCGTCACATCTCCTCCAGTCCCTTTCCCCGGCTATCACCTCTCACCTAACAAAAATATTCAACCTTTCCCTCACTTCCGGTATTTTTCCCTCCTCATTTAAGCATGCCATCATACATCCATTACTTAAAAAACCATCCCTCGATCAAAACTGTGCCGCTAATTATAGACCTGTCTCTAATCTTCCCTTCATCTCTAAACTCCTCGAACGCCTGGTCAACTCCCGTCTTACCCGCTATCTCTCAGATAACTCTCTTCTCGACCCTCTTCAATCTGGCTTCCGCTCTTTACACTCTACTGAAACTGCCCTCATTAAAGTCTCTAATGACCTACTAACAGCTAAATCTAATGGTCACTACTCCATGCTAATTCTCTTGGATCTCTCTGCAGCATTCGACACTGTGGATCATCAGCTCCTCCTCACTATGCTCCGCTCCATCGGCCTCAAGGACACCGTTCTCTCCTGGTTCTCCTCCTATCTCTCTGACCGATCCTTCACTGTATGTTTTGCTGGTTCCTCCTCCTCTCACCTTCCCCTTACTGTTGGGGTTCCTCAAGGATCAGTCCTAGGCCCCCTACTCTTCTCGTTGTATACTGCCCCTATTGGACAAACAATCAGTAGATTTGGTTTCCAGTACCATCTCTATGCTGACGACACCCAATTATACACTTCTGCTCCCGATATCACACCGACCTTTTTAGAAAACACCAGTGATTGTCTTACCGCTGTCTCTAACATCATGTCCTCCCTCTATCTGAAACTAAACCTGTCAAAAACTGAACTCCTCGTGTTCTCTCCCTCTACTAACCTACCTTTGCCTGACATTGCCATCTCCGTGTGCGGTTCCACCATTACTCCAAAGCAACATGCCCGCTGCCTTGGGGTCATCCTTGATTCTGACCTTTCATTCACCCCCTACATCCGATCACTGGCTCGCTCTTCTTACCTGCATCTCAAAAACATTTCTAGAATTCGCCCTTTTCTTACTTTCGACTCTGCAAAAACTCTGACTGTTTCACTTATTCATTCTCGTCTGGACTATTGTAACTCTCTACTAATCGGTCTCCCTCTTGCAAACTCTCCCCGCTCCAATCTGTCCTGAATGCTGCAGCCAGGATCATATTCCTCACCAACCGTTACACCGATGCCTCTACCCTGTGCCAGTCATTACACTGGCTACCCATCCACTCCAGAATCCAGTACAAAACTACTACCCTCATCCACAAAGCACTCCATGGCTCAGCACCACCCTACATCTCCTCCCTGGTATCAGTCTACCACCCTACCCGTGCCCTCCGCTCCGCTAATGACCACAGGTTAGCATCCTCAATAATCAGAACCTCCCACTCCCGTCTCCAAGACTTTACACGTGCTGCGCCGATTCTTTGGAATGCACTACCTAGGTTAATACGATTAATCCCCAATCCCCACAGTTTTAAGCGTGCCCTAAAAACTCATTTGTTCAGACTGGCCTACCGCCTCAATGCATTAACCTAACGATCCCTGTGTGGCCTATTTATAATTAAAAAAAAAAAAAAAAGGTTCCTCGCATCATGTTCTCATACACTTTATGCAGTATTAGCCCTCTGTGTCTGTACTGCTACATACTTAGGCAGGTAACTGGTTCATGCAGCTTTACATGAACACCTGAGCCTTACACTATAGCTGGTCCGAATAACTAAAGCAATTGTTACCATCCACCTCTCGTGTCTCCCCTTTTCCCCATAGTTTGTAAGCTTGCGAGCAGGGCCCTCACTCCTCCTGGTATCTGTTTTGAACTGTATTTCTGTTATGCTGTAATGTCTATTGTCTGTACAAGTCCCCTCTATAATTTGTAAAGCGCTGCGGAATATGTTGGCGCTATATAAATAAAATTATTATTATTATTATTATTATTATACCACCTCTTTCACTGCGTGTACCACCTGCCAGGCTCCTCTCCCCGGCCTCAAAGCTCTCCTCTCTGCCCAGCCTGTGATGCCCAATGTGCCCAGGAGCCCTCCGCCGCTACCAACCCCAGTGTATGTAGCCCCCCTGAGTGGGCCGCGTCACTGTCACAATCCATGGCTTCGCTGGCCAAAGCGATTGAATCCCTTCATGACCCCCCGCTCCGGGGAGCGGGGCTCTCGTTTACCTGGGTTAAGAGACCCCTCCCTTACAGGGGAATCATCGGCCAGCAGGGGTCGCTCTCACCTGAAGGAGGTATGGACATCCAAAAAACGGATCCGCACTACCTCTCCTGAGCATTCACCACGTCATTCAGCCTCTGGTAGCTCCACTTCTCGTTCACCCTCTCCAGGGGTTCACAGCGATCATGAGTATGAGTCTGAGGTGTCCTTGGACCCGGATTCTCTGGAGTTTCAATCGACTGTGGATTCCCTCATTGAAGCTGTCAATCATGCGCTAAAGGTTGATGATGACCCTAATTCGGCTCCGGATCATGCGGTATCTTTTACAAGAACCAAGCAATCCCATAGGGTGTTTGCCTCTCATCCGGATTTCTTAAATATAGTCTGGCGACACAGGGAGCGACCGGATAAGCGCTTTACGGGTAAAAAGGCCCTGGGATTGAAGTATCCCTTTTCTGCAGATCTTGTCAAAGATTGGATGGAAACTCCAACAGTAGATCCTCCGGTATCGCGTTTGGCTACCAAAACGCTTTTATCTGTACCTGATGGGGTTTCAATTAAAAATCCCACAGAATGCCAGATAGATTCCCTGGCTCACTCAGTATATGAAGCCTCAGGTTCCTCTTTATCCCCTTCCTTCGTGGCCGCATGGGTCGCAAAAGCAATGGTTTTCTGGGCAGATACCCTTGCGAAATCTATTCAGGACCAGGCTCTTCCATCTGAGACGGCGGATCTCGCCAAACAAATCGCTATGGCTGGAGACTATGTGATGTATGCGTCTTTAGACGCAGCAGACTGTGCGGCAGTTGCTGCCTCAAACGCCGTCACCAGGAGAGCATTATGGCTTAGAGAGTGGCGCACGGATTCCTCTTCTAGAAAGTCTCTGATTTCTCTGCCTTTTCAGAGCGGGCGTCTGTTTGGAAAAAAATTAGACCAGCTTATTTCAGATGCTACAGGAGGGAAAAGCAAATTCCTCCCGCAGCACAGGCCTAAAACTGCTTTTCAGCATCAGCAACATTTTCACTTTCGGTCCTTTCGCAGTAGCCCATTCTGGTCCTCCTCCACGGCCTCGTCCAGATCAGAACAATCTCCACGTACAGACAGAGATCCTCGGCCCTCATACAGGCCGAATCAGTCCTGGCGAGGTAAGCCTATGCAACCCAGAACCAGGGGATCCAGACCCTCCAGATTTCCTTCACAATGACTCGGGGAGTCTTCCGGTCGACACCACCAGAGTAGGCGGACGCCTGCTTCTCTTTCAACATGTCTGGCTTTCCGTCATCCACGACGAATGGGTAAGGGACCTGGTGTCTTCTGGTTACAAAATAGATTTCTCCGCCTCCCCTCCGGCACGGTTTTTTCCCTCTCGTCTCCCAGGTTCAGGAGCTCAGTCTCACGCACTTCACCGCACCATCGAATCTCTCCACCAAAATGGAGTCATTGTTCCGATTCCAGAACACGAGAGATTCAAAGGTTTTTACTCAAACCTCTTCGTCGTTCCAAAAAAGGACGGAACGGTGCGCCCTATTTTGGACCTAAAGCTCCTAAACAAGCATGTAAAGGTCCGGCACTTCATGATGGAATCCCTGCGGTCAGTCATTTCCTCATTGGAGAGAGGAGAGTTTCTAGCATCAATAGACCTCAAAGATGCTTAACTCCATATCCCAGTCTTCCTGCCACATCAAAGGTTACTGCGTTTTGCCATCCAGGAGGACCATTTTCAATTCACGGCCTTACCACCGCACCCAGGGTATTCACAAAGGTCATAGCGGCGGTCATGGCCATTCTTCACTCCCGAGGAGTGGTCGTGTTGCCATACTTAGGACGGACCTTTGATCAGGAGGTCATCTATCACGCCTGCGAAGCAAGTGTCCGCATTACCTTAGATACCCTTTGACGCTTGGGCTGACTGATCAACTTGGACAAGTCTTCCCCCGTTCCAGCCCGACGGATCGCCTTCCTAGGCATGATCCTGGACATGTCCCAAGGGCTGGTCCTGCTTCCTCGGTCCAAGGCCCAAGCGCTTCAGCAGGGAACCCGGACGCTTTGTCGTCCCTCTCCTCATTCCATTCGGTTTGCCATGAGGATCCTGGGAAAAATGGTGGCCGCAATGGAAGCGGTTCCCTTCGCTCAACTGCATCTTCGCCCCTTACACAGGCTCTGCTGGACAACTGGGACAGGAGTCCCTTATCCCTCGATCGGCCATGCCCTCTTCCCCCGCGGATCAGGCAAGCGCTCAAATGGTGGACTTTGGAATCATCCCTCAACCAGGGGAGGTCCTTTCTCCCAACCCACTGGCTGGTGGTGACTACTGATGCCAGCCTCTTTGGTTGGGGAGCGGTATTTCGCCACCACACTGCCCAGGGGCGTTGGACCATTCAGGAGACTTCCGATAAACATCTTGGAGATTCGAGCGATCAGACTTGCCCTGAAACTTTTCCACTTCCTCCTCGCGGGTCACCCAATTCGGATTCAATCAGACAACGTCACAGCTGTTGCATACATAAACCATCAGGGGGGGACCCGCAGCAGAGCAGCGATGCGGGAGGTCTCCCACATTCTCCGTTGGGCCGAGGAGAACTGCTCCATTTCCGCAGTGCACATTCCAGGCATCGAGAACTGGGCAGCGGACTTTCTCAGCCGTCAGGGTCTCACCTCGGGAAAGTGGAAACTCCATCCGGAGGTCTTCCAGCAGATTTGCATTCGCTGGGGGACTCTGGACGTGGATCTGATGGCGTCCAGATTTAACGCAAAAGTTCCCAACTTCATAGCACGTTCTCGGGAACCCCAGGCCATTGGAATGGACGCGCTGATATCCCCATGGCACCGGTTCCACTTTCTGTACATGTTTCCTCCGCTTCCTTTACTACCAAAGATAATCCGGAAAATCAAGTTGGAAAGGGTTTCTTTGATCCTAGTCGCCCCGGATTGGCCTCGTCGCTTGTGGTACGCGGAGCTCGTTCAACTCGTAGCCGACGTTCCCTGGCGGTTACCAAACCGCCCAGATCTGCTTCGCCAAGGGCCGATCTACCACCAGAGCTCAGGGGCCCTACGTTTAACGGCTTGGCTGTTGAAACTTGGATCCTAACTCAAGCTGGTTTCTCCCAGCAAGTCATAGCCACCATAAGCGCTCGCAAGACGTCTTCCGCTCGCATCTATCACCGAACCTGGAAAGCCTTCTCGTGGTGCAGGCTCCGTGGATGCCCTCCTCCTCTTTTCAATTCCCTCCATTCTGGAATTTCTCCAGTCCGGCTTGGATTCCGGTCTGGCACTCAGCTCTCTCAAGTGTCAGATCTCGGCATTATCCGTGTTGTTCCACCGCAAGATTGCAAGTCAGGACTTTCGTTCAGGGGGTTTTCCATGTCGTACCCCCCATAGAATGCGGTTAGAGACTTGAGATCTCAATTTGGTCCTGGGTGTCCTTCAGGAGCCCCCTTTTGAACCTCTGCAGGATGTCTCGCTGATTGTTCTCTCCTGGAAGGTCGCCTTCCTTGTGGCAATAACCTCTCAGGCGAGTCTGAGTTGGCCCCACTGTCCTGCCTTGCGCCCTTCCTTTCCTTCCACCAGGACAAGGTAGTCCTACGTCCACCTCCGTCCTTTCTTCCCAAGGTGGTTGCATCCTTCCACCTTAATGAAGATATCGTTCTTCCCTCCTTCTGCCCGCAGCCAAGACATAGGATTGAAAAAGCCCTTCACACCTTGGAAGTGGTGAGGGCCCTCAGGAGGTACATTTCTAGGACTGCCCCTTTCCGCAAATCGTACTCCCTCTTTGTGCTCCCGGAGGGTCACAGAAAAGGTTTAGCCGCTTCTAAAGCCACGATAGCCAGATGGAGTCGATCAGCTATTCAAGAATCTTATCGGGTCAGGGGCAGACCTATCCCGGCGGGGATTAGGGCACACTCAACTCGGTCAGTGGGTGCTTCCTGGGCCATTTGGCACCAGGCGTCGGCAGAGCAGGTTTGCAAGGCCGCAACATGGTCCAGCCTGCATACTTTCACGAAGTACTTCACACTCAATCTTCTGCGGAGGCGGCACTTGGCAGACATATTCCGCAGGTGGCCATTGAGCATTTATAGTCAGTTGGTACAGTTATTTGGTTGTATTGTTCCCCACCCAGGGGGACTGCTTTGGGACGTCCCATGGTTCTGTGTCCCCCAATGTGGCAAAGGAGAAATAGGGATTTTTGTGTACTCGCCGTAAAATCCTTTTCTCCGAGCCACTCATTGGGGGACACAGCACCCACCCTGTTAGCCTTATGGCTTGTTTCTTTTTAGGTTCTTGACTTGCTCTGATATGTTGTACTTTAATATTATGTAAGATGTTGTTAATGATCTCCTACTGCTTTTACATTGAACTGGGTCTCTGGAAGCCAGCATGAGGGTGTATACTGCAGGGGAGGAGCTAACTTTTTTTGTCTCCACTTCGTGTCAACCTCCTAGCGACAGCAGCATAACACCCATGGTTCTGTGTCCCCCAATGAGTGGCTCTGAGAAAAGGATTTTAAGGCGAGTATACAAAAATCCCTATTTCCCACCTCATGATGTACTATGACATCAAGGTGCAGGTGTATTGGCAACTGTGTTAATTAGCCAACATCTGACTAGCTGCTGTTAACCCTTTAAATGCTGCTGTCAATCACTGGCACAAGGATGGTGGGAAGTCTGTTTTGACACCCACCGTGTCTATTGGAAGAGGAGGGAAAAAAATGACAAAAAAAAACTAAATGGTGTTATTTAACCCCTTAATGACCGGCAATACGTCTTTTAACTGATCTGAGATATAAGAGAATAGCATCACCATACAGGTGACAATCCAGCAGCTGTCGGCTGTACACTATAGCTGACAACTTGCTGTATCAGCCACGATCAGTGTTTGCATCATCCATAACTGTTTAACCTCTTAGATGCTGCTGTCAATAGTGACTACATCATTATAAATGGTTAACAGATCTCAATTGGTGCCCTCAAATCATGATTTTATGGTTCTGATGTTTGCGATGGCAATTCACGACCAAATAGCGGCCTTAGAGTCTGACGGCTGTTGTAACCTGTTCAGAAGTTAGAGGCATTTAGGTGGTAAAAATACACATTTTCATTTGTCATGCCACTTTGTATTATTTCCTGAAAAGCACCTGAAGGGTTAATAAACTACCTGACGGCAGTTTTCAATATGTCAGGGGGTGCTGTTTTTAAAATGGTAGAACTTTTGGGGGTTTCGCAATATATAGGACTCCTAAAGGCACTTCAAACCTGGATAAGTCCCTAAAAAAAAAAAAAATTTTGTCAATTTCCTTGAAAAAAATGAGAAGTCACTGCTACATTTTTAAACATCCTAAAATGCTAACAAAATAAAATAACATATTACAAATGGTGCTGATGTAAAGCCGACATGTGGGAAATATTATTAATGTTTGTGTAGTATGACTATCTGGATTAAAGGGATAATCACTCAAAGTTTGAAAATTGCTATTTTGTTACATTTTTCTCAAATTTCTGATATTTTTTGAGGTATCGTTTCACCTTATGGAGAAGTCCTCTTTTTCTCAGAAGAGGCAATTTGCACCATAAGGAGAAACGATACCCCTTAGACCCCAGTCCAGAGCCTCTCACCTATCCAAATTAGTTCTCATGCTTCACACTGATGAGGGCCAACAGCCCGAAACACCGTGTCTGCGAATTGAGATACTAATTTGGCTTTTATCCTAAGTCATATTGCACGACTCATTAAAGAGTTGATTGTGACTTGTAGGATCGCTACTTCCAACAGGTGGCGCTATAGAGTTTAAGTCCTCTCTTTCTCAGAAGAGGCAATTTGCATATAATATTTTTTGATAAACACAACATGTTGACCTAAATTTACCATTATCATAAAGTATAATGTGTCACGAAAAAATATTCTCAAAATCACTGGGATTTGTTGAAGCGTTCCAGAGTTATTACCACATAAAGTGACACTGGTCAGATTTCAAAAATTTGGTTCCGTCACTAAGGGGTTAAAAATAAGATCTTCTAGTTTTTACTCTTTTGCAGGGCCCTATAGTAGTCTGACACTTCCTCATCTGTAAAGATCACTACGTGTCAGCAGTCATCTCATTATTATTATCCCAGACATCTGGAGGCAAATTACACAGCATCCCACTGCTGACAAAACCTAATGCTGACTGCTCATAATCTTCTCTCCTCTACACAGTGACCTCTGCTCAGGCACAGGTCTTCCCATTAAAGTCAATGAGCCATCGTCATTCTTCAGCTTTCTTTTCCTGTGGCTGCTGCAAGTTTCTAAATTGCCATTAAGGGCAGAGCAGCAGCTAAGGCAAGATGGCACCCTGAAGGTTGTGCCTGTAGTAATGGGTTTATGTACCTTTTCTGTTAGCCACATTCTCGAAGCTTGCAGTGTATGGGCTTTTAGACTTTAAGAAGTTGTCCGCTACTTGGACAACTTGTCATTCCCCCCGCTTGGCCCCGTAAAATAATAAAGCTTATACTCGCCTCCCGTGCTGGCGCCATTCCCACGGTGTCGGCACTCATCTTCTGTGATGTTGTGACACATGACGTCAGTCCACAAATATCGCCGGTGTCACTGTCCCCGCGTCCTGACGAGTTGAGCATGAAGAGGAAGTCCAAGATCAGCTGCAGCCCGGACTTCCTCTTCATGTTCGATTTGTCTGAAGGAGAGGACAGGGATGCCAGCATGGATTGGTCACCGGCGTCACGTGTCCTAACAACGTCACGGGCGCCCCAGGAGAGCAAGTGCCTGCACTGAGGGAACGGTGCCGGTTCGGGAAGTGAGTATGATCTTATTTTATGGGGGCCAAACATTTTGATCAAGAAGTGGTTGTCCTAGTAGTGGACAACCCCTTTTAAGAAATTACTTTTCTGATTGTATGTGAATAGGATTTGACAGAATGCATCTTGTTGCTATTGTAAAAGTATGGCTGAAAGATGAAATATTTCAAATGCAAAATCATTTTTTCCATTCAATTGACATGTTGTTAGTATAGTTTCACGTGTGTACCTTGAAAACTACCATAACAAATTACTTCTGTCTACTTATAAATTTGTAGACTTTTCTGTTCAAAGTACCTTTTTGTGGTATTCTCAATACAACTACTGTTGTACGCCACAAATTGTTTAATAATGGTGCAAAATCTGTGACTGTAAAGTAAAAAGCTACAGATGTACAATGTAATTGCCATGTTTACGCTTATACAACTCAATGGGTTGCACAGAATTGTAACACAGCTATGTTCTTGATATCTAAAACCTTACACTATATTTTCTATGCCCACGGTCCCCAACCTATAATTTTTGTGAACCACATTCAACTTGTTAAAGGGATTTCCTCATCTTGCTCTTCAGGAGCAGGTTTCTCCCTGCCTCCCAGTTTCCTGCTTTCCAGGACACAGATTGTCACAAAACCTGTCAGATTTCCTAGTGCCAGCAAAGTGAATGAGAATCCTGAAGTCTCGTGCAAAAATTGATTCCTTTTTCCCTGCAGATTTAAATCAGCAGAATGTCAATTATTTCAGCATTCTTTCTGCTGATTTCACCCATACTGAGTGGGGAAAAATCTGCAATAAAAACACATGTAAAAAGAGTCTTTTTTTACGCAGCGGTTTTCTGCTGCAAATACTTAACGTGTGCACATACCCTTATAAGTGTTTAAATGTCTGAGATGTGTATGCCACCTTACGGTGAACACTGTTGTCCAATAGCAAGCCACACATCGAGAGGTGTGGGAGGAGGTCAAAAAGCTAAAAGAACTTTTTTTTCCTTGATATGTCACAATATGACACTTTGGCCCAGAAAACCCAATTCCAAACTATTGTTTTTTATTAAAGTTTTTTTTTTCCCAGGAGATATGTATTCATATGGAGCCATGACTTCTAGAGAATGAGTTTGCCTGGAATATTAGGATATATACAGCTCTAGCAAAAATTAAGAAGACCACTGCAAAATGTTCAGTTTGTCTGATTTTTCTCTTCATAGGTATATTTTTGAGTAAAATGTAAATTATTCTTTTATTTTTTATTTAACTACTGAAGTGACATGTCTCCGAATTTCCAAGCAATAAATTTAGTATTTTTTTTTTACAAAGAAAAATGGTCAAAATTAAAAAAAATAAATAAAACTAAAAAAATAAAAATAACCAGTGCTTTCAGACCTCAAATAATGCAAATAAAACAAGTTCATAATCATTTAGAAGCAACAATACTAATGTTTTAACCCAGGAAGAGTTCAGAAATCAATATTTTGTGGAATAACCATGATTTTGAATGAATCACAGCCTTCATGCGTCTTGGCACGCTTTCCACCAGTCTTCCACACTGCTCCTTGCACAAAAATTTAAGCAATTCTTCTTTGTTTGATGACTTGTGACCATCCATCATCCTCTTGATTACATTCCAGGGGTTGCAATGGGGTTCAGGTCTGGAGATTGGGCTGCCCATGACAAGGTTTTTATGTGGTGGTCTCTTAATTTTTTTCCAGAGCTGTATGATGTAACTTCTTTGTGGTTTGTGTTTTTCTTGTGCGGTCACTTTTTAGCTGCATGTATATGTTAATAATATCCAACACTTCTAGGAAAGTGGACATTTCCTTTCCCTATCTTCTCACTACTTTGTTTATACAAGTCTGAGTTCTGAATCTGCGGCTTCTAATACATGGACCCAAAAAATATTTTTTGGGGGAGTTTGAATTTTCTATGCAGATCTGCTTGTTTTCTGATTGCTCCTTCAGGGAAAAACCAGTTCAAGTTAATAAAATCTTAGTACTTTGCTATTTCTGCTATTGTAGAAAATATTAGGAGGTTGCTGTTGTATAATACATCAAAGTTTTTGTGTGTACCTGTATTATTTAGCATCGCCATCAACCATTCTACCACCCCATCAACCGATTATAAATTGTCGTAGTTGGGTTGCCAAACTCCTGTTAATAACCTATTGGATTCTATAGACTAGATCCTAGATAAGAATCCATGATTTCTAACTACTGGTTTCCCCCAGGAGAGGAAGGAAGAATACCTGAGGATCATATTGGAAATCTTAGAGATGAAAAACAACAAGGTGAGGAGAGGAATGTGTGTGCCATTCAAATTAAAGTTATGTATTAAGCCTTGTTGTAAATGTAGCTTATGTGGAAGCCCTTTTTGTACTTGGCTCTTCCTTACTACTTGAGGTCCAGCTGTCTGGTATTGCAGAATTTCTACTAAAGAAAAATATCTGAATTATGTAACCATTTAGGAGGTTGATCTAGTATTAACGTAACGCTGTGTGGTTGAATAATTGTTGCTCGTTAGCTTTTGAGGTCAGGGGATTACAGTACAGAGAAAGCATTGATGCATTTTAGATTTCAAGATGTTCGAATAAAATGGGTGGGGTGGAAATTAGGTCGGTATGTGAGTTGGTGATGACTTTAAACATATGTGAGTATTGACAGGAGAGCATGGGCTTCGATTGCTAAGACTTCTTTGTAGGTGACCATCTTGTTGTCTTATGGCTGCATGTATGAATGGAGTGGCCACACTTGCAGTCGTTTTTAAATCTTTTGGTCAGACGGTCACAATCCTCACTGAAATAGGAAAAAAAAACCTTAATCTTTATCACTAAAAATCATTTCATCTGCATGAACATTACACATTTTTATTTTTGTGTGTGAAACTTTACTCATTACTTAACAGCGAAGGTAAAATGGTTTACTTTTAATTAAAGTAAAAATGTCAGCATGTACTGCAGCGCATACATTGGAGATACAGAATTTGAGCTGCTGTACCCCCCAACAGGTGATGTTTCAGGTTGTCTTATTACCTATGGCAAGTTCTGAGACCTTGACAGGAATTGTTACTGTTCTACAAATTTTCAAAAGTTGTCATGATTCATTTCTTAATGATTTTAACCTCGTGAATTCAAATCTGACAATGGAAACTTAGTTGTCTCTTGTTTGTGATGTCAAGTATTTTTTTTTCCCTTCTACTGCTACATATAATTAATGCATAAAAGCTTCAGTACTTTCAAGCATTCATATTTTTGCAAATATAAAGATACAGAATATGTGAAGCCTTTTTTATATTTATTTAGAAGAAACTTAGGAAAAATTTAAAATAACTAAAACATGTCAAAAGACTATTGCATATTATACACAGTTACAGAAATTGCACTACAAAACTTGGTTCTCGTTCAGTGACTACTTTTTTTTTTTTACTTGTCTCTTGTACTCCTGCATCGGAACATCTCTTAAATTTGGGCAGCAGTAATCTGCAAGCATCGTTGGATTCCATTTTCCTTGATATCTTTTCTCCATAGCCACAATATCTTGGTGAAATCTCTCACCGTGCTCGTCGCTCACTGCTCCGCAGTTTGATGGGGAAAAAAGTCTAGGTGTGCATGTAGGAAATGAATCCGTCAAGACATTATGTTTTGATGAGGTTTTTCACCAACTCTTCATAGTTATCTGCTCTTGAGTTTACCAAAAAATAGTTACCACTTATGCAAATGCTACCCATGCAGCTTTTTCCTTGCCCTGCAACAAACTCACTCCTCAACTTGAAGACGCTTACGGATCTGAGGCCCAATAAAGACTCCTTCCCTTTTATATTTGCTTCACTCAAGATTGAAACTTTATCAATGAGATAATTGAATGCGTTTGCCCAACTTGATATGCAATGGTGATAACAAAATTTTATATAGTTAAACAAGTGCTGCATGCAGGGCATTTTTACTCCCTGGTTGAAGTGAATGTCGGAGAGGCCAGTCTTTTATTGTAGTGATATTCTCTTGAATGACTAGCCCACTCACACAGAAAGCAGCAGTAGTTTTTGTATCCACCCTGGAGACCAAGAAAGAGTTCAACCACCTTTAAGTCACCACAGAGGGGCCCCAAATGTTGGTCATGGATCATGCACCTCAACAGCGGTTTTACGTTGTCATAGGTTTCTTTCATGTGACTGCATAACCCACTGGAATTGAAGGTCATGCATTGCCATTATTCAGCAAAACAGCCTTTAGGACAAATCGGTGAAGAGCCTCCTTTCCTCTGCATTATGACTTGTCTTCTGAGCGTCCATTAAACTCTTGATTTTGCATGCTGCAAGATTGCCTCCCATGAAGAAGCATTGGACAAGAACTTTCACCGCTGCTTAACAAAGAAATCCGAACATTGCCCACTAGGAGATTCCACTGCTGTAGCCTGGAACCTAAGAGCTCAGACTTACTCTTGGTCAGATCCATATACCTAACGAGATCGTTGAGTTCACTGTGTTAGAAGGTGTGATTCAGCTGAGGTTGCTGACAAAGTCTGGGTCTTTAGAGGAAGATGTTTCATGGCACCTAGCGCCCTCTTGTTCCTCACTTGAATCGACTGAAAATGTTTTTGGTGCTTTTGGAACCAGCAGTTCTTTTGTATGTGGTACTGGGCGTATTACAGATGGAATGTTTTGATACTATAAAGTTCACTTCTTCCTTAAGACTCGTTTCCTACTGGGGGCACCACGCAGAAATAGCAATTGGTAGTGTGGTCGGTTGGCTCTCTCCAGATCATTGGGACTGGAAAAGACATAGATTGCCTCTTCCCATGCAACCACTGGGTAAGATGTGATGCACGTCTATTGCAGGCGTATGTGTGGAGCCCAACTCTAGTTCTGATCTCCTATTCTGCAGCCAAAATACAGGTTGTAGGCTTTTCTTATCTTGGTAGTCAAGTTTCGCCTTTGTGACTCAAGTGACTTCTCCACATATGGTCCAAAAAACGTTTCCCGTGTTAATGCAAGAATGAGGCATATCTGAAAAAAAAACATAGAAACATGTTAATATGCTAAAAAACTAAGCTTAGAAATCCTAAAACTGAATACCTTATACAGAGAGCATTTATAAAATTGGGTGATGCAACTGTATTTAGGATCATATCATCTGAGTTGGCGTGTTTTGATTGGTCACCCTAAGATGATAGAATACTGAAGGCACAATAGACTAAATAAATGAAGTTATAGACTAGCTGTTAACAATATAAGCCTACATAAAAAGTATCATAAATAATTACAGCCTCCTCTGAATCTTTAAAATTAGAGCCAACCAGCAAATTTAGGCATCATATTCATTTTCAGCACCAGAAAATTAGTTGAATTCAATTGTTTTAGTCTCTGAACCAATTTGGTTGGAGAACCATGTTATCTATGCATATGATGTACTTGGGTTAAGCACTAGTTCTTAACCCAAGAGATAGTTAAGAACTGGAATCCAGATACAGTGGTCTAGCTCCGCGAGATGTCCATATGCCCAACTAGAGTATGTGGTCAAAGTTGTGTTTTGTGTTTTTTTAGATTAGCTTTTCGGCTCCTCACTTCTGAAGGCACATCTGTAATCTCCTGCTCTCTGCAGCAACTCAGTGGCTGGGGTGGCGCTGCCGTCTGCTGCTCGTGGGTGCCTTCCTGTGCCTTTTTTTTTTTACCAGAAGTTGGTTGCGAAGTGGTCCGCTCCTGTCAATTTTCAGGTCCCTGTTCCCCAGAACCACCACGTTGCTTCTACCCGATGCCCTGACCATTAATGACCCTCCAAATAACATTTGACCCCTCTTCAAAGTGACCTTTCTAGCTGTATTTTCCACTCTGCATTTGCTGCTTCCTAAGTCTACGAGATCTGTATGGTGTGCTATAGAAAATTACTTGAGATCCCATCTTCTGGAGCCACTCAGAAGAAAGTTCTGGACTTCTCATGTCTCACAGCTTGCAGACGGGGCAACAGCTAATTATGTTGCACACTCATTGCTCCATTTAGCTTGGTTCACGGGTGGCTAATCCAGCATAAAGAATTACCTTACTTGCCTTCCCATCATAGGAGGTAGGCTTTTCTGAATCTGGATGAAATAGAAGCAATGGGATGAAACTGAATGGGAGGAGACACAGATTAGATATTAGAAAACACTTTTTGACAGTTAGGGTGATCAATGAGTGGATCAAGCTGCCACGAGAGGTGGTGAGTTCTCCTTCCGTGGAAGTCTTCAAACAGAGGCTGGACAGACATATGTCTGAGATGGTTTAGTGAATCCTGCATTGAGCAGGGGGTTGGACCAGATGACCCAGGAGGTCCCTTCCAACTCTACCATTCTATGATTTTATGAAATTAAATTTTCTATGCTTTCATCTGGGCAAAGAATGCCCTTCTCTAAAGTCGTAGATGCTCACAACCACCCAGGTGATCCCACAGGTTTTTCCTCTGTGGGGACTTTATTTTCCCACAGTGGTGACAGGAAGTCCTCCCATTTTTCTGATTCTAAAGAAACCTGCATTTACACTAAAACCCTCTGGGCCGCACTCTCAAGACTATCAGAACTCCTCTCAATGAGGGTTTTTTCCTGACTCAAAACTTCCCCCTTGGTTAAGGATATGTTTCTCTGCTTCAAAGGAGGATGTCTGTATCAAAGGAGGATGTCTGTTACACCATCCTGATTTGAAGCGACTCAACAGTTGTGTGGTTTTGAAGATTTCCCTTGGAATCCTTATGGTCTGTAGTCTGGTCACTGGAGCGAGAGTACCATATGTTAATCTAATGTGGAAAGCCGAGATGCGCATCTCCCCATTCCACTTTTACAATCAGACCAGCAATTCCTCTTCTCCGCTGACTGTTCTTTTAATGTTAACTCTTTGTAGCCTTCAGGGTAGTCTTCATCAAAGGGAAGCAGTCATGTTCCGGAACTTTATTAACATGCAGATACGGTGTTAATGTGCAGATTGATGGCATTCCAAAGCTGCCTGGCCACTGCACTGAAAGCCCAGCTTCTAGGAGGAAATTAACTTTATTCTTCTCAGCAGCATCTGGCTTTCAGTGCAAGTGGGTGTTATCAAATAACAACTCATACAGGGCGATGTGCACGCCCCCAATCAAAAGATTGTCATGGAAGGGGCAATCCTAGTGGTGAAGGCTCCATCCAGAGAAAACACCTTGGACGCCCTGGATTTCTTTGGTTTAATCCTCAGCCAACGGAAAGCATGCAGTATTAAGGAAAGACCTTTGCCACCTTTTGTAGGATGGGCCTTTCAACCTTCAGACAAGCTTTTATGCCTTACATCTGATGAGTCCCACCTATAAACTGAGTTATCTTGTCCTCCGTTAAATATTTGCAATGGAGTTCACTATTGGTCACTTGGTATATCCACTCCAATTGGTCTATTCATATATAAATATGATCACATGTTTTCAGTGCTTTATTTTATGGCTAAAGGGCTGTTGCCAGAAATGCGTCAGATTTTAACATGTCACCTGAATTGGTTCGTGTTTTTATGGATTTCTAATAAAGACTACGACAGTTTAGTTAACCCCTTTTGGATGTGCCGCATTTCTACTTTTTTACTTACCAAGTATTAAAACCACTTCTCATGAAGGGGTAAATGATTTTGAGACTGCAGTAGTTAAGTAGTATTTTGTCATGGATTTGGAGAAACCACTAGTTAGATTACCCGCTTTGAGCGATTTAAATTGTTCTTGCTTGATTAATTTATTGAAAAAAGTTTGTACATTTTGCTAATAAACCTTACAGGGGTTTTCCAGATCTGTAAGTCTGTAGTCCCTCAATGTGACTGCAGATTTCTGAATCCTTAGGGTACCGTCACACATTGGCATTTTGATCGCTACGACGGCACGATTCGTGACGTTCCAGCGATATAGTTACGATCTCGCAGTGTCTGACACGCTCCTGCGATCAGGGACCCCGCTGAGAATCGTACGTCGTAGCAGATCGTTTGAAACTTTCTTTCGTCGTCTAGTGTCCCGCTGTGGCGGCATGATCGCATGGTGTAACAAAGGTGTGCACGATATTGTATACGATGTGCGCATAGTAACCAACGGCTTCTACATCGCACATACGTCATGAAATTATCGCTCCAGCGTCGTACATTGCAAAGTGTGACAGCAGTCTACGACGCTGGAGCGATATTGTTACGATGCTGGAGCGTCACGGATCGTGCCGTCGTAGCGATCAAAATGCCACTGTGTGACGGTACCCTTACTTCGTGTGCACTGTTTGCTGTAAGGATTCTCCAGTGCTGATGGTGAGATAGCTGCAAATATGCAGTTTGCATACGTGTGCTTGGTCTCTCTCAATTCACTTGTATTAAGTGAGGCCGCGTACCTTTAGTTGGAATGTGGCTGAAAGTATACAAATCGCATACTTGTGGTCACATGACCGACTGCTCTCGCCCCCCGACACTGGAGAATCCTGTCCTGCCATGCTTGAGCTGTAAGGATTCACAAGTCTGCAGTCACACAGTGACTACAGACTTTAAAAGAGTTGTCCAGGCTTGGGGTACAAGACTGTGACTGCAAATTTGTGATCCTCACAGCGCACACTTGACGTGCTGTCAGGATTCTTCCGTTTTGTCATTGGGAGCAGGCGGGCACATGATGGCAAATATGCGATTTGCACACATGCGGATGCATGCATACTAGATGTACACTGCCTCACTCAATACAAACATTGAGCGAGGCCAGACAGTCTAGTCAGAATGTGGCCAGAAATATGCAAATCATATACTTGCAGTCAAATGACTGTCTGCTCCTGGTGCTGGAGAATCCTGACTGTGCGCTGTGAGGATTCATATGACAAACACTTGTACTCCAAGCCTGGACAACACCATTAATTTTCAATGCGGATTGAATACTCTTGATTTCCACTGTATATTAAAGAATTGCCACAATTTGAGTGATGAATTTGTATGAATTCAGAGCTTTGTGGAAATGGTGAATAAAGGGAAAGTTCAGTATTGAAATTGTATCCACCTTTTTATACTTGGGTGGATATAATAATTGTAGGTTTAACTTGCTGATAAAAGGCTATGATCATGCTTTTGTGTAGTTATAGATCATGTAATTGTATCCTCCCATCATCTCTCCATTTTTAGGGTTAAGGCTCATTGAAGATCAGTCTGTGTATTCTTCACCACAAGAAGATGCTCTTCCAAATGATCCGAGAATTAACCACACAAGGCGATGCAAAGGTTCTGGATATTCCCCACTTGAAGTGTATAGGAAAGGAAGAAGGCATTCTTCCAGAAGCGATAAAGGGCCTTACCGAGATTTCAGAAAGAAAGGACATTTTAAGAGCAAACACTGTCATGATGGATTGATTGAGCAAACTGTTGTGGATGTGTACAGCAAGTTTTCAGAACAGCTTCAAGAGGTTTTAAGAGCAAAAGATATTTCGTTTAATGCAATCTCAACTCCTTTACTGTCTTCAGAGGACAGAGTGGTCAAACTTTCAGAATGGATTTCAACCCAAGCCTCTGAGATATCTGTGCAGCAGTATGTTGAGGACCTACGTGTGAAGCTGGATATTATTGTAAATTCACGTGCAAGACCTACAGATGAATTTTATGAAAGTAAAGAAAATATGGGCGCTTTAGAGCGTGAGCCGGAAGGATGCGGTACAGCTGAGTATACACCTAAAGTGGACATTTCTCTGACTTTAAAGCCTGGGTTGGATCATAATGGTTGCACAGAGGAGGCTTCTTCCGACAAGGAGCTGGACACTCCACCACTTGGAAGTCCTGCTCCTCATATAGATACAGCACCTTCTACTTCACAGGATGGCGTAGTTAAAAATGTGGAGATTAGTGATTTTTTAAAAATTCAATTAAATAGGGAAGTCTTCATGAATTTAACGAAGATTTTCGCTCCCGAAAACAAAATCTTAAACATGGTAAAATTTTACATTCATGCAGAACTGGAAGAAAACACGTTATGTGCTGAAATCAAGGTAAGATGATTCTGAAATAGACCTGTGTTACATTTACAATTCTCCAAACGACATGAGATGTCCATATGCTTATTAATACTTGTATACATGTGGACTTTTTTTCTAACTGAAATTTTAATGTTTTGGGATCAGCGTTCATGTGGCAGATCGAGTTCTGATATCTGACCTGAACTTTTATTCCAAAGTTCGGTACAGGTACCAGAACTGGGACCCGAACGTTTGAGCTGCAAAAATCCTTGTGTTCGACGTTTAACATCGGGTATGAACTGTCCTGTACAAACTCCTGATCTTTTAATTTTATGTATGCTCATCTCTATTATTGTTTGTAAAGTCACTGATCAATGATTGTTCATTATCGCATGTTAAATCGAATCTGTTGCTAGACAAAGATCGTTTTAGGGAATTTAGGAAATGACATGTTAAAGAATGGCTAGAGCTGGCACTGCGCAGACTAATTTTCTGGCAACTTCATATGACCAGATTAATACAATGATTAATGCAATAAAACCTACTTTTTCATAGTTATTACATGTTAAATAGTGATGAGCGAATATACTCGTTACTCGAGATTTCCCGAGCACGCTCAGATGTCCTCAGAGTATTTTTTAGTTTTCGGAGATTTCGTTTTCATCGCCTCAGCTGAATGATTTACAGCTATTAGCCAGGCTAAGTACATGTGGGGGTTGCCTGGTTGCTAGATAATACCCACATGTAATCAGGCTGGTTAGTAGCTGTAAATCATCCAGCTGTGGAGAAAAAAACGAAATCTCCGAGCACTAAAAAATACTCTAAGGACACCCGAGCGTGCTCGGGAAATCTCGAGTAACGAGTATATTCGCTCATCACTAATGTTAAAGAATGGTACAAATTAACCACGTTAGGATGACCATGCTGCCACCCAGCTGAGGTGGGACCGAACAAGTCCGAGCGTACTTTTTCTTCTGCACCTCAAATATTTCCGTCCTCCAAGACCATGTGCGCACACGGAGGTGACATTTGTGCTTAGGGCGCAGTCAGATCGCTGTATAACACTGATGGCGATGGCATCGTAGTGCTCGGACTGGCCCATCGGCTCTCCTTACCTGAATGTGACCTCTGCATAGAAATACATGCTGTCACACTCTGGTCAGAAGAGCCACCGCCAATCCGAGCATCACAATGCAATAATCTGTGTTCTACGGCTGTGTGACTGTCCTTATACATCTAATTCAACACCATGTCTCTGCCGCACGTTAACGTTGGGACAACAGCGACTGCAAGGGACTTGTCTGTTCAGCCTTTGTGCGCACGGAATCTACGAACAGAACTGGAAGGCCGCCCTCAGTCATGTGGTGCTGTGTCGAAACAGAACACCAAGAAACTAGAGAAATTCCTCTGCCAGTGGATCATGGACAGGCGTTTTTATGCTACTTTATTTATACCCTCAGAGGGGTTTTGGATTGTTCTTTTGAGTCTCGTCTTTTCGCAATAAGTAACATTGTCTCATTTTATCTTTTTATATTAAGGATTACCTGACAAAACTTGGTAATATACACTGTCACCCAGACCAGTATGTGCACGAAAGCTCAGCGTTTAATAAACTCTTAATCATTATCCACAATGAAGATATTGAGAAAAATATTCATACGGTGAGTTATAGTCATCATGTTTGGTCATGTTGACAATCTGTTATGTTTTTACTTCCATGGTTTTCCAGATTTTACCTTTTTATCTTTTATATGTTAATTTCAGTGGTGAATTCATTCCTAGTTTTCTTTTGATTCCTCACTTTAATAGATACCGTCCTTGACAGAATTGAAGAAGAGATCGTGCGTCAGTTTTGCCGGTGTTGACAGTTTAGATGATTTGAAGAACCGCACATATAATGAACTTTTTGTGTCTGGAGGATTTATTGTTCCTGATGACTCTGTGCTAAATCCAGATTCTGTCACAGCTGGTAAGATCTCTTTAATAGCCACTTTAACCCTAATTATTTTAACCCTGACTAAATTTAACAGTGCATAACTTATTTCTGTATCCAAAACCTCAGACTGGTAATGGAGCTTTTGAGATTAAGTGTTGTGATAAACAAACTTTCATGTTCTGACAGTAGGGGGTGATGGATTTTGTTGACTTAATTCCATTAATACTAGTGGAGGGGTGGTACAGTATTGATATCATATCCACGGGATAAGGTTGTCACAAATCAATTATTTGCACCGGTTTATGCGGATAGGTCATCAATACCTTATATTCCAACAAAATCTTCAAATAGGTTACTGTAATGTGATAATTCAGCACATGCCATCTGTGAGTTTAATTTTCTTGTTAAACATCACTGTCTTATAGTTGCACTCTTTAATTTGTATACTGATGCTTTGTATTGTTTTGTAGGTAAACTAGAAAAATTCCTCCTCTTTCTTGAACAAATAAACACTCCTGAACAAAAATGGCAACTGAAAATCCATTGCAAATTTCAGAAAAAACTGAAGGAGCTTGGAAGGTGAGGCATTGTGTTGCTGCAAGTTAGGGTCACCCTCATCGTGTCACAGATGGTATCCTAGGCAAGAGTGGAAAGTTGCATTTATTATACTGAGAACAAAGACAACACTTTGTTTTGTTAGATATTCTACAATAAGTTTTTAGATTTTGTTCGTTATATAAATAGGTCTGTGTGACAGGTCAATTGGTCACTGAGTAAAGAGGTTGCCCCAACTAGAATACAGTGCACCATTATCAACCCTGACTTTGGCTACATAAAGACTAGGTGATCAGCTGATGGCTATGGAAACTGGTCTGCAGACTTTGGATGGGGAATGTAATACAGTTCTTCCATGTATGGTTCATGTCGTCTTTATGCCATAATGGGGCACCCAGAATATCATCCGTTCCCCACTCTTTATGATAATCCTTCCCGTGTATGGAAGTACCAAGACAGGATGATGGAAAACTGAGAATCAGGTAATCCCTTATCCATAAAAACTATCCAGTTTTATTCAAATTACATTAAAATTCACATGGTGCCCATGTGTATAATCTAGCCGAAATGTCTGACTGCATCCGTATTTATGACTTTCTCAGTAAGTACTTATACTGTCAAAAACTTGTTGGCTACATTATATACTCAGGCTCCTCCATGTTTCAAACTGCATCTTTTTTACTGCGTAAGACAGGGGTCCCCAACCTGTAGCTCGGGAGCCACATGTGGCTCGCGGTCCCATGAATTATGGCTTGCGGCTGTCTGCTGGCTTGGTGCATTAGCTCCAGATTTAGTAAACTGGTATGAAGAGCACATCTCAAAATGGTGAACTTTGTGTGGAGATTTGGGTACACTTCTACTGGTCTTGGGCGTTGAGAGATAATTTAAGTATGGTATGCTGGAGACAGGATGATACCACTGGTCAGAGGAGGTACTTGAAGATGGATGTGACTATGTTGCGAGTGCATGATGGGAGAATGCTGAATGTGGTGGGGTGTGGTGGGAACCACTGGATCTTGGTAGTCTGCTTTGGGGTGATTTGTGTGGAAAAGCTTTGGTTTTCATTACACCCTTAATGGGGGCTTTGGTTGCCACTACTGTAAGGGGCAGTAGCTGGATGTGGCTCGTGACCCTCTTGCACAGCTGAATGTGGCTCTCAAGGTCAAAAAGGTTGGGGACCACTGGCGTAGAACAGATGCACTCTGAAACATTTTGGCGAGAGTATATACACAGCTCCGTTTTTGGATTTTAATATGGTTTTTAATAAAGCTTGAGGTTTTATGAAGTGCCCCCTGCTTGTTGGACTATCTTTTTCTATGATGGAGTACCTGGTCTATTGCTATGTTATAACTTCTTTTTCTACTAGAGCAGAAATAAGTGTTGAAGTGTACAGATTTTCATCTAGCTGTATGTTTGCTTGTGATCATTAGAGATTGGTGCCTTGCATTAGTCACCTCCTTAGTTTGAGAAGAGTATAACTGTTCATTAGAGGTTGTGCTGTTTATTCAAATAATGTTTAATCGCTGTATAAAGTAATACAGGTTTTTGCGGATTTTATTTTGAAACCGGTATGATAGTTGTTGTTAATTAATGAAGAGAAAACCTCCTGAGTAAGGTGGTAGCTAGTGATGAGCGAGTATACTCGCTCGGGTTTTCCCGAGCACGCTCGGGTGGTGTCCGAGTATTTGACTGCTCAGAGATTGTTTTCCTTGCCGCAGCTGGATGATTTACGGATACTAGCCAGGCTGAGTATATGTGGGGGTTGTCTGGTTGCTTGGGAATCCACACATGTAATCAAGCAGGCTAGTAGCCGCAAATCATGCAGCTGCGGCAAGGAAAACTAAATCTTCGAGCAGTCACAAATACTCAGAGACCACCAGAGCGTGCTCTGGAAAACCCGAGCAACGAGTACTTGCTTATCACTAGTGGTAACTTTGTTGTCTGCATGACATATATTCTGGATCACAGGGAAGGAATCATGGAGATGTAAATGAGAAGAGCGGTTTAAAGTAGTCAGCACAACATGACTGTTTAAACCAGGTGCATCACCTTGTAGGGGCCAAAGGCCTTATAAAAGTAAAAACCCTTACTCTGTCGCCTCATTGGGGGACACAGGACCATGGGTGTTATGCTGCTGTCCACTAGGAGGCGACACTGTGCATAATCTGAAAAAGATTAACCGTGGCTCCTCCCCTGCAGTATACACCCCTGGATGGTGTCAGACTTCTCCAGTTTTTGCTTAGTGTCGCATAGGAGGCACACCTAAGATTTTTTACTCCGTTTTTTCCCCCCGACGGATTACAGATGAAGAAAAGTGGGTCTCCTGTGAGACTCCCGGCATGGCTCCTTCCTCGGCCCCCTATTACGGGGCGCCCGGTTGAAGTCGAGATGGTTTTTTTTCCCCATGTCGCTCCTTCCCCAGTCCCTCGGGTGCTGGTTCGAAGTCGAGCCCCGCCCCCCTCCTTCCCCAATTCCTTTTGGTTTTCTGGGTTGAGGTCGAGGCGATGATAAAGCCCCCTGAAGGTGTCAGCAGCACCCTCTCTAATCCCCCTCTGGGGGCATTAGGTTAAGACGCCTCAGGTAGGGCCTGTACGGGCAGCATTCTGCAGCTCCCAGCATGGGCCAGCACATTGAACCTGCATCCAGGGACCCCAGCCCAACTGTGGGCTCCTGTCGGGGCCGGGGGGAGTGCAGGCAGGCATGGCACAATAGAGACACAGGGCTCCCTGCGCCCCTGTCTCTGCGGCAGCACCAGCTCTATACTGCCTCAGGGGAACCCTTTACAGGCCCCCCCCCCCTTTGCTTACACCTCCACCGCAATCCTGCCTTTAAATCCGGGGGGATCCTGTTCAGATCCGACCCCCTTCCGGAATTCCACGCCGGCCTGGAGCCTTTCTGGGCATCAGTCATCTAATTTAAGCCGCGGCTTCGGCCTAGCTGAAGCCGCCGCCCCCCGGATGACAAATATGACACTCTACAGTGTCATAGAGGGGGTGGATCGAGACAGGGCAGGTTTTTACACAGCTTTGCCGCCTTTTTTCTCAGCTCTCCGCCCCCTTCTCCCCCTTTCTCTTCTCCTCGGGGGCCATTTCTACTGCAGGAAGGATTAACCCTGCAGGACCAGACCAGCCAGTCTCCGGGGGGGGGGGGGGGGGGGGGGGCACAGGATTGTGGTTCTTCGGCGTTGGACCTAGGGGCAAACTGTTGGTGTAAGATCACAGCTGGGTTGTTTTACTTGGCTGTGAATCCATATTCCCTATAAGGCTCCCTTATAGGTTCCTCTGCATAGCTACCCCTGTAAGGTCCTCTGCATAGCCAGCCCTTCTGCACTCTGTGCACTATGCCAGGCTCAAGGTCCAAGAGAACCAGGCAGGACTGCTATTATGCATTCTGCACAGCCTGCAGGACCGCTCTTCCCAGTGGGAGCACATACCCACACTGCCAGGACTGCACTTAGACTACTGTGTCAGAGCCCTAAGAAGCCCCTGCCAATGCTTCGGTGTCTAATGCCACGCCGGAATGGGTCACTCAGATGTTGCAATCTATGATGCAGTCTATAGATAACCTAACCTTCACAGTGCTTCAGGCTCTGCAGAGTCATGCCTCTGGCTGTGGGAATGGAAAACAGACGCAGCCTCAAAGAAGTCCCTCACGCACCTCCCCTACCTCCAGTGGGTGACTTTTTGGTGAACAGTTGGACACGATGATATCCAACGCCACCGGGGGTAAGAGTACCTCTCTTCCCCAACTGAAACCTAAACGCACTTACAAGAAGCGTAACCAAACTTGATTCCGATCCTTTCGGAATTCTTCAGGCTGGTCCATCTCGCGTCCAGCACAAAATCGTAACCGTTCCCCACGCAGGGACAACTCACGGTCGACGCAAAGGTCGGACAAAACCTGGCAGTCAGAAGCAGCCCAGAGGAGGAAAATCTCAGACTTTCTCCTCATCATAACTCGGACTCCGAAAGACACCACACCTGTAGGCAGCCGACTTTTGCCCTTTCATGAAGTCTGGCTGCCTATTACAGAAGACAGGTGGGTCAGGGAACTAGTGTCTTCCGGATACAAGATGGAGTTCACCTCCAACCCACCGGACCGATTCTTCCTCTCTGTCCCCCCAAAACCACCAGCCAAGGCTCATGCCTTCCGAAAAGCGATCTCCTCGCTTTTTCAAGCAGGAGTCATAGTACCGGTCCCCACGGCCGAGCGCTTCCGAGGGTTCTACTCCAATCTATTCGTAGTCCCCAAGAAAGGAGGCAGTGTGCGGCCCATACTGGACCTAAAACAACTCAACAAATATGTACGGGTCCGTTACTTCCGCATGCAGTCCCTTTGGTCCATCATTGCGTCCATGGAGAAGGGAGACTATCTCGCCTCCATAGACATACAAGACGCATACCTGCATATACCGATTGCACCTGCCCATCAGCGATTTCTCAGGTTCGCAATCGACCAGGACCACTACCAGTTCGTGGCTCTCCCGTTCGGACTCACCACGGCTCCCAGAGTGTTTACCAAAGCCATGGCAGCCACCATGGACATCCTGCACTCCAGAGGCATAGTAGTCATTCCATACTTGGACGATCTACTCATCAAGGCTCCCACCTTCAAGGACATCGAGCTCAGCGTCTCAATCACAGTTGACACTGAGTCGCATTGGCTGGTTAGTCAACCTACAAAAGTCATCACCAACCCCGAGTCAGTCTCTGACCTTCCTGAGAATGCTATTCAACACCTCTAGGGGTCTAGTGCTCCTTCCCAAAGACAAAGCACTGGCTCTCCGCCTAAGAGTTCGCACCCTCCTCTGCAAACCCCCTCGATCTCTCCGGTTTGCCATGAGTCCTCGGCAGGATGGGGGCACCAATAGATGCCATCCCATTTGCCCAGTTTCGCCTCAGGCCTCTCCAACTAGCCATCCTCAAGTCCTGGGACAAGGACCCTTTCGCTCTCAACAGGGAGTTCGGGCTAATGTCGTCAACCAAGAGGTCCCTGCACTGGTGGCTCAAGCCTACCTCGCTAGCAAAGGGGAAATCCTTTCTCACAGGTCAATGTAAGGTTCTGACCACCGATGCGAGCCTGACGGGTTGGGGTGCAATGCACCTACACCACAGGGCACAGTGCAAGTGGTCCCCAGTGGAAGCGACCATGCCCATCAACATCCTGGAAATTCGTGCCATCCTCCTGGCATTGAGGGCCTTTCATCACTTACTGGCAGTCTCTCACATCAGAATACAGTCGGACAATGCCACGGCTGTGGCATATGTGAATCACCAAGGGGGGACCCGCAGTACCCAGGCGATGCGAGAAGTGTCACATATCCTCCACTGGGCAGAGGACACAGGGTCGGTTCTCTCGGCATCCAAGTGTAGACAGCTAGGAAGCAGACTTCCTCAGCGGACAAGGAATACTCGGGAGAGTGGTCTCTCCATCCCGAAATTATTCGCCAGAGCTGCCATCGCTGGGGGACCCCGGATGTGGGCCTAATGGCATCCCACTTCAATGCCAAGGTCTCCAACTTCATGGCCAGAACACGATCCGCGGTCACTCGGAGCAGACGCTCTGGTTCAGGACTGGACCCAGTTCCAGCTTTTGTACATTTTTCCGCCTCTCCCCCTGATATCCAGGGTGGTGAGGAAGATCAAGCAAGAGGGAGTTCCAACCATCCTAATCGCACCGGACTGGCCCAGACGTACATGGTACTTCGACATCGTACAACTTACAGCAGACTCCCCCTGGCGTCTCCCCGACCGCCCCGATCTTCTATCACAAGGCCCATTCTACCACCAGAGCTCGGGCTCTCAATTTGATGGCATGGCCCTTGAGACCAAATTACAATTTCTGTGGCTGTATTTAGCTTAATAAGCAGTGACAGAATACTGTTATATCCACTTTTCAGTTGAGAGCTGCACGCTGACTCAGTGGTTAGCACTGGGGTCCTAGGTTCAAATCTCACAAAAGACATCTTCATGGAGTTTGTATATTCTAGCTGTGTGGGTTTTTTTCCACACGCCAGACATACTGATGGAGATTTAGATTGTGAGCCCCAATGTGGACAGTGATGATGATGTATGTGCTGTGGAATATAATGGTGCAAAGCATAACTGGTTATGCTCTCTTATTTATCATTTGTTTTTGTTTTCATGCTCTGATGAGCAAGAGTGTTCTTTGAGGGCAAATGGATATCTTGAAGGTTGTGAGGCATTCTAAAACAGTGTATTACAAATTTGTTAAACTTTCCATTTACATTGTGACAATTTTATTTGCATAAAACTAGAAAACCCATTTAACAGTGGGCCAAAGTAATGTCCTTGGATGGTTATTTTACGTTTGTCTTTCCACTGCTTCCTTCATTAGTTAATAAAACGTCAGTATGATATTTCTACTTTAATTTCGTCCTCTGATCCCATTTTAGGACAAAACCAAATGCGCTGAATATGTTGGCCCTCTTCAATACATATCAGAAGAAGCATCTAGTAGAAATTCTTTCTTATCATTACTGTGATTCTCAGAACCGACAAGCTCCAGAACTCGAGTGCTTAATCAAACTTCAGGTCCAAAACATACAGCAGCGACACCTCATATTTCTGACAGGTAACAACTGTACATTTCTATTATGTGCCATACTGTTTGCCCTCTGACAGACTAAACACAAAATGAATATCTTATTCCAGAGAAAAAGGAATCTCTGTTTCTTCATTATTCTGACAATGGGATTGTGGTGACGAGAATGGATGAGTTCATGAAGAATTTTACCAAGCTTGTTGGCCTTCCTAGTTCGAGCAGTGAAGGAATATTCTTGCCCAATATGGCCACTGAAGAAAAGGAGACAGGTACTTATTTGATATTGTGTTCTCTGTCTAGATACGGTGCCCATTAGTTCACAACGGAACAATTATTTAAATTATTATTTTTTTTTTTTAAACGGCGTGGGGTCCCCCATTTTTTGACAACCAGCCTAGCTAAATCAGACAGCTCAGGGCCCTGTAGTGGTGGAAAGTGGGGTTCATATTTGTGGGGTTGATGTCACCTTTGTATTGTCAGGTGACATCAAACCCACAGATTACGAATGGAGAGGTGTCTATAAGACGCCTATCCATTACTAATCCTATAGTTATGACACAGCCAGAATAAAGTGTTTTTAAATAAAAACACTTTTTACTTTATTATTTAAAAATAACTCCCATTCCATTGAATCCTTTGTCACCCATAATAAAAAAATAAAAAAACAATAATATCCTTCCCCTGTGAATCGTTCTGCCCCACACCGCAATCCATGTCTGAGGATTACTAGATTTCAACCTGGACGGTGCCAAGATGCGACCGTCTAGGCTGAGAACCACTGGTAAATTAGCTGCTGCGAGCGCAGCATCAGTGAGCAGCATTGACCTCATCGAAATATCAGCCCATACCCTCCACAAGTCCACTTGTCCCAGCAATATAAATTTATCAAATCAACCCAACTATAATCACACCCTGCAAAAAACACCCCTTCCCCGGTAACATAGACTACTAACCCCTACCTGTAAGGGCTGGGGCATAGGAATACTCCAAGCCAACCATTCTTTTTCCCTCGCAGTGTGACCAGTGAAATAATACACTCAATAAATTTCACATGGCAATTATTGAGCCCCACTTTATATAACAATCCACCCTCTCTCAAGAATAACTCTAAAGCTAGCCTGGAGCTCAGCCAGGCAGCTCTGCAACATTAGAAAACCAGAAGTGTAAGGCTATGTGCACACGTCCGGAATTTCCGCGGAAATTCCACAACTGTGCCGCGGGTAAAACGCATGCGGAATCTGTAGCATCGCTTGGAAAACCGATTGACAGGTTGGTCACACTCAAAAATAAAAAAAAATGCGTTAAACCGCACCTTACACCCATACGGCCTTAATAGGCTTAGTGGCGCACGTCACTGCCAGGGGGTCAGCCCAGCTACAAAGTCCAATCCATAACAAAGAAGAAGACAGCGCCACACCGGTCCGGTGCTTGATAAAGGTCATTGTACCGAAACGTCGCCGCAGATGGCAGATTAAAACAGGTTGGTCACACTCGTCAAACACTACGCGAGGAGCTGGACGGCTGCCGGGAAGGCCGGAAGGTGAGAATATCACGATTTTTTATTTTAATTTTTTTTTTTTTTTTTTAAAACAATTATATGGTTCCCAGGGTCTGGAGGAGAGTCTCCTCTCCTCCACACTGGATACCAGCCACACAAGATAGGCTTATTTCCCGCATGATGGGCATAGCCACATGTGGAAAGTAAGCGGATCAATGCATTCCTATGTGTGCGGAATCCCTGCGATTCTGCACAAAGAATGAACATGCTGCGTTTTTTTCCAGAATGCAATTTTGCCGCGGAAAAAAATGCAACATGTGCGCAAAAATTGCAGATTGCATTCTAATAGGATGCTTAATGTATCCGTTTTTATAGCGAAAAAACGCAAAAAATCCTGAACGTGTAATGCTTATTACACACATGTAAGTGCAAATCCACAACTGACACTTGATAAAACAAACCTCATAAAGTTATGATCCTCCACCTCCTCTCTCCTGCCAGATCTGACGCTCATGTGTGCCCAGTCATCTCAAAGCATCGCTCAGGTTTTAAAAAAATGTAGTAGAACCGAGCGCAACAACTCTCAACTTGGCATGATATATCATGGAGTATTGGAGACCCAGTGCACGCATTCTTCTTTTAATGTTAAGGAGCATGGATCTCTTGCACTGTACTTCGTCTGAAAAATCGTGAAAAAACTAGACTTTTTGGCCTCTAAGAGTAAAATCTGGCAGATCACGTGCCTTGTGTCCCCATCCTTGAGTGAAGAATTTTCATCAGGATAGGTCTATGAGGCCGTCTCACTGGGCCTGGTCTCGCAATGACACTGTGAGCCCCATCCACTGCAAACAATGGGAGAGTTTTTTTTTTGTTGTTGTTGTTCTCTCCTAAAATCTCTAACAGCCACTTTTCGATAAGCCCATCAGTATCCCCTCTCACCACTTTCTCCTGGACGCTGACCAGTTGGACATTGTTGCGCCTTTGGCGGTTTTCCAGGTCATCTACCTTGGCTAGGAGAGCTGCCACCGCCTTGGAATGGTTTTGAATGTCGCCACAGATGAGGAGAGGGAGCATCCTCCAGCAGCCACTTCTCCCCTTGATTGCGGTAGTACATTGCCCCGGTTAATGGTGATAGTTTCTTGAACGTGGCCTACCTTGCCCGTCAATGAGACCAGATAGGTGTTATTTTTGGCTGCGACATTAAACTCTTACAATTGATTTTGTTATTGATTTTTGATTTGTGCACTTTAATTACCTCCTGCCTTCATGTGAGGCTCACATTTGATTATACTTTTGGAATTTTACTGGGGCCTTTTTTGAAAAGGGGGGAAAAATTGGGTGGGGGGATTTTTTTTTAATTTTTACCTTAAAACCGCTGTTTGTAAAATTGTTTTTTATATATACGTAAGAATTTTTATGCTTTAATTCTATGTCAAAACATATATGTATTTTGGTACGTGCACATTTACATTGTCATTTTTTATTTTATTGAATAAAGATATATCCTTTTATCATATTCTCTGTCTGAATGCTTTTTGCCATGTTTTAGATTTTTAAATGGTTTCCACTCGTTGTTTTTTTTTATTTTTTTTTTTTTTTATTTCAGTACACCACTGTGATTTTATGGTAATCTATTATATGTATAGATTTGAATCATTTATAAATATATAATTCCGTATGGTTTCTGCTGTGTTTTTCCTAATTGAACTTGAAGGTAAATTGCTTCCTTGCCTATGACACGCTCAAATGCCAGAAAGTTCTGACTTTATATTGCTTGAATAAGTAATGTCTCATTTAATGTGGCCAATTCTCTTTGTAAAACAGTTCTCGGGACAGCTGATGTTAAGGAAGAGGACGACATGTCTCTGGATTCTGCCGACGGATCGCTAGAAATTGAATTATGCGCCAACTCTGCAAACCCTAAATCAGAGAGAGGTGGAGCTGCAACCCTATCAGAAGCTGAAGATGCGAAGAACGAGGGCGTAAATCCGAGGTCTCCCATCATTGATGCCGATTACATGCAGCCGGTGACGCCCATCTCCACAGCCGGTTCCACGACAGGTGACAATAGCAGTGTGACAGGAGATGACCTCTCTTTCCGGGACTACAGCAGCAAGCAGTTAGGTATTTCCCCTTTCAACCTTCTCACACATCAGACTTTTCTTGGATCCGGTGTATACCCTCCTATATTGGGCAACCAAACATCAGGGGAAAACCATTTCACAAATTCATTCAGTCAGCCAACGGATCAGGAGACTGCACCGCATTCTGAGTGGGATCATAAGTGGAATGTAAAATAGATCCTTTTTTTTTTCTATGTTCTTGCAATATAAACAAAATATTTATATATATAAATGACTTTGTAAGATTTGTTTTGTTTGTTTCTTACCTAAAGATCACATTTTATTATGTACAGAGGGAAAACCCCTCTCTTCTCTGCCTCTTTTTGGATTCTCTGTCATGTACATTACGCATCAAGTAAATAAATTTTTTTACATAAACCGAAACTATTGCACTTTAAATTTAAAGTTTTTTTTTCTTTCACCCTCTAATTTTCATCCTTTTTTTATTTTTCTTGAGTACTAAAACGTATTTTCCTGAGTTTATTTATTCATTGATGTAATTATTAATAGTCTCATAGAACACAATGAAAATGGTGAAAACTAATAAGTTTCATCAAAATTGCACATATGAGATGATATTTTGGTGCTTGGTATACCAGAATTTTTTATGCCACCTCATGTATGCCAGTATTTTTAGCTGAAAAATAGCAGGATGTAATGAATTTGGATACTTTTTTCAATAATCCATTTTCATGACACATTTCCTAGACCTTTTCAAGACGCCTATCTCAATAACTTGCGTTTACATGTCCCTCAATTTTTTTTAATACTAGTGATGAGCGAGTATACTTGTTGCTCGAGTGGTCTACGAGTATTTGTTAGTGCGCGGAGATTTGGTTTTTCTTGACGCAGCTGGCATGATTTATGGCTGCTAGACAACTTGAATACATGTGGGGATTCCCTAGCAACCAGGCAACCCCCACATGTACTCAAACTGCCCTGCAGCCATAAATCATGCAGCTGCGTCGACAAGAACTAAATCTCCGAGCACTAACAAATACTCGGAGACCACCCGAGCGTGCTCTGGGAAAACCCGAGCAACAAGTATACTAGCTCATCACTATTTAATTTTTATACAAACAAAATTCTTAAAGTTGGGACACTGTGTAAAATGTAAAGAAAACAAGAAGGCAATAATTCGGAAATCTTATAGCTATATTTTACTGACAACGAAAATAGGTCACATGTTACAAGTAGGGATGAGCGAATAGCTTCGGATAACTGCTTATCCGAATAGCTATAGCGCTTACCGAATAGCTGCATCGGTAACCCGACTACCTGGAGCGCTTCAATAATCAGGTGTCCGGCGCCTCAGCTGCATGCAGGGCCGCCATCAGGGCATTACAGCCATTACTGCTGTATGGGGCCCGGTCAGCAGCAGTACACAGAGGGGCCCGCAGATCCGGGGCCCCACTGTTGTGCTTCTACTGATCGGGCCCCATCATGCAGTAAAATACTGTGCACAGGTCGGCGCTGGGGCCCGGGAGCCTTTTTGGAGCTGTGCACGGCCGTCTCACCTAGTCGGCTGCACAGCTCCTGCTCGGCTGTGGCTACAATGTATGGGCTCCCTGCAGGTCCTGACTACAGCCCATACATTCTAGCCGTCTCAGTAGTGAATGTGCTAGAATGTAGGGGCTCCTGTCAGGTCCTCTCAGCAGCCCATACATTCTAGCTGCTGCTTCACTGCTGGAAACACTAGACGCCCCGGGAACGACTGAGGTAAGTATAAAAAACATTTTTGTTTTTTTAATAGGTGAGGTGAGGTGGGGGGGAGTGAGACTGCAGATGATGGGGTGTGTTTTAGGGAGTACTGTACATGATGAAATAATAGGGGGCTGCAAATGATAAAGTGTATTTGAGGGGGTACTACACATGAAATGATTGGGGCTGCAAATGAAGTAAGGGGGACTGCAGATGAAGTGAAGGGGGGATAGGGGACTGCAAATGATGATGTGGGGGTGATGGGGACTGCAAATGATGTGGGGGGACTGCAAATGATGTGGGGGGACTGCAAATGATGATGTGGGGGTGATGGGGACTGCAAATGATGTGGGGGGACTGCAAATGATGTGGGGGGACTGCAAATGATGATGTGGGGGTGATGGGAACTGCAAATGATGTGGGGATGATGGGGACTGCAAATGATGTGGGGGTTATGGGGACTGCAAATGATGATGTGTGGGGGATGGGGACTGCAAATGATGTTGGGGGACTGCAAATGATGATGTGGGGTGATGGGGACTGCAAATGATGTGGGGGTGATGGGAACTGCAAATGATGTGGGGGTGATGGAGACTGCAAATGATGTGGGGGTGATGGAGACTGCAAATGATGATGTGGGGGTGATGGGGACTGCAAATGATGTTGGGGGACTGCAAATGATGATGTGGGGGTGATGGGGACTGCAAATGATGTTGGGGGACTGCAAATGATGATGTGGGGGTGATGGGGACTGCAAATGATGTGGGGGTGATGGGGACTGCAAATGATGTGGGGGTGATGGAGACTGCAAATGATGATGTGGGGGTGATGGGGACTGCAAATGATGTTGGGGGACTGCAAATGATGATGTGGGGGTGAGGGGGACTGCAAATGATGTGGGGGTGATGGGGACTGCAAATGATGTGGGGGTGATGGGAACTGCAAATGATGTGGGGGTGATGGAGACTGCAAATGATGTGGGGTGATGGAGACTGCAAATGATGATGTGGGGGTGATGGGGACTGCAAATGATGTTGGGGGACTGCAAATGATGATGTGGGGGTGTTGGGGACTGCAAATGATGTTGGGGGACTGCAAATGATGATGTGGGGGTGATGGGGACTGCAAATGATGTGGGGGTGATGGGGACTGCAAATGATGTGGGGGTGATGGAGACTGCAAATGATGATGTGGGGGTGATGGGGACTGCAAATGATGTTGGGGGACTGCAAATGATGATGTGGGGGTGATGGGGACTGCAAATGATGTTGGGGGACTGCAAATGATGATGTGGGGGTGATGGGGACTGCAAATGATGATGTGGGGGTGATGGCAACTGCAAATGATGTGGGGGGACTGCAAATGATGATGTGGGGGTGATGGGGACTGCAAATGATGATGTGGGGGTGATGGCAACTGCAAATGATGTGGGGGGACTGCAAATGATGATGTGGGGGTGATGGGGACTGCAAATGATGTGGGGGTGATGGGAACTGCAAATGATGTGGGGGTGATGGAGACTGCAAATGATGTGGGGGTGATGGAGACTGCAAATGATGATGTGGGGGTGATGGGGACTGCAAATGATGTTGGGGGACTGCAAATGATGATGTGGGGGTGATGGGGACTGCAAATGATGTGGGGGTGATGGGGACTGCAAATGATGTTGGGGGACTGCAAACGATGTGGGGGTGATGGGGACTGCAGATGATGATGGGGGGTGATGGGGACTGCAAATGATGTGGGGGGACTGCAAATGATGATGTGGGGGTGATGGGGACTGCAAATGATGTGGGGGTGATGGGGACTGCAAATGATGATGTGGGAGATGGGGACTGCAAATGATGTGGGGGTGATGGGAATTGCAAATGATGTGGGGGGGATGGGGATAGGTAATGATGTGGGAGTGATAGGGACTGCAGATGATGAAGTGTGTTTGAGGGGGTTCTGCACATGATGAAATGATAGGGGGCTGCAAATGATGAAGTAAGGGGGACTGCAGATGAAGTGACGGGGGGGATAGTGAATAAATGATGATAGGGGACTAAATGATGAAGTGGGGGTGATGGGGACTGCACATGAAGTGAGTGTGAGGGACGTGGACAGCAATTGAATTGAACTTGGGGGTGGGAAGAGCAAATGATGTATTGAAGGTGGGGAGAGCAAATAATGAATTTTGAGGGTGGGGAAGATCAATTGATAATGAATAGAGGGTGGGAGAGAGAGAAGACGTGGCAATGAATTGAGGCAGAAAGGGCATGTAACTATAATGAATTGGGGTAAGGGTTAGAGCGGGAGGTACATAGTGGGTTCGTTGAGGATAAAGTAACTGGTAATAAATTGGAAGAATACAGGTGCTAATTAATTTATATATTAAATGAGGAAAGTGGCTATATACAGATAGTGGGGGCACAGTGGCGGATTATAATTTATATTTGGAATGGTGGGTTGCATAATAACCAATTATATATTAATGGTGGGTGAACGTCTGTAGTCAGATGTGTAGTGTAGAAGAAAGGGAAAAAATGGGGAATGTGCTCTGGAAGCGGTGCTCTAGATAACTGTGTTATTTTATGCAGATGAGACGAGTCCTGGCAGAAAGAAGTGATAGCGGTCTGCGCTGGATTAAAAAGAAACGCAAAGATGAAGGACTTTAGCTAGAGACGTCACTGGTGAGTATGTTACCTGTACACTGACACCATACACTGTATACTGTATACAGTGCTCCTGTGTATAATGTCACTGGTGATCACTATACTATCTGTACACTATACACTATATACAGAGCTCCTTTGTATAATGTCACTAGTGATTGCTGTATTACATGTACACTGTACCCTATATACAGAGCTCCTGTGTATAATGTCACTAGTGATCACTATATTATCTGTACACTATACACTATATACAGAGCTCCTGTGTATAATGTCACTAGTGATCGCTGTATTACATGTACACTATACACTATATACAGAGCTCCTGTGTATAATGTCACTAGTGATCGCTGTATTACATGTACACTGACACTATATGAAGAGCTCCTGTGTATAATGGCATCGGCGACCACTGTATTACCTGTACACACACTGCATACTAAGTACAGATCTCCTGTGTATAATGGCACTTATGGTGATAGTATTTTTTTTTTTATTAATGATCAGTATTGTACTATTCAGTCACAATGTGGTGGTAATATGTTGTCCGGCCATGGTGTAGCGGTATTTGTTCCTTGTATGTGCTATTATTCGGTCACTGTGTGGTGGTAATATGTGGTCTGTTCATGTTGTGTTGGTATTTGTTCCTTGTATGTAGTTGGTCACCATGTGATGGTAATATGTGGTCTGGACATGCTGCGGTGGTATTTGTCCCTTGTATGTGATATTGTTCAGTCACTGTGGTGGTAATATGTGGTCTGCACATGGTGTGGCGGTATTTGTTCCTTGTAGATAGTATTATAGGTCACTATGTGGTGATAATATGGTGTCTGGTCATGGTGTTGTGGTATTTGTCCCTTGTATGTGGTATTATTGGTCAATTGAAAAATAAATAAAAATACACCTAAATTGTATTGCATATTTTAACAAATGTTTAATAGATTAGAGTAGAGTAGGGCTCGGCCAAAAGAGTCTACCTTGTTGTCGTTTCAAATTTAAAAAAACCTTTTGGCCAAAACAAAAGCTGCTGGCTATGTGTTTGATCTGGTAATGGGAACTGTTAATGTGTGATTTGTGAGAAGTGGAGTTTTGGCAAGAGACAGCGGTGGGGCTGTTGACAGTTCGAGGGGTGGAGGCGGGGCTGGGGTGGAGCCTGGGCGGAGTCTTAAGGGGCCCTGAAAATTTTGCCAGTATGGGGCCCTGAAATTCCTAGTGGCAGCCCTGGCTGCATGTGTCGCTTCTATGTGACAGTCACAGCACATGCATGGAGGGCCCAACAAACAGGCTCTCCATGCATGTGCTGTGACTGTCACACAGCCGTGACACATGCAGCTGCGGCACCTTACAGCTGCTGATCAGGTGCACTCCTGGTAGCCGGGTTACCGATGCAGCTATTTGGGAAGTGCTATAGCTATCCAGATAAGAACTTATCTGTAGGTATTCGCTCATCCCTAGTTACAAGTTGAAAGACATTAATATCAAATGACTATTAGAGATGTCCAAATCGTTGCTTTCTTGTTTTCTTTACATTTTACAGAGTATCACAACTTTTTTGGGGGGGAATTGGGGTTGTACATAATTAGGGTGCAATGTAGACAACATTTTATTCACCTTTAAAAAAAAAAAAAAAAAAAAAAAAACTTTAGCACTTCATAGCACTGTTAAGCATTTTTTTTTTAAATCCTGATTGTGCAGATGTCCCCCACCTTATGTTCACCATCCTAGAAAAGTCACACTGCTTACATATTCATCTGTATGGCTTCGGACAAGTCACTGATCCCTCAGTGACCTGCCCCCTAGTTTACATAATGAAAATTATTTATACATATGAAAAAACACCTTCAGGCAGGCGCTAGTTGTGGCACCTGCGCTGAAGCATAATCGCATGTGTACTGTGTTTATTATTATTATTATTATTATTATGGTTGAGGTTATCCTGATATTTAAAAACAAAAAATCCATTTGAAAATGGCGCCTGCGCAGTAGCAGCTATTGGTATATATAGAGCTGGCTCGGCTGCACAGTCTTGGAGGAGGACATTTTTTTTTCTTCTTTAGCAAGATGGCACCGCCGACGCATTCGCAGTAGCAGCTATTGGATCCCCTCTATATAAACCAATGGCTGCTACTGCGCAGGCACTGCAACCTCTCAGAAGCCGTACACATGAAGACCCCCCACCACAGGCCCGCCCCAGAGCACGAGCATATAATTAACTCAAAACTGAAAATAAATAAACATTAAACAACCACAAGACGGATTTCATCAACCAAGTTATCATTTTAAGCAGTATAACGATGCCAAACTGACACTGTCTGTAGGATGCTGTGCAAAATGTTATTTAGTGGTCACCACGCTAGAAATGTAATAAAAATAGATGACACTGAAGATGGCAGAAAGCAAGCAATGTTTCGATCCAAACCTGAGTCTTTTTCAAGCTTTGCTATCGTGGTAGGCAACCTGGGGTAAGTGCTGGGAAATTCCTTCAATTCTTTTGGATAGTGCGGCTCTTTGCCAGGAGGCTGGATAAAGGTTCCCCGTACTGTGTTGTCTTCAGAATCATCTATTTTTGTTACATTTCTAGTGTGGTGACCACTGTAAATAAAATTTTGCACATTTTGCATTCACCTATGAGTGCGGCTGTTTCTCCCACTATTTAGTTGGACTTAGTCCTGTTAAGCCAGCACCAACCTACCTTGCTGAGTGCGCACCTTCTCTAATTCCCTGTAGGTTACTGTGCACAATCCTGCTGACAGATTCCCTTTAATGAGATGCTCGTGCTCCACAGCTGGACTATGGGCGGCTTTTTTTTCTTCCTCTGACCTCATCATCATTCTGGGCTTAACCTTCAGTGACCGGCCTCCTATTTTAAATACTGCACTTGTGCAGTTAATATTGTGGTTTTTAAAAAAAATAAAAAAGAGAGAGTAACTAGCGCCGGCGCATGTGCAGTAGCATCTATCACTTGCTGATGAATGCTACTGCCCATGCGCCGCTGCCATTTTGCTGTAGCCAATTTTTTTTTTTTTTTTTTGCGCCAACCAAAATGGTGACATGGATGGGGCTTGTGCAGATTAAGAGCATTGCTTGCAGCTACATACTACTGCACATCTGTCATCAAGTGATGGATGCTACTGTATATGTGCCGGCGCCATTTTACATGAAAAAAGCCGCCCGAAGCACGACAAAATCATTAATCTTTGTTTGCAGTTTTCAGTTAAACAACAACCACAAGACGGATTTCTTCAACCCATGTATCATTTTAATCAGTGTAACAGCGCCAATCTGACACTGTAGTTACTTGGCACTTGCATGTCTCGCGGTTGTTTGACAGCTGCAACACATGCAGGGATTACCTTACAAACCTGCAATCCCTGCATGTGTTGTGGCTGTCGAACAACCATGAGACATGAACCCACGGTGACTTGACTATGGTTATTAGAGCACGCTGAAGATACTCTATTAGCACTCGAACATGCTCGGATAACACCTTATCTGAGTGTTACCACTATTTATAATGTATCCCAGCATAGATTGTAAAAGGTCATCCAACCAACATGAAATATGTTTATTAAGATAACCTATTCCTGCAACAATAGGATGAAAAGGAAGAGGAAAGACTCCTTTGTGGTTTTGGCAAGGCATAGAAAATGGCAGATAAAGAAATACCAGCTGACCCACGCACTAGGCGGTTGGAGGCAAGAGATCCATAGGACAAGATGAAATCATATGTGGAGGAAAGGAGGGGTTGATAAGCTTCCAGAACATTTTTTTGCTAAAAAAAATTTTTTATTTGATAGAAGGTGCAAAAAAATGTACAAAATCAATGAAAGGACCGCATAGCATAGCAGCAACATGTTTCAAACTCACATGGCATTCTTTGTCAGAGCTGCAATCTACCTGATCATAAATACGTTTAACTAGTAATCCACCAATACACACGTATAGAAAATCACATGATCAATCAAAAACAACATAATCGTCAGGTGTGGGTAAAATGCAGAAAGAACAATTCATTGGGTGAAACCACAAATGCTGAATAAAAAAATTATATAGAAGACACCAGTATGATGCAAGAAAACCAATGAAAAAAAAAATGGCAACAGTCGACTGTTTGACCAGTCGCATTTTTTTTTTTTTTTCCAATATCCAAAGACCTGCCTTCTTCCAAAAGGCGTGACAGTTCTGACTTAAATTTAGCTGTAGATTTTCTTGTCACTTAGCATTTCTGTGTCCTATAATGTACTATCCAGGACAACCACACCACCCACCAGATAGTATGGATTTCATTTCTCTTTCCATAGTAATTTGGAAATCATTAATCGCCACCAATCTAGTTTGTATAGTATAAAACTGAGGATTAGGGATAGGCATCTTTTCCCCCTAGAATGGTTGGACAGATGGAGGAGCTTTTATATGAAGATCTTGGGGAAGGGAAGGTATTTGCACAAAAAAGGGGATAGAGTAGACGGTGATGTAGGGGTCAGTGATCATTTTAGAGAGGGCTGGAATATGCAAGGAAAGTAGGGAGGTGATAAATGTGCGAATAGTATTAAATTTCTCCTACGCCTCATTGGGGGACACAGGACCATGGGGTGTTGTGCTGCTGCCACTAGGAGGACACTAAGTAAACACAGAAAGAATAGCTCCTCCCCTGCAGTATACACCCTCCTGCTGGCTCTGAGTGAACCAGTTCTTGCTTAGTGTCTGTAGGAGGCACTTGGGTCTGTTTCAGACCCCACCGTTTTAATTTTTTTCTTTAACGGAGCGAATGGGGGCGACTGTTCCTTTCTAGGTTCTTATCTCCCCCGAACCATCAACAGGCAAGTACATGGAGCGTCCCTCCCGTATCCTTTCCTGCAACGTTGGATGCCAGCCCTGAGCTCATATTACGGGCGACGGTTCCTTTGCGTTCCAATCTCCCCCCTCCATAGCAGGTGACAACATGGAGTAGCCCTCCATCTACCTCTCCTGGAGCCAGGTGCATAGCCGGACATGATATATATGGCGTCCGTGCAACCCCCCGTCTGCATCACCACTGATATAGCGGATGACGCATGGCAGCAGAAGCTCTCCACCCCCTCCCTGACTATGGCGACGGTGGATTGAGCACGGGCCCACCGCATCTACCGTGAGTACACTGCGGGGGCCGAGGCGCTAGGGGGGTCCTGGTCCCTGGGGTATGGGAGGTCCGCTCCTTAAGCCTGTTTCCATGGGTGGTCCATGGTGCAGCAACCCCACGGAGTGCAGCTAATGATGGCGCTAATAGCGGTTGCGGCGCTGCAGAGAAAGAAAATTTTTTTTTTCCTCAATACAGGCTGGGGTTTTGGCCACGCCCACTGGCAGTTAGCCCCGCCCACTTTTCCTGGCGCTTCTCGTTCCCTGTGATGAGCTCCCACTTCCTGGTCTCGGCGGCCATCTTGGGACACCCACAGCCCTGATGCTGCAGCACTGCTCCAGCGTTTCCTATCACAGCCCTCAGGACTAGCGTTTTTTTCTCTGCCTACACTGCGGACCTGCCCTTGGGACTCAAGACACAGGACCTGGGTAAGCTGCAGACACATAGCTTAACCCTTCCCCTGCTAGTAAGAGCTTTCCTCCAGGCTTTACTATGTCTCAACCAAAGTCTCACAAAAAAATCTGGGAAAACCCACACTGTATTTTTCGCTGCATGTACCTCTTGTAAGGTATCATCACCTTGAGGTCACAATACTGCATTATGCACAGCTTGTGAACCGGTGACGGCTCAGGAACCGCCTGTTGCTGATACTGAACCCAGTGAGCCTAGTCCCCCTGAGTGGGCTACCTCCCTTTCCCGGTCTATGGTATCCCTGGCAAAAGCGTTATACTCGTTCTGAGACCCTTCCTCTAACCAGGGCACTAATACGGATGACTCTTCCGATAGTCAGAACCCCTCGTACTCCAGGGGCCGTACGTTGCCAAGGAGTTCTCACTCTTCCAGGAAAAGAACTCGTGCCATATCCACAGAGCAAGCAGCGTCCGAGGTCCGTCACAAAAGAACGGCACATCGCTAGCACGTGCCGAAAATGGCATGCGCTAGCGATGCGCTACAGGCACAAATCACATTGCTGTCAATGGGTGCGCTAACGGACCCGTTGCATGGTGTTAATTGCGACATTTTCGCCGTGCAACGCAGTCCGTTAGCGTTAAACCCGTTAACGCAATGTGAACCTAGCCTCATCTAAAACTGATTATGCCGTGTCCTTTAAGAGGACCAAATGAGCTCAGAGTGTTCGCCACACATCCCAAATTTAAGCAAATTGTTGAATCTCACAGGATCCGTCCAGATAAACGATTCACAGGGCAGAAGCCCATGGAGTCCAAATATCCCTTTGCCCATGATCTAAGAAAAGATTGGTCACAATCTCCCCCAGTAGATCCTCCGGTATCGCGCCTGGCTACAAAATCTGTTTTATCCTCCTCGGAGGGTGCCTCTATTAAAAATCCAACCGATCGTCAGGTTGACAGTATGGCGCGTTCAGCCTTTGAAGCCTCAGCGACAGCACTCTTTCCATCTTTTGCCGCTACGTGGGTGGCTAAGTCTATGACCCTTTGGCTGAGGTCTTGTCTTCAGCAGTACTGGATACCAATTTTCCCCCCGAGATAGCAGACCTCGCTACTCAGATAGCCAGAGCTGGAGATTTTGTAGTGACCGCGTCCCTGGATGCCGCTGACTGCGCTTCCCAAGCAGCAGCAAATGCCATCACCATCCGGAGGTCCTTATGGCTCAGGGACTGGTGTGCGGATTCCACTTCCAAAAAGTCATTGACTTCTCTCCTATATCAGAGCGGTCGCCTTTTAGGGGAAAAGCTCGACCAGTTAATTTCTGACACCACTAGAGGGAAGAGTAAATTTCTTCCACAACAGAGAGCCTCTCATCCCTTTCGGAACCCGCAACCACAGGCTCGGTCCCTATTTTTTTGTTTCAACTCAAACTGGTCCTCTACTTCCACATCCCCCGGTTCCAGCCGGGCACAACGTGGAGACAGAGGTTCACAGGCCTCTTTTAAGCCTTCCCCTTCATGGAGAGGCAGGCCAAGGCAGCCGGGATCCATAGGTGCCAGAACGGGCAGACCTTCTACACAATGACTCCCTGCGGTATCCGGGGGACACCCTCAAAGTAGGCGGCCGCCTGCTTTCCTTCAGTGCCGCGTGGCTCTGTCGTTCACGACGAGTGGGTCCGCGATCTAGTGTCCTCCGGATACAAGATAGATCTCTTATCTCGTCCTCCAAACCGTTTTTTCCTGTCTTCTCCTCCCAGGGCAAAAGCATCGGAGTTCTTCAAAGCTATAAGCTCTCTGAGAATGTTTCAAGCGAAACGTTTCAAGGTTTTTATTCAAACCTCTTCATTGTTCCAAAGAAGGACGGTACAGTACGGCCCATACTGGACCTAAAACTACTGAACAAGTTCGTCAGGGTACAACGGTTCCGGATGGAATCGCTTCGTTCTGTCATCACCTCCATGGAAAAAGGCGAGTTCCTGGCGTCTATAGACATCCAGGACGCATACCTCCACATTCCTATTTTACCTTCTCACCAAAGGTTTCTTCGCTTCGCAGTTCAGGAAGATCACTTCCAATTTGTTGCTCTGCCCTTCGGCCTTGCCACCGCTCCCAGGGTATTCACCATGGTCATGGCGGCTGCCGTGGCCATACTCCACACCCGAGGAGTGGTGGCGCTCCCGTATTTAGACGATATCCTCATCAAAGGCCCCTCTTTCCGCTCCTGCAAGGAAGCTGTGGCCATCACAATAGATACCCTTTCTCACTTGGGTTGGAAGATAAACTTCAAAAAATCTTCCCCAGTACCGGCCCAGCGAATTTCCTTTCTAGGAATGATACTCGACTCGTCCCGGGGGTTGGTTCTTCTTCCCCCAGAAAAGATCTTACTCGTACAGCGAGAAACTCGGAAGCTCTCACAGCCTCGCTCTCACTCTCGCGCTTCAGTATGAGAGTCCTCGGCAGGATGGTAGCAGCTATGGAGGCAGTTCCATTTGCCCAACTACACCTCCGTCCTCTACAGCATGCCCTCTTGACTGTTTGGGACAGGAACCCGTTCTCCCTAGACCGTTGGTTCCTCCTTCCCCAGCGAGTCAGACAGTCTCTCAGGTGGTGGACATTAAAATCCTCCCTGAATCAAGGGAAGTCTTTTCTTCCAGTACACTGGCTGGTTGTGACAACAGACGCCAGTCTTCTAGGCTGGGGAGCGGTGTTCCTTCATCACACTGCTCAGGGCCGCTGGTGCCCCCAGGAATCAAACCTTCCAATCAACATCTTGGAAATCCGGGCGATCAGGCTAGCACTTCTCCAGTTCCATCCCTTCCTAGCAGGTCGCCTAATCAGGATTCAGTCCGACAACGCCACTGCAGTGGCATGCATCAACCGCCAAGGGGGAACCCGCAGCAGGGCGGCCATGACAGAGGTAGGCCGAGGGAAACCGCTCAGTGATCTCTGCGGTTCACATCCCAGGAGTGGACAATTGGGAGGCATACTTCCTCCGTCAGCAATGCCTCGACTCCGGGGAGTGGTCTCTCCATCCAGAGATTTTCCACCAGATCTGCTGTCGTTGGGGAACCCTGGACGTGGATCTGATGGCCTCACGGCTGAATTCCAAGGTTCCTGACTTTATGGATCGGTCCCACGATCCAGCCGCCATCGGGGCAGACGCTCTTGTACTCCCGTGGCATCATTTTCGGCTTCCGTACATATTTCCCCCGCTTCCTCTCCTGCCGAGAGTCATCAAGAAAATCAGAGCGGAGAGGGTACCGGTAATCCTGATTGCGCCAGATTAGCCGCGCCAGGCGTGGTACGCGGAACTAGTTCAACTAGTTGCTGACGTTCCCTGCCCTCCTAGTGGTCCCTATATGAGGGAAAAAGGGGAGGGTTTTTATTTTTGATAAAAATCAGATGGAAATTTCAGGACTATAGTCAACTTGAAAAACCTAAACAGATTCCTGAAGGTTGCCATTCAAGATGGAATCTATAACTTCAACAATAAAAAATACTCTGTCCTGATTGTTTGAGAGACTGTTCTATCACTGACAACTTTTCATATAAAGGACAAAGAACTGCAAAGCAGACATTTTGAGCCGCAATCAGCTAAAACAAGGATGGATATTGAACCAGTCGGTTTTCAACCAGATTGTCTAGAAGGCCCCACATATTTACAAAGACTTGTTTACAAACAAACTAAACAAGAGGATGAAAAGATTTTTTTTTCCCCTGAATCCCAGGGAGAATCCTCAGGTAATGGATGCCTTCCTGATCCCTTGGAATTACAATCTGGTATTTGCTTTTCCACTGGTAATTCTAATCCTAGCAGTACTGAACAAAATCACTGAAGACAGGGCAAGAGTTATCCTGATGGCTCCTTCCTGGCCTAGAAGGCCACGATTTTCCTGTTTACGGGTAATGTCAGTCACCGAATCATGGATCCTTTTGGAGATTTTTTGATCTTCTCTCCCAAGGGTCAGTGCATCATCATCAAATGGCCAGTCTACATTTAACGGCATGGAATTTAAAGGTCACTATTAAGAGATAAAGGGTTTTCTTCAAACAGGCAATCCCTAACAGCTGCAAATCATGCAGCCACGGGGACAAGAACATAATATACAAGCACTATAAGATACTCTGATAACCTCCAAGCATGCTCAGATAAGACTTTATCCGAGCATGGTTGCTCATCACTAATCAAGACCCATTCTTAGGCAAAATTTATCCCCATGGGATTTGAATCTGCTCTTACCAGCCCTGACAGATTCACCCTTTCAACCCATAGAGTCAATGTCCATCAAGAGTCTCCCTTTAAAAAATGTTCCCCAAATAGCTTTAACATCAATCTGCAGCGTCAGTGACTTCCAGTCGCTATCAGTGAGTTCTCAAATCCAGGACGATAAGCCGGGTCTAGTTTTAAAATGTCTCTATGTACCTAAAGTAGATTCCCGCTTCCATTGGTCTCAAGAGGTAGTTCTTCCGTCCTTATGTACTAATCCCAAAAATCTTAAAGAGGAAAAAACTTCATACTTTAGACATGAAGAGATGTCTGATTAAATACTTGCTGGTTATGGAGGCCTGAAGAAGAGAGCGATCGCTGTTTGTTTCCTTTTAGGATCCTAGGAAAGGGCTTAAAGCTTCTAAATGTACAGGCGCTTCTGACAAAATTAGAATGTCATCAACAAGTTAATTTATTTCAGTTCTTCAATACAAAAAGTGAAACTCGTATATAGTCATTACAAACAGAGTGATCTATTTCAAGTGCTTATTTCTGTTAATGTTGATGATTATGGCTTACACCCAATGAACCCCAAGGTCATTATCTCAGTAAATCAGAATACTTTATAACACCAGCTTGAAAAATTATTTTAAAATCTGAAATGTTGGCCTACTGAAACGTATGTTCAGTCAATGCACTCGATACTTGGTCGGGGCTCCTTTTGCATCAATTACTGCATCAATGCGGCATGGCATGGAGGCGAGTCCAGTTCTTTTTCTCCTTGGCCCAGGTAAGATGCTTCTGTCATTGTCTATTGGTCATGAGTGGCTTGACACAAGGGATATGACACTTGTAGCCCATGTCCTGGATACATCTGTGTGTGGTGGCACCTTTTATATTCCCTCCTGTCACTTGTGGGTGAGCACTCACTTTGGTTCTGGTATAAAGTCACATAGTACATTAAAAGATATGTGGTGTTGGTGTTTTGAATTGCTGTAACCATTGGAGGTCCTCTCATGCTCTGTAATCCAACTGATGTGTGGGAGAGACACAGGGGGTCAGTGAGTGCTCCAGGTCCATTAGCCGGAACCACATGGACCAGGTATCGTCCCACTGAACGTCTGCTCTCCCTTTAACATAGGCGTAACACTACTCAGACAACACGGGGTGTTGGATAAAACAGTGTGGCAATGCTTTATTGAACCACAAAAAAAGGAAGATAACACATAGAACAGTCCCAGCACAGTACCCAAGATGGTGCACATCGCAGAGTCTCACCTTTTCGCTGACTCGCCAGGATGATAGCAGCTGTGACTTCAGATCTTCCAGGGTTGCCAACCCACCTGTGGCATGCACACAAACAAGAGATAAAGACAAACGTAGGAAGATGACAGTCCATACAAGGCTAGTTGATCCGAGGATCACGACCTGGCTTCTCCACAATGGTTCAGCGACGGTCAATGGACCTGAACTGTGTTCTTCCTACTGGGCAGAAAACCCCTAGTTTTTTTCCTGTAGAATGATAAATCCCTGTCCCTCGTGATGGAGCCATAATGTAAAATGGCTGCTGTCCTGTCTCTGGTCCTTTGGATGTATGGATGTCTTGGCAGAATCTCTGGCTGTTTCTTGCTCTGTCTCTTTATACAGAGGCATCTAACCTATTTGTGTCCCTCATTCAGTATTTACATAAAAGGGTAAGAATGGAGAGGAGATCAAGTAGCATTACTTGTTTATTTAAACTGTTTGCATAGTTTTTCCCTCTCTGCTTTCAAAGTCAACAAACTGGCTCCATAACACAATGCATAATTAGTATATCAGCAAACATCACTAGTGATCAAGGATAAGCACACAATACTAGTCTATATTACCTGCTTACACAAACAAAAGTCTGTTTTCTTGACTGACCAGAAATCAATACTTAAATTGGAAAGCCAAAATACAGATAACATTCTATTATTCTTGGTTTGCTAAAAACAGTTGTCTGTTTAGTTAAGATACAATGCTGTGTCTTCCCAGTGCTACCCTTTTATCCTTTAGGTTTCCTGCCCATGAAGGGTGGATCCTCTCTCTCCATGATGCTGTCATGAGCAATTACATCTTTTTTTTTTATACACAGTGCTCTTACAACTAGTCTCCATTTTTATTCTTGGGAATCTCCTCAGGATAACATGCTGTCAGACCGAGCACTCTAGAAAGCTTGTTCCCAGCTTTTGTGGAGCCTTGGGTGCAAATATCAGTGTACAGAAGTCTTCAGAAAAACTGTTATGATCCCAGCTGCGCTGCTCTTCTGCATCCTAAAATTTAAGTATATCTGCATTGCCATCTCATTCAGTTGAGCAGGTCACATTCTATATCTAGCCCCTGGCTTCACTGGCATTAGGCTGCAACAGCTGGGGGACTAGTTTACAATTGGTGACAAATAGGACACAGCCAGTTTTCACAGCACTTGGGTTTGCTAACACAGGACTTCTCCTTATCAACACTCTTGCTCTCCTTTTTGACTGCATGAACAGTAACTTGGTAGACTGTCAGATACCCCTTACTACCCTACAGCACTTTTTTCCCTTCACTAAATATCCATGGCAAACCTCCTTGCTGGTGCAAACTCCATAAAACCGTGTACAAACAAAAACGTAAGAACTTATCAAAAATCAAAGTAACCCTGTGCAGTGACCATAAAGGACCAGCTTGAACAAGGTCCAATCCCATGGAGGATGTTGGTTATGTTGGGTTTCTTACCAGACCTTGTGCTTCTCTATTGACAGTTACAAAGCTATAATTTAAAATAGTTTAGTGTACTTAAGATACGCTGGATGCTGAAGCATTAACTAAGATTGACCAATTTTTCTCTTGTAGTTTTTTTTTTCTATATATATTCTCCCTCTCTCCTAGCCAGAAAAGTTTGAACTTTCGTTGGCATTATGTAGACATATGAAGAAACCATACATCAAATGGCAAATTTGCTTGTACGCTTATTCTCTCTAGTATCCAAATTCACACAAGTGAAAAATAATTGCTGGTTTAACCCCTTAGTGACCGAGCCAAATTTTTGAAATCTGACCAGTGTCACTTTATGTGGTAATAACTCTGCAACGCTTCAACAAATCCCAGTGATTTTGAGATTTTTTTCGTGACACATTATACTTTATGATAATGGTAAATTTAGTTCAACATTTTTTGTGTTTATTTATAAAAAATATAAAAAATTTGAGAAAAATGTTAAAAAATTAGCAATTTTCTAAATTTGAATGATTATCCCTTTAATCCAGATAGTCATACAACAGCAAACCATTAATAAATAACATTTCCCACATGTTGGCTTTACATCAGCACCATTTGTAAAATGTTATTTTATTTTGTTAGCATTTTAGGAGGTTTAAAAATGTAGCAGCAATTTTTCATTTTTTCAAAGAAATTTACCACATTTATTTTTTTAGGGACTTATCCATGTTTGAAGTGACTTTAGGGGTCCCATATATTGGGAAACCCCCAAACGTGATACCATTTTAAAAACAGCACCCCTAAACATATTGAAAACTGCTGTCAGGTAGTTTATTAACCCATCAGGTGCTTTACAGGAATTAATGCAAAGTGACATGACAGAAATGAAAATGTGTATTTTTACCACCTAAATGTTGCTAACTTCTAAACAGATTACTACAGCCATCAGACTCTCTAAGGCCGCTATTTGGTCATGAATTGCCATCGCAAACATCAGGACAACAAAATCATGATCTGAGGGCACCAATTGTGATAAAGAAGAAGCCCCCACACTCTGTTAACCATTTATAATGATGTAGTCACTATTGACAGCAGCATCTAAGGGGTTAAACAGATTTAGAAGGTGCAAATACTGATCATGGCTGATACAGCAAGTTGTCAGCTATAGTGTACAGCCGACAGATGATGGATTGTCATCTGTATGGGGAGGCCATTCTCTTATATGTCAGGTCAGTTAAAAGGCGTATTGGCGGTCATTAAGGGGTTAAGGTGTTAGCAATGTTTTTGATAGGAAGAGCACCAGTGGGAGCTAGATGACTAGACTGTAGCGATCCAAGTTCTGAGCTGGTATTCACCAAAGGCAATCCAACCCACATAGGTCCAGTTAGGCTCCTATTGCAGCAGATGTATACTAGGTGTCTGCTCCTGGGCTAGGATGCTATATGGCTTTGGTTTCCTTGTGGGAGAACACTAACCCAGACCTTGAATCTATATGCAAGTCATCTAGCTCCCACTGGTGAGCTTCCTATGCCTGATAAAGGGTATAAGACATTGTGTCACCTTATTCCAAACAATTACTTTTCACTCAGATGTGGTGTGAACTCTGGATAGGAGAAAGTTAATATACTTTTTTCTGAGTTCTCCATTGAACATCTTCCTTAACTTAGTAGCCAAAGTAGTCTACTTTATTGGTATGCATATTCTGTCTTATTCTTGCAATAATTGTGAGCTACTTTATTTCAACTTTTCAGAATTGTCCCACTATGCTTTTCTGCTCAAGTTCAACCATTTGATGACTGGTTCCTCCAATTCATAGGCTGGTCCTTACTTTGGGTGGTAATCTTTTGGATGAGTATTCCTCCATTATTTGGTCCAGGACTGCTGGCCCCAACTGGAACCTCTTTTCCTTACTGATATTTTGGAGCTCCGAACCACCCACCTCTCTTCTCCATTTGTAAGAGCAGTTGAGCTGCCATCTAGTTCAGATACAGGCAGACCATGCCACAGCCATGGCTTACATCAATCATCAAGGTAAATCCCGCAGCAAAAGTATTAACGTTGAAAGTATCCTATTTTATTGGGCAGAATTTCAAACCTGCTTAGAAAATTGGGCCATCGACTGTCATCAACATTTGCCTGTAGGAGAATGGCCTCCTTCTCCCCCCCACCCCTCGAGTTTTTGTCCTTTTTTCATCTGTTGTTTATCCATGGAACCCAAGTAATCCCAGTGACACCAAACTAGCCCAGACGCTCCTGCTATGCAGACATTAATTTTGTTGCAGATGTAGCATGGAGCCTCTAAATCACCCTCACGGTTTTGCGAAGGTGCCCTCTTTACTGTCATTGACTTGAAAAGCGTGGCTTTGCAAGCCTCTATTCCGAAATGGCCTTTGGTGTTAGGGATTAGGTCATTAAAACAGATGTGAGAGGATGAGGACTTTCTAGCTTTGATTTTTTGATTAATCCTGGATGCCTATTTCTGATTGTGTTGAGCGCCAGATCAGTCTTATGTTTTACAGTGGGTGATATAAGCTTTGAAACAAATTTTCCAAGTACGGTAAATTTATTTATAAAGGTGTTGTTGACATGAAATTCTCCCAGATGTCGGTATCCAATCCAAACAGGCAAATAAATCAAACAAACAAACCATAGAGGTCCATAAATTAAGTTTGCGTAATAATGAGAGAAATGACACAGGGAAAAAGTATTGAACATGCTTACTGAAATGTATTTAATACTTGGTAGAAAAACCTTTGTTGGTGATCACCTTCTATATGGAGAAACTAGTCGCAGGCATTACTCAGGTGTGATTTTGGCCCATTCTTCTACACACTCTTCAAATCCTGAAAGTTCTATGTACTCTTATCTTTAGTTCCTTCCATAAATTTTCTAGTGGATTCAGGTCAAGAGCATTTCATGTCTATAGCACCTTTTAGAAATATATTTACTTAGAAAATTGGCGACGTGTTCAATGCTTACCTATGTGTTTTATCCCCTCTCTCCGTTTTTCAATTGGGCCTCACCCCTAGTTCCCTGAAAAACAAGTTTTTTCTTTGTTCATCCTTTACAAGACTCTGGACTGTAGAACCCGTGTCAAGACCTTCCTCTAGGGTGATGCTCATTTACACTGAGCAATAATATAAACGCAACACTTTTTTGTTTTTGCTCCTATTTTTCAAGAGCTGAACTAAAAAAAGATAAGACGTTCTCTATGTACACAAAAGGGCTCTCTCTCTCTCAAATATTATTCAAAAACTTGTCTAAATTTGCGTTAGCGGGCACTTCTACTTGGCCAAGATAATTCACCTCACAGGTGTGGCATATGAAGATGCTGATTAGACAATATGATTATTGCATAGGTGTGCCTTAGGCTGGCCACAATAAAAGGTCACTTTAAAATGTGCAGTTTTACAGCATTAGAGCAGGGGTCCCCAACTCCAGTCCTCAAGGCCCACCAACATGTCATGTTTTCAGGATTTCCTTAGTCTTGCCCAGGTAATAATTGCATCACCTGTGCAATCCAAAGGAAATCCTGAAAACATGACCTGTTGGTGGGCCTTGAGGACTGGAGTTGGGGACCCCTGCATTAGAGGATCCGGGGGAGCAACTGACTCTTTATTGTGGCCAGCCTAAGGCATACCTGTGCCATAATCATGCTGTCTAATCAACATCTTGATATGTCACACCTGTGAGGTGGATGGATTATCTCGGCAAAGAAGTGCTCACTAACACAAATTTAGACAAATTTGTGAATAATAAGAGAGAGAAAGGACTTTTGTGCACATGTCATGAAAAATGAGAGCAAAAACAAGAGTATTTTTGTTCAGTGTAGTTCCCCTGTACCGTTCCCTCTCTGGGACTTAAACTTGCTGCTGGATGTTTTTAGGCAGTCCCCTTTGGACCTCTTAAGGGATGTCCTACTCTTCCTTCCTTCTTGGAAGGTGTCGTTCCATGTCACCTTAACTATTGTTTATAAATTTCTGCAGTTTGTGTCCCTTGCCCGTTACTCTCCCTTCATTATCCTCCACAAGGGCAAGGTTGTTCACCATCCAACTACCTCCTTTCTCCTGAAGGTGGTTTTAATTTTACATATCAATGAGGTTGTCCTCATGAGATTGCACCTTTCCAGGCTCCGGAGAGATCTCCACAAATCTGATGTCGGAAACATCTGCCAATATTTTTCCATTAGAGCCATTTCAGGCCTTATGAGTTGGTCACCTCGAGGGGGCTCAGACAGGCAAATCTTTGTTTTTAACGCCACCACTTTTTGCTTGATTCACACTGCCATTTTGGACGCTTACTGCATTAACAATAAGACTCTTCCTTTAAGGCTAGGTTCCCATTGCGTTAGGGCAATCCGTTAAGCGCATAGAGCTAGCAGATTGCGGTAACGCAATGTTTCTTTTTGGTCCGCGTTCGCTGTCCCCGCTAGCGCAGATCCCCGATCTGCGGTAGCGAGGGACGGACCTCGGACGCTGCAAGCAGCGTCCGTGGTCCGTCACAAAAGAACGGCACATTGCTAGCGCGTGCAGAAAATGGTATGCGCTAGCGATGCGCTACAGGCAGAAATACCATTGCTGTCAATGGGTGCGCTAACGGACCTGTTGCACGACGTTAATTGCGACATTTTCGCCATGCAACGCTGTCCGTTAGCGTTCACCCATTAACGCAATGGGAACCTAGCCTAAGGATCACAGATCACTTGACCCATGTGGTGTGGGGGTCTCTTGGGTAGTGTGTAGCTAAGACTCAGCCCTGCTGGTTTGCAAGGCACATATTTCTCAACAGAAATGAGGCATTTTGAGAAAAGTATAGGTGCAGGCTAAGGGCTCCTTTCCACTTGCGAGAAACACGTCCGTGTCTCGCATGTGAAAACCAAGCTCTGGTGCCGGCACTTGAGAGCCGAGAGTGCAGCTCCATGTGTTGCTGTGCAGCTGGACGCTCCGCTCTGGAGTGTCGGCGCCAGAGCTTGGTTTTCACATGCGAGACACGGACGTGTTTCTCGCAAGTGGAAAGGAGCCCTTAATCTAAGTTATTAATGGTCGTTTTCCTGGGATGGTATAAATGGCAAAATAACAGCAACATTACATCATCATCATTAATATGGAATACTGCTACCACTTTTGGGGGGAAAAAAAAGCTATTGGGTGGAGAAACAATCTTATCTGAGTATCTATTAAGCATTGACTAGGCGTTCGACTAGATTGTCATAACAATTTTGTCTGGAGCGATAAGAAGCACTAATAAGCTGTGCTTTGACCTTTGGTGACCTGGAGAAAGCGAGGAAGTGGTGAATAGATGTTAGGTGGCTTGAAGTAGCACCTGGGTTCTGAGTCTTGGACACAAACCTTGGCAGATTGTAGTAATGAAGCCTTGAGGTCAATGTCTATAAGACCCTGTTTAGAGCAGCGTTCAGTGCACAAGTCAGGATGTAGTGACAAAGACAGCTATCCATTTATTCCTGGAATGAGGATTGCAGAGGGGTTTCGGTTTTGTGCTTTTGGTTCACTGCTTCCTGATTTCAAGATGTCTTGTTGAACATCTGGCTAACGGGACCAGATTTCTGACTGTTCAGTCTTTAAGTTCTACTACCCAGCTGTGTAGATTGACATTGGTTAGGATTCTCCATTGAGGTGGAAGGAACAGGGGGAAGTAGAGCCACCAGTATAGAGGGAAATGAGCAAGAAACTGGGCATATTGCATAGTTTCTAGTGAAGAAACCATGAGAATTTGACTCCAATTCTAGACTGAGAGCAGGTTTTAGGACTGAATGCATTAAACAGGCAGATGGAGAGTATAAAATTGTTCAATCACGAAGAATCTGCCCAGAAAAGTTCAGACTCATCATCTACGCAAAGGGGTCAAGTATGTAGAGCAGTGTTTCCCCAAACTCCAGTCCTCACGGACCCCACGGGTCATGTTTTCAGGATTTCCTTAGTATTGCGCAAGTAGTGGAAGTATCATCAAGGCATTAGGAATTGTCTCACCTGTGCAACACTATGGAAATCCTGAAAACATGACCCGTGGGGTCCATGAGGACTGGAGTTTGGGAAACACTGAGAGGGTACTATGAAGGCTCTTCTGGTTGTCCTCTTTGACAGATTATCCTTTGGGAGGCATTGGTAGGTTAATTCATCACATTTGTGATTATTTTTTGATGAATTTGAGGGGGAAAAAAAAAACAGTAAAACATGCCAGATCCTGCCACGGTTCATCTTTGTCATTATGATGCTGTATAGAATCAGCAAGTTTGCCAAAATATTCTTTTGAGGCAGCTATTTCAGCGCTCAGGCTTTGACCATGCTCTCAATAAAGTAGGAGAGAACTATGTGCCTTAGGGGGCAGCAGCCAGGCTAAATGCGAATGCGGCAAATTGGTAGTGGCTGAGCTTGATAGAATTTCAGATGGATATGTATTAATACGCATTCTAAATGCATATAGAGATCGGTTCTCCTTGTTTTATCAATGCGGTGAGTGTCCTGATATCCTGCACCTTGTGTTTGAGGTTCAGTGCTGGGAATACTAGTTCATACTTACTGAGGACATCGAAAAAATTTCAAGAAAAATACTAGAAGTGGTCTGAGCTGAAAACCAGGGTATGTCAGTTCTTGCTCTCAAAAAATCTGGATGGCATTAAAAAAAAAAACCTGCTGCCTAAGGCGAGTTCAGGTGGAACAATGCAGGCAAGGGAAATAAAGTTTTGGGTCATGAAGAAAAAAATTCTACTTTGTAAACCTTAGAATGCTGTACTCAAGAATTCTGAGAACTGGATAGTTAGACATATCTGAAGAGAGCAACTCCTTTAAATACGGTCATGATCATTGTCAAGGAGAGGTGGCAAGAGAAAGTAAGGTGGCAGGGAGGAAAGTCAATCCTAGTGTGTATGGCGAGTAAGAATAGAGGTTGTCACTGTTTTACAACCTCCAAGCGTCACTTAACTCTTTCATGCCAGGGCCATTTCCTATCTCTCCATCGCCACATTGGGGGACACAGGACCGTGGGTGTATGCTGTTGCGACTAGGAGGCTGACACTAAGTAAATACAAAAAATGTTAGCTCCTCCTCTGCAGTATACACTGCCCACTGGCTCCTGATAGAACTAGTTTAAGCTTAATGTCCATAGGAGGCACACTGGAGTCTGTAATTCAGACCATACTTTCTTTATTTTTTACTTTCATTTTTAACCCTTTTTTGCGCAAGAGGAAGACTGGGGTGACGGACTATTTCAAGGGGCCAATCTACCCCAAACATCAACAGGCGAGCACGGTGAGTGTCGCCTCCCCGTACCCTCTCTTGCGACGTGGGATGCCACAGCCGGACACAGCCCTGTGAAATCCTAGAGGATCAAACCCTTAGGATACACAGAGGCCCCCCTTGCCATGGCATCCGGCTGCCCCCCCTCTGCACCACCACTGTTTAAACAGCGGTGCTGGATGGTCCATCTCCACCTTCCCAGCAAAGGGGATGGTGGATCGAAGGTTCCTGCACCGTCCCTGCTGCACTTTGCCGGATCCCCCAGCTTAGCGGTGATTTTTGTTCGGCGGGGGGTGGGGGGCTCCTGAGCACATCGCCAGCCGGACCCAACTAATTTAGCCCCTGCTTTTTGCCTTGGCTAGGCTGCAAAAGTGGCGTCACGCCTGAGGCCATGCCCACCGGTCTGGCACTTCTCGTGCACTGCGAGAAGCGCCCTTCTAATCTCGACGGACATCTTCTGCCTCCCTAACGCTGCAAAAGGACAGGAACAGGCTACTCCGCTGAGACACAGGACCTGGGTAAGTGCTCTGCCACACTACCGCAGGCCCCCCCCCTTTATATAGCCGACTGAGACAGCCACACACAGTGCTCCGCTGATTTTTCAGCCGCAGCATCCCTGCAGTTCCTTTGGAGGTTAACAAGGTTCAACATGTCTCTACCTCAAACCTCCAAAAAGTCTTCTAAAACAGTTTTTCACTTCTTGCACCTCCTGTCAGGCTGCGCTACCAAGCGGGCATACTGCTCCGCTCTGTCATGCTTGTGATTCTAAATGCGCTCAGGGGCCCCCCACCGTGACCGAACCCACGGTGACCAGTCCCCCTGAGTAGGCTTTGTCACTCTCGCAATCTATGGCTTCCTTGACTAAAGTGATCGAGTCCCTCCAGGATCCATTCAGGAGCAGGACCACTAACCCGCCTGCCCAAGAAAATTCCATTACAGCAGGGGAATCATCAGCCTGCAGGAGCCGTTCTCATTCAAGACACAAACGCTAGGAAGCGTGTTCATAGCTCGTCCCCCAGGCCTTCCGGTGCCTCGGCATCCGTTAGCTCTGCTTCCCGCTCTCCCTCTACAGGCACCTATAGCTAACATGAGTCCAAACCGGAGTCTGAGGGACCCTTTGATCTAGAGTTGCCAGGTTATCAGACTACTATAGATGGTCTCATTGAGGCCGTCAACCAGGGACCACATGGTTAATTCGGTGTCCTTCAAAAGGACCAGGCGCCCTCCGAGTATTTGCCAATCACCCGGAGTTCCAGGACATAGGGAGCGTTCGGACAAACGCTTTGCAGGTCAGAGATCTCTAGAGTCCAGATATCTTTTCTTCCTGACCTCCGCAAACAATGGACAGAATCCCCTCCAGTGGATCCTCCTGTTTCTCGTTTGTCCTCCAATAATCTTCTGTCCTTGCCGGACGGATCTTTCTTCAAAGATCGCACGGATCGCCTGGTCGACAGCCTCGCCCATTCAGTTTTTGAGGCATCGGGCGCGGCACTTTTTCCCTCTTTTGCAGCTACCTGGGTAGCCAAAGCCATGACTTTTTGGGCAGATTCTCTGCATAAAGGCCCCTTCACATTAAGCGACGCTGCAGCGATACCGACAACGATCCGGGTCGCTGTTTGGTCGCTGGAGAGCTGTCACACAGACAGCTCTCCAGCGACCAACGATCCCGAAGTCCCCGGGTAACCAGGGTAAACATCGGGTTACTAAGCGCAGGGCCGCGCTTAGTAACCCGATGTTTACCCTGGTTACCAGCGTAAAAGTAAAAAAAAAAAAAAACACTACATACTTACCTACCTCTGTCTGTCTCCGGCGCTCAGCTTCTCTGCACTCCTCCTGTACTGGCTGTGAGCACAGCGGCCGGAAAGCAGAGCGGTGACGTCACCGCTCTGCTTTCCGGCTGACCGACGCTCACAGCCAGTACAGGAGGAGTGCAGAGCACAGCGCCGGGGAAAGACAGCGGTAGGTAAGTAGTGTTTTTTTTTTTTTTACTTTTACGCTGGTAACCAGGGTAAACATCGGGTTACTAAGCGCGGCCCTGCGCTTAGTTACCCGATGTTTACCCTGGTTACCAGTGAAGACATCGCTGGATCGGTGTCACACACGCCGATCCAGCGATGTCCACGGGAGATCCAGCGATTAAATAAAGTTCTGGACTTTGTTCAGCGACCAACGATCTCCCAGCAGGGGCCTGATCGTTGGTCGCGGTCACACAACGATTTCCTTAACGATATCGTTGCTACGTCACAAAAAGCAACGATATCGTTAACAATATCGTTATGTGTGAAGGTACCTTAAGGCTTTACAGAAGAGTAGCTAACTCTGCTATGTCAGGGGAGATCAATCAAGTTTCTTTGGCTGGTGATTACTTATTAAAAGCTTCCCTGGACGCGGCTAATTGCTCTGCACTTACAGCTTCAAACGCTGTGGCGATTAGAAGGGCACTATGCCTGAGAAACTGGTGAGCGCTCTGCATCTAAAAAGTCCCCAACATCCCTTCCCTATCTCAGTGGCCGCTTATTCCGTGAAAGGCTGGACTAACTGATTTTGGATGCTACAGGCGGGAAAAGTACTTCCCTTCCCCAGCAGAGATTTAGACAACCGATCCGCCGACAGCTGCAGGCTCGTTTTCGGTCCTTTCTTGGCAATTACAGATAGTTCTCTACGGCCAGATCCCCTGGTTTGGGGCGTCGCACTGTCAGAGACAAAAGCCCACAGGCCCCGTACAAGCCCAGCCACTCCTGGAGGGGCCGCCCCACGCAGTCTAGATCCAGGGGATCCAGAACCCAAAGATCTTCAACTAAATGACTCGCATTCTCGTCCGGACACCACCAGCAGAGTAGGCGAATGCTTTCTCCTGTTTCTTCATATCTGGCTTGCAGTTGTTCATGATGAGTGGGTCAGGGATCTGGTGTCCTCCAGATACAAAATCGAATTTTCCTCCCCAACCTGGTTTTTTGCATCCCGGCCTCCCGAAGCAGGAACGCGTGCTCGGGCTTTTTCCCAGGTCATAGTCACTTCGCCGAGACGGGGTCATTGTCTCTGTCCCAGAGGACGAAAGGTTCCGAGGTTTTTATTCAAATCTGTTCATGGTCCCCAAGAAGGATGGAACAGTCAGGCCCATCCTGGACCTAAAGCTCTTAAACAGATTTGTAAAAGTCCGATATTTCAGGATGGAGTCCCTCCGTTCCGTCATCGCATCGATGGAGCAAGGCGCGTTCTTAGCCTCCATCGACATTCGGGATGTGTATCTTCACATCCCAATCTTCCCGCCTCACCAAAGGTTCCTTCGCTGTCCGCGGGGAACACTTTCAGTTCACGGCCTTATCTTTCGGCTTTGCCACCGCCCCCAGACTTTTCACAAAAGGTCATGGCGGTGGTCATGGCCATCCTACACGCTCGGGGTCTAGTCGTGCTCCCCTATCTAGACGACTTACTGGTCAAAGGCCCATCTTTCCAAGCCTGCGAGTAGTGCGTCCACATTTCCTTGGATACTCTCTCGGCTGGGCTGGTTGATCAACTTAATAAAGTTGTCTCCTGTCCCAGCTCAGCGGATCTCTTTCCTGGGCATGACTTTGGACACTTCCCGAGGGTTGGTGCTTCTCGGAACAAGGTCCTAACTCTTCAACAGGGGGTCCGGAAGCTCTGTCAACCGTCTCCCTGTTCCATCCGTTTCAGCATGAGGATTCTCGGGAAGATGGTGGCCACAATGGAGGCAATTCCGTTTGTGCAACTGCATCTTCGTCCCCTTCAGCACGCACTGTTGGACACATGGGACTTTTTCCCTCGACCGTGTCCTCTGACCCCTCGGGTCAAGCAGTCACTCCAATGGTGGACGCTCCGGACCTCTCTTCTACAAGGGAAGTCCTTCCTCCCAGTCAATTGGCTGGTAGTCACTACCGATGCCAGCCTCTTCAGCTGGGGAGCTATTTTTCACCATCACACTGCACAGGGGACTTGGTCTCATCACGAGTCTCGCCTTCCAATCAATATCCTGGAGATCAGTGCGATTTGGCTATCCCTGAGGCCGCCCCATCTGTATCCAGTTGGACAATGCCACGGCTGTGGCTTATATAAATCATCAGGGGGGCACCCGCAGCAGGGCTGAAATGCGCGAGGTAGAACACATTCGCTGAGCCGAAAACAACCACTCGATCATATTGGTTGTTCACATTCTAGGAGTGGAAAATTGGGCTGCAGACTTCCTAAGCTATCAAGGTCTTGTCCTGATGGAGAGACCACACTCCTGAGGCATTTTCCAACAGATCTGCCTTCGTTGGGGTACTCCAGACGTAGACTTGATGGCTTCCTGGTTCAATGCCAAGGTACCTCAGTTTGTGGCCCGGTCTCCGGACCCGAGGGCAATTGGAGTGGATGCGCTGGTCCTTCCTTGGAGTCAGTTTTGTCTTCCTTATGTTTCCTCTCCTGCCCTTCCGAGAGTCATCAGGAAGATCAAGGCGGAGGGCGTGCTGGTGATTTTCATCGCTCTGGATTGGCCTCACCAGGCGTGGTACGCACAGCTGGTCCAACTCAGCGCAGATGTTCATTGGCGACTACCAGATCGTCCGGATCCTCTTTCTCAGGGTCCGATTTACCACCAGAACTCAGGGGCCCTGTGTTTGACGACTTGGCCGTTGAATCCTGGGTTCTGACTCAAGCAGGTTTTTCCCGCGAAGTAGTTTCCACCTTGATCAATGCTCGAAAGCCGGTGTCATTGCGCATCTATCATCGGACCTGGAAGACCATCTTTGAATGGTGCAGAAGTAGAGGTCGTCCTCTGTTGGTTTTCAACATCCCTACCATCTTGGAATTCTTTCAATCCGGTCTGGACTTGGGGCTATCGCCGAGCTCCCTTAAGGGGCAGGTCTCGGCCTTGTCAGTCCTTTTCCAGCATAAAATTGCTTCCAAACCCCAGGTGAGAAGTTCTTTCAGGGAGTCGCCCACGTGGTGCCTCCCTATAGAGCAGCTCTAGAGGCTTGGGAACTTAATCTGGTCCTAGGCGTCCTGCAGGAATCTCCCTTTGAGCCGTTGCAGGACATCTCTCCTCATGGAAGGTGGCTTTTCTTGTCGCTATTACTTCGATCAGACAAGTCTCGGAGTTGGCTGCCCTTTCCTGTTGGACGCCGTTTCTTACATTCCACCAAGACAAGGTGGTCCTCAGACCGTCTCCTACCTTTCTTCCAAACGTGGTGTCTTCCTTCCACCTTAATGAAGATATCGTACTTCCTTCATTTTGTCCTGCCCCGGTGCACCGCGTGGAGAAGGCTCTTCACTCCCTGGATCTTGTAAGGGTTCTCAGAAAGTGTCTAGGACGGCACCTTTTTGACACCAGAAGGGACTGGCCACTTCTAAGTCGACAGATGGATTCGGTCGATTATTCAAGAGGCTTATCGCATCAGAGGCAAGCCTATCCCAGTGGGCATCAGGGCACACTCCACTCGGTGGGTGCTTCCTGGGCATCTGCAGAGCAAGTTTGCAAAGCTGCAACCTGGTCTAGCCTGCACACTTTCTCAAAGCATTATAATGTCCATACTCAGGCATCTGCAGATACAAGCCTGGGTAGGCATATTCTGCAGGCAGCTGTAGCGCACCTTTAGACAACAGGCGCCGTGAGTTTACACTTATGTTATTTCCCACCCAGGGACTGATTTGGGAAGTCCCACGGTCCTGTGTCCCCCAATGTGGCGATGGAGAAATAGGGATTTTTGTGTACTTGCCGTAAAATCCTTTTCTCCGAGCCACTCATTGGGGGACACAGCACCCACTCTTCTTTGGCTTGTTGCCTATGATGTGTTATAGTAGTTGACATGTTGTACCTACGGTTTAATTTTTGTTAATCTCCTACTGCTTGGTTCTATCAGGAGCCAGTGGGCGGTGTATACTGCAGAGGGGGAGCTAACCTTTTTTGTATTTACTTAGCGTCAGCAGCATACACCCACGGTACTGTGTCCCCCAATGAGTGGCTCGGAGAAAAAGGATTTTATGGTGAGTATACAAAAATCCCTATTTTTTTCCTCACTTTCTTCCCAGAGCCATAACTTTTTTTTTTTTTTTTTTCCATCAATATGGCAGTATGAGGGCTTGTTTTTTTTGTGGGAAAGAGGTCTACTTTTGAACTACACCATTAATTTTACCATATAATGTACTGGAAAAAAAATCCATGTGCGGTGAAACTGCAAAAAAAAAGGACAATTGTTTTTTACCATGTTCACCTAATGCTAAACTGACCTGCCATTAGGAATTTCCAGGTCACTACGAGTTTGTAAATACCAAACGTGTATAGGTTCTTTTTTATTTAGGTGGTGACATTTTTTTTTTTTTTTACCAATCACTTAAAAAAAAAAAAAACTATATACATATCTAAAAAGAAAAATAGATGTATATTTGATATCGCTGTAATCGGACTGATGTGGGCAATCATGTTTCCTAGTCATTTTACCACACACTGAATGCTGTAAAAAGCGAACCTTCCTTGCAAATGGCAGAATTGCATTTTTTTTTCTCCACAATCTCATCACATTTGGAATTTTTTCTGTTTTTTTTTTTTTTTTTTAGTACATTGCATGGTAAAAAGAATTGTAACATTCAAAACTACAAACAACAAGCCGACATACAGCTATGTCGACATAAAAAGAAAAAAAAAAAAAAATGGCACTGGGTAGAAAAAGAAAAAAAAAAAAGTGCAAAAATATGAACAATATCCTGATCCTTAAAAAAGGTTAATAACACCAATGTTGGCTGTGAAAAAAAATAGTACAAAAATAATTTTTATTAAAAACAAGTCTACAAAATTGACAAACACTCCTATGAGAAGTTTGATAAATACACAGCAGCAAACACAGTTCACATTGATCATGTTACAGTGCATCTAGTAAACATAATAGTCACACACAGTCCTATGATATAGCACACAGAAGCCTGGTCCGTCAGCTTAAACATCGGGCATCAACCCTGTCTCCAACTCCCTTTGTTTCTGAAGCAAGCCCTAAAGAGAAACAACAAAAAGTTATAACCACAGAACGCACACTGCATACGCTAATAATTTCCGCACTACCTGTACACTTTTTTAGCCACAAACTTTAGGTCTTTCCCATTTTTTTTTCCTGCTCACTGAGTCTAGCACTAACTTATGGTTCAGTCTATTATGTAAACTATGAAAGGCACAATGCCCTGACTCTACAACAACTAGTGTAGATTATTCCAGAATGGAGACCATACCAACCTTCCGTAATTCTGATAACCCCCTCAGTATGGCTTGCTGTCGGTCCTTATTTCTGACGACATTAGGATTCAGCAAAGGGTCTTTTGCATGAACAGAGATGAATATTTGTTGAGATTCCTGGTCATTGCCTAAAGAGAAGAGTATTTTGTTGAGAACTGGTAATATTTTTTCCCCATAATTGTGGGCCCACTAATTGCAGAAGTCAGAGGAGATGAAAATCTGATGGGGAGCAGGGAAAATATAGGCTGACTTCCTGAGGTATGCATTTATATTCCTCTTAGTTCATAGTTACTGCCCCAAGAGATGTGGGTTTCCAAGGCTATGGACCGTAACAAACCCTACTGTAGTAGGATCCTCCAGCCATGCGGTACTTGGTGCTGATGTACGTTACATATCGCACCTCAATAGAGCAGATGAATTACACAGCTCCTAGATTCTATGGAGGATAACACTGCTGCCAAAGGACTTTATAAAAATAAAATGCCTTTACCTTACTGCCTCCAACACGAGGCACCCAACTTAGAAAAGATTCATGTACCCAGAGTTTACATGCATTGGCTGATGTGCCCTTTCTGGCAAGATCTCAGCACAAGCACTGAGCTCAGCAACCTGTGCAGTCTGGCATACTCTGCTGAGCTCAGTGACTGGCTGCAGCGGTGATGTGCAGTGGTGTAGAGAGGGAACATTAAGGACACTGTTTAGTATAAAGAACCTTGAAGCCAGGTTCCTTTTAATTGCTTATGTAATACACCACCATTTTGGTTAGCAGCATATTGTGCCTGTTTATACACGAAATGTCAAACGCTGGGCCTTTGCCCATCAGCATTCCTAACAAGGTGACAGACGTAGCCCTGACCCTCCATCTAGATTAGTTGGCCTGTTGAACAGCTGGGATCAGAGCTTGTTCAAACCCCCAGACACTTCAGCAGGGCGTCAGCTGTATGTAACAGCCTGCGTCCACTGACGCCGCCGGAAACTCAGCCATTCTAGCGCCATAAATGAACAGCAGCTGACATCCCTACCAGGGGGGTAAGGCGTTAAAGCTAGGGACCTCCAATTGTATCTATATGGGTTGTCACCAGGTCAATCTTCAAAACATTGTAGAGGGATTATGATTTCTTGCATGGGGTGGGATCTAGCGGATCCATACATAAAAAGAATGTAATAAGTATATGAATAAGTGTACCCCCACAGAAACTTTAGCTAAAATAGACACACACACAAATGGTTTGTAACTGGTGATCAGATTGCATTTGTTTCTTACCTGGTGGATTGTGCTGAGGTTCATGTGTTGAAGGCCTGGACATTGGGGCGTCAGGATCTAAGTAGTAAATCTCTTTTGTCCGAACATACGGAACAAATTGTGAAGATGGAGGTCGGTCAGATTCCAATTTCTCCAGGTCTGGAGTGACATGTCGCTGGATGGACACGGTGTTTCCATTGTGAACTAAAGGAATGGGTGTAATGGTGGATCTCTTCTGAGCGTGGTGTAATCGGTTCTTCACCGCAGGGACTGGTGGAGAGTCTGGTCTGTGACAAAAACGCAATGGTTACAATAAAGTAACTTCACCATCAAGGTAACAATCTAACAATCTAAAATCAGATCAGAAGATGAAAGGTTTACCTACCTCACTACCAATGACACATTACTAACCTATGCACATATATGCTTTCCAAACTACACTACAAAGATATTCTTACATGGATATTAAAGGGTCACTGGAAACTTCACGTGTTTTAGGCTGCCGTCACACTATCAGTATTTGGTCAGTATTTTACATCAGTATTTGTAAGCCAAATTCAGGAGTGGAACAATTAGGGGGAAAGTATAATAGAAACATATGCAACACTTCTGTATTTAATCACCCACTCCTGGTTTTGGCTTACAAATACTGAGGTAAAATACTGAACGTGTGACACAGCCTTAGGGTATGTGCACACGCTGCGGATTTTGCTGTGGATCTGCAGCGGTTTCCCATGAGTTTACAGTACCATGTTAACCTATGGGAAACGAAATCCGCAGTGCACATGCTGCGGAAAAAAAACACGCAGAAACGCAGCGGTTTACATTCCGCAGTATGTCAATTCTTTGTGCGAATTCCGCTGCGGTTTTACACCTGCTCCAATAGAAAACTGCAGGTGTAAAGCCGCAGCGGAATCCGCAGTAGAAACCGCGATAAATCCGCAGGAAAAACCTCAGCGGTTTTGCACTGCAGTTTTTCCAAATCCGCTGCGGAAAAAGCCGCAGTCCTCCAGAATACGTGTGCACATACCCTTAGAAGAAAAGTGAACTTGATGCAACAACAAGCAACACATCTGCTTACCTCTTGAAACTTAATTCAATTGTTTGGACTCGGTCTTCTTGCTAAAAATAAGACATAAAAATTATTTCAAGTTGCCGACCACAAAAAAAAAACAAACAAACAAACAGTGGCTCATCTCAGGAACTGCAGATTACATGCCCTATGCTGCACAGTTTAAGGGTATGTGCACATGTTCAGTTTACGTCAGGATTTCTTGCAGAAATTTCCTGACAAAAACCAGACATTCCTGCCAGAAATCCGCATGCGTTTATGCTTTTTTTGCGTTTTTTCCCAATGCATAGAATAGCGGGAAAAACGCGAAAAAACCCACAAAATTAATGAACATTCTGCTTTTTTTACCGCGATGCATTTTTTTCGCGGAAAAAAACTGGCAGCTTTTCACAGCGTTGCTAGAGTTCATCAACAAGTCTTCTGCTATGGAAGAGGCTTGTTATTTAGAGGTAGTGGCGAGGAAAGAAGCCAGCAGGGGGCGATACGGGACTAGTCTCGTCTTCAACTATGGTCCGGACCTTCTCATATATTTTTCCTATGAAATGCCAAAGCATGTCAGAGAAAATATACCCAACTGTAATCATGCAGCCAAGCTCCATTTCATGCTGCCCGTGGTTTGGCCAACAAGAATCGGCTGACATGTTCCCTTCAAAGTGTTATTAGCATCTTATAAAGTAACGTCGCTATGAAACGTTCTGGAGAATGAACACCTCAAAATGCTGGCTTAGCTTTCCTGTTCCACAACGTTTCACTCTCCATTCCTAACTCAGGCTACATTCACATTTGCGTTTGTGCGACGCTGCGTCAGCGACACAACGCACAACGCAAATAAAAACGCACGCAAAAACGCTGCGTTTTGCGACGCATGCGTCCTTTTTTGCAGAAATTTGGACGCAAGAAAAATGCAACTTGTTGCATTTTCTGCGCCCGACGCTTGCGGCAAAAAAAACGCATGCGTCGCACAACGCATGTCCATGCGTCCCCCATGTTAAATATAGGGGCGCATGACGCATGCGTCGCCCGACGCAAACACACAAAACGCTAATGTGAACGTAGCCTCAATCAGGAGCTTCTGTCTAAAGCCCTAAACAATAGGATTCAGATGTGTCCCAGCAAGGGAGCAAAAGAAATCAATTGGCAAACAGATACAAAAGCATGCAGCTTCAATTCTTCTTGCATGCAGCTTCAATTCTTTTTGCATGCAGCTTCAATTCTTCTTGCATGCAGCTTCAATTCTTTTTGCATGCAGCTTTCAATTCTTGCATGCAGCTTCAATTCTTCTTGCATGCAGCTTTCAATTCTTGCATGCAGCTTCAATTCTTTTTGCATGCAGCTTCAATTCTTCTTGCATGCAGCTTTCAATTCTTGCATGCAGCTTCAATTCTTCTTGCATGCAGCTTTCAATTCTTGCATGCAGCTTCAATTCTTCTTGCCCGCAGCTTCAATTCTTCTTGCCAGCAGCTTTCAATTCTTAAACTCCGTTTAACCTTTTTTCAGGAGTGTCAGTTTTCTAAGCCAGACACAATGGTCTAGTCTACTACTACCTGAAGTCTATGGCTTAATTGGGAACACATCTGAATCCAGCCTTTCAGGTCTTCACAAAGTTAGTAAAGATGGCTGAAATGGGGTGTGAAACTAAGCTAATGGGCAGCAGCAGCACATTATTTCTGAAGATCGGTGAAAGTACAAACCGTTTCCTCTTAACAATTTCAAAGCCTACATTTGTGCTATTCCTATGCCACAACCACAAAGTAATGTGTTGGGTTAGTCTTGTTCCGGGAATATGTACGGATGCAAATAATTGTTACATCAGAATTAGCCTAGGCGGTGTTGTGGGTGGGCTTTAAATCTATCGAATCTTCTTATGACAAAAGAAGGCCAGAGCAAAGAAGGCATGGTCCTGAGGACATAGGAGTAGTGATGAGCGAGTGTACTCGGTGCTCGGGTTTTCCCGAGTACGCTCGGGTGACCTCCGAGTATTTGGTAGTGTTCGGAGATTAAGTTTTGATCCCGGCAGCTGAATGATTTACAGCTATTAGCCAGCTTGATTACATGTGGGAATTTCCTAGCAACCAGGAAAACCCCCACATGTACTCAGCCTGGCTAGTAGCTGTAAATCATTCAGATGAAAACTTAATCTCCGAACAGTAACAAACACTCGGGGGTCACCCGAGCAACGAGTATATTCGCTCATCACTACATAGGAGTACTTATGTAAAGCCCATAGCTTCCATGACTGGTAACTCAGTAAATTAACTTTTAGGCCGGATTCACACTACAGCGAGATACGGCCGAGTCTCACAGGTTAAAAACAAGCTCTGGCACCAGCACTCTGGAGCAGAGCGTGCGGCTTCATGTATTGCTATGCGGCCGCACGCTCCACTCTGGAGTGCCTGTATCTCGCTGTGTGTGATCCCGGCCTTAGAAGCATTTTCATCAATCCAATTTTTAGATTTGTGCCAAACCATCACATTACTACCTTTCTGGCCTCTTGCCTAGTTTTCACGTCTCCACGATGTGGAGAGATCTTGGCTTCCTCCCTGGGAGTTGGAGACTTTTCTGGAGATTTCCCTTTTCTCAAATGCAAATTATTAGAAGAATTCTTTTCCACTAAATGCATCAGCTCTATCTGCCTCCGCACTTTGCTCTCCTCCCTCTGCTTCTGAAGCCCCCTGGGGTACCGCTCCGAAGCTGGGATGTATTTTTTCGGAGGTCTGTTTTTATTCCAGTCTGGTTTACGTCCGTGCTCCTTTCCCTGCTTTTCTGTTCTCGCGAACTGATCATAAACATCATTGTAAGCGTTGGTGTTTTCCTTGCTGGAGTCATTTCTGTCTCTCTGGACGTGCGACTTATTTGTCTGTACGTCGGCTTTGCGCTGTTGGTCCTTAAACTCTATGGGAATATCAGGAGAGGCGTTGTGCTGATGTCTCCAGGTCATCTCTTTGCAGTGGGATACGGGATACGGCTTCATTACGAAATTCAAGTCATCTATAATAAAAAGGTACAAATAAGAGAAATTAGGACTGGACCACAAATCTTGGAGAAGTTAAAGGAAGATTTCTCCAGCGCAAAAATCTGTAAACAATATGGAGCCTTATTGGGTGTTCCTCATCTAAAATATTTATGCAATATGTCAGATACGTGGGGGGTCCCACATGTAGGGCCACTAGCTAACAGTATCTACTATAGCTACATCCTGAATGGAGAGGTGGTTACATACAAACATGGCTCCTGCCATTCCAAGTCCGTACAGAACAAGTCTCTGAGTTACGAGAAAGCTGTTACACCATGTATGCAAAAAAGGAAAACATAAAAAAACAGCAGTGCGCATGAAGCATACACCAGCAAGAGAAGGTAAAACACACCAGCAGGTGTAAAGGATACACTATAGGCATATGATGGGTGATTAGGGTCCTATGAATTAACCCCTTCCTAAAGTGAGCAGTTTTTGCATTTGCGCTTTAGTCCCCTCCTCCACCTACTTCCAAGACCCAGGCCTCCTTCCTTTTTCTGTCCACACAGCTGTATGAGGACTTGTTTTTCTTCTGTGAAAGTTGTAGTTTTGAATGACGCAATTCATATTACCAAAGAAGCTACATGGAACGGAATTTTTTTTTTCCAGTTGAGTGGAAATGGTAAAAAAAAGTTCCACAATTCTATCTCGTTTTTGGGGGGGGAGGGGGCAATTCGCTTTTATGGTGTTCCATGTGCGGTAAAATTGAACTGACAAGTTCTAATTTGAAAGTCCTCAGATTTTGTTTTAGTCTTTGCCTGATGAAGAGACCCGAGTAGTCTCGAAAGCTTGCAATTTGTTACCATCTTTTCAGTTAGCCATTAAAAAGGTATCAACCACTGAGGACTCACACATTTTAATATTTTTCTATCATCTGGCTAACACGGTACAAAGATATATATTTTTCCTGACAAATTAAAAAAATTTGTAAAAAAATTGGTTTGTGTCGCCTTTTTCTGAGACCCGTAACGTACATGAGACATTTTAATTGCTTTTCATAAGGATGTTCTCCTATAAAGCCCAGCCACAGGGACTTGAGGGGTTGTCCACTACTCAGACAGCCCCTTCTTAATCAGCATGTTTGCCCCCAGTAAAATAAGAACACTTAAGACTAACCTCCGACGCCGGCGCTATTCCAGACAAATCAAACATCACAAGGAAGTGAGAGCCGCAGTCGGCCGGCCACTCACTTCCTCTTGAAGTCTGATATGTCCAAAGGCGGAGAGAGTGAAGCCAACTGATTGGGCCCAAAGATTGCGTGACGTAAATGTGACGTGATCCCCGGGAGGGCGAGTAGCAACACCGCTGGAATAGTGCTGGAGTATAAATGTTCTTATTTTACTAGGGGGAAAGATACTGATAGAGAAGGGGCTGTCTGAGTAGTGGACAAATCCTTTAATATGGCATCCTTCAGCAGGCCCCCCGTCTGCCAATGACAAACCATCGGCACCCTGTGATTGTGTCATGAGGGGCTAAAGGGAGCCAGTGTACGCATGCATTGGAAATGGCTCCATTTACATGCCAATGATAGTAATTGAGAAAATATGAAGAAAGGAGGGTGCTCCGTAATACAGAGATTCGTAATCAAGTAGGGATGGTGAAGGCCGACAGAAATGGAAAGTGGTAGTACGACCACCTTTGAGGGATGTGCAAATGTCAGGCACAAACCTGTTTTAAAGCCAGAGATGGAATAGATCAGCTACAGCTTGCTCCAAGGGAGGATTAGGTACAGGAACCACCAGGTATTATATAAATAGTTCATGAGAACTTACCGTATGCTCATCTGGCCTAAGGGAGAATTCTATTCGATTTAAAATGGAACGGCCTGTATTTATTTCATGTAAATAAATTCCTATGAATATATTTATCTGCACGTATATCATACCCCCTTAATGACCGCCAATACGTCTTAACTGACCTGAGATATGAGAATAGCCTCCCCATACAGGTGACAATCCAGCAGCTGTCGGCTGTCCACTATAGCTGACAACTTGCTGCATCAGTCACGATCAGTATTTGCACCGTCCAAATCTGTTTAACCCCATAGATACTGCTGTCAATAGTGACTACATAATTATAAATGGTTAACAGAGTGTGGGAGCTTCCTATTTAACCAAATTGGTGCCCTCAGATCTTGATTGTGTGGTCCTGATGTTTGCCATGGCAATTCATGGCCAAAATCGAGGCCTTAGAGTCTGCCGGCTGTAGTAATCTGTTCAGAAGTGAGGCATTTAGGTGGTAAAAATGCACATTTTCATTCCTACCATGCCACTTTGCATTAATTCCTGTAAAGCACCTGAAGAGTTAATAAACTACCTGACTGCAGTTTTCAATATGACTGGGGGTGCTGTTTTTAAAATGGTATCACGTTTGGGGGTTTCCCAATATATGAGACCCCTAAAGTCACTTTAAACATGGATAAGTCCCTAAAAAAATAAATTTAGTAAATATTCTGGAAAAAATTAAAAATTGCTGCTACATTTTTAATCCTCCTAAAATGCTAACAAAATAAAACAACATTTTACAAATGGTGCTGATGTAAAGCAGACATGTGGGAAAAGTTATTTATTAATGGTTTGCTGTGGCATGACTTTCTGGAGTAAAGGGACAATCAAAGTTTGAAAATTGCTAATTTTGTAACATTTTTCTCAAATTTTTGATGTTTTTTATAAATAAACTCAATACATATTGACCTAAATTTACCATTATCATAAAGTATAATGTGTCACGAAAAAACAAGCTCCAAATCACTGGGATTTGTTGAAGCGTTGCAGAGTTATTACCACATAAAGTGACACTGGTCAGATTTCAAAAATGTGGCTCCGTCACTAAGGGGATACTCAGCATCCCTATATATCCCTTATATTGTAACTATTAAGGCGACAGTGATAGAGAGAGGCATTTAAAATGGTTAAACAGCAGCGATGGGAGCCAGCTCTGGTTGCTGCAGATACAGGCAGATGCCAACTGTAACACAGCTGGCACTTGCCTGAAAGGGAGCAAACTCACCTCCTGAGCTGCCTCCATATATGCGGACCCTAACATGGGACGTTCTTGCATTGGGAAGGGGTTCGTTTGGAGTATGAATGTAATTCACAAATGAAGTGCAATAAGAACCTTATATTAATAGTTGTAGTCAATTCCTTTGTAAAACCGGTTTTCATTCTTTTATCTTTTCAGGGGGATTGCAGACCAGTAAAGGGAATATCATCAGAAAATCACAGACGGGAGCATATTTTGGTGCATCTATTAACGTGAACCTGTCATGTGAAAAAAACGCTATTTAACCTGCAGATATGGGGTTTTGAACCTGCCTGGCACCAACACTTAGAGCCCCGCTGCCAGGAGGAAATCCATGTAGAGGAGCTGTGGAGACACCATCACGTGTTTCTCAACGCAGGCAGTGAATAGCCAGGCCTTTCACCGGGAAGGAACAACCAAGGGAAGGGCAGCATCCAATAAAGGAAAACCATCTATGCCAAGCATGGTATCCATCCACAGACAGCTGTTTCGGGGTTTTTGCCCCTCATCAGTGTGGAGTAGGAAACTGGCTATCAGGAGCAGTGCCTAGTAGAAAGTCTATAAAGGCACAGATGATTGACCTCGTGGAGACCAAAACATCCAACACCGCGGAGACACCATCACGTGTTTTTCAACGCAGTGATCCAGAACACTGCCCCCAAATATGCAAATGCATATTTCCAATATATTCCCAATAAAGGAAAACCACCTATGCCAAGCACGGTATCCATCCACACAGCTGTCTGTGGATGGATACCATGCTTGGCATAGGTGGTTTTCCTTTATTGGATGCTGCCCTTCCCTTGGTTGTTCCTTCCCGGGGAAAGGCCTGGCTATTCACTGCCTGCGTTGAGAAACACGTGATGGTGTCTCCGCAGCTCCTCTACATGCATTTGCATATTTGGGGGCAGTGTTCTGGATCACTGCGTTGAGAAACACGTGATGGTGTCTCCGCGGTGTTGGATGTTTTGGTCTCCACGAGGTCAATCATCCGTGCCTTTATAGCCAGGAGGAAATCAACTTTATTCCTCCTGGCAGCACTCAGGTTTCAGTCACAGGGGTGCTGCACCCTGGCACTGACTGACAGCCGGATCAGCATTAGAGCTGGCTGTCAGTCAGTGCCTGGGGGGCGGTTACAGCCGCAGTTCTCTATACACAGAGCGGTGACTGAATCCGTGCCTTTGTCGCCCCGTGAAAAATCTGAGCGCTGTCAGGAGGAATAAAGATCATTTCCTCCTGGTAGGGAGCGCTGTGTCAGTGCCAGGCAGATTCAAAATGCTACTGTATCTGCAGATTAACCCCATATGTTCACGTTAAGTGTTTTTTTTCATGCGATAGGTTCCCTTTAAGAATGGATGGACCACAATAAGCCACAATGCGACATGTTTGAGCAAGTCTACCAAAAAACCACAACGTTATTTTCCTCCAAATGTAACCATATAGAGAATCTAACAATGGTTACCTGTCTGAACGGCCGTGTCCCTCCTCGGTGAGGTAACGGTTAAAGTGCTCGGTTTCATAACACTGCTGGTAATATTCTGATCATCTGATCTCACGTCGGTGGTGCGGCTTGCAGCGCTGCTGATCTCCGGATACAGCGTGTCACCTAAAGAAGCATCAGATAAAATATCTTACAGGGACTGTCCATTACTATAAGTTATGCTATAAGTCGGCTCAGAGTGGACGTAAAATTAAAAAAAAAATAAAAGTAATAATAAATAAAAAATACAATCAGAGCAAAGAACATCAATGTGCAAAAAAAAAAAAAAACCTGGTGAAAAACTGATGACAGGTTCCCTTTAAAATGGCTGCTCTGCGTGAACATGGTCAGATTGTTAGTTTTATAAATGTCAAGTCCAAATCAGTTGCAAGCTCTTACGTCCGGTCCTGTTAAAATGAAAACGCCAACTAGACTCGTGGTGACGAGCAACAACAGCAATATTCAGAGTAAATCAGACACTACGAAATATACAGAGCTGCAACACGGACCCTGCAATCATCTCATCAGTGGGTCTGCACAGGGAACCTACAGTAATGTCAAAGTCCCGGAAATCTCCAAGTTTCTAATATAGGAGCTTATGTCCCCATATAGACGAGGAAGCAGCACTTCCACATCCTCAATTTCATCCTTTTGAAAGTATATTTATAGCTGTTTAGGAGTCAATTACTTTTTTTCAGACTTGTAATGAGCATTTCGTACTGAATATTACAGCTGATTAGAAAAGGACGTCTGCTTCTCATCACAAAATAACTGTCCCCATGGGCTGGATCTCCTCAAGGAGAATAAAGACTTTTTTCTGAGGCAGTTTTCCCCATTGTAAATTATAGTCAACCTCAACATATAAACTAAGATTACATTGTCAGGTCTGAAGTGTTTTACCAGTTGTATTCTTCTGTAGGTTAGATATATCATGTCCCTTCTGCAGTAGGTGGCGCATCCGCTGCTCCTGCTTTAGCCGCTGTGCTTCTTCTTGTGCCTTCTGCATTCTTTGATACAATTCTTTCGTCTTCTGGTCAAGAACCTCCTATTAGTAACAAGGGAAAGCAAGTAAATAATGCAGGGATGGTGGATGCTGACAGGACATACACGGATATCGTGAGCATTCTCATCTGCCTCTCTTGTGGCCACACACCGTTGTGTGATCTTGTGTGCAGCATGCAACTGGCATATACAGGAGAAAGATGACAGTGCATGTGCACTGGCATGCAGGAGGTCACCATGCGCTCTCATCCCTCTCCTGTGTGCAGCTGGTATATACAGGAAAAAATGATAGCACATCTGTACTCACATGCAGGAGGCAACTGTGCACCCTCATCCCTCTCCTGTGTGCAGTGTATGGCTGGCATGCTCAGAAGAAAGATGCACTCACATGCAGGAGGTGAGCGTGCGTTCTCATCCCTCTCCTGTGTGCACCAGCCGCTCGCTGCACACAAGATCACACAGCAGCTTGCGACCACTATACACAGGAGAGGAAGAGGAGAGTGTGCATAAATCGACATTGTGTGAGTGGTCATCTGCCTCTCCTGTCAACATTATCCGCTGCAGCTTTGTAATCTTAGGTGAAGCGAATGGCTGCCATACAAAGGAAAGGGGATGACAACTAGGCTCCAGTGTCGTCAGCATGCCAATCACCATGAGGGAATGGTGGGAGTATTGTAATTTATGTATTTATATTAAAACTATTTTTCTATAATCTTTAGTATACGTATGATTATTATTGGGGTTAAGTCCAGTACATGAAGGTCTTAATAGTTCAGTTTTGGGGGGTGACAGACATCCTTTAAAACACGCATGAACAGTCTCATACTTCTTTTTGCTTCTGTTTAAATGAGTCTTCCTCGTACTGTTGTCGCATTTCTTCCCGTTCTCTCGCCAGTCGCCTCTCCTCCTCTTGTTCTTCCATTAGCCTTTGTTCATCTTCCAGCTGCTTTCTCCTGCGTTTTTCTTCGACTTGAGCCGCTATGGCTTTCTGGCAAGTTCAAGAAGAAAGAAAGGTTAAGAAATTCTGAGGAAATCGCGTTGCAGCCTGTAGCCTCACTTTTCTGAATGTATCGTACTTTCAGGGGAGAGTCAGACGGCTGCGTAACTCAGATGAGGATCACAACGGAATGCTCCCGACCTGAGCGTGAAAGCTGCATAGTAATACATGCTACAAATGTCACTGAGGAGTACCAAGTCAGAAAGGAGAGTACTACAAATAGAAAAAAATCTGACCAGCACCTCCAACCAGAATAAGTCAAGTGTGAATAGGTGCAAGCCTTCATGACTATTCAATATGACCAAGAAAATACAGTTGCTCGCTGGATTACTGCTGTAGAAAATAATGTTAAAAAATGAAGTACTTGGCACACAAATTGGCCAATTCATGACAGCCCATCAACCAGCGACAAGGAGTACCCCTTTGTTGGGTACCCAAACTTAAAATGGTAGGTTTTCAGCCCAGGAGAAGCATATAAGGTTAGGGTCCCAACAAAGGGGTACATCTTGTTGCTGGCTGTTGGGCTTTAAGGAATTGGCCAATTTATGCGCCAAGTACTTCGTTTTTTTAACACATTTTCTATAGTAGTAATCCAGTTCCAATTTCATATATACAAAGTTTGCATATTAGAGCATTTCAGAGTGGAGCTGTTAATGCGGTCACATTCCTGTGGGGAAAGCCGACGGCCAGTCCGAGAATTGTATTGTGATCCTCACCTTTACAAACCTTTTTACGATTGTTAGATTGGATTGTTGGATTTTACAAATTTGGCCAAGTGTTTTTTTTTTTTTGTTATTTTTTTTTTTTCAGTCACCTGCCAAATGTAGGTCTTCACATCCCATAAATTGATGGCGTATCACTAAGATATGCCAGCAATTGATGATCAGTAGTGGTCTGACCACAATCTATTCTGAGAATGAAGGGGCCATAACGTTTCATTCGCCTCACAGTCTGGTTGTTGTAGGTAAATATAAAAACACACACAATGAAAAAACACACTCACTAAAAAAAAAAAAAAAAACAGCATTGTGGCCCCATTATTATCCTGATCAATTAAGGTTTGTCTCAGAGGTCAGACTCAAGTGGCATGTCAACATCAAAAAGTTTAAAAATCATAACAAGAACTAGAGTCATCAGATCATTGCAGTCAAAAAAGTGCATATTAGAGCTGAGCAAAAAAGATCCGTAGAACACTGGTCCAGGGGCCACGTTACTAGTCAGTATATGTCAGGCCAGAGTCCTGGGAACCTCTTTCTGCCTGCTGGGATCCCAGGCACGTCTTCCGATTAGTAGGCCTAGCACATCATTGTGGGTTTCCTGCCCCAAAGATGACGTCACGCCGGGGCTACTAATCAAGAGGAGCCAGAGACGCTGGCAAGTAGGAAGAGCTTCGCAGGGCTCTGGTCCAGTAGCTACGGATTCTGCTCAGCTCTGCTGCACATACCTGATGTTCCAGTTGCTTCACTCTCTTACGATCCCTTTCTTCAATCTGCACAGGGTCTAATAAAGAGGTCATGGTACGCAGAAACCTAAAACCAAGTAATCATAATCATGAAAGTAGAAGGACTCAACACAACTTTTAGATTTAGCTAAGAAAACAAAAAACTCTGACGAGACACAAAAGTTCCTCGCATGAAAGTGTTCGTGACGACCGTTTGTAAGTACCATGGCGATCCAACGATCCTATTGCCAGCAGCAGCCCACACTTATCTGGACTCTTAGTCTGACTGTTCCGAATATTATGTTTGCTATTATGTGCACACAGAATTTTTAAACTCTGTTACTTCCACCAAATTTTCCATGAGGAAGACGCTTCAGGACATGTTGGCGTGTTTTCAGTCGTGGAGTGTTTTTGTGGTCGTTTCCTGAGCACATGCTTCGTCATTTTTTTTTTACTGCAGGCTGTGTTTTGTTTTTTAAACGTTTTTTGTATCTATTTTTTTCTCCATTCAACAATGAAGAAACTGATGTCGGTTTTTGAAGCGAAAAACGTTAAGAAAACGATCAGAAGGACACAAGTATCTGTTGAGCCTTTTCATTTCTGAGTGGAAGATGGCCAAAGAATGGTCACAACACTTCTTTTAGCGCCTTTAGAAACCTGATGCGATTAAAAGATGTTCAAAATGCTTATAAAAAAAAAAAAAAATAATGTGCAGAGCAAGTATTTTTTTCACCAATTCCTTCATCCCCAGACGATTTTTTTTTCTCCCTCCCCTTCAGGGAAGACCCATAACTTTATTTTCCTGTCGATAGAGTGGTATGAAGGCTTTTTTTTTTTTTTTTTTCTTTTTTAGGAACAAGTTGTACATTTGAATGACACCATTCATTTGATCATGTGATGCACTGGATACATAATTGCGGAATGCTCCCATGAAACACACACATTTTAAATCATCTCAGCCCAATAATCGGTGTGCCTACCCAGCTTTCTGGCTTTGAAAGTCCTTCTCCTCAGTCGATTTCACAGTTTCTAACTGTTCCGGTTGGTGAGGATTTGCAGAAAGAGATACTGTACCACCCAGCGGCTCAGATGATGGCTGAGGATTCTCAAGCTGCAGAAATGGTACCGTATTCTGAGCGACAGGACTCGGCTTCTTAAAAGAATCAAAATGCATTGCCCAGTGATCGTGCTGAACGCTCTGCAGAAGAGAAAGAAGTGACATTCACAATACAATCAAGTATAAAAAGGACAAAATATTAGTTTCCATTGTGAGAAAGGCTGTACTGTGCCACTTCTAGCAAGTGTAGAACAGATGATAGTGGTGAGTGAACGTGCCGGGATAAGGCATTATCTGCGCAAGCTCATGAGCCAACCGAGTGTCTTCGGTGTGCTCTAATAATATGCTCGAATCCTCATGGTTGCATGTCTTGCGCCGTTAGACAACCTCTGCATGTGTTGAGGCTGTTGAACAGCCACAAGACATGCAACCGCGGGGACTCGAACATAGTATTCGAGCACGCCGAAGACACTCGGTTAGCACCCGAGCATGCTCCGGAAGTACGCTGCTTGCTTTCGAAACACGTCGTCATGTTTCCTGCTCCCTGCAATACATCTTGAAACTTTTGGAATTTTAATTGCTTCTAATAAAGAATTTTCATATCTTTACAGATTGGTGCCAGAAACAGGAATTTTTCCTATTTGCTCTTTGTACTTCACGTTTCAGTCAGAAAGTTAATCCGTGCATACTGGATTACAGAACACAGGATTGGGTTAACTGGTTAAATCTCTTTCTTAGGGGAACAACCCCTTTAAAACGTTCTATTGAACAAGGTAATATCAAGCTGAGGAAGACTGTATTAATTTTAAAAATCGTATTTTGCCCGTCACGTAATTCAATTGGATACATTTACACGTTACAAACCTCTTGAAGCTTTTGCTTTTCTTCCATTTTTCGCACGGCAGCTTCCTCCCTTTGCTTGTTCAGTTCCTCCAACCATTTCTTTTGCTGCTGACGTTTGACAGCACTAAAAGGATGGTCCAGTGGAGCCGCTTCCTAAAATATGAAAAATAATATCCTGTAATTATTAAAAATTACCTTGTTAAGACTTGAGAGGTTCAATATGAAACATATACTTTCTTTATCGCTTCATTGGGGGACACAGATAACCGTGGGTGTATGCTGCTGCTGCTAGGAGGCTGACACTATGCAAAAAGGAAAACAATAGCCCCTCCCCGGCAGTATACACCCCCGACAGGCACTGAGCATCCCAGTTTGTGCTTAGTGTCTGTAGGAGGCGGACCTGGATCTCCCAGATCCGCAGCTAATCATTTGTTGTCTTTTACTGTTTATTTTGTTTTCCAGATTCAACTCGCTAGGTTCACACTGCGTTATGGTGGTCCATTAAACGGACTACGTTACACCACGGCATAATGCGGTGTAACGTAGTCCGTTAACGCCGCCATTGAAAGCAATGTCGGGCGTGCGCTAGCGATGTGCCGTCATTGAGTGACGGACCCTGAGACGCGAGCTGCAGCGTTTCAGGGTCCGTCACCACTAGCGCAGATAGAGCATCTGCTAGCTCTATCTGAGCTAGTGCGATGTAACGCCGGCACTTGCGCTACATCAGCCCGTTAGCGTATGTGCTGAACGGGCTGCTGCTAACGCAGTGTGAACCCGGCCTTAGGGAATCAGGGCGTTAATTCACTCTGCCCTCCCATTATTAGCGGCTGAGCGAGCAGTGTGGTGTCACCCGCATCGCAACACTCAGGCCTGCTGGCAGGACATTTCTCCCCTGCGCCTTCAATGGTGCCTCAGGGTGAGCTTGGTGGCCGGTCCTTGCCAAATTTCCTCCTCTCCTCGGACAGGGCTGAGAGGGAGACTAGTCACCAGCGGTGACCTCCCCCCCCTTTTTTCCTAAGGGGGTTGATGCAGTCTCCTGGAAGAGGGTTCTACTCTCCAGCGTCCCTGCCTTCCCTTGGGCCCGTGGACGACCCTCACCATACAGCGCTGAAGATCAAGGTAATGAAGATATACCTGGGGGGGAAGGGGATTGTGTTTGGATTACGATCTACTTCCACGCTAGATCCCTTCCCTCCCCTGGACCTGTCAGCGCTGCCCTGCCGCCTATTCCATGCATTGTCCTCGCGCGCAGGCTCTAGTGAACCATCGGCGCCGCGGCTTCTCTTTTTTACTTTCACTTTACCTCAGTTTGGGCCGATCGGCCACACCTCCTAATCGCCCGCGTTTTGTTGGCGCCCAGTGATATTTTAATGCGGCTCCACGCCCCCTTCTACCGCTGGACCTATCAGGGGTTTTCTCTCTCTTCCCAGTCATTGGCTGTGCGCTTACCACTCCTCCCTTCCCCACGAGGCCTCTATTCCTCCTCCATCTTGGTTTCTGCTTCCTATCCGGACGCTACACCGCTCGGGGGGCACAGATACCGGCTCGGCTGCAGCTCTTTGTTTCCTGTACGGTAGGCTTTCGTCCGTACCCTAGCAACCCTCCCCTGCAGTATTTCATATTCCGGAGGCAGCGCTGCAGTAGTTTAGACTTACACAGGCAGAGCATTCCAACCTTTTTTTCTTACTATAAGCTCACAGCCTACATATGTCCAACTCTATTGGGGCTTCTGTTTCCAAACCCACCATCATTCATTACGCTTGCTCACGCTGCAAGAAAAAGTGGTCAGCAGGTCGGTCGTCACCCTTCTGCCAATCCTGCAGTCCGCCTACCATGTCTGCCCTGCAGGAAGCTTCTGAACCTTGGGATGAGTGCACTCCCCTCCCCCAGAGTGGGCTGTTGCTAGGTCTCAGTCAGTGCCTGACTTGACAAAGGTATCCCAATCTCTGGTCCAGGCGCTTGAACGTCTTCCGCATCTATCTACAGCCACCGGTGCTCCGACCGTCTCTCATGGCGAGTCACACGCACCTGTTATCAACTCTCAGAAGAACGCTCCAGCCGGCAGCCGTTCTAGAAAGAGGTCCCTGTCTGGCTCCTCTTCCAGCTCTTTGGGTCCCTCAGCAATTCCCAAGCTGCTCACCTCTTTCCCAATTCCCCTCTTCGGAGGAGGACCTTGGGTCGGACATAGACTCCCAGTCTGGGTCTGACTCTGACTCAGACCAGACGTCTGGCATACAGACTATTGTAGATAGCCAAGATAAGACTATCTCTCAAACAAACTTAAACAGGACGAGGTTCCCTCACAGGATCCTTCTGTCTCCTTCAAACGGGTCAAGCGTCCTTCTCGCTCCTTTCCCAATCACGAGAAATTTGAGTCTACCCTGTCTAAGCACTGGGAACATCCGGAGAAGCGCTTCCCAGGTAGAAAACACCTGGACGTACTATACCCTTTTAGTGCTGACCTTCTTGCCAAATGGGCAGAATCTCCAAAGGTGGACCCGCCGGTTTCCCATCTTTCATCCAAGACGGTCCTGTCCTTACCAGACGGTGCGTCTCTTAAAGACACTACGGACAGACTGAGTCTCAAGCCAAAATCAGCTTTCAAGGCATCAGGAGCTTCCCTCTGCCCCAGTTTAGCCTCCACCTGGGTGGCAAAGGCCATTTCCGCCTGGGCCAAGATTCTTCGAAGAGGCATTTTGGATTCGGCTTCCCCACAGGAACTGGCTGATTTGGCAGACCAGATTGGCCACGCGGGCAAATACGTTTTGGCTGCCTCCTTGGAAGTAGCGGCCTGCTCCGCAAGTAGCAACATTATTGCCATAAGCCGCATTCTTTGGCTCTAAGCATGGAGCGCAGATACAACTTCTAAACAGTCTCTCACTAACCTAGCCTTTCAGGGGTCCAGGCTCTTTGGCTCTGTTAGACCAGATCATTTCTGATGCCACGGGAGGTAAAAGCACTTACCTCCCTTAGTCTAGTCTAGACCAAAACGTTTCTTCAACAAAAAGGGCCATAGGCCTTTTAGGCAATTTCGTCAATTTCAGACCTCTGACTCCTCTTCCCAGCAGGAGCAACCTTCTGCTTCAGGAGAGCGGAGGAGACCCTCTTACAAGCCAGCCCCCAGATGGAGAACTAAGAGCCAACCTTTCAGGTCCTCTGGCTCCCGTTCCGATAGATTTCGTTCCAAGTGACGGGTCGCCCCCACCTGGAATGGTTTCCAGGGTGGGAGGCAGACTTCTTTCCTTCCGGGACGCCTGGTTGTCGGTAGTCAGCGACGCCTGGGTCAGAGAGATAGTTACCTCCGGTTACAAAATCGAATTTTCTTCCCTTCCGAAAAATCGCTTCTTCCTCTCTCGCCCACCTAGGCAACCGTCTCAACTGCCTGGTTTTCTTCAGGCCGTCTCTTCCCTGGTCACAGCTGGCATAGTCGTTCCTGTCCTTTCAAACGAGCGTTTTTCGGGGTTCTACTCGAACCTCTTTGTAGTCCCCAAGAAGGACGGTTCCCTTCGCCCAATTCTGGATCTCAAGTTTTTGAACCGCCATGTTCGACTCCGCCTCTTCAGGATGGAGTCCTTGCGGTTTGTGATTGCCACCATGGAGCCCGGGGAGTTCCTGTGTTCGGTGAACATTCGAAATGCGTACCTTCATGTTCCTATCTGCATACGGCACCAAAGGTACCTTCGGTTTGCTATCCAGGAAGAGCACTACCAATTCACGGCCCTCCCGTTCGGCCTGGCGTCGGCCCCCAGGGTCTTCACCAAGATCATGGCGGCGGTCATGGCCATCCTTCGTTCCAGGGGGATAATCATCATCCCCTACCTGGACGATCTTTTGATCAAGGGTTCATCTGATCGAGACTGTGCACGAAGCCTCCAGATCTCTCTGGACACTCTGACTCGCCTCGGCTGGATCATCAACCGGGACAAGTCCTCTCTGATTCCCTGCCAGCGTCTGTCCTCCTTGGGCATGGAATTCGACACAAACTTGGCTCGGGTCTTTCTCCCACTGGACAAGTTCTCTGGTGTCCGCAAGGCAGCCCGATCTCTCAAACACCCAGCTCCTCGCTCGCTGCGGTTCTGCATGGCAGTCCTGGGAAAGATGGTTGCCCCCATGGAGGCTGTTCCCTTTGCCCAATTCCACATCAGTCCCCTCCAACTGTTCTTCTCTCCACTTGGAACAGATCCACGACCTCACTGGACCGCCCCGTTAGTCTGCCTCGGCAAGTTCGGCAGTCACTGTCCTGGTAGACCCTGTCTTCATCGCTCCTCAGAGGGAGGTCTTTCCTTCCGCTTCAGTGGCAGGTCATCACCACAGATGCCAGCCTGCTCGGTTGCGGAGCGGTCTTCTGACATCTCACAGCGCAGGGTCGCTGGACCCCCAGAAGGCTCTTCTTCCTATCAACTTACTGGAGATTAGAACAATCTTCCTTGCCCTACTCCACTGGCAATCACTCCTGGCGGGTCATCCCGTCCGCATCCAGTTGGACAATGCCACGGCCGTGGTGTACTTAAACCACCAAGGCGGGACGCGCAGCAGTCAGGTCATGGAAGAAGCAGCAAAGATACTTCATTGGGCGGAACGTCACGTTCCGGTCATTTCAGCTGTCCACATACTGGGGGTCTAAAATTGGGCAGCCGAATTCCTCAGCCGCCAGGGCCTGGCGGCAGGCAAGTGGTCTTTCCATTCCTCAGTATTCAACCAGATTTGTCTTCGTTGGAGCACCCCAGACGTCGGCCTCATGGCGTCCCGGATGAACTACAAGGTTCCTTTATTCGTGGCCAGATCCCGGGACCCTCTGGCCATCAGCCATGACGCCCTGGTAATCCCATGGTCGCAGTTTCAGTTTCCTTACCCGTTTCCCCCTCTCTCCTTGATTCCAAGGGTAGTAAAAAAAGATAGTCAGAGGGGATTCCGGTCATAGTCATAGCTCCAGACTGGCCAAGGCGCCCCTGGTACGCGGAGCTCGTCAACATGCTTGCGGATACCCCTTGGAGACTTCCAGACCGCCCAGATCTTCTCTCACAGGGCCCACGCTTCCACCAGAGTTCTCAGTCCCTGCATTTAACGGCATGGCTGTTGAGGCCGTGGTTCTGAGGGAGTCTGTTTTTTCTCATCAGGTCATACAGACCATGATCAGAGCCAGGAAACCAGCTTCTTCTCGCATTTACCACAGGTACTGGAAGGCTTTCTTCCGGTGGTGCGAGACACACGACGTCTTTCCGATGATTTTTTTCCCTTCCGGACTTTCTGGGTTTCCTGCAGTCGGGTCTCGACTCGGGTTTGTCCCTCAGTACTCTTAAGGGTCAAGTTTCCGCCTTGTCCATTCTTTTCCAAAGGGACTTGGCTTCCATCTCTCAAGTGAAGACCTTTCTGCAAGGAGTTGCTCATCTTGCTCCTCCTTTTCGTCCTCCGCTAGAACCTTGGGACCTCAATTTGGTTCTCAGTGCCCTTCAGATCGTTTCTTTTGAACCGCTTCAGGACGTCTCTTTTTCCTTTCTTTCCTGGAAGGTGGCCTTCCTCATTGCCATCACTTCAATTAGAAGAGTTTCCGAGTTGGCAACTATCCTGCCGCTCCCCTTTCCTGATTCTTCATCAGGACAAGGTCGTTCTTAGGGTATGTTTCCACATTCAGGAAACGCTGCGTTCTTGACGCTGCGTTGAGCCGCAGCGTCAAAAACGCAGCGTCCAGATGTTACAGCATAGTGGACGGGATTTCATGAAATCCTGTCTCCACTTTGCATTAAAAGATGCATGCGGCATACCCGCGAAAACGCACATGCGGCGTGTCTTTTAACAACGCAGCATGTCCTTACATTGCAGAAAAAAACGCAAGGACAGCGCAGGTGACCTGCCAGTGACCTCAGGTGCAGATTTGGTCAGGATTTTACCTGCATAAAATCCTGACCAAATCCTGATGCAATCCTGAACGTGGACACATACCCTAAGACCTGTCCCCGAGTTTCTTCCCAAAGTGGTTTCCACCTTCCACATTAATGAGGAGATCATGCTTCCTTCTTTTTGCCCTTCTCCTGTTCACCCCTTGGAGAAGTCTCTTCACAAGCTTGATGTTGTCAGGGCCGTTAGGATCTATCTTTCTAGAACTGCCCATTTTCGTAAATCCGACTCTGTTTGTCATCGCTGAGGGTCGTCGGAAAGGCCTTCAAGCGTCCAAATCCACAATTTCTCGCTGGATTCGTTCTGCTATAACGGAATCCTACCGTGCTCGAGAGACACAGCCAACTCCTGGGGTATGGGCCCACTCCACCAGAGCTGTGGGTGCTTCCTGGGCTGATCGTCACCAAGCCTCAGCTTTGCAGGTTTGCAAGGCGGCCACCTGGCCGTTTTTGCATACGTTCACAAGGTTCTACAGGGTTCATACCCAGACCTCGTCAGATGCAGGTTTGGTAGGAAGGTGCTGCAGGCGGCAGTCGCACACCGGCCGACTTGAGCCCTTTTCTCGTTTCCTTTCTACCCACCCTTTTCTGGGACTGCTTTTGGACGTCCCACGGTTATCTGTGTACCCCAATGAAGCGATAAAGAAAGAGGGATTTTTGGTACTCACCATAAAATCTCTTTCTTGGAGCCTTCATTGGCGGACACAGCACCCTCCCTGGTTATTTGTTCTTGGTACCACTTTTGGGCCTACAAGTCCCGATTGAGTTGGTACGTATGTGTTTTAGGTTATGGTTGTTTCTCCTACTGCTTTTTTTCACCAACTAGGATGCTCAGTGCCTGTCGGGGGTGTATACTGCCGGGGAGGAGCTATTGTTGTTTTCCTTTTTGCATACTGTCAGCCTCCTAGCAGCAGCAGCAGCATACACCCACGGTTATCTGTGTCCCCCAATGAAGGCTCCAAGAAAGATTTTACGGTGAGTACCAAAAATCCCTCTTTAATGGAGTTGTCTGCTTTAGAAAACCAGTTTTCAAATAACCGATTAGGGTATTTTGAATTAATAGTGGGGAGACCCCTCATCCCAAATCCAACCTCAAGCAGGTGTGGCTAAGAGTAGCTACAAGGAGGGTCTCTCTCTGGATGACCACCCAGATTTCCGATGGCAGGCACCATGCAAATTCTTAATTTTCACCACAGTGCTAACAATAATGTATCTGTTGGATATGATGTCACTTACTAATGGGTAGGATGTATAACGCCTGTGATCCTTAAAGAATACATGAAGTACCATTTTTTTCCCCTATACATTTGTCACATTCTTTTAAAAACACTGAATAGGATTAAGTTACAAAACTCTGCACGGCGCCTGGTCGAAGGATGCTCAGTGCAAGAAAATTACCAAAGGGCTTCCCATCAATCTCACGTGTAGTGGAGATCCAGGCAGTCAGACCCCACTGATCAACAGACAGCTCATACACAAAAAAATAAAAACTGGATAACTTCTAACAAATGACTTAAAGACCAAACACTTGGTGTATGCCATAAAAGTATTAAAAAGGCATCGTCGTACCCCTAAAACAAATGCACTTCGGATTGCGGCAGGAAGCTCAGGGGAGCTAAAACTTGAAGCCCGTCCTAATGGTGAGGACTCGCTGGTTTCTGTCCCGGTGGACGTCTTCAGCATGAGATCTTCTTGGTCTGGGGTGCTGTCATCATTGAGAGGTGTATTCTAGGAAGAGAAACACTAGTTACTGCAAGGTCACATAATAGGAAGTATAATAGGTTTACAAGCAAATAAAAAGGATAGATTTAGACAGAAAACGCTCATTTCACGATTATCTTGTTTAAACAGGTTACCAATCACCCGGCAAAAAAAGAAGAATGCTCGTTCGTTGGGTTATTTGATTTGTTGTGCAATGATCACTGTTCTTGGCGGTGCATCAGTGTGTGTAAATAGGACTCACACTGCCAAGAGGAGCCAGGTCAGCCTACGTGCAATCCACCACAGATCTAATTTTAATTTTGTCGGCCTGTGTATCTGCCTCCTGGAGGCCAACAGATGTAGTAGACTGTGTCTGGGTGTCTTGTCTCCAGTAGGCATACATACCCAAAAACGACGCACAACAGAGCATGTTCACTGTCGGCGCATACGCTCAAATCCCAGGAGGGGAGGTTCAGACTTAAGCCCCGACGGGACCAACAAACAGGTGCGAAAACGCAATGTGAACGCATCCTAAACATTTACCAATCGGTGGTCATGTCCTGCCGTGGTTTGGTATAGGTTTTCCGACTGGCGGTTGTATTGTACTGCCAGTCGGTCCACGTAAGCACTACAGAATATGTTGGCACACTGATGCCACTTGTTCGGTTGTGCCTGTTACACCATTCACAAGACTATTGCACCCAAACGCCTTGACGGTCAAGTGCCACGTATGGTAGAGATTGGCTGTAGCGGTTAGGTTAATGATATATGGCATGTGACTGCTGCAGGACATAGGCAGAGCCCAACAGGAAGCACTAGAACGGCGGGGTACCCATTCCCTTGTCTTGGTTACACTCTTCTAAACTGTTGAGCCCAACTATAATAAAAATCTCCACTTTACAGCCTGTGAAAAAAGAAATAAAGGAAATGTCTGCATTATTACTTTTAACAGATCAGATGAGACTGTCCTCTGGGAAACAGAAGAGTCTCTGTCATAAGTTTCCCGATGTCGGACATTTATTCCATCCTTATCGGCCTCCTTCAACTTCTTCTTTAAAGCAACTTGTTCATCTATAAGTACAGAAAATATTGTAAACTAAAACGGAAGAATAATTGCTTTCTAAGTTATATGAACTGAGCGACAGTACTCAATGTCCAGCATCAGCCGCAAAAGCAAACAAGATTTTAGGGTGTATAAAGAGATAAAATCCCACAATCCCCAACGTATTATTACCCCTTTATAAATCACCGGTGAGGCCACATCTAGAATATGGGATTCAGTTTTGGGCTCCACATTTAAAAAAGAACAGAAATTAGAGTCAGTTCAAAGGCGGGAAACTAGATTATTACATGGGATGGAGGCCTCTCATATGATGAGAGGTTGGAAAAGTTGGGCTTGTTTAGATTAGAAAAAAAAACAACTCAGAGGAGATCTCATGTACATGTATAAATATGTGTGGTCAATACAAAAGGAGGGCACATGACTTCTGCTTTCGAAGGACCTTACTAAGGACCAGGGGGCACTCATAAGTGGAAGAAAGGAGATTCCAGCAGCTATACAGGAAAGGGTTCTTTACAGTTCGAGCAGTCAGAATGTGGAATGTCAACCACAAGAGGTAGTTATGGCCGACACTGTAAGAGCTTTTATAGAAGGACTGGATGATTTCCTCAATACACAACATTGTGGGCTATAGTTAATTTATTGGTGGAGAAATGTTGAACTTGATGGACCTACGTCTTCTTTCAGCCTATGGAACTAGTCCCCTGAAGTTTGGCAGGAGAACACCTGCTTGCTAGGGATCGGTGCGCTCCAGGTTGACTGACGGATTGGACCAGTGGCAGTGCCGATAGCCCGAAATGTGTGCTCACCAATGCTCCTATATCAGGCAGTTTTGCAGAAGAGAAGTGGCACTAAAGCTGATCAGTAGCTCAATGCTCTCAAGCAATCCTGGCCAGCTTCAGAGCAGCGCTTACAAGCTCCATTGAAAACAGCTTGTAAGCGCTGCACATGTAAGGCCACCACTGCAGGAGCGCAGTGGGTGGTAGCTGGTAACTATGCAACAAGTAATAAATGACAAAATTAAAAATCACTTTGTTCTTGAGAACACAAGGGATTTTTTTTAGCTGTAAATTTTTATTACGGTAAAAGTTTTCAAATTTTAACAAATGCACATAGTCCGCACAAACAATACATTCAAAAATGTCCTACCAAAAGTAAAGAGAGGGTTACAAAGGATACAAAGACAAAAGTACTGTGGGTAATTACTCCCTCTAATTGTCGAACACACAACTGTAAAATAAAGCAATGAGTACATATTTCCACGTATACCTAATAGCATATAGTCCCAGATAGACGGACAAAAATACGGGACACACACAAAGAGGTTAGAGGAAGGGGGAGATACAGGTTCCAGAAGACGCAATATGTAGTAAGAGAAGCCTAACCATTTTTTCTGAGCCCAGTAATAGTCCCAGGGGCCCCAGGGCCCCAAACAGAATTACATCTATCCACCCTCGCTCCCAAAAGAGCCGTCATATGCTTCATCCTACAAATATCAGCTATTCTATTCAGTAAATGCTGGTGGGCAGGAGGAGAGGTCTGCTTCCAGTGAAGGAAGACTATCAAACACCTTGCCACTGTAAGGATACGTCATAAGAACTTGGCTGAGTTTTTCTCCATCCCCTTAGGGGGGACATTTAATATATAATCGGGTCAAGCCCCACCTCGACAGAGAACCCGGTTTATTAAAACTCTCACTTCGTCCCAAAAACCAGTGATCCTGGGACAAGACCAAAAAATATGGTATTGGGTGCCCACTGTAGGACTGCAGCGCAGGTTTGAGAGCTGAGGGTTCAATCTGTGGAGGAGGTCAGGTGTATGATACCAGAACATCGAAATTTTGTACTGATTTTCCTTATAGAAAGTGCAAATGGAGGACTTGGCCGCTTTATCCCAAGTGAGGTTCCAACATTGAGGTGATATCCCCCTTCCCAGGATAGACTCCGATCTGCACATGTAGGAATACTTTAGTTGTTGACCTTCCTGAGAAAACTTAAAATCCTATATATTTCGGAGATTAATCCTTTGGTCGATGGACCTCTTCTGCAAATCCTCTCGAAATCAGTCAGTACAGAGACCTTTGGTGTCCCATAGAGCGAGGAAGCAAAAGGTTTGATCTGCAAATACTGGAGGAACTCTCTGTTAGAGATGGAAAACCTGGACTTAACAGCATGAAATAGAAGTAGAAGCTCCAGCGTGGCCCCGTCTACCAAGTCGGCAAAACGGAGTAATCCCGCAGAAATCCACGGGTGGACAATAGAGTGATCCATACTGTTTGGCAACAAAGGCTTATATATGAAAGATCATTGGCGAGTTAGGGGAGGACAGACTAAACCTCTTCATACATGAGAAAAATCCTTTTCTCGAGCCAATCATTGGGGGACACAGGACTATGAGTGTTATGCTGCTGCCATTAGGAGGACACTAAGTAATACAGAAAGAATAGCTCCTCCCCTGCAGTATACACCCTCCTGCTGGTTCCAAGTGAACCAGTTCGGTAACAAAGCAGTAGGAGCTTAACAGGTAACCAGGATGAACTATGTCAAAACCAAGCCAACACAAAACCACGGATCAGGCTTCGACCCAGCGCACAGCCGCAGACCGCCGGAAAAAAACCGCGCCTAGCAGCGCTGCGGGGACCCTGACAGATGAGCCCTCCAGGACCGCCGGAAAGACCGACTCTCCCCCCCCCCCCCAGGTGACACTTACCCGTATGGAGGGGAATTGCGGCGCAGCTTGCGGCAGGTTAGCTGTGCCCGGGGTAGTTAGGACGGTGCAGGGTTGATGAAGCCTCTATCCACCATCCCCATAAGAGGGGGGTGGAGAGGAACCGTACGCCTCCTTCCATCATCCGCTTTCTCAGTGGTGATGCAGTGGGGGCTGCACGGACGCCACAATGCAGAGAGCCTCTGAACAGCCGAGGGTAAAACTTGGTGGGCAGGGCAGAATGTCCGGCAAAAGGCCTGGCTGCAGAAGAGGATACGTGGAGGACACTCCATGTGCTCGTCTGTAAGGAGGGGGGGAGATCAGTGCCCTTGAAGGGGCCAGTCGCCCCAAAAAAATCAGCTCAGGCAGTGGCATCCCAAGTCGCAGGAGAGGATACAGAGAGGTGAACTCCCGTGCTCGCTTTTTGTTGGTTCGGGGAGATCGGAGCCTTGAAAGGTTCCGTCGCCCCTTCGTCCGGTAAAAAAAGGTTAAATCCAGTGTGCCTCCTACGGACACTAAGCTTGAACTGGGTCTCTGGAAGCCAGCATGAGGGTGTATACTGCAGGGGAGGAGCGAACTCTTTGTCTCAACTTAGTGTCAGCCTCCTAGTGACAGCAGCATAACACCCATGATTGTGTCCCCCAATGTGGCGAAGGAGAAAATGAACACGGAAAATCCTAAGGTCATGAAGGGGTTAAGGAGAGATCGGAACCTAGAAAGGATCCGTCGCCCCCATTCGCTCCGTTAAGGGAAAAAATAGAAGTAAAAAACTAAAATAAAAACGGTGGGGTCTGAAAGCAGACCCAATGCCTCCTACAGACACTAACAAGAACTGGTTCACTGAGAGCCAGCAGGAGGGTGTATACTGCTGGGAAGGAGTTATTCTTTATGTGTTAACTTAGAGTCCTCCTAGTGGCAGCAGCATAACACCCATGGTCCTGTGTCCCCCAATGAGGCGTAGGAGAAAAAAAAAAAAAAAAAAAATTTAGAAGTTCAAATCACCCCCATTCAAAATAAAAACAAACAAAAAAAAAAAATATTTACACCATATATGGTATTGCCGGAGTTCACAATCGTCCGATCTAGCAAACCGCCAAAATTATTATTTTTTGGTAGCTGCAACAGTATTAAAATGCAGTAAAGGGCGATCAAAAGAAGGTATCCACTCCAAAATGGTATCATTAAAAATATCACCTCAGCGCGTAAAAAATAAGCCGTCCCCCAGCCCCAAATCACAAAAAAATGGAGATGCCAAGGGTCTCGGAAAAAAACAGGATTTTTGGTTGCTTACCGTAAAATCTGTTTCTTGAAGCCTCCATTGGGGGACACAGGAACCATGGGTGTATGCTGCTGCCACTAGGAGGCTGACACTATGCAAATAAAAAAGTTAGCTCCTCCTCTGCAGTGTACACCCCACCAACTGGCATTATACTCTTCAGTTAGTGAGAAAGCAGTAGGAGAAAGAACAAGGTTGAAAAACCATAACCACAAACTTGAGAACTGTAAACGCAAGAACAGTCAGAGAACATATAACAAAAACATTGGGAGGGAGCTGTGTCCCCCAATGGAGGCTTCAAGAAACAGATTTTACGGTAAGCAACCAAAAATCCTGTTTTCTTTATCGCCTCTCATTGGGGGACACAGGAACCATGGGACGTCCCAAAGCAGTCCCACGGGTGGGAAAAACAGACTTCCATCAGGTCAGAGGACTCACCACTGCCGCCTGCAAGATCCTTCTGCCTAGGCTGGCGTCCGCCGAAGCGTAGGTATGGACCTTGTAGAATTTGGCGAACGTGTGGATGGAAGACCAAGTTGCCGCTTTGCAAAGCTGTAGGGCGGAAGCCCTGTGGTGCACCGCCCAGGAGGCGCCGACTGCCCGGGTAGAGTGAGCCTTAATCCCAGGAGGGGGCACTCTGTTCTTGACCCGGTAAGCCTCCAAAATTGCCATTCTGATCCAGCGAGCAATAGTCGCTTTAGAAGCCGGTTGGCCTCTGCGCGTGCCATCAGGAATGACGAAAAAGGAATCCGTCTTCCGGAAAGTGGACGTTCTGTCCAGATAGATCCTCACTGCCCTGACAAGGTCCAGCTTGTTCAACGATCGCTCCAGAGGATGAGTCGGAGCTGGACAAAAGGAAGGTAGAACGATGTCCTCGTTGAGGTGGAAGGTGGAAACCACCTTAGGAAGAAAAGAAGGTGGGGGCCGGAAGACCACCTTGTCCTGGTGAATGACCAAAAATGGAGGACGGCAAGACAGGGCCGCCAGCTCGGAAACGCGGCGAATGGACGTGATGGCCACAAGAAAGGCCACCTTCCATGATAAAACCGATAAAGGAATCTCCCTAAGAGGTTCAAAGGGAGAAACCTTCAGAACGTCCAGTACCAGGTTTAAGTCCCATGCCTCCACAGGGGCCCTGTACGGCGGGACGGCGTGGGCTACCCCCTGAAAGAAGGTCTTAACCTGTGGCCGAGAGGCCAAGGTCTTCTGAAAGAGGATGGAAATCGCAGAGACCTGACCCTTCAGGGAACTAAGAGCCAGGCCCGAATCCAGTCCTGCCTGAAGGAAGGCCAAAAGAGAAGGCAGGGAAAAAACCATAGGCGGAACGCGGTTGGACTCGCACCAACGGAAGTAGGCCTTCCAGGTGCGGTAGTAGATCCTGGAAGACGAAGGCTTCCGAGCCTGAATCATGGTGTGAATCACCAGGTCCGAAAGGCCGGACGCTCTTAGAACTGCGGTCTCAACAGCCACGCCGTTAAACTGAGCGACCGAGAATTCGGGTGGCAGATCGGACCCTGGGACAGCAGATCGGGCCTGTCTGGAAGGCGCCAGGGAGCGTCCGCGAGAAGGTTGACGAGCTCCGCGAACCAAGCTCTCCTGGGCCAATCCGGGGCGATCAGGATGACCGGCACCCCTTCCGCTTTGATCTTCTTCAACAGTTTGGGAAGTAATGGAAGGGGTGGGAACAGGTAGGGCAGCTCGAACTGTGACCAAGGAATGGCCAGAGCATCGACGCCCACTGCGAGAGGATCGCGGGACCTGGAGACGAACTGCGGAACCTTCCTGTTGATTCGAGACGCCGTGAGATCCACATCCGGAGTTCACCATCGAAGACAAATCTGATGGAAGACCTCCGGATGCAAGGACCATTCCCCTGCCGCGAGGCCCTCGCGGCTGAGGAAGTCGGCGGCCCAGTTTTCCACGCCGGGGATATGCACCGCGGATATCACCGGAACCGTTGCCTCTGCCCAAAGGAGGATCTTGGATACCTCGGCAAGGGCCAAGGAGCTCCGAGTCCCCCCCTGATGGTTGACATATGCCACAGCCGTGGCGTTGTCCGTCTGGATCCGGACTGGAAGGCCCCTGAGGATCCTTTCCCAGTGGCGGAGGGACAGAAAAATGGCCCGAATTTCGAGGACGTTGATTGGCAGAGATGACTCCTGCGGCGACCAACGGCCCTGAACCGTCAGGTGGCGAAAAACCGCACCCCAGCCGATCAGGCTGGCGTCCGTTGTCACCACCTGCCAGTGAACCGGAAGGAAGGACCTGGGAGATGAGAGGTGACGTCAGCCACCAGTTGAGAGACCGCTTGACCCGAAAGGAGAGTCTGATCGGCCGATCCAGGGAGAAGACCGACCTGTCCCACTGGGACAGAATGGCTTGCTGAAGGGGTCGCGAATGGAATTGGGCGAAGGGAATCGCTTCCAATGTAGCTACCATCCTCCCCAGTACCTTCATGGCCGAACGGAGGGAGGGAGACCGAGGACCCTGGGGCGAGCGTATGTCCCGACAGAGTGGATCTCTTGTCTTTGGGAAGGAAGACTCTGCTCTGACGAGTGTCGAAAAGCATGCCCAGAAAGATGATGCGCTGAGAAGGAATAAGGCAGGACTTCTTCCGGTTGACCAGCCACCCGAAACGGGCTAAGGTGTCGAGAACAATGGACAGGCTTTCGTGGGCCTGAGCAAAGGACGGAGCCTTGATGAGGATGTCGTCGAGATATGGAAATAGGACCAAGCCTCTGACTCTCAAGATGGCCATCAGCGCCGCCATGATCTTCGTGAACACCCTTGGCGCGGTTGCGAGACCGAACGGCAGGGCGACGAACTGAAAATGATCTCGTTGCACTGCGAAGCGCAGGAAACGGTGATGTCCGGGAAATATCGGGACATGGAGGTAGGCGTCCTGGATATCTATTGAGCATAGAAACTCCTGAGCCACCATGGAAGCAATTACTGAACGAATGGATTCCATCCTTAGAGGTAGACATTTTGAGAGGTCCCTGAAGATGCCAGTGGGTTAGGGGACAGTGGGGAAGAGGGGGGTGTCAGTCTGCAGTGCAGCTACTCACGGACCCAGTCCTGGAAGATGTCCCACTTGCCGGTGGAGAACTCCTGCCCTGAGGTGCTGGATTCTGCGCAGATTCTGTGCCCACGGAGGATGCAGTGGCGAAGGTGTGGGGCGCGCTGTGTGAGCTCCTGCAGCTAAGAAGCGGTGAGCACACACAGACGCTGTCCCTGGAGGAAGGGGGCGGAGCCAGACAGGGGGGCGCCGATGAGCAGGCACAGTATGTCGGGCGGGAGAAAAGCCCGCCCGATGAAACAGGAAGTGGGCGGAGCGCGGCACCGGAAGTAGGCCCCGGGAGAAGCCGGGGCCTAAATTAGAAGCCGGTGACCGCTGAAATTCTGCGGACGCAAAGGAAAGGATGCGGCGTCCCGTCTGACAGGCGCGGCAGCCGCCGCATGTAAAGAGGGGCGCCGGAAGTAGGCCCCGGGAAGAGCCGGGGCCTAAAGTAAAAGCCGGCGGCCGCAGGGACGACCGCTGGGAAGGACCGCGGCCGCGAGTCACCTAAAAAGGGTACGACCGCCGAGAAAAGATCGGCGCGGCTGCCTGAAGGGTGGTCGCGCCGCAGAGGGAAGATGTCCCTAATTGTCCCCAGAGCAGAAAAGATCATAGTAGGGATAGTAGTGCGGCCGCAGAAATAGCAGTGCGGCCGCAGAGATAGCAGTGCGGCCACAGAAATCGCAGCGCGGCTGCCTGTAAGGCGCGCTGCACAAAGTAGCATATAAGGCGAACGCCTCCGTGAGGAAAACAGCGCGGCCGGACACCAGAGCCCCCGCGCCAAAGGTGGGTAGGGAATCCAAGAGGAGCACCAAATACTCACCTAACATCCCACGCCGTCGTACTAACCTTAAAAACATGGAAGGTATCAGACGTCCTCGGAGCTGGTGGACGTCCTCGTCTCCTCCGACCGACAGGCTCTGGAAGGCGAGTGGGTGGGGGACGGAGCCAGGACCGGACATCTGAGCACGCTTGTGTGCCAGGATCATGGTCCTGGAGAGGGATCTATGAGGATACGGGGTGGCAGTACACACCGTACTCATAGTCCGCTTGTGGGACTACAGGTGTGACTGCTCACCCTGTATCCCATCCGGAAAAAAAAAAACCTGAAAAGAAACGACGCACATTGAGGTAGATAAGGGTCTAATGAAAGACCCGTGTCCACCTCCTACTGACACTAAGCTAAACTGAAGAGTATAATGCCAGTCGGTGGGGTGTACACTGCAGAGGAGCTAACTTTTTTATTTGCATAGTGTCAGCCTCCTAGTGGCAGCAGCATACACCCATGGTTCCTGTGTCCCTCAATGAGAGGCGATAAAGAAATAATGCTTTTTTTTTAAACAAATTTTGGATTTTTTTTTTTCCCACCATTCTATGAACTTGTAATGAGCTGGAGAATCATAATGGCAGGTCAGTTTTAGCATTTGGTGAACATGGTAAAAAAAAAAAAAAATATCCAAAAAACAATTGAGGAATTGCACTTTTTTTGCAATTTCACCACACTTGGATTTTTTCCCCACATTTTTTTTTTTTTTTTTTTTTTTTTGAGTACACGACTTGGTAAAACCAATGGTGTTGTTCAAAAGTACAACTCGTCCCGCAAAAATCAAGCCCTCATATGGCCATATTGCAAAAAAAAAAAAAAGTTATGGCTCTGGGAAAAAGTGGAGTAACAAACAAGAAGGGCTGCGGCCTGAAGGGGGTTAATATTCAGGCAGTCTGTGAATTCTAAACTATATAGCTGAATTGTGCGAATGCAAGGACTACAGAGTGAAGGAGACGGCAGATCGGATCGTCACACCACCGAATTCCTGGAGGAATACGATTATGTAATTGATATCTCAGGTTGTGTAGATTTAATAATTGAACCTCGGGTGACGCGAGCGGAGGGTTAAGAGATCCCAAGGCCTCACCGGTAATTACAGAATGCTAAATTCCCAGCAGTAAGGTTACAAAGCTCCCTCCTCGATGATCTACTGCAATAGGAAGCCACATTTCTTTATGTCAACAGCTGGAAATAAAAAAATGTATTCAGCATCGGAGGATATTTATATATAACGATGATGATGATTACATCGGGGAGGGAAGAGATGAGATAATAGGTATTGCCTGTCTGTAGAGGAGACCAGTCGGCAGATAATTTGTGCTAGCAGCAAGTCTTGCCATTTACACAGCTCAACACAGACGGTACAGCAATCAGTGGCGTTGGACGGGACACGTACCCAGCTCTCTCCTCCACTGGGCTTTCCTGGCTTCCTGCACGCTCTTGTCTCTCTCCCGCTCCCCCAGGGTACTGAACAAGCTCACCGTTTGCCTGAATTGATTGGAAGAAAACATTTTATGTCACAACCCGTATAATAGGCTGTTACCCTTATTCATGCTAAGTTCACACTAAGCGGTTTTTTTCTGCAGCAAAACCTGAACTCCTAGAAGCTGCAAGGAAAAAAAAAAAAAAAAAAGCATGTTTTCCTTGGTTTTTCTATCATTTTTCGCAGCCATTTTGGCATACTAGATTTGTCTCTTGTCCATGTTGAGGTTTAGTGTTGAAAAAAAAAGTCCTGTTCCATAGAATCAGGTTTAGGCACAAAAACGAAGCAAAGCCTGATATCTGCGTTTTTGGTGCATTTTTTCACCGCCCATTCAAGTCAATGGGTGGAAAACACTAAAAGAAGAGACATGCTTTATGTCGAAAAAACATGCACTTTCTTATGCATATTTCAGGTTCTCACTGGTAGTCAACGTCTCCGTTTGTGGCGTTTTGATGGGTTAAGAAGAGAGTTGAGCAGTAAGTTTGGCAGCGCCCTGGTCAAGCGCCCAGTCTGGTCCTCCATGACAGTCTTCAGTATCCTCAGAGTCTCTAGCATTTAGGCCCAATCATTAGGAGACTTGATGATCTTGCAAGGTCTAGCAAATGCCAGAGGTGCCCAAGATTAAAAAAAAATAAATAAAGTGAAGATCACCCAGGAGGACCGGACTAAACAATGGACCAGGGCAGCGCAAATCTTTTCACTCAACTCTAGTTAATAGATTGAAAAATGTCTCTTAATCATGTCAGGTGAACAGTTTGCTTAATTGGAACTGAAGCACCCCTTTATAGATGGCCGTAGATGTCAGGATTCCTCCCAGCACGGACATTTCTGTCCTCGGATGATACTGAACGCTGACATTTTATGATTAATATAATTTTTCTTAGCCCGAGCAGGACGAGGGTTCTTCACAGCAAAGCGCATTTGCAATAGTGTTTACCATTAACAATAATCGTTACTTCCATAATCAATGTGTGACAATGCCGGATAAATGTGAATGGAAACATGACACGTACATATCACGGGTCTGGTCACTGGTAGAAAGAAGATTTATGTCTGCCTCCTCCTCCGCTGGGTTTTCTGTAAGGTCTTCTCCTGTTTCTTGTTTCTCCTCTTCTAAAATAAAAGTCATAATTACGTTACAGAGTTTAGATATTTAAAGGGGTTGTCCAGCAGTAAAATATATATAACTACCCCTTTATGAAGAAAACAGCTGTTGGCGAAATAATGCTTTGGCAGATTGTAATCTCAGCCGTGTCTCCCACACACAGGAGCTCTTGTTCGGCCGAGCAAGCTGCCGGCTGACATGTCCGAGAGAACAATCAGCAGTCCAAAAATCGGACATGCCGGATGGTCATCTTCCCAGCTGATCAGTCGGCCACTGCTCCCATACACATTAGGCCATCAATCAAATTTGTTGATATTAGCAAAAGCCCACACATCGCATGCACATACAAAATGTACAGTATATACCAGTATAAAATCATCATGGGTAATATTTGTAAATGCCTGCTGAGTCCAAAACATACGCTGCCTCTATGCTCAGTATATGCCTTATAGATACAACAAGAAACAAATCAGGCTATGTGCGCACAGTCAGGATACAGCAGAGCGTGTGTGTGTGTGTGTGTGTGTGTGTGTGTGTGTGTGTGTGTGTGTGTGTGTGTGTGTGTGTGTGTGTGTGTGTGTGTGTGTGTGTATGTATGTATAGGTATTGTGTGACTAATGTAACATCTGTCCTCAAGGCTGCAGGTTCTCACCCAGGTGTTGATATGTATTTCCCTGAGACAAGCAGACTTCTGTCTCCAAATCTCACCAGGGGGTCTAGCTAGGACCAAAGAAGAAAGGGAGCATTTGACACCTCCTAGCTCTTGGAAGAGAGATGTCAATTACAGCCTTATAGTATCTCTGTGAGAACTGTTACACAAAGGATCTCAAGAAAAAATAATATATTCATTGGTAGCGCGGCCGTGGTCCAATCAAAAAAACAGGATTTTTGGTTGCTTACCGTAAAATCTGTTTCTTGAAGCCTCCATTGGGGGACACAGGAACCATGGGTGTATGCTGCTGCCACTAGGAGGCTGACACTATGCAAATAAAAAAAGTTAGCTCCTCCTCTGCAGTGTACACCCCACCAACTGGCATTATACTCTTCAGTTAGTGAGAAAGCAGTAGGAGAAAGAACAAGGTTGAAAAACCATAACCACAAACTTGAGAACTGTAAACGTGAGAACAGTCATAAAACAGATAACAGAAACATTGGGAGGGAGCTGTGTCCCCCAATGGAGGCTTCAAGAAACAGATTTTACGGTAAGCAACCAAAAATCCTGTTTTCTTTATCGCCTCTTATTGGGGGACACAGGAACCATGGGACGTCCCAAAGCAGTCCCACGGGTGGGAAAGACAGACTTCCATCAGGTCAGAGGACTCACCACTGCCACCTGCAAGATCCTTCTGCCTAGGCCGGCGTCCGCCGAAGCGTAGGTATGGACCTTGTAAAATTTGGCGAACGTGTGGATGGAAGACCTAGTTGCCGCTTTGCAAAGCTGTAAGGCGGAAGCCCTGTGGTGCACCGCCCAGGAGGCGCCGACTGCCCGGGTAGAGTGAGCCTTAATCCCAGGAGGGGGCACTCTGTTCTTGACCCGGTAAGCCTCCAAAATTGCCAATCTGATCCAGCGAGCAATAGTCGCTTTAGAAGCCGGTTGGCCTCTGCGCGTGCCATCAGGAATGACGAAAAAGGAATCCGTCTTCCGGAAAGTGGACGTTCTGTCCAGATAGATCCTCACTGCCCTGACGAGGTCCAGCTTGTTCAATGATCGCTCCAGAGGATGAGTCGGAACTGGACAAAAGGAAGGTAGAACGATGTCCTCATTGAGGTGGAAGGTGGAAACCACCTTAGGAAGAAAGGAAGGTGGGAGCCGGAAGACCACCTTGTCCTGGTGAATGACCAAAAACGGAGGGCGGCAAGACAGGGCCGCCAACTCGGAAACGCGGCGAATAGACGTGATGGCCACAAGAAAGGTCACCTTCCAAGATAGGGAGATTCCTGTATCAGTTCTAAGAGGTTCAAAGGGGGAAACCCTCAGAATATCCAGTACCAGGTTTAAGTCCCATGCCTCCACAGGGGCCCTGTACGGCGGGACAGCATGGGCTACCCCTTGAAAGAAGGTCTTAACTTGTGGCCGAGAGGCCAAGGTCTTCTGAAAGAGGATGGAAAGCGCAGAGACCTGACCCTTCAGGGAGCTAAGCGCCAGGCCCGAATCCAGTCCTGCCTGAAGGAAGGCCAAAAGAGAAGGCAGGGAAAAAACCATAGGCGGAACGCGGTTGGACTCGCACCAACGGAAGTAGGCCTTCCAGGTGCGGTAGTAGATCCTGGAAGACGAAGGCTTCCGAGCCTGAATCATGGTGTGAATCACCCGGTCCGAGAGGCCGGACGCTCTTAGAACCGCGGTCTCAACAGCCACGCCGTTAAACTGAGCGACCGAGAATTCGGGTGGCAGATCGGACCCTGGGACAGCAGATCGGGCCTGTCTGGAAGGTGCCAGGGAGCGTCCGCGAGAAGGTTGACGAGCTCCGCGAACCAAGCTCTCCTAGGCCAATCCGGGGCGATCAGGATGACCGGCACCCCTTCCGCTTTGATCTTCTTCAACAGTTTGGGAAGTAATGGAAGGCGTGGGAACAGGTAGGGCAGCTCGAACTGTGACCAAGGAATGGCCAGAGCATCGACGCCCACTGCGAGAGGATCGCGGGACCTGGAGACGAACTGCGGAACCTTCCTGTTGATTCGAGACGCCGTGAGATCCACATCCGGAGTCCCCCATCGAAGGCAAATCTGATGGAAGACCTCCGGATGCAAGGACCATTCCCCTGCCGCGAGGCCCTCGCGGCTGAGGAAGTCGGCGGCCCAGTTGTCCACGCCGGGGATATGCACGGCGGATATCACCGGAACTGTTGCCTCTGCCCAAAGGAGGATCTTGGATACCTCGGCAAGGGCCAAGGAGCTCCGGGTCCCCCCCTGATGGTTGACATACGCCACAGCCGTGGCGTTGTCCGTCTGGATCCGGACTGGAAGGCCCCTGAGGATCCTTTCCCAGTGGCGGAGGGACAGAAAGATGGCCCGAATCTCGAGGACATTGATTGGCAGAGTTGACTCCTGCAACGACCAACGGCCCTGAACCGTCAGGTGGCGAAAAACCGCACCCCAGCCGATCAGGCTGGCGTCCGTTGTCACCACCTGCCAGTGAACTGGAAGGAAGGACCTGCCCTGGGAGATGAGAGGTGACGTCAGCCACCAGTTGAGGGACCGCTTGACCCGAGAAGAGAGCCTGATCGGCCGATCCAGGGAGAAGACAGACCTGTCCCACTGAGACAGAATGGCTTGCTGAAGGGGTCGCGAATGAAATTGGGCGAAGGGAATCGCTTCCAAGGTAGCCACCATCCTCCCCAAAACCTTCATGGCCGATCGGAGGGAGGGAGGCCGAGGACCCTGGAGCAAGCGTATGTCCCGACAAAGAGTGGATCTCTTGTCCTTGGGAAGGAAGACTCTGCTCTGACGAGTGTCGAAAAGCATGCCCAGAAAGATGATGCGCTGAGAAGGAATAAGGCAGGACTTCTTCCGGTTGACCAGCCACCCGAAACGGGCTAAGGTGTCGAGAACAATGGACAGGCTTTCGTGGGCCTGAGCAAAGGACGGAGCCTTGATGAGAAGGTCGTCGAAGTATGGAAATAGGACCAGGCCTCTGACTCTCAATATTGCCATCAGCGCCGCCATGATCTTCGTGAACACCCTTGGAGCGGTTGCGAGACCGAACGGCAGGGCGACGAATTGAAAGTGTTCCCGTTGTACTGCGAAGCGCAGGAAACGGTGATGTCCGGGAAATATCGGGACATGGAGGTAGGCGTCCTGGATATCTATTGAGCATAGAAATTCCTGGGCCTCCATGGAAGCAATTACTGAACAAAGGGATTCCATCCTGAAGTGTCTCAGGCGAACTCTCCTGTTCAGCAATTTGAGGTCCAGAATGGGGCGAACCTTGCCGTCTTTTTTCGGTACCACAAAAAGGTTCGAGTAGAAACCCGTGAAGCGTTCTTTTTCTGGGACGGGAACGATTACCCCGGATTTGAGCAGAGAAGCGATGGCTGCGAAGAAGCCCGGAACTAGAGCGGGATCTCTTGGAGGACGGGATTGGAAGAAACGATCCCTGGGTCGGGAGGCGAACTCTATCTTGTATCCCGAGGATACAACTTCCCTGACCCATGCATCCTCTACTGCGGAAATCCAGACGTCCCTGAAGAAGAGAAGACGGCCGCCCAACCTGGGAGGTGGGCTGGGGTCTTGCCGAGAGTCATGCCGAGGTGGATCTTCCAGTCCTGGGCCTGGAGGATCTACCCTGGGAATAGCGAGGACGCCAGGACGGAGTGGGCCTAAAGGACACCGCCTTCTTCTCCTGACGTGCCTGTGGCCTCTGTTGCTGCTGGGAAAAGGAGTTTGACGCAGCGAAGCGACGAAAGGGCCGAAAAGAGCGAAACTGCCGTCTAGGAGGAGGGCGACGAGGCTTAGCCTGGGGGAGAAGAGAACTTGTACCCCCGGTGGCGTCCTTAATGATTTGATCCAGCTGGGAACCAAAGAGACGAGAGCCCTGGAAGGGCAGACTAGTGAGGGACTTTTTAGAAGATAAATCCGCCTGCCAGGCCTTGAGCCAAACGGTGCGGCGGATGGCAACGGCATTGCTGGAAGCCTGAGCCGCACAAGACGCGACATCCAGGGAGGCAGAGACCAGGTATTCACCGGCGTGGGAAATCTGGTTGGCAAGCTCCGCTAGTTGCATGGGAGGCGCCCCGTCCAGGATACCTCGACGGAGTTCTTTGGCCCATTTGGAGATGGATTTAGAAACCCAAGTGGAAGCAAAAGCTGGGCATATGGCCGCTGCAGCCGCTTCAAAAGCTGACTTCGCAAAGGATTCTATAGCCCTATCGTTAGAGTCCTTCAGAGATGCTCCGCCGGACAGATGAAGCACCGTGTTGGTGGACAGCCTGGACACCGGTGGATCCACCGAGGGAGAGACCGTCCAATTGGCGGTAACTTCTGGAGAAAAGGGATATAGCACACCCAGGCGTTTTCCCCTCTGAAAACGCCTAGTGGGGTTCTCTCTCTCTGGACATGATTTCCTCAAATTCAGGATGAGGAGCAAAAAAACTTGGAAGGTGGTTTGGCCCGTCTAAACGAAACCACCTGATCTGCGGGTTCCGTAGAGCAGGGGTCCCCAACTCCAGTCCTCAAGGCCCACCAACAGGTCATGTTTTCAGGATTTCCTTTGTATTGCACAGGTGATGCAATTATTACCTGGGCAAGACTAAGGAAATCCTGAAAACATGACATGTTGGTGGGCCTTGAGGACTGGAGTTGGGGACCCCTGCCGTAGAGGGATCCTTTATGCCACAAGATTGGTTTACTGCCACAATGAGATTCTGGACCATCTCCCTCATGGTGGCGATTTGGTTAGAATCCAGCTCCGAAATATCCTCCGAGGGCGCATCAGAGGGTGCCTCGCCTGACTCAGGGGAGGAGGGTCGAGGAGATGCCGACCGCAGGGGAGGGCCGAGTGGCGAGATGGAGCGCGAAGAGGACTCAGACCGACGTTCCTGTCTGGACCTTTTGTGGCTTATCAAGGAGGGCTCGGGCGGCGGTTCCTGCGACCCGCTGGCCACGGCAGGGGTCTGCAGGGGTAACCGATCCAGCGCGGACACCAGGGTTTGAGATACCCGTGTTAAATCCGCCACCGATTGTGACAGAGAGGCGGCCCAGCCTGGGATGGGGGGGGGTCAGTCTCGGGCGGAACAGCCGGGGGATCCTGGGCGGTGGGAACAATCGGGTTGCTGCAGGACTGACACAGCGGGGAGGACTGACCTGAGGGAAGTTTGCTGTTACAGGACGAACATGCAAAGTAGGTGACTAGGGCAGAAGATGAAGAAGTCGGAGGACGAGAGCGGCCCCCTTTAGAGTTAGACATTTTGAAGAGGTCCCTGAAGAAAATGCCAGCAGGTTAGGAGACAGTGGGGCAGAGGAGGGTGTCAGTCTGCAGTGCAGAGCTACTCACGGCAGACGAAAAACCCGGATACCAGGAGCTGCAGGAAGATGCTGTGGATCCCCGGCGCAGATGGTGTGCTGCGTCCCTGGACCGAGCGCTCTGCGAAGTTACCCGGCGCAGGAGCGTGGCAGAATGAAGGAGACTCGTGCCCTAAGCGTCCAGCAGCGGCGTGGAGGAAGGGGCGGAGCCAGACGAGATGGCGCCGGTGGGAGGAGAATGCGGAGTTTGTCGGGCGGGAGAAAGCCCGCCCGATGATACCGGAAGTGGGCGAGCGCGTCACCGGAAGTAGGCCCCGGGGAAAGCCGGGGCCTAAATTAGAAGCCAGTGACCGCCGAAAAGGTGGTAATCGGCGGTGCGGCGCAAAAAACAGTGCGGGCGCCGCCCGGCTGATAGGCGCGGCAGCCGCCGCAGGAAAGGGGGGAGCGCCGGCGGCGCCGGAAGTAGGCCCGGGAAGAGCCGGGGCCTGTATTAGAAGCCGGCGGCCGCTGGATAGGACCGCGGCCGCGCGTCACCTCCCAAGGTACGGCCGCCGGGGAAAACGGTGCGGCTGCCTGAAGGGGGCCGCGCCGCAAAGATTAAAAGGATGCGGCCGCAGGTAAGGCAGTGCGACTGCCTGTGAAAACGCGGCCGCGGTGGAAAACTGCGCAGTCGGTATCAAGGCCCCCAAAGATAGAAGGAATGGGGCCTAAGTGTCACCCAGATCGGTGGGTCTCGGAAAAAGGTGCGGCCGCAGGTGGAGAAGTGCGGCCGTAGAAATAGCAGTGCGGCTGCCAGTAAGGCACCGCGCTGCTCAAAAGGAAAACTGCGCAGGAAACGTAGGGGATCCACAGGGCCCCCTAACTGATAGGGGCACAAATACTCACCTAACTTCCCACGCCGTCGGTACTAACCTTAAGAAGTGGAAGGTATTAGACGTCCGTGTAGGTGGTGACGGACGTCCTCGTCTCCTCCGACCGACAGGCTCTGGTGGGCGAGTGGGTGGGGGACGGAGCCAGGACCGGACTTCTGAGCACGCTTCTGTGCCAGGATCTTGGTCCTGCTGTGGGATCTATGAGGATACGGGGTGGCAGTACACGCCGTACTCATACTCCATAATGTGGGAGTACAGGTGTGACTGTTCACCCTGTATCCCTCCGGAAACCTGAAAAGGAACGACGCACATTGAGGTAGATAAGGGTCTAATGAAAGACCCGTGTCCACCTCCTACTGACACTAAGCTAAACTGAAGAGTATAATGCCAGTCGGTGGGGTGTACACTGCAGAGGAGGAGCTAACTTTTTTATTTGCATAGTGTCAGCCTCCTAGTGGCAGCAGCATACACCCATGGTTCCTGTGTCCCCCAATGAGAGGCGATAAAGAAACAAGCAATTATGATATTAACCTGAGGGGCTGGTCTAGGAATCTGACCTCCAGACCAAAGCTATAAAATACACCTGTATACCTAGAATCGTGTTCACATGTAAGGGCAGCCGAAGCTGATGTGTTTCATCAACTCCATATTCACCCCCCCCCCCCCCTTCAGGGAGCAGAAAGCAGACTACCAAGTTAGATGATTTCTGAAAGTTTTTCTCCTGTTATTTTTGTACTGTTTTGCATAAGTTGTAAGTCTTTTTATTATCATATTTTTATACCTTTTTCTTACTTTAAGCACTGAACCCCTTTGTATTAAAGTATAAAACTTTAACAAGTTGAACCTTGAATGTTCTAACGAATCCATAGCCTAAGGTGTGTGAGCCTTATGTATGGTAGACATTATTAGTATTAATATTTCCAGGACTCATCGCCCGTGCATTCGATGAGTGGTGGCAGCTTGGATGAGCGGGTGTGTTTCAGTGTGTGATTTATGCTCCCATTAAAGCATAGGTCAAAGGTTGAATGCTGGACTGAGAGTGGGGAGATACATTAATCCTTGCAGGCACATCCCCAAGTCACGTGCTGAGAGTGGATGCGTGACAAATTAGTGACACCCCCCAAAAAAAGACTAAGAGGAAAGATAAATTTCCCCTTAGGGCACAAAAGGAGATAACTGCAGGTATCTTAGAGGTTGTCCACTACTTTTACATTGATGAACCAACCCTTAGGATCTGATTAGACGGTATCAGACACCTGACATTCCTGATGATCAGCTGGTATTGGTAGCCGCCGGCCGGAACTACTCACTTGCGGCACTGCTCGTCTTCTGATACTGGCCGAGGCTTAGTACTGCACATCTGCCTCCTATTCAAATCAATAGGCGGCGGATGTGTAGCACCCTGCGATGGCCACTAGCAGAAGACGGAGCACTTCCCGACAGCGGCTGCCGACACAGATGACAGCTGATTGCTGGGGGAGTTGGGTCAACAGTGATAAGCTATCCTAAGGATAGGCCAACAATGTAAAAGTAGCAGAGAACCTCTAAAAAATATATTCATTGGTAGTGCGGCCATGGTCCAATAATGGTTTCCATAAGGAACACCGACGCAGTTTCATGGAATTCGACATCAGGATTTACATTTTGCAAACACTATGTAAATCCCCAGGGTAGCATGCGGCGAGGTAGAATTACACATTAGTATAGACAATTGGCTACCTGTCTGGTCGCTGGTCACAGGTTTGCTGCCCTGATTAATGGTCATCAGGATTTGCTGGAATTGCTCCTGGGTGAGACACACCAGACTCTCCCGCAGCTCCTCAGCAGAGATTGGCGGCTTCTGCTGTAGTCTCTGCTTTGGCACATTAGATATCTTTTTGGGCACGGGCTTCCCCCTGCCGGCGTCCAGCCTTGTTTGTTGCACATTTTGGTCATGATGTTTGTTTTCAAGGTCCTTGAGTACATTGGCAGGAGATTTGCCCGGTGGCGCTCCTCCAACGGCAGATCTGGCTTTCAGCACCGGCTGCTCGGCTTTGGCACTGTTGTTCTGTACCACATGCAGCACTTGAGCCGGACTCTTTCCTTTTAGCGCTGTTTTGTGTGTCCTTCCCTTGTTACCCACCTGGCAAAGAAAACGAGTCATTTATATAAGAAAGAAGGGAGTATTAGGGTATGTGCACACGTAGAAAGATCCGCTGCGGAATTTTCCGCAGCGGATTTTGAAAAACCGCAGTACAAAACCGCTGCGGTTTTTACTGCAGATTTATTGCGGTTTCTACTGCGGATTCCGCTGCGGTTTTCCATCTGTAGTTTTCTATTGGAGCAGATGTAAAACCGCTGCAGATTCCGCAGAAAGAATGGACATGCTGCGGAAAATAATCCACTGCGTTTCCGCACGTTTTTTTTCCGCAGCATGTGCACTGCGGTTTTTGTTTCCCATAGGTTTACATTGTACTATAAATTCATGGGAAACTGCTGCGGATCCGCAGCAAAATTTGCAACATGTGCACAGAGCCTTAGATATTTCTGATTCATTGCAAAGTACCTGTTTTGTTATTTTCTCTTGCACCCCTAGTAAAAAAAACAAACACAATTAAAAAAAGAAATCTGAATAACCAGGAGAAGCATTATGTCTTGTGATAAACATCTTACCATAGGGAGCCAAGATAAGCTTGGGTTTGCCATTCAAAATCTGAGTTTCAAGCATCAGTCCATCCCTGCAAAATAATGCACATTAGTCCATAGAAATAAAAGACTTCTAGGCTACGTTCCCATGATGAGTTTTTGGTGCGTTTTTTGTTGGGAGTATTTTTCTTACAGATCCAGCAAAGTGGATGGGGTTTATAGAGATCGCCTTCCTTTAGGTGCGGAAAATCCTTCGGAAAACGTGCTTTTAGTGCATTTCCATGGCAGAAATACATTAAAACCCATGTAATCTGCACATAAGTACAACAATAAAGTCAAATGCCAGGAAGTGTCAAAAACAAAGTACGGTAGCTTTATTTACAACATCACACTCCAAAAACGCAGTGAAAAACCGCAAGTAACCTCATTTAAATAATAGGGGCAGAAATTTTGAAGCGTCAAAAACTCACCAAAAAAAAAAAACTCATGGTGGGAATGTAGCCTTAATGACTATTACAGAAACTTCATATATAGCATAATAAAAATACAAAGAACATGAAGATTGAATAAATCTGGAAACAATCTGCAGCAGCCACTAATCAATGACGCAACAAGGGTGTTCAGCATCGGGGATACGAGGTGTCAGACCCCCACCCAGGGGCGGACATACCATTGGTGCAACCTGTGCGGCTGCACAGGGGCCCAAAAGGTAAGGGGGCCCATTTCTCGCTCCAAAGCAAGTGCAATTTTGCATTTTTAGGAGTTCTCGGGCTGCAAAGGGCCCATATATTGTTCTTGCACAGGGGCCCTTTTCTGACTGTGTCCGCCAGTGCCCCCACCGATCTGATAATGGTGATCTATGCTATGGAGGTCATTCATATAGTGGACAATCCCTTTAACTAATGGTAAGAGAACACCATGAGACAAGTACATAATAATATTAAAGGATTATGATTTGCAGCTTATATGCCCTTTTAAACTGCAGAGACTCTTAAGGTACCTTCACACTAAACGACGCTGCAGCGATCCAGACAACGATCCGGATCGCTGCAGCGTCGCTGTTTGGTCGCTGGAGAGCTGTCACACAGACAGCTTTCCAGCGACCAACTAACCAGGGGCCGCGCTTAGTAACCCGATGTTTACCCTGGTTACCATCCTAAAAGTAAAAAAAACAAACGCTTCATACTTGCTTTCGGCTGTCTGTCCCCGGCGCTCTGCTTCTCTGCTCTGGCTGTGAGCACAGCAGCCGGAAAGCAGAGCGGTGACGTCACCGCTCTGCTTTCCGGCCGCTGTGCTCACAGTGAGTGCAGGAAAGCACAGCGCCAAGGGACAGACAGCGGAAGGTAAGTATGAAGCGTTTGTTTTTTTTACTTTTAGGATGGTAACCAGGGTAAACATCGGGTTACTAAGCGCGGCCCTGCGCTTAGTAACCCGATGTTTACCCTGGTTACCAGTGAAGACATCGCTGAATCGGTGTCACACACGCCGATTCAGCGATGTCAGCGGGAGAGCCAGCGACCAAAGAAAGTGCTGGCCCTCTAGCCCCGACCAACGACATCACAGCAGGATCCAGATCGCTGCTGCCTGTCACACTGAACGATATCGCTAGCGAGGACGCTGCAACGTCACGGATCGCTAGCGATATCGTTTAGTGTGAAGGTACCTTTAGGCTATATGCACACGTTCAGTATTTGGTCAGTATTTTCCATCAGTATTTATAAGCCAAAACCAGGAGAGGAACAATCAGAGGAATAGAAACACGTCACCACTTCCGTATTTATCACCCACTCCTGGTTTTGACTTATAAATACTGAATGTGTGAACGAGGCCTTAGACTATGTGCATACTGTGCGGATTTTGCTGCGGATCCGCAGCGTTTCTGCAGCTGCCGGTCCGCAGCAGTTTCCCATGAGTTTACAGTTGAATGTAAACCTATGGGAAACCGAAAACGCTGTGCACATGCTGTGGAAAAAACCGCGCGGGAACGCAGCGGTTTACAATCCGCAGCATGTCACTTCTTTTGTGCAGAACCGCGGCGATTTTGCACACATAGGAATGCATTGATCCGCTTACTTCCCGCATGGGGCTATGCCCACTATGCGGGAAGTAAGCGGATCATGTGTGGATGGTACCCGGGGTGGAGGAGAGGAGACTGTCCTCCAGGCCCTGGGAACCATATTTGTGTTAAAAAAAAAAAAAAAAATTAAAATAAAAAATAATGATATGCTCACCTCTCAGCGCTGCACGCTGCCGTCCGGTCGCAGGGTTGCTATGCGAGCAGGACCTGCGGTGACATCGCGGTCACATGACCGTGACGTCACGAAGGTCCTTCTCGCACAGCATCTTTGGAACCGGACCGCCGCGTGCAGCCCCGAGGAGATCGGGACGTCGGGGGGGTGAGTATAACAATTTTTTTTTAAATTATTTTTAACATTAATATTGATGCTGCATATGCAGCATCAATAGTAAAACAAGTGCAGGAGTAAAACCCGCAGCGGAAACCGCAAGACAAACCGTGATAAATCTGCAGGGATAACCGCAGCGGTTTTGCCCTGCAGACTTATCCAATCCGCTGCGGGAGAACCTGCAGGGACCCTTCCTACGTGTGCACATAGCCTTAGGCTACACTCACAAATTTGCAGCACAGTTGGTGTGAGTGGATTGGAAGGACCCAGTCCATCAGTCAAGCTGTTAATCTGGAAACCCCCAGAGAACTGCCCCCTAGCTGACGGCACTCGGGACGCTTCTTGTGATTAGCTGACCTGGTGCGATGACACCTTGCTGGGCTGGCTAATCAAAAGGAGAGCCGTGGGTGCCGTCAGGTAGGAGGCTGTTCTCAGGGATCCCGTCTGGCAACTACAGACTACTGACGTAGCCAATAGATTGGATCCTGAGAATTGATTTGGATCAACTTTAAAGGGAACCTGTCACCCCGATTTTTGAGATTGAGCTATAAATACTGTTAAATAGGGCCTGCGCTGTGCGTTACTATAGTGTATGTAGTGTACCCCGATTCCCCATGTATGCTGAGAAATACATTACCAAAGTCGCCGTTTTCGCCTGTCAATCAGGCTGGTCTGGTCAGGTGGGCGTGTTCACAGCGCTCTTTTCTTCCCCAGCTTTCCGTTGGTGGCGTAGTGGTGTGGAGTTTCCTCGGCTTTGGGAAAATGGCCACCGCGATCTCTAATGCGCACGCGCGGCATCCCGCGGCCATTTTCCTGAAGCCCCGTGCAGCAGAGCACTCGATCTGCGCACGCGCGGCCCCAGGAAGATGGCCGCCCCCACCGATGCAAGGGATTACAGCGCAGATCGCGCGCTGTGTCTTCACGTGGGCGCAGGGAAGTCGGAACTCTGGACATGCGCACACCACTACGCCACCAACGGAAAGCTGGGGAAGAAAAGAGCGCTGTGAACACGCCCACCTGACCAGACCAGCCTGATTGACAGGCGAAAACGGCGACTTTGGTAATGTATTTCTCAGCATACATGGGGAATCAGGGTACACTACATACACTATAGTAACGCACAGCGCAGGCCCTATTTAACAGTATTTATAGCTCAATCTCAAAAAACGGGGTGACAGGTTCCCTTTAATCCATTGCACAAGTTTAAAATGGACCCACAGAGTTTTACTGATCCATACATATATCAGTGTTAAAAACGGATCCGTGTGTCCGATCCATGAGACTCAAAGCTGGTCCTATTCTCATCCGTTTTGCAGATCAGACTCGGCCATTAAAGTCTCTGGCAATCCGTATAAAACGAATAACACAGAAGACAGACTTTGTATGTCAGAGATTCATCTGCGCTTCATCCATTTTTAAAGGGAATCTGTCAGTAGGATCAACCCTCCTAGGCTGCCTATATGGGCATGTAGGTCATAGGAAGCTGAACAAATGATACCTTGATGTCTGCGATCCAATGTCCAATGCTCGGATAAGGTGTTATCTGAGCATGCTCGGGTGCATGCATGAGCATGTGTTGGGGCTGTCAAACAACCGTGAGACCTGCAGCCACGGGGACTCAAACATATTACTTGAGCACAGCAAAGACACTCAGTTAGCACCGGAGCATGCTCAGATAACACCTTATCCCAGCACGTTCGCCCCTCACTACTGCCAATCAGTGTTGTGGGCAGGTTATACACAGCTCAGCATTCAGCAAACAACACATACAATTGGGCTCTTAACACTAGGACTACTGGTATAGTCATTTTGACTACTTGCACATCAGTAGTACTAGTCGGGGTCACGAGTCCAGTAGTCCTAGTGTTAACCCCCAGGATAGATCACTTGTTGAATGGACTCACATTATCAACAAGGAAAACTCCAAAAGTGCAAAACCAGCGATTGAAAAATTAAAAAAAAAATAATTCTGAAAAGCCATCCATATTGCGCATCTTTACACAGACCGCAGAGCCCGAAATTACCTGAACTTAAAGTGAACCTGTCACCTGAATTTGGCGGGACCGGTTTTCGGTCATACGGGCGGAGTTTTCGGGTGTTTGATTCACCCTTTCCTTACCCGCTGGCTGCATGCTGGCCGCAATATTGGATTGAAGTTCATTCTATGTCCTCCGTAGTACACGCCTGCGCAAGGAAAGATTGCCTTGCGCAGGCGTGTCCTACGGAGGACAGAGAATGAACTTCAATCCAATATTGCAGCCAGCGGGTAAGGAAAGGGTGAATCAAACACCTGAAAACTCCGCCCATATGACCGAAAACCGGTCCCGCCAAATTCAGGTGACAGGTTCCCTTTAAAGCGATCCTGTTGCCTGGAGAAACGCTTTGTACCCGCAGATACAGGGTTAATCCACAGGGGAACGGAGCGTAAAGGCTCAGTCCCACTTGCGATTAATTAGGATTAAAAATCTGGATTGTATTCGTACCAATTTAATCCTAGGCTTCTGTTATAAGCGGCGTTTATTTTCCTGCTCCGAAAAAGTTGCAGCATGTTACGATTGCACGCCAAATTCGGATCGCACGCACCCACGTAAAGTCTATGGGGGCGTGAGAAACACGTGCGATTCCTGCCGACGCCAGCAGCACAGGAGACATTTGCATCTGTGAATTGTCCAACAATTTATCAAACATTTTGATGCATAAAACACAAATAATGAATGGAGGCGACAGCGTCTCTCTCGTCCCTGCATGAGCCCTAATAATAGTCTCAAGGTGGTGCGCTGCCCGTCACTATGGCAACCGTACAGGAGAACAGACATTGTGTACAAATATGGTCTCACCTCAAGTACAATATTTATCACCAATTCCCGGCCGTATCTGCTCCGTTCCCGGCCTCTATGGCCGCACTAATAATAATGGAGCAGCAGTGCCTGTCCGCCGCCGGTACACGGAGCACTCACCCCAGGTTCATGGCCCCCAGCTCCCCGGCTCCAGCACCGTCCTGTCAGGCTCCTCTCCGCTCTCAGCCCCCGGGCATCCTGAGCTCAGCACTTCCCGGACTCCCAGTGTGTACGTCGGTTGCTGGCACCGCTCAAAAACACTGCCAACCATTGGATCGTAGAGGGACCAATCAACGCTCGCGTTACTTACCGGGTGACGGTTGGAAAAAAGCGTTGTGATGACGAGCCTGATTGGCTGCCTGCCAGCGTCTGTTGATTTTAGCGGCGCCATCTTTCATAAGGGCGGGTTGTTCCGAATCCGTAATGCTATAGGAGGTGATGGATTAGGGATTTTTGGCGAGAATAAAACCGCGAATTCACGCGAGGGTAAAATAGCGCCACACACTGACTGAGAAAAATATGCTTTTGATACATTTATCAAAAAACGGTATTCGTTGCGCATAGCAGCCAATCACAGTACAGCTTACAGTTTACCAATGCTGTTTCAAAATGAAAACTGAGCTCTGATTGGCGGTAAAGAACAACAAAGAATAAATGAGGCATTAAAGATACATATTTTTTATAGATTCGTTTTAAAAATATATATATTTTGTAGTAGCATGCGGTCTTAGTTTTTTGCAAAGTATTAAAGGAAATCTGCATTTTTTTGCCATTGTAATCTGACTGCAGCATGAGGTAGGGAGAGGCAGAGACCTTGATTCCAGCCATGTGTACATGTAGTTTTTATACAATCCCTGTTTTCTCTGCTCTGGATGGCAAGCGATGCATCAAGTGACCTTTCCTCCTACAGTACAATCCTCAGAGGTGGCACTCCTATCACCCTTGTTTCCCCCCACATCACAAATTTTCAAACGCCCAATTGACTGTGGTGAACCACAGATGGGCTCTTCTGGAGAGATGTTCATACATTCTATTCCATGGGCATCAGAGGTCTCTGTTCCAAAGATTCACAGAATGCAGAGGAGAAAAGCATCTGCACCGATGCCCAAAATCTTTTCACGTTGGATCAGACAAAGTAGGGTCTGAGCAGAATCCTGACCCTCGTCACTAGACGTTAACCACCGGGAGTGGAGGTGATCCTGATGAGACTCAGAAACCAGAGGCGCATGCGTACTGTACTGAGGTGTCAGGGAAGGAAGAGGAGGAGGGTGACTCTCGGTGAGGAGTGTGAGAACACAGAGGATGACGATGAGGTTGTAGATCCCACTTGTGAACCCAGAGGTACACAGCTGACAGTTCAGAGGAGGAGGAAGATAAGGAGGTTACGTTGCGGCCTCCCACACAGACAAGAAGTGATGCAACAACAACAAGCACAACATCCTCAGCCCCAAATCTGGCTGTGGCCAGCACCAGTTGCGAGTGTGCAGTTCGCAGGGGTGGCATGGGTTGCCTAACCTGGGCCTTTTTTGAGACCGCAAAGGATGACCCAACTCATGTTATCTTTCTTATAGTTGAATTATCTTCTTTTTACAGACCTCATATATACATGTTTTTTGTTTGTACGTTATATGTTTTTTATAATGAATGTTGAATAAAACCTTACTGATTTTATATTTTTGTTTGACTGATACTTCATATCCACATATAGGTGATATAGGTGTTATTTAAAGTATTTCTAAGACGTGTTGAGACTGGTGGAAATACATGTCAGAATAGCTGGGAAAGGTTTCCTGCCCATTATTAAAAATGCACAATTTAATATCAGTATTATATATGCAATCTGACATGAATTTTTAAAGTAAGTATACCAGTCTCATCAGGGCTTACAGATCTATTTAATAATGTATTTAGTTTGTATTTTGAAATCTGGTGATAGATCTGCCTTAAAGGGGTTTTCTCACCTTATTTAATGGGTAAAATTGCAAACTGTAAAAATAAGCAACTTTGTATTAACCCTTTGTTAAAAAAAATCTTCTCCGTTCTTCTCAAGAACTTCTTCCGGTTGCTGTTTTAACAGTCCTAGGCAAAGAGCGGGTTCTTCTTTTCTGTTCTGTTTTAAAGCCTGCAAGTGCTTCTCTGAAGATGGATCTGGAAGCTTCGGTGCCCGTGCGCTTCTCCAGTGCGGCAGATGCAATGTTTCCTCTGCCTGTAGCCCGAGAGGGCGCTCAATTTGGGCCAGCTCCGCGACCAAATGGTTGGGCAGACCTGTCAATCTGGAGCACAGCGCTCCTGGCAAAGCAGGAACGGGAGGCCGGGAAGCTGTGTGCTCCTGAAGAAAAGAGATGATACAACCCCTTTAAGCTTTTAGATCCACTATGTTTGGCTGTGGTTAAACAAAAATGGCATCCAAACTCGCATGATTATGGCATTAAAGGATTATTTTCCCCTTCAAGTCAATTCATTGACAAGATGTGCGCCGATTTATTTACCCTGTATCTATACAGATTCTTCAGCAGAGGGCAGCATGGTAGCACATACCTAGCGAAGGCAAAAAGGTACAAATTCTTCATCTTGACAACAGGTATTGGAGCTCCTGTCTCATCATAGATTGTTTTTTTCATCAATTTATATTGTTATTATTTGGGGCTTTTTATGTAGATAAAAAACACAAAATAATAATAATGTAAATTGATGAAAAATAATCTATCATTTTATTTTGTACTGAGCAAAGGGCTGCAAACAATCTCTAAATTGAAAGGCTGCATTGATTAATAAAGTCCAAATAACTTGTGATTTCTATTGAAACGGTGTTCCAGGTGGAAACGCAACAAAGGATCAGGATTTTCATATGCAGGAATATGCAGCCGCTTGTTGATGGACTCGTGAAACCAGCCTTAGGCCCGAGTAGGGTGGAGGAAGCCTTCCTATAAAAAAGGATGGTCATAGTAGGTTCATCTCTGCACATGCACTAAAGAAAGGGAGATTGCGCATGCGCAGTTTTCCTGTCTAGAGGCACAGCGAGCAAATCGGACAAAAGGGAGAAGATACTGCGCATGAAACACAACAGAGAAATGGAACATTTTGGAAATATAAGTATATTTCCAAAGATTTCTGATTCTAAGTTTGCAAGGCACTGAGCCACAAATGTGATCTTGACAATACATCTTTAAATGAAAGAAAAAAAAATATAGAATGGTTTCACTGATGCCTTTATTCAAGAATGTATTGACTCCAGAAACCCCTGAAGACGAGCAGAGTGAAACAAAGGGGATCTGTCAGTAGGTTTTTGTTATTTAATCTAAGAGTAGCATAATGAAGGAGTAGAGAAGCCTGATTCCAGCGGTGTGTCACTTACTAGGCTGTGTGTTATAGTTTTAATACAATCTGGGTTTTATCAGCAGGAGATTATCACTGCAGTACTAGGTCTTACGTGCAGGACAGTCAGGTTTCACGTGTGTAACCCCGCCCCTACCAGGGGTGTGGGTGGGGTTATACAGAGCTCAACATTCTGAGCACTGCTATATCAACAGCAGAGAAAACAGAGATTGTATCAAAACTGCACCAAGCAACACAGTAAGTGTCCTGCAGGCTCAGGGTGCATTGGTTTCAGCGCAAACTATCTGTCGACATTTGAATGAAATGAAGCATTATGGCAGGAGATCCAGGAGGACCCCACTGCTGACCCAGAGACATAAAAAAGCTAGAATTCAGTTTGCCAAAATGTACGTGAGTAAGCCAAAATCCTTCTGGGAAAATGTATTGTGGACAGATGAGCCCAAGATAGAGCTTTTTGGTAAAGCACATCATTCTACTGTTTACCGAAAATGATATGAGACAAAGCAGTACCTACAGTCAAATATGTGGTTCAAAGATATTTTGGAGTGGTCTTGCTGCCTCTGGCACTGGGTGCCATGACTGTGTGCAAGGTATCCTGAAATCTGAAGATTAGCAAAGGATTTTGCGTAGCAATATAGTGCCCAGAGTCAGAAAACTGGGTTTGCATCCTAGGTCATGGATCAAAATCCCATTAAACACCTGTGGAGAGATCTTAAAATTGTTGTTGGGAGAAGGCGCCTTCAAATATGAAAGACCTGGAGCATTTTGCAAAAGAAGAGTGGCCCAAAATTCCAGGTGAGAGGTGGAAGAAGCTTGGTGATGGTGATAGGAAGTGATTGATTGCCGTTATTTATCCCAAAAGGTGCAATATAAAAGAAGGAAGGAAAGCGCAACATGTGCACATTAGCTAAGACCACCAATGATGAAGGTTAGTCAAAGGCTCCCCTATGTGTGCTGCTCCACCTGCTGAATCCCCCGCAGGATCTGGACTATATAGAAGAGGGAGGTTTCTTGTTGAGGTGATCTTGCAACATTGCTCACGAACGTCTAGTCCAGATCGAAAAAAGTAGGTTTTAAAAACTATATTTCCTACGCACTTCGGAGCAGTTTCTGCTCCTTCCTCAGGCGAGCATCCTGAAGAAGGAGCAGGAACTGCTGCAAAATGCGTAGCAAATAAACATTTGACAACCTACTTTTCTCAGTCTGGACTGGATGCTTCTGGGCAGCGCTGTAAGATCACCTCAACAAGAAACCTCCCTCTTATTCCAAAGGGTGTGCAAACAAATATTAAGCTAGGGGTGCCAATAATTGTGACCGGCCTATTTTTGGACATTTGTGTGAAATTATGTCCAATTTGCCTTTTTTTTGTCTTTTTTTGTGTTGTTCCAGTACACATAAAGTAAATAAACATCTGTATAACAAAACCTGTGTAATTGCAATAATTTTAGGAGAGAAATACTTAATTTTCTATAAAAATGTCAAGGGTGGCAGCAATTTCGGCCATGACTGTATAAATATACATATATATTATTCCTTTATATATAAACGCATTTCCGTTATATATACACAGTGCATATACGCAGATAAAACAGTACACACAGTATATATAGTCTCAACAAACACTATGCAGTACAGTATATCTAGTACATACACAGTATATAAACACATACAGTACGCACACCATGTATACAGTACTCATATGGATCGCCCCGTCAGGGCAGCAGGGTACTCGGTACCAGGTCCTTCGGTTCACAGGGGGATGTTACGGTGGCTGACCCGGTCCGTGGTCCTGGGACGTCCGTGTAAAAGGGGAAATGTCTTTAAGGGGAATGTTCGTGACGCCACCTGTGGTTTTCGGTTAGGGTGACCGACGCTGCTTTAAGGAGTCCCCTGGGGTGATGTTATGGCAGCTAGATGGTATACCTTCCAACAGGTGAAGTACGTCCCCAGGGCTTCCCAGTGTGTAGATGGTGGATGATGAGACGCAGTGAAGAACAAGGACACAAGGTTGCAGTCTCTTTACTAAAGGCTTCAGCATCCACAGTCCAGGGCACCAGATCACAGGGCAGGCAGAGTCCGGCCAATTTGGAGGCAAATCCAGAGTTCCCTTATCCAGGTGGAAATCAGTAGCCTTCCTTTGCGCTGCAGTCGTGTAGTCCCTTACTGCCTACGGCTTCACATAAGGTCCTCACAACTGTTGTAGATGTTATGTCTCTCTCTGTCCCCCATATAGGATAGGACAAACCCATATAACTGGTGGCTTGAGGCGGTTTATAGGGACTCTATCATGCCACTGTGCCTCCTGGGTGTAGGGCGGACAGGTAACTTGAAATTAGCTGTCCTGCCGGTCTCTGGAGAAAAGCATAAAGTTCCTTACTCCCTCGGTGTTCCGGCTACCAGGCTTCTGCACCTCAGAAGGAGGCAGACTGTGTAGGGCTGGTCCCCTTCTGGCATCCACTCCTTTGCTACGACTTCCTTGCATGCTTACTGCAATACAGTTCTGCCTTCAATGTCTCTTTCTAGGAGCTGCAGCTCTGAGGGCATGCACAGCTCCGTGTCCTTCTCCTTCGCTCTCTGACAGGATCCCACCCCTGCCTGGGACCAACTAACTGAGCGGGGCTCAGCCAGCAACTGACTCACTTTCCCTACAGGCGACTAGTTTTACCAATGTGGGGAGTGACCTAATAAATAGGAGCAAGAGCTCCCCCTGGTGGCCTGGAGTGTGAAATGCGTTGCATGTTTGTGATACCTGGATGCAGTTATCCTTCTTTGCCTCCAAAACGTAATATCACTCTCCCCGAGAGGCAAGCAATACCACTGCGACGACCTGGACCCTGGGTCGCCACACTTACACTATGTACCGTACACACAGTATATACGCTGCACAGTATATACAGAGTCTGGCCTTATGTAACATAAAGTTTTGCTAGCACCTGACAGGAGGGCTATGGAGGAGGAGGAGCTAGGTGACTTCACATTGCACAGGACTGACTGTGTCTGCCAAACTAAAAAAAAAGTCACTGAAGATTCAAGTTAGCACTTATCTAAGTACCTAGCGATGCCCCTGACAAGGCCTGCGGTGACATAATGGTCACATGACTGGTTACATGATCATGATGTCGCCAAAGGCCTTGAAGCAGTCTCTACATTGGAAGCTAAAGTGATAATAGCTTTGTCAGTATAGCTCCTGCTGTAGACACTGAGGGTCCCCAAGGGAATGGGGGCCATTGGACAATTGCTCAGATTTCCTCCTTAATTTCGGCCCAGTATATTCTGTACTATAAGCACAAATCACCTAATTAAAATGTTTCCATACAATGAAAGATGGTTCATATACTGCCGATGGGTAGGTAACGTGGATTTTTTTTCTTAATTTTTTTATCCATAATTTTACACTTTAATTTTCCACAACAGCCATATGTATGATGTCACTAAATGGATCTATTAAAAATTCCAATTTTTAGACTTTTTTTTTCTACAAAAAGTCTAAAAAATTGGAATTTTAAAAAGATCTATTCAGTAACATCATGCATATGGTTGTTGTGGAAAAGAAAACGGCAACGATCACGTATGTTCCATGTATATCCCATGTTTACAGAAACATAACTCTTCTAAACATTATTTACAGTAAAATTACAATAAGATATACAGTAAAATTCCCGTAATTTAGATTTAGATGACTTTATCCAGTAACACTTATGCAACATTAGAATAAGCCTTTAATGCCAAATACAAGGTTGGTCGGCGTCCTTGCTTTAATAAAGTTCAGTGCCACTTGCATTTTGCATTTCCTATCAGATCTAAGAAGGAAGATTAGCAGGATCTTCTGCACAGCAAATCTATATTTCATGCACAGATTAGAGACAGAAAGCTATTTTTGCAAATCAAATTCGAGAAAAGTAGAAGAGAAAGGGTTTTTTGCTGACATTAAACCGGCAGATCTCGCAGAGAAAAGATGATCTTTGCATTAATTACCCATTTATATGCAGCCTGCTCTAGCTGATATTCCACATAGTGTCGCTGCCTACAGAACAAAGCATTCATGTGCACCTGTCAACAAGAATTAATATTTTCTGATTCCATCAAGTCATTTTACATCATTACGATACATATAGTGCTGTGCAAATTTTTAAGCAGATGTGTAAAAAATGCTGCAAAGTAAGAATGCTTTAAAAATAGAAGTGTTAATAGTTCATTTTATTAATCCTCAACTCAATTTCCTGAAAGACAGCTCAAACTTGCAAGGAGTGGATCTTCCACTGATCTTCACTGATCCTGCAGACACTCATTATTGTGCCACTCTACAGCCCTTCAGCACGCATACTGCCATCTGTTACAGCAAAATATTTTACATTTTGACTCATCAGTCCAGAACACCTGCTGCCATATTTCTGCTACCGAGTTCTTTTGTTTTTATGCATAATTATGTTACTTGGCCTTGTTTCCATGTCACATGTATTGGATTTTGGACGCCATTCTTCCATGAAGACCACTTCTGGCCGCACTTCTCCTAACTGTACATGGTGTAGCTGGGTCCCATTGGTTGCTGCCAGTTCTGAGTTGATGGCACTGCTGGACATCTTCTGATGTCAAAGGGAAGTAAGCATCTTTCATCTGCTGCACTAAGTTTCCTTGGCTGAACACTGCATCTACGGTCCTCAATGTTTCCAATTTATTGAACGCTACGTCTTGAAACCCCAGTTTACTTTGAAATATTGGCCTGGGAGGGACCTTGCTGATTCTGTATAACATCCATGTGTCTTTTTGCTATGCTCAAGATAACATCTGTGTGTCTTTTTGCTATGCTCAAGCTTGTCATGGTGTATGAACAGTGAAATTAAACTGTTTTCGACAACCTCACCTTGCGCAGGCGTGTACTACGGAGGACAGAGAATGAACTTCAATCCAATATTGCAGCCAGTGTGCAGCCAGCGGGTAACGAAAGGGTGAATCAAACACCCGAAAACCCCGCCTCTATGGCTGAAAATTGTTCCCTCCAAATTCAGGTAGTAGTCTTAGGCAAACTGAAGACCGCGCTCACGAGGTAGATTTAAGGTTTTTTATTGAAGCCTACGCGTTTCAAGAGCTTTCTTACTCTCTTCTTCAGGGCATATCAAAGAAGAGAGTAAGAAAGCTCTTGAAACGCGTAGGCTTCAATAAAAAACCTTAAATCTACCTCGTGAGCGCGGTCTTCAGTTTGCCTAAGACTACTACCTTTAATATCCTTTTGGATTTTTTTGGAGACCTGCTGCTACGGTTTTGCCTTTATGGGAGTTGTGACCTTGGTTCACAACTGCAATAGGTGAGCACATTTCTTGTAAAGGAATTTTATTCTTTCATATATAGTGAGACACATTGGGGGCGCCTTGTTTTTTTTCTTTTACTCCAAATTCAGGTGACAGAGTCCCTTTAAGTCTTTCTCTCTGTCCCCCAGATGGTATGGAACAACCCGTATGACTGATGGCCTGAGGCTTTTTACAGGGACCCTATCACATCCCAGCCCCCACAAGTTGCCACCATGCCTCCTGGGTATAAGGTCAGGCAGCCATGTGGAATTAACTGTCCTGCCAGTCTCTGAAGTAATGCGTAGAGATCCTTACTCCCTTGGTGTTCTGGCTACCGGCTTCTGCGCCTCAGAAAGGAGGCAGCCTTTTACAGGGCAGAACTCCTCCTGGTTTCCTCTCCTTTTGCTATGACTTCGTTTCTCACCCGCTACAACACAATTCTCTTAGAGTCCTTTCTTAGGATGCTGCCGCACGTGGGGCAGGCGCAGCTCTGTGGCCTTCTATCTAGGCCTCTGACAGGATCCCACCCCTGTCAGGGACCACTCTGTCTGCAGCTCTTAGATGTTCCTCCTTCCCCCTGTCTGCCTGACAGGTTCTGCCTGGGTGAAGCCCAGTCAGCTTCTGCCTAACTTTCTATCCAGCCCACCAGTTTTACCTAATTGTGAAGAGTGCCCAACTAAATAGGAGCATAGCTCCCCCTGGTGGACTGGAGTGTGAAGTGTGGTGTATGGTTTGTGATACCTGGTAAAGTGATCTCCTTGAGGCTATGTGCACACGTTGCAGATTATTTGCATTTTTTTTTTGCGTTTTTGCGCTATAAAACGCTATAAACCACAAATAATCTGCATACATTAAGCATCCTATCATTTTTAATGAAATCTGCAACTTCTGTGCACATGATGAGCGTTTTTCCGCATGAAAAACGCATTGCAGAAAAATAATGAACCTGCTCATTAATTTTGCGTTTTTTTCGCGGTTTTCCCACTGTCTAATGCATTGGGAAATGTCCAGAAAAAAACGCGCAAAAAACGCATGCGGATTTCATGTGGAAATCTGGCAGAAATGTCCGGATTTTCACAGGAATTTTCTGCATGAATTCCTGAACGTGTGCACACAGCCTTATTGCCATCAGATGTAACATCACTCCCCCTGGTGGAAGAATGACATTACTGCAACGACCAGGACCCTGGGGCGCTGCATTTTTGTCTCTGAACCTGTACCTTCTCTCTAATATTGCCTGATCCTGCTTCCATTGGGCCTGTTTGGCCATAGTATGAAGCCTGAACATGTTGTGTCTGAATAATAATCATTTTTATTTATATAGCGCCAACATATTCCGCAGCACTTTACAATTAAGCGGGGACATGTACAGACAATAAATTCAGTACAAGTTAAGACAATTTAAACAGTGACATTAGAGGTGAGGTCCCTGCTCGCAAGCTTACAATCTACAAGGAAATGAGGGGGACACAATAGGTGAAAAGTGCTTGTTATTTCAGGTCTGGCAATTATAATAAATAGGGATTTTCATATGAAGCTGCATGATCCGGTCATCAGCCCGTGTGTTTAAGTGCAATAGTCAAGTATCAAGTGCAGTTATCGTGTGCATGGAGGGTGTGGAGACAGATGAATAGTAGGGTACAGATTCAGAATAATATTTGGAAGGAGGGAACAAGGCAAAGTTAGTTTACTGAGTAGTTGATGTGGTAGGCTTGTTTGAAGAGATGGGTTTTTAAAGCGCGCTTGAATAGGTCGGGGCTAGGTATCAGTCTGATCGTCTGGGGAAGTGCATTCCAGAGAGCTGGCGCAGCACGAGAGAAGTCTTGGAGACGGAGGTGCGAGGTTCGGATTACGGGGGATGTTAGGCTTAGGTCATTTGTAGAACGGAGGGCACGTGTAGGGCGATAGACACAGATGAGAGAGGAGATATAAGGTGGTGCAGAACTGTGGAGAGCTTTGTGGGTGAGAGAGATGAGTTTATACTGGACCCTGTAGCGAATGGGTAACCAGTGTAATGACTGGCACAAGATGGAGGCATTGGTGAAGCAGCTGGACAGAAATATGACCCTGGCTTCCGCATTCAAGATGGATTGGAGAGGAGAAAGTTTGGTAAGAGGGAGACCGATCTGAAGAGAGTTGTAGTAGTCCAGACGGGAATGAATGAGAGCGACAGTAAGAGTCTTAGCAGTTTCAAAGGTGAGAAAAGGTCGGATTCTGGAGATGTTTTTAAGATGCAGGTGAATCAGGACCCATCTCTAAACCTGCCTTGTCTGAATCAATGTTCATCTCTAAACCTGCTGTGCCTGAATCCGTACCTATGCTAAAAACCTGCTTTGTCTGAATCAGTCCTAAACCTGCAGTGATTGAATCTGTACCTCTCTAAAACCGGCCATGTCCGAATCAGTATCTACCTCTAAACCTGCTGTGTCCGAATCAGTCCTAAACCTGCTGTGTCTGAATCAGTACTAAACCTGCAGTTTCAGAATCTGTACCCATCACTAAACCTGCCATGTCTGAATCAGTATCTACCTCTAAGGCTACTTTCACACTAGCGTCGGCGTTGGCCCGTCACAGTGCGTCGGGCCAACGTACCAACGCATCCTGTCTCAACGCTGCACAACGGTGGCAGCGGATGCATTATTAAAACGCATCCGCTGCCCCATTGTGAGTTGCGGGGAGGAGGGGGCGGAGTTCCGGCTGCGCATGCGCGGTCGGAAATGGCAGACACGACGCACAAAAAAAACGTTACAAGCAACGTTTTTTGGTGCCGATGGTCCGACGCAACACGACACAACCGTCGCACGATGGTTGCGACGTGTGGCAATGCGTCACTAATACAAGCCTATGGAGAAAAAACGCATCCTGCAAACAACTTTGCAGGATGCGTTTTTTCTGCAAAACGACGCATTGCGACGGAGGCCAAACAACGCTAGTGTGAAAGTAGCCTAAAACTGCTGTGTCTAAAGCATTAACCTTTCCTATGCCTGCTGTCTCTGAACACGGACCATGAACCTGCAACCTTTGTATGAGCTCTCTCTGTTTGATCCTGAACCTTTCCCTGTTCCTGTGTAGTCAGAACTTGGACCAGATCTCGAACCTGTCTGCACCTCTGGTTCCTTGCCAGTCGACACCTATGGTTCCTTGCCTGTTCATCATCTAGGATTTTAGTGTCTGGCTTGTCTTTAAGCTGCTAAGTTCGTTGTCAGGTCATGCCTGTATCAGCACCCTCGATGGGCCTGTCTGGCCTATACCGGAGTCCATCCTGTGTTCCAGAACCTGACCAGTCTGAACCTGTTCATATACCCTGAGTCTGTATTGTCCTGTGATCCTGAATTTGTGCAATCTGAACTATGTCCAATTCTGTCCTCCTGTCAGCAACTTCGAGCCTGGTTCTCATCAGCGTACCTGACCTTTGGGGTCTGCATCTGCAGGACCGGGCTTTGCCTAGGAGTGGTACCTGGCAGCTACCTGCAGCTAAAGTCTGACTCCACCATCAGAAGCTCCATTGAACACCAGTGTCCTGAATAGCTACACCCCTTCCTAAGCAGGCCCGGCCCCGTGACACAGTGGGTCCACGAACCATGTGTGCCACCTGACATTTGTTAGTTTACATGTTGCCATAACAAAGCATTTATAAGTATATGAACCAAGGGAACCATGCACCACATCCAGATCCTAGATTAGATTTGCCGCACACAGGCATTGTCTGCAGCCCGACTAGGAACAAACCTTTCCTCTGTTCCACCTCATTAAACAATCTTTTGCCCAGGTCCTCCATTTGCAGCTTTCCTGACCTCTATTTTTTTGTCGGGAGCGATGGCATTGTCTGGATAATTGTAGGAGATTGTGCTGAGCGGCGCTTTTTCCAAATACACAGAAGTGAAATTCAATTTAGAAGAAATCCAGAAAGCTGAAGATGCAACTTGAGAAGACAAACAAGTGAATCGCAGATGAGATGATTATTTGTCTGCAACCAGCTACAACGAAACCTAAGTCCTATCTATAGCACTGTCATCATTGGCGTAGTGTTTATGGGGGCACAGGAACAGTTGCCCTGGGTGCCAAAGTATATAGGGGAGAAACATGTATCCACCCCCACCACCCTCCCCGCTACATGTGCTGCCCCACTGTCAAATGATTGACACTTGCAAGCGCTACTTTTTGGAGCTGTGCAAGCGCTTATGCATAGCGCAGCAGGCGAGTTGACTTTCTGTGTGGGCAGAGCTAGCTCGCTCTGAATCCTTTCCCTGCACACACTGTTCCAGCAGCCAGTCAGCCAAAACCAAGTCTGCTCCCGCAAGATGGCCAGAAGATTCTAGTGCATATTTTTAATGCTTCCATAGGCCAGGTAGGAGAAATTCAGGGTTTTTCATCTATTCGACTGCATGAAATAACGCATCAGGCTATACTATTTGTTATAAGTGGCATCCATTCAGAAAAAAGTATATTACGCAGTATATGTTTTATAAGTACCCACAGCAACTCCTTTTTTCACAATTTGTATACCACAAAATTCCAAAGAAGGCTTGCTATATAAGACAATAACGCATGAACCAAGATCCTCCCTGAGGAACGAAAATGTGGTTTCCGAAACGCTAGGATTACTATGTCATCCATGCCTTTAACCGTAGTACTATCATGATGTCACATGATACTGCCTCCTGGAACTCTCATGCACAAGCAACTTTCATCTTGAGTGAGTGCTCCTCAGCCGGGACCTATTCCTGCTGTTTCACCATGCTGGACTCACAATTATTGGATATTGATGCTTTTTACCTAGAAGAAATATAGTTAGGAGATATTCAACCCTCTATGAATCTTAGATTCTCAACCATCAAGCCTGAACCTGCACGGACAGGACTCTATACTTATATTAGGTTAGTTCCCACATCTTGTGGTTGCATGGTGATAGACATTGTCTGAGAAGTGAGCCCCACTATAGGGTTATCGGCAAAATCTACGGTCACATATGCGCAGAGGTATTTATATACAGATATTTCTACACACCTGCCTAAAACACACATATAGCACCAGAACTAAGTTCATAACAAATACATAAATACAGTATCAATAGAGTAACAGAACAAAACATATTGCATACAGTACCAGAGCTAAGCCTCTTCTATATAGTCTAAAGTCAAACTCATTACATAATTACAGTATTAAGCTCATAAGTACAGTATCAGAACTAAGTTTGTTATATACAGAGCCAGAATCAAGCTCAATACATAAATATAGTACTAGAACTAAGCTCATAATAAATACATTACCAGAACTAAGTTTATTACATAAATACAGTACCAGAACTAAACTCAGTACATACATATAGTACTATAGAACTAAGCTTAGAATGAATATAAGGTTATTACATAAGTACAGTACCAGAACTAAACTCAGTACATAAATATAGTTCTAGAACTAAACTCATAATATACACACAGAACTAAACTCATTACATATATACAGAACCAGGACAAAAATCAGTAAATAAGTTCACTACCAGAACCAATTTCATTACAAAGTCACAAACTGCATCCTGCACCCTCCCTTCCTCCCTGTAACACTGACTAAGTGTATGAAGGGGGGAGGCAGATCTGGTCTGTAAGAAATGGGCCGAACAATTTGCATCCCACCCTGTTTACATTGTGAAATTTGCTGACAGATCCACTTCAAAGAGCTATCTGTGTAAATAACAGATGTATCAGGTCCTCAAGATGACATACCTAACGGTGTTGCTTTAAGACTGTAAAAACATGGCTTTTTTATTTCTTGCAGAAATAGCTCCATCCTTGATGATAGGGTGTATTTGGCATTGCAGCTCAACTCCGTTCTCTTGATTCCTTATACAGCAATGTTTACCCAATCTCATGCACACTCTTTAGGAAAAAGATGAAGTAAATCAGAAGAACCAGCTTCCAAATATTTTAAGTGACTAGAATATCATTTGATCATGTGCCAACACTCAGTGTGTTCTACTAGCTTTGTGGATGCCTTACTAAATATGACTTCCTTTGTCAAGAAATCATTCTCTATGTCTTCTCCCCGGGGTTTTCTGCTTTGTGAGCGATCATTACATAATTACTGCAGTTAAACCAATGAAGCAACTGCATTGAACATCACTCGAAAATTGATTGCCTTTCCAACTAGGGATGTCTGTTGTTGTTCATTTTCTATCCTGTTAACATTACTATTTATCTTGGATGGTAAGTTATAAAAAAGATGAATTTCTGCATGTCACACAATGATCTATGCAGAGTCTGGATATATTGTATTGTCCTACATTTCACTTTCTCTAGTATTCTTTGAACACTTGGAAAGTGAGCCCTAACATGTTTTGATTAATATATGTCCTGACTATTGCTTGTACTATTACACCTTATATTCCTTTTTTTGCAGGGGCTTTAGAGTCCGCCTAAAAATAACAAATAAAATAAGGTGTAAGGGTCCCTGATGAAGCATCAGCGAAACGCACGTTGGTTTTTGGTGAGTGAGCCCTAACATGTTTTGATTAATATATGTCCTGACTATTGCTTGTACTATTACACCTTATATTCCTTTTTTTGCAGGGACTTTAGAGTTTCCAAAAAAATAAAATAAGGTGCAAGGGTCCCTGATGAAGCATCAGCGAAACACACGTTGGTTTTTGGTGAGTGAGCCCTAACATGTTTTGATTAATATATGTCCTGGTTATTGCTTGTACTATTACACCTTGTATTCCTTTTTTTGCAGGGACTTTAGAGCTCCCAAAAAATAAAATAAGATGTAAGGGTCCCTGATGAAGCATCGGCGAAACGCACTTTGGTTTTTGGTGAGTGAGCCCTAACATGTTTTGATTAAAATATGTCCTGATTATTGCTTGTACTATTGCACCTCATATTACATTTTTGGTGGGACTTTAGAGTTCCCCCCCCCCAAAAAAAAGGTGTAAGGGTCCCTGATGAACCATCAGCGAAACGCACGTTGTTTTTTGATGAGTGAGCCCTAACATGTTTTGGTTAATATATGTCCTGATTATTGCTTGTACTATTACACCTTATAGTATTGTTTTCATTTTTTTGGAAACTCCAATAGTGTGGGCAAGTTATTGAGAGGGTCATTTTTATTTTACAGCATTTTGGGAAAATTGGGCATGCATAAAATCTCCAAATCTGGAGTTAAAAGGAAACTTCCTTCACAACTATCCAAAGCAAGTGTTCAATGGCCTTCAATTACCATATGAGACTCGTATAGGTTTTTTGCAGAGTCCTTGCTGATAAACGAGTGCAGAAACTGAATTAAGAATCAAAAAGTAAAATAAAAAAAAGAGTAATAATTATTTATTAAATATGATGTATGATTTATTATGTAAGCAACATATTATGCAGCATTGGATATACGGTAGACTGCATCCAAACCCTTCTAGAATAGCATAGGTTACAATCTGGTTTCCAATTTTTCATACAGGAAAGAAATATATCTTGGTACCGTGTTATTTTTCAATTTTTCATACAAAGTCATTTTTACGAGAGGAAAGATCATAAAAATTGTGCAAGGTTCTGTACTTTAAATGTGGGAATAATCTATTTCATTTACTGCAAAATCCAACCCAATACACTAAAAATGAATTCAATATAATAAAAAGGACAAGAAGGAAATGGCACATCGGTAAATTCAGACATTTACTTCATGGCCAAAAGCCAAGACTAGATGAATGATGTTGAATTTCCACCTGAGTATTTCCCGTTATCTTTACGTCTGCCCTGTTCAGCAATGACCTTTTTTTTCTATCACTGCCCAAGTGTCCAGGTTGCATCTAATTCAATTCCACAGTCACAAATTTCACAATAGGAACCTTGCGTCTGCTTTACTGCAGGCACATAAAGAATGAAAAAGTGTTCTGATGCCACAGACTATAAAAAGGAGATATATTTTCTCCCAAATCTGAAAAAGCCTGGAAATTAGCATGCAATCCAGTCACAATGCGTAACATCAGATGAAGTGTCTAGTGGAGCAGTGAGGTACAGTCATTTAACCAGAGTGGGAATGAAGGCAAATGATCTTCTGAATTGCTTAGATGCCGTCTTGGCTCCCAGCCAGCATCAATATATGTCAAAGGGATACCGCAACAGAGAGGTTCCAGAGAACCGCAGCGCTCTGGGCCTCGTTCACACACAGTGAACAGAAGCTCTTCTCCTGTATTTTGACCTGGCTACTTTGTGCCTGCAGTGCAGGAGTTAACCTGATTTGCTAAGTTGCTGTGAGCTGGGTCTCTCAGCTGAAATGGATTTTTGTAATCTCCTCCTCTATATAGACCCAGTCCTGATTACAGCTAGTGTCAGTGATCAGTTCTGCTGCCTGGCTTGGAGGTTGAAGGAGAGTGATATTTGAAGCTTGGAGGTTTATTACAGAGATTGGTGTCTGCGGTTTTGGTTGCTTGTTAAACCTGTTTTGCTTCCTAGTTTTCTCCTTCTCTTCCCTTCTATGTGTACCCTCTGTGGTTGTGTGAGCATTTGGTGAGTTTGAGATTTTTTAGTTACCTTGTCTGTATACCCTGTTTATTGTTGTGTTTATACACTGGTGCAGTCCACCTCCCTGGGGGGGAGAGGGGGCCACTTATAGGGCCTGCACAGGAGACAGGGAGACGCTGGCGGCTCGGGCCTCCTAACCATCATAGGTACCCCCGAGATAAGGGAAAGCCAGGGCCCCATTAAAGTGGTAGGGACAGGTGCGGGTCCCAGTACGCCCTCCTGCCCCTTTAACGCCGCTTACGGCGTGACAATATATTTTTACTTGTTCTTGTAATGGGAAATATGTGTAACTGTACAAATTTATTAAAGACCCTAGTAAATTTGGGAAAACAGAGTGATCGTGCGTACTCGCTACTCACCCAAAAAGAAAAATCTAAGAAAAAAACAAAACAAAATGAGCAAATACCCTGCAGTAAGTAAATAAATAGTAATAGTACGTGTAATTAATATAGGGGACTTAGTTAACATTGTTTTGATTTAAAAAAAAATGTAAATGCCATCCCACCACAACAAGGTGACCACAATTGGGTCAGTACCTAACTCTTGTAGTTCACCTCACGTGGTGTGTGCAAGCGTAAGACTGTAAGTTCGTAGGAGGACCCAGAGGAGACCAGAAAAATTGGCACTGTATTGGAGTAGAATTTTGTGTGCACTGTAATTATTTATTAATTTTATCAATAATATTAGACTGTTTAATCCGTCATTAATTATTGCTATACCTGTGGTTTGGTCATTCTTTTCCCCCTTTTTATTTGGAGGTCCTAGTTTCCGGCCTGTTTTATCATTTCATATTTAATCATTTTAAATTTGTATAAATAAAATTTAATATTTTATATTGAATTTTTCTACGTCACTTCCTGTCCTTTGTGGCACTTTTCCATAAAGGACTATGTTTATTATGCTTCAATTAAGTGATCTTGGCCGTCATTGAATAGGACTATGGGAATAACTAAATAAAAAGGCTTATATCTGTAGTACCGTAGGGTGGTGTTACATACGCAGGTGGCAAGCGTGGGTTTTAAGATCCACTGTGCTACAGGGCCAGGCTTACCTAGGAGGGGTGTAGCTAAGTGGCTACCAGGTGTTCACTGGAGCTCCTGATGGTGGAGTCAGGTAACCGTCAGGTTCTGCTCCTAGGCGGATATGGACTCAGGCTCCGTTCAGGCAACTAATTTCTGGATCCTCTGTAGAAAGGTTACTGACACGGAAAGACAGTACTGATTCAGGTACCACGGGAATGGCCTAAGGTTACAGGTGCCGCTGATGTGGCATCAGTGTTTGGAGACTGGGGAAGAGGTTTCAGCACTGGCTGCACTAGGACCAGGAACTTCTGGTTCAGAACTGGCAGCACCAAGACCAGGGATTCGGGTTCAGGACACTGACCACACCGGGACCAGGGATTCGGATTCAGGACACTGACCACACCAGGACCAGGGATTCGGGTTCAGGAAACTGGTTACAACAGGACCAGGGGACCTCACGACTGCACTGGTACTTGCTTGGCACTTCCCTATTTGGGAAGGTGCCTTTTAAACAAGATGCTATTAGCTGGGAGTCATCTTTCAGGTACACTCAGATACTAAGCTGCCGGTTGGGGGCATTTTACTATGCGCGGATTCAGCTCCTTGCAAGAGCAGTGGAACTGCGGTGTGCACATTACCAGGAAGCAAGCAGGAGATTTTTTTTTAATTAGCCTGTAATGCTAGTTGCCAGCACCCCTGCATGGCTCCCTCTTCATGCAGGGACGTCGGCCTACTCACGCAAGTAATTACGAAGAGCTTCAACAAACACCAGGATATGTTGAAGTTCATTTTAGTGCTGTTAAACTTAACACACCTTATTAAACCAGGAATAATTCTTATATGCATTCAGCGGGTTTGGCAGGTTCATTCTCTATACTTTCGTACAATTACCAGAAAGGGAGGCTGAGATATCCAAAGTCAAGAGTCTAGGATAAGTCATCAACACCCATCTGGCTAGCTTAAACATCACCAAATACAAATCATCTTAGAATTAGAGAGAAAGAAGACAAACCAGAGAAATAAACTAGTGAGAAATAAACTAGCGAGAAAGAACTAAGGAGATGATCCGAATACACATTTTCGTGAAATACTATTAGATCCTTCTTCAGATTTTATCAGGTAGGTGTTTTCGTCACTTTGCACAGTTAATGTTCCTGGCAAGTCATAAAAGATGTGTTGATTGCGTTAGCGAGAACTACAGTTTATATAAAAAGGAAAGCACATGAACGGTCTGTTGTGGTATTTCTAATTGTGAGGCCCCAAGATTTCCCACCTCAGTTATAGAACTCATGTTGGGAGATGTTGCAAGAGAGTAAGTTTCATCCATTTTGTCTTTCATGACTTGGCAATATGTAAGGTGAACAGGGCGGTAGTTGTGGGTGAGCTGCTGCTCCTCCATCCATCTCCTGGTTCTTTATAAACAAAGTGTCTGTACTCCACTGATTAGAAGCACTTTCCCATAATATTAAACAGTGCAGGTTTCTCCTAGCATTGCACGTGTTCATCTGTTTAGTTGAGAGCTCCTGGAACTTTCCTTCTTTGATGATCTCAGCTGTTCATTGTTGGTCACTCCCATCTACCATATATACTCGCCTCTGGCACTCAGTGAGTGCCAGTGTTAGTTTCATAAGGCTTGGTTATGTAGTTGGAGGAGTTTAAGGAGAAGTTTGGGGTGTTGTTCAGAAGACTGCTGCTTGGTGATTTGTCTGTGTGCATATCCTCATCCTCTTCTATTTGGTTTTTCCTTCCTTTACCTCCCGGTGTTCCACTCTGTTGTTTGTGAGTACATATTTGTATGTTTGGTATTTTTATTTATCCCTGTACATCTTCCCTTGTTAACCTGTTGTTGTTAACCTCTTCAGCACCAAAGGAAACCAAATCTATTTAATAAAAGACACAAACACACAGGCTAAATGGAAGATCTGTTATTCACAATACGTAGTGATTTTCAAACCCCGTTACTGTGACTCGTGACTGTGCATCTCCTGGTAAATGGCATCCGTGTGCATATTTTTCTAAGAAACTGTTGTCCACTGAGAAAAAATATGCCATTGGTAATAGGGAATTCTTGGCATTTAAGTGGGATTCTGAAGAGTGGTGACATTTTCTGGAGGGTGCAGTTAATCTGGTCATGGTAATCAATAATCATAAAAACCTTTCATATTTAGAATCAGCTAAGTGTCAGATGCCTAGACAGGCAAGATGGGCATTGTTTTTCACCAATTCATCATTTTTGTAACGTATATGCAGGGGAAGAATAACATTAAGGCAGATGCCTTATCTCGTTTTCCTAGGGGTGGAGATATATGTGAATCGGTATCAGTACTACAGAAAGGGGTGGTTATAACATCTATATGTTATTGCATCTATATGTTCAGACTCAGGGGTATGCCCCTGCTGCATGTCCATTAGGTAAACTGTTTGTACCTGTGAATCTCCTTTTTAAAGTTTTAAGTGAACATCATGATTCGGTCTTGGCAGAACATTCTGGTAGTAAAGCCACCACAGATATCCTTACTTGGCGTTTTAGGTGGTCTAGGGTACATCAGGATGTTAGGGAGTATGTAGCTGCCTGCTGACCTTGGACTCATTTATCGGTAGATTTCATCACTGATCTACCTGTATCTGCAGGTAATACTTATTTTGGTGGTGGTGGACAGGTTCAGCAAGATGTCTCATTTCGTTGCAGTACCCACCTTACCCAACGCCAAGATCTTGGTGCAAATTTTTATCAAAGAAATCATGAAATTACATGGTCGGGGACATGGGGGGTCCAATTTATTTCCAAATTTTGTAAAGCGTTTTGCATTCATTTGGAGATCCGTCTATCGTTTTCTTTTTCATTTATCATTCAAGGCTCAGGTGGCCGCTCATTTCCTGAGTATTGAGGAAGTAATGATTTTAGTTTACAGGAATCAACCTACCTTTTCTCTCAGCTTTGCTTCATCTAGGTGTGTCATTATCTGCTATCCTGCAATCTGCTTCATCTTCCAAACTCAGTTGTGCTAAAACTTCAGCTAGTGCTTCCAGCTTTGCTTATTCATATGCCACCCTGCATAACTAGCTGTTCTGTTCCTCTCTTCTCCATGTTCCGTCCAGCAAGTCATGCTCCACAGTATCTATGTCTCCAGTCTGTGCTGCTTAGGCTATGTTCACATTTGCGTCGTTGGGCTCAGCGTCGGTGACGCGACGCAACCAACAACGCAAATACACAACGCAGCGTTTTGAGATGCATGCGTTGTCATAGGATCGCACCGAGCAGGAATTTCGGCGCAGGGAAAATGCTACAAGTAGCGTCCTCTGCGCCCTGTCTGTGCGTCAATATGACACATGCATCGTAAAATGCAATACAACGCATACCGGCGCATGTCCATGCACCCCCCATGTTAAAGATAGGGGCGCATGACGCATGCGTCGGTATGCGTCGACGACGCTGCACCCAAAGACGCTAATGTGGACGTAGTCTTACTCTTGCATATGGCTTAGAGAATCCACCTCACCAGGTGAGCCCTTAACAGTTAATGCAGTAAGATGATCTGTTAGGAAAAATGGGAAACCGATGTAGTAAAATTGGAGACATTTCAACTAGCATTGCAGAGTTGTAATCCATAAGGAAGCAGAGTAACATCTTGATGCTCCAGAGATGACACAGCAATGAGCAACCAATGCTGCATAGTTCTGTCGCAGTGGAGGTTAAATGTAGCAGAGCTTGATACATCAACGAAGCAGAGTAGACACAGCGATGAGAAAATAGAGTAGCAGAGCTGGGTTTAGAATGAATTTTCTTGAATGGATGGTGAGGGTGACATCACAGGATTATATTGGGTTGCCATATACCAGCTTCGAAAATAGAATCAGGTTCTTCATAGACCGAATCTCGATAAGTATTTCCCACCTTAGTGACTGACAGTTCAGAAACCAATGACTACTGCAGTCGCTCACTGCAGCATGTCCTGACGGCGCCACGAAGCGGTAAAAAACGTGTATACAGCTTATACAATCGCATTTCTAAACATTACAAAATGCAAATACAAATAAAGCTCAGAACGATCCGATAAAATAAACCGGAAACCAACAATAAAAGATACAACAGCGTCTATTTGCTGAAAGTAGAAAGTACACAGTTCACCTTCTTTACAGACTCTTTTTTCCCATCTAGCCAAAACGCAACAAATTTGACTTTTTAAATTTTTTCGCCATCTTAGCCTTTCTATGCTTCCAGATAGCAATAATATTCTCCTTGGTAAAAAAAAAAAAATGCTAACACAAAAAAAATTGGACTGGTTGCCCTAAAAACACAAAGTGGAGAAATAATAGAAGTTTTACATGTAAGAGAATTAATGTCAATAATTTACATACCAGTAAATAAAATTACACTTCTTAATTCTTTTCACTGTAAAGTTTCCAGTAATTGGGTGAAACCTAAACGGCCCTCGCGCTCTCAGAGACTGTATTACAGAATAGAGAGAAAAACAAATAATGTAACACGGAATAATTAGCAGCTAAACCCAAGTGGACATATGGAAGCACAGACAAAGCCTGGGGGATGGAATACTGGTTTGCTGCACGGAACATACTGCATACTTGGCTTTTTCTGTAATGTGTCTATATCATTGTTATTTTGTGTGGTTTGGGGAATTACAGACCTAATAATGATGAAGGCACAGAGGTGTACACTTTTTTTTTTTTTTTCAACAATAAGTTTTTATTGAAACATTTTCAAGTTTACAAATGATGCAATAACTCAAGTATCATTACAAACTGTAAATCAACGTGTGCATAAAAAGCGTGTAAGCTAATAACACGTAGTTCTTTAATCAAACAACTACAAGGGGTAGGGGGGAGATGGAGTAAGGCACAAATGGGGGAAAAGAAAAAGGGGGAGGGGGGGGGAGCCCGAGGGTGGGATTGCGTTGTGTACAGTAATTATAAAGAGTTATTCTGAATCAGACAGTTCAGGGTTGGTTAAATAAAGTACAGGTACCGCAAAAGGAGTGTGGTTGGTATATTCCGCCCAGGGAAGCCATACTCTTTCAAATTTACCGACTTTGTCCATGAGAATAGCCGACAGTTTCTCATTGATCATATACCAAGAGAGGCGAGACTTAACTGTGGAAAAATCTATAGTTGTTTTTTTCCAGGCTAAAGCTATTGTTTGCTTGGTTGCTAGAAATATAAATGATATAAGAGCCTGGGTGTGTTTGGGAATATTGGGGATGCGCTTGTTGAGCAGGGCCTCCCAAGGGTTCTTTCTGAGGTTTACATTTGTGACCGAGAAAACTAAGTGATAAACTCTGATCCACAGTCTCCTGACAGTCGGGCATAGCCACCAGATATGGAACATGTCTCCAGTAGAGTTGCATCCTCTGAAGCAGTTTGAGGGGTAGTTGGCCACTGCCTTAGCTACTCTCGCTGGGGTCAGGTACCAACGGGTTAATACTTTATAGTTAGTTTCTAACATAAGGGTATTTAGGATTCCTCCAGTTGAGGAGGACCAAATTTGGGACCATTCGGAATCAGTCAGGGTAGATCCAATATCGGACTCCCATCGAGATGTATATTTTAAACAATTTCTATGTGAGGGGGAATTGATTTGCGAATAGAGGAGAGATATAGTACCTGAGGCGTGGGGGTTTTGGCGGCATCTTTGTTCAAATGGAGTGAAAGAGTATGGGGGCTCAGAATTCTTCAGTAAAGAGCTGATAAAGTTCTTAAGTTGCAAGTATCGAAATACCTCTCCGGGGGGGAAACCATATTTTCTCTAAGGGTTGGGAATGGGATAATCCCGTCTACATTAAAAAGGTGGTGGACTTTAGTTATCCCCGCTTCAACCCACTTATAGAAGTATCTTAGGGGACCCATACCTGGGGGAAATAGAACATTGCCCCAAATTGGGGCGAGAGGCAAAAAGGGTGAGATTAGTTGTGAAGAGTACTTGTGGGAGTCCCAGATTGCAAGGGAATGCTTTATTATGGGGTTTGAAATATGTTTACGTTGCGTTGGGAGAATCCATAGTATTGTGTCTAGAGTGTCGGGTTGTAGTTCTGCGGCTTCTAGAGAAAGCCATAATGGGGGTTCGGTGTAGGCATGATACAGTGTCAGTTGGCCTAATTGAGCTGCTCGGTAGTATTTGGAAATGTTGGGAACTAGGTGTACACTTTTTTAGCTTTTTTTCTGGGTTTACATGGAGGAAATGGATAATTTTTAGTCCTTAAAAAAACTCAAGCGAATAAAGTCCACAGTAGCAGCTTTTGTGGTGGTCACGAAAAGTAATGCGGAAGACAGATGACCATGGGCTGCAGGTGCAAAATCTGTGCTTTCAGATAAAGAAAAGGGACCGAAGGACCTCTCAGCTAACCAATCGAAAACCACCTCTACTTGTTGTGGCCTCACCATTGATCCAACGGTACTCGGGTCTATGACAGAGGAGTACCAGAGGAAGGGGTTTCATTTTGGTGGGTAGCAGGCACATATCGACCATGCCCTCTCTCTCCCTGCAGGCTGCAGCAGCTACATCACCAACAGCAACGCGGCCACATCTCCTGTTTGATGCTCTCCTCATGGTTTTCAACCCCCAAAACTGCAGAGTCTTACACTCCCTGTATACAGAGAGAGTGTCCAGCAGATTATTACACGGCCTGTTTGCAGAGTACCCTCAAAAAGTTAATAATACACCCTCCACAAAAACAGTGTTGGCTAGCTCTTCCTCGTAAGCCTCGTCCACCTACACACCACCTCCACCGCCTCCTCTACCTGCTGCTCCACTTGGACCTCTGCCTTCTGGATCACGATTATAATTTTTTATTTTTTATATTCTCTGTTATTTTAAGTCATTTTCCTATCCACATGTATTTGCAGGGTCATTGTCCTGCTCTTACCCCCATTTAGATTCCTTTTGCAGCCCCCTAGCCTCCGCCATTTTAAAGCCCCAAAGTTCGAGTCCCCATTGTCTTCTATTGAGTTCGAGAGTCAGGTTTGGACCCGAAGCAAACTTTTAAGTCTAGTTCGGCCGAACCAGGCGAACCTGAACATCCACGAGTTCGTTCATCACTACTTACACGTCATCCGGCAATCTCCTGACACGGTTTATGAGCAGCCAATCATCTGCAGCCTTCACGGTTCCGTCATAGCAGACATGACGGAATTTTGAAGGCTGCAGCCAATCAGCAGCCAAGAACACATCGCTCGGAGAAGAGCTGAGCCGGTATGGTTTGCTTTTTCAGATTTTTTTTCCGTACATTGGGGACGTTCAAAAGGGATTGTCCAGTAGTGAACAATTTCTTTAATTTACACTGTAAGCTGTAATTCACTTTTAATATAAAATAAAATTCATACGAGCTTTCATCCAAATTGTGTCTCCGGGTTTTGTTCCTTTAAATGAGGAAACGTTTTGCGGTCTGGCATCTATTTACACCGTTTAAGTCCCTTTCCCCATTGTGTCAGCTGTTTATTGTGCCACAGATGAGATCCTCTGACAGCTGTTTCTATCCCCAGCATTATCGTGTCTGAACACTGGAGATTCTCCTTTGTGCTTCAATAAATAAGAAGATCTGTTCCCAGGATAGATAGGACACAACCCACGCGTCATACTAATGTCCTATGTGGCTTTTTATTAGGATGGAAATAAAAAATATTTGACGGTCGTTACAAAGCAAAATGATTTGGTTGATATGCTCCATTTCTAATCTGCAGAAAAATACTGGATACAATGTATCTCTGTCGCCATGACAACGGAAACAATTGTAGCAACTTATCCGGGAAATTCTGAAACCAGAGGGTCCTGATTGATCAATTCATAGCGCACTGGCTGGGAATAATTAGAATTGGTTGGTTAAAAAGTCCTCAATTTTAGTTAAATTACTAGTCAACATGTTTGTGGAGATTTTTTCGGAATTTCGCACCTTATCTTCTGCAGGCAGTGTTCTGTGATGCTTTCGCTGGGGTATAAAAGAACCAAAGAGAATATTTTGAGAAGAGAAACAGTAAAACCAATGAGAAGAAGTGGGAAAAGATACGCTGTCTAGCAGAATAGCAGAGTATAATGTGAGAAGGGCTACTCAGTGGCAGGTGCCTTAAAGTGAACCTGTCACATGCCACAAATAGATTTTTTTTTACCCAGTGTAAATGAAGATGTTCTCCTGAATCTGGCACTGTTTTTATTTTTATTTTTTTGGGGAGATATCGCCCCTACATAAATCTAAACTGTTTGTCAACTGGGCATGTTCCTTGAACTTGAGTCGATGTCCACGCCCACTTGGCTTTATAAAAAAAAACATATAGGGAAGAAGAGGCCATATCTCAGGAACAGAAAGGAGCAGGAACAAAAGAAAAACACCACCGAATCCAGAAGAAAGGTGGCATTTAACATTAGGGGAAAAAGGCCATCACTTTTTATTATGTAAATTAGCCCTCTTTCTATCATAAGGACATCAGTGAGATCAGAGCAAGGCAAGGTTCAGTAAAACGGTCCAAAGCACTTCATAAAAAAACAGATAAAATACAACTTTACACCATCTACGATCTTTAAAGCAGAATCAACACCATCCCGAATCTTCCTTCTTCTTCATACTTTCAGTATCAGTGTATTGCTATTAATCCTGCTGAGACCAGTACTTGCCTAAGGGATCATTGCCAACAATACTGCCACGAGTTTTTGCTGACTAATTAGCTTACAATTGAGGATTTTTATTATACTCATAGGAATAAATGAATTCAAATCATATAAAAAATGTGGCACATCAGCTTCTACCGAACTTTAGGTTTCGCCTATCGGCTTCTTCAGGGGGAAAGCGGAGACTGCTTACGGGTCATACGATTTTATAAGCCATGACACCAATAAGGTTCCTCCCACATATTTATGGCAAGTAACAGGTCACATTGACAGTCATATAAAGTTTGATCTGTTGGTAGCAAGAGGAGCTGAACAAATTGATATATAATTTGGTTAGAAAGGTTTCAGAATAACATATTTCTTCAATTTATGCCCTGCTCATTCAGGCTTAGAATTCAGATTAATGATTTTGCTCACTGATTGGTAGCTATCTCTGTATCACTCGTAGGGCATCATTCACACAACCGTATTTTCTGTCCGAGCCCTGTACATAAAAAAAACAGACCACACTCAGACCAATGTTATTGAATGGGGCAGTGCAGATGAACATTTTTTTTTTCACTGACCGAATTTACATATGAAAAAGACGCAGCATTCACTAGTTTCTTTTCATGGACAGTCTGAATGGAGATGGTGGAGAAACTGTTTTTATTTTCTTCCACCTTCCAGAAAATCTGTTTACCCTCTAATCCGAGTGGGATTAGCATAATTGGCCTGATTTTCTTGGATAAGAAAAAAACTAAAATTAAAACCAGTCATAATATATACAGCCCAAATGCAAATTTGGTGATATATCTGCCCAAAACAAAACACAACAAAAAAAACACAACAACAACAACAAAGAAGACTTGATTAGCACAGAAAAAAAGTTAAATATTCATAAACAACAGAAAGATCACATGCTGTCTAAAAAACACAAATCTTAAGACTTATTTCCCAGTGCACACCAATTTCTTGATCCTAATTATGATTATCGTTAGTGGAATACAAGCTTCAATACTCAGGCGGCATTATGCAGATGCAAATAAAATTAAATACTGAAATGTGCAATTTAGAGGGGATTAAAAAATGATTAACAAAATCACTTACATACCCTAAAATTACAAATAAACTTGCTGTAGTAAAGATGGGGGAAAACATTAATTTCTGCTATCCAGGTTAGCTGTAACATCAGAATGGTCTGATGTCTGATCATTTAGTGCTCTGGTGTGTAAAAATGTAGGAACCTGGTTTAGGGCTTAAAGGGAACCTGTCACCCCGAAAATCGTGGGTGAGGTAAGCCCACCGGCATCAGGGGCTTATCTACAGCATTCTGTAATGCTGTAGATAAGCCCCCGATGTTACCTGAAAGAGGAGAAAAAGACGTTATATTATACTCACCCAGGGGCGGTCCCGCTGCTGGTCAGGTCAGATGGGCGTCTCTGGTCCGCTGCGGCGCCTCCTATCTTCTTTCCATGACGTCCTCTTCTGATCTTCAGCCACGGCTCCGGCGCAGGCGTACTTTGCTCTGCCCTCTTGAGGGCAGAGGATAGTACTGCAGTGCGCAGGCGCCGGAAAGGTCAGAGGCCCGGCGCCTGCGCACTGCATTACTTTGTCTGCCCTCAACAGGGCAGAGCAAAGTACGCCTGCGCCGGAGCTGAAGATCAGAAGAGGACGTCCTGGAAAGAAGATAGGAGGCGCCGCAGCGGACCGGAGACGCCCATCTGACCTGACCAGCAGCGGGACCGCCCCTGGGTGAGTATAATATAACGTCTTTTTCTCCTTTTTCAGGTAACATCGGGGGCTTATCTACAGCATTACAGAATGCTGTAGAGAAGCCCTGATGCCGGTGGGCTTACCTCACCCGCGATTTTCGGGGTGACAGGTTCCCTTTAATTAATGTAGCTATGGTGTGCCTTTATCAGCCTCGGGTGGATCGGAGCTCTGTCCACGCCTGTTAACCTGTTAAATTGCGTTGTCAATATCTGGCAGCGGCATTTAACACGCGCTGGCAGGAGGGCGAGTCATTCTGCGCTCCCATCGACCAGTCCATGATTGCGGGATGCTGATGGGTTGTTAATGTCATGACAGCTGGGGTCTGTTGTCCTCCTGTGTAACTGGTGTTCATAGGAGAGTGTGATTAGGGATGGACGGACGGGTGGAAGTTCGGGTTCTGGTAGCTGACAAGAATTTTATTTCAAAGTTTGGTTCGGGTACCAGAAAGGTACTTCAACCAGAACGTGATCCCCATTGAAAATATAGGTTACCCGAAGTGGGAAGGGATAATATTTCCACTCGCTCTTTCATGCTCTCACATAAAATCTCACACACACTCTCTCTCTCTCTCTCTCTCTCATACACACACACGCACACACACACACACTCTCACACACACACTTGCACACACACTCTCCTCACACACTCTCTCCTCACACACTCTCTCCTCACACACTCTCTCCTCACACACTCTCTCCTCACGCACTCTCTCCTCACGCACTCTCTCCTCACGCACTCTCTCCTCACGCACTCTCTCCTCACGCACTCTCTCCTCACGCACTCTCTCCTCACGCACTCTCTCCTCACGCACTCTCTCCTCACGCACTCTCTCCTCACGCACTCTCTCCTCACGCACTCTCTCACCTCGCACTCTCTCACCTCGCACTCTCTCTCACCTCGCACTCTCTCTCTCCTCGCACTCTCTCTCTCCTCGCACTCTCTCTCCTCGCACTCTCTCTCCTCGCACTCTCTCTCCTCGCACTCTCTCTCCTCGCACTCTCTCTCCTGCGCACACTCTCTCTCACGCGCACACTCTCTCTCACGCGCACACTCTCTCTCACGCGCACACGCTCTCTCACGCGCACACTCTCTCACGCGCACACTCTCTCACGCGCACACTCTCTCGCGCACACTCTCTCTCACGCGCACACTCTCTCTCACGCGCACACTCTCTCTCACGCGCACACTCTCTCTCACGCGCACACTCTCTCTCACGCGCACACTCTCTCTCACGCGCACACTCTCTCTCACGCACACACTCTCTCTCACGCACACACTCTCTCTCACGCACACACTCTCTCTCACGCACACACTCTCTCTCACGCACACACTCTCTCTCACGCACACACTCTCTCTCACGCACACACTCTCTCTCACGCACACACTCTCTCATCATACACTCTCTCTCACACACACACTATCACCTCACACACTCTCTCACACACACACTCACACACACACACACACACACACACACACACACACCCTCAGACAAACACACACACACTCACCTCACACACACACACACTCACACTCTCACACACCGTAACTCCCAAACATTGGTTCGGATTTCCGAGGAAAGTCTGTGTTCAGCATTTGGCACCGGACAGTAACTGTCCTGTATGAACACCGAACTCATAAGTTCAAGTTCGCCTGTCTTTAATTGTGCTCTTCACTATGCATATCAGTGCTGAACACTGCTATGTGTAGCACAAGCGATCAGAAGATTGGAGCGTCAAGTCCCCTAAAGAGACTATTAAATACAGTAAAAAGTGAAAAAAAGTTTTTAAAAATATGAAAAATAGAAAAATCTAAGTTCAAATCACCCTCCTCTTTCCACCATTACATATAAAACAATAATACGTGATATCTGTGCATTCATAAAAATCCGATCTTTCAAAATATAAAATAAATTAATCTGATTGGTAAAAGGCATAACAAAAAAAAAAAAAAATCGAAATGCCAGAATTGAATTTTTTTGGCCGCCGCAACATTGCAATAAAATGCAATAAGTAGTGATCATATCTACATATATCAATAAAAATGTCTGCTCATGGCACAAAAAAATTAATCTATCACACAGCCCTATACATTGAAAATGTAAAATATTATGGGTCTCAGACACTGGTGACTCAAGCAAAGTATTTTTTTTTTTTACAAATTTACAATTTTTTCCCCACAACTTAAAGAAAAACAAAAAACTATACATGTTTGATAGCTGCCTATCTGTACTGACCTGGAGAATCGTATTGCCAGGTAAGTTTTACCATTTATTGAACATGGTGAATAAAAAACAAAAAACACTTGTGGAATTGCACTCCTTTTTTCAATTTCAACGGACTTGTTTTTTTTCCCTGATCTCCAGTACATCACATGATAAAATGAAAGATGTCAAAAATACAAATCATTCAGCAAAGAAACAAGCGCTCACACGGTTATGTGGACGGAAGAATTAAAAAAAAAATACTTACGGCTCTTGCAAGAAAAAACAAATAAAAGAAAAAACAGAAATTGGCCGCAGCGTGAAGGCGTTAATAAAAATCGTAATGTCAAAACAAGAAACATTGCCAAAACTTTTTTAGAGAAACACCTATAACATTTTTTTCAAATAGTTTTTTTTCTGACGACACGTTCCCTTTAAGTTACACACTTTTAGACCTTTGTGTTCTGGAGTCCACAGTGGTCACAGTCTGTGATATTCGATACATTATGAGCGCCATTTTGTTTTCCAATCTATCACTGTGCCTTTAAGCCCCATCCAGCATCCATTGAAACGCACATACAATAGTTGAAGATTTCCAGGCAATGAATTCAATGTGTGGAGACGCCTCATCTTTTGTTTCTCGAGAACTTTCGGATGATAATGTGTGCAAAACTGTAAAGCGCTGCGGAATATGTTAACGCTATATAAAAATAAAGATTATTATTATTATTATTATTATTATCATGAGAAAATTGTCAGTGTTCAGTTCTTTGGTAAAATTATACTGAATGTCGTGCTCCTACAAGAGACAGAAGTGAATCATCCCGCAATCTATCTTCTTTATTAATAAGAAGGGTGAGAAATGTTTAATTTTATTCTTTTAGGTTGTGGAAAAAAAACATGTCTACAAATCAGAAGGGACAAGTCCATGAGTGCGTGGAGACAAATGATAGAAGGGATCAGATTTTAAGAAAAAGTTAGGAAGGAAGAACAGGGATAGTTAGATTTGTGAGGAGAACTGATAATCCAGTCTAAAAATATGTGTATTAGGTGCACTCTTTAGATACTGGGAATTAACTGGCTTGCCCGGAATACTGCATTCCAGAGAACTGCTGCAGCACGAGAGAAGTCCTAAAGACAAGAGTGTGAGGTTCAGATGATAAAGATTGTTAGTCTTAGTTCATTACCAGAATGGAGAGAAAGTGTAGGGTGGTAGACATTGATGATAGAGGCAAAGTAGGGTGATGCAGAACTGTGAAGAGCTTTGTGTGGGGGAGAGTGATGCATTTGTTGAATTCTATACCAGATGATTAACCAGTGCAATGACTGGCACAGGATGGAGGCAATGGTGTAGTGACTGGATAGATAATATGACCCTGGCTGCTGTATTCAGGATAGATTAGAGTGGAGACTTCGATAAGAGGGAGACCAGTTAGTCAAGAGTTGCAGTATATCAGGCAAGAATGAATCAGGGCAACAATAAAAGTTTATTCACAGTTAAAATTAAGAAAATAATGGATTCTGGCAAGGTTATTAAAGTGCAGGTGACATGAGCGAGTGAGTGATCAGATGTAGGGAGTGAAGGAACGATCGGAGTCAAATTTAACCTCAAGACAGTAGACGTGTTACTTGAGAGTTATGGTAGAACCACACACAGAAATGGCAATGGTTTAGGTAGGTTAGTACACTGAGGAAGCACATACAGTAAACTATACAACTGCTGTCCTCTAGCCCTCTAATGTGAAAGTGACCACTCCCAAGACATTGGGGGTTTTATTGGCGCAAAGTCCCATATGTTCTAATTGGTAATAACAATAAGAGTCCAAATCACTAGGTTCACTATAAAGCGGTTTTCTAAATATATAAAAACATAGCTGTTTTCTTCCAGCTGTCCACATGTTGTGTATGGTATTGCAGCTCAGCACCATTCACTAATTCTATTTCTGCCTATACAAGTTATACCCTATTCACTGGACAGTTGACAAGTGTTAAAGCTCCCCAAAAAAACATAATGGCCACACCCATTGATATTGACAAGTTTGGAGACATTGTAATGTATGTCGAGGTGCTGGCCAACTTATTGTCGAGTGAGATGAAGAGCAGGCATGTCTGATTTCGGACTGACGATCGCTTTGTCATCCCGGAGATAAGCAAATTTTTTGACATTTTAGGGGAAGGTGCAACTTCTTGTGCAAAAAAAAAGTTGCGAAAAGCTTAAATGCAAATATAAAGAGCGTTTTTGAATCTTTGGAAAATTCATGAATCACTTGTCACGTTGAAGAATTTGTTGTAAAAAAAACCATCAGCGAATACATAAGACAAAAAAATCAAAAGTGACTTTTAAAAAAAAAACCTCAAATATTGAAATCGGAATCCAAGTCATTTTCTATACTATGCTCCAATTAATCAATTTTTTTTGTTAGTTCAAAAGAAAAAAAAATAAATAGGGTTATGCCTTTAAAAAGAAGGCGTCATCATTCTATGCTTCCCGCTTAATAGTCATCAGCCCATTATATGAAAAAAAGGAACATTTTGTAAATTGTTCTATACTTATTCTTACGAAAGTATATTTTTGTGCCCCGGGAAAGTATTAATTCTCTCTTGTATTCAAAGCTTTGAAAAAGCGAAGACTGGAGAAAAAAAAAGAGAAATTGATGGCAATGAATAACAGCAAATCAATGTTTCTAGAGAATGTAATGAAATTGCACTTGGCGAACAGCAGAAATGCTATCTACGTGTAATTGTTGGTTTTAAGCATTTCCTTTATCCGTTCTTAGCTGCCAAAATGTTTCTCTATTTAATTGATAAAGAAAAAAAGACTTTATAATATTTGATAAGTTACTGTTTGAAACTATGGTGAGGGGAAAAAAATGACAAATTATTCATTTTAATTATTTTGGTAAGTTTTAAAAAGTTAAAAAAATATATAGTAGGAAAAAAATATTAATATAATTTTATTATTAATAGTAATAATTTTATATTATTTTTTTTTTAAAATACAGTACTATTAGAATACTATTGCCATTTTATATGTCATCTCTGAACTAGAGAAAATACAATTTAAATTGTAAATTTTCTCGAAACCCCTGATTGTTTTGAAAAAAAAAACAAAAAAAAATCTAAGCTGCGCTTTTCTCACCCGCCTGGGTCCTGTGTTGAGTTTTCGCCACTGCCTTTGGTGTCCGTTGACCCCTGTTTTGAACAGCTGACATGTGCCCGCAATAGCGACGAGTGGAATCGCGATTCACCCGCCGCTATTAACTAGTTAAATGCCGCTGTCAAACGCTGACAGCGGCATTTAACCGGCGCTTCCGGCCATCGGGCCAGAAATGAGCGCATCGCCGACCGCCGTCACATGATCGGGGGTCAGCGATGCGTCTGCATAGTAACCATAGAGGTCCTTGAGACATTTATGGTTGCTGATGCCGGATTGCTGTGAGCGCCACCCTGTGGTCGGCGCTCATAGCAATGCAGGAATTCAGCTACATAGGAGCGATCTGATGATCGCTGCTATGTAGCTGAGCCGATCGAATTGTACCAGCTTCTAGTCTCCCATGGAGGCTATTGAAGCATGGCAAAAGTAAAAAAAAAAAGTAAAAAAAATCTGAAAAAAATAAAAAAAATATAAAAGTTCAAATCACCCCCCTATCGTCCAATTCAAAATAAAACAAAAAAAAAAAAATCAAACCTACACATATTTAGTATCGCCGCGTTCAGAATCGCCCAATGTATCAATAAAAAAAAAGGACTAACCTGATCCCTAAATGGTGAAGCGAGAAAAAAATTAGAAACGCCCAAATTACGTTTTTTTAAAATGCAATAACGGGCGATCAAAAGAACATATCTGCACAAAAGTGGCATCAATAAAAACGTCAGCTTGGAGCGCAAAAAATAAGCCCTCAACTGGCCCCAGATCACAAAAAATGGAGACACTATGGGTATCGGAAAATGGCGCAATTTTTTTTTTTTAGCAAAGTTTGGAATTTTTTTTTCACCACTTAGATAAAAGAGAACCTAGACGTGTTTGGTGTCTATGAACTCGTAATGACCTGGAGAATCATAATGGTCAGTTTTAGCATTTAGTGAACCTAGTAAAAAAGCCAAACAAAAAACAAGTGTGGGATTGCACTTTTTTTGCAATTTCACCGCACTTGGAATTTTTTTTCTTGTTTTCTAGTACACGACATTGTAAAACCAATGATGTCGTTCAAAAGTACAACTCGTCCCGCAAAAAATAAGCCCTCACATGGCCATACTGATGGAAAAATAAAAAAGTTATGGCTCTGGGAAGGAGGGGAGCGAAAAACGAACACGGAAAAACGGAAAATCCCAAGGTCATGAAGGGGTTAATGTCTGCAGTGGTGATGTCACATTGACAGCACTGCAGCCAATAACTGAGCGTAGTGACTGCACCTGAGCAGACGCCACAAGCCGCTGAGCGCCGCTGATTGGCTGCAGCGCTATTGACGTGATGTCAGTGCAGCAGACAATGACACACTGGAGGCAGAGACAACAACTCAACGCTAAACCTGGGGAGAGTAAGTAAAGCACAGTTTGCTTGTTTTTAAACAATCTTCACCCGCGGACAGAGATTTTTTGAAACTTTTAAACCCTTTTAAATAGAACCTGCCATTTGCACAAAATAATTGATTTAAAGGGGTTGTCTGGTGCAAATCGATAAGTCTGCAGTTACTCTTTGTGACTGCAGACTTATGAAGCCCCCAGCACACGCACTGTGCGCTGCGGGGATTCATCAGTTTCTGACCTGGGACCGGAGGGTATGTATATGTTATACATGCTCCCGGACATGCTCACTAGACGGGCCCTGCCTGGGAGTATGTATAACGCATACATACCCTCCGTTCCTGGCTCAGAAACCGGCGAATCCCCACAGCGCACAGTGTGTGTGCCGAGTGGATTCATGAGTCTACTGTACATTCACACAGTGTGACTGCATACTTATCCATTTGGACTGGACAACCCCTTTAAATATCTTCTTAAAATCCCCCTATTCTGCCTCTTTGTTCAGTTTTGCTTTGAAAAAATATTTACGTTTGTTGCTTTTGGAGCTCAGTATGTGAAATCTCTGACTAATGCAACTGGTCATCTATTCAGAGCCTTCTTCGGGGGGGTGCACTTTCAAAGCACCCTTCCAGACACTGACAATCACAGATCAGAAACTAATCTACCAGTCTCAGGTGCTGCCAAGCTGCGATTGGCACTGACTGGGGGGGCGGTTTGAAAGCACATGCTCCCAAAGAAGACTCTGAAGAAACGCCCAGCTGCACCGCAAGAAGAGATTTCACATAATTCACTGCAAAAGCGATGAACGTGAACTTCTCTGCAATGGAAGGGTGCAACGCAAAACGAAAAAAAAAGGTACCAAATCTGTGGAGCTGAAGGATTTCTACAAGGATTTAACTCATTTTTTTGGAGCAAATGACAGGTCCTCTTTAAGTGTATGTTCACATAGAAAATCTGCTCTGCTGTATATCTGACCTATCTTTAATTACTGGGAAAGGAAATGTCTTTCAGCCTCTATGAACAGAACAATGGCCATGAATGCACTGCTCTCCTCATTCACTTTTATAGAAATTTTAACAAATTTTAAACTTCCTTAGCAGTGTATGGAGAACGCGAAGCTCCCCCTAATGACGGGATGGTACAATTTAAAAAATGATCACTTATATCTTAATAAGAATCAGTCACCCCCGGGACGTGTATGACCCTATTAATATGGGCATACAGGTAATAGAAATGTTACACTGCTCCTACCTGTATGCCTCAGATTAATGGCCTTGTTGTGGAGAAATGTTATATTCCGTCTTTATGTTAATGATTTCTCCAGGGTGTGCGGTGCTATAAGAAATCCCTGTCCCCTGTCCTCATTGTAATACTTACCGCCTCCCATCAGCGTCAGTTATGGCCCTGGAATCCCACGCCTGCGCCTTGCACTCGCTCAGATATACATACAAGTGCTTCTCACTAAATTAGAAGATCATCAAAAAGTTAATTTATCTCAGTTCTTCAAGACAAAAAGTGAAACTCCTATATTATATAGAGTTATTATAAACAGAGTGATCTATTTCAAGTGTTTATTTCTGTTAATGTTGATGATTATGGCTTACAGCCAATGAAAACCCAAAAGTCATTATCTCAGTAAATTAGAATAATTAACAAAAAAACACCTGCAAAGGCTTCCTAAGCGTTTAAAGGGAATCTGTCACCCCAAAATTTGTCTATAAGCTAAGCCCACCGCCATTAGGGGCTTATCTATAGCATTCTGTAATGCTGTAGATAAGACCCCGATGTAACCTGAAAGATAAAAACAGGTTAGATTATACTCACCCAGGGACGGTCCGCTGCAGTTCCGATGGGCGTCGCGGTCCGGGTCCAGCGCCTCCCATCTTCATACGATAACGTCCTCTTCTTTGCTTCCTTCCGCGGCTCCTGCGCAGGCGCACTTTGTTTGCCCTGTTATCTGCCCTGTAGTTATAGTTTGTAAAAATCCAAGCCCAAGAGTAAATATCTTCTGCAACTCCTGAAAAAGGTAACCTACAAAGTCGTGACATCATGTTCTTTTCTGATCATAGACAGTACCTGTAGAAGGTTCCCACACCAGAAGTTAATCGTAGGATGGATCCTATAGCGATCCACTGTAATCTGTGAGAGAATATTGTATCAAGTCATTCATTTTTCAGCAGCGTCGTCATAGGAGAAATTAGGTATAACACAGTTCCCATTAGTCTTTAATATAGTACACCAATGTGCAGTATTCTCCAAAGCCCTCTGCGGCCATGTTCTGCTCTAGTTATGGACCCTGCGGAAAGAATGGGGGGAGGAGAACGATAACTCAACATATGAGGGGAGGAGAACGATAACTCAACATAAGTCCATGTTTCCACACCTCATTTATAGTCCTTATATATTTTAGTTCCATTAAGTGCATTTTGGCCAACCTACGTGACTCAGCGATGTGTGGGAACCAACCTATTGCTGAATGGCCATTTTCTTCCTGGCAATGCTCTTCAATTACTCATTGATTAATGCTTGCTGAGATTGAAGTAGTGGCATCCTACACTGCAGAGACCAAATGAGACTGAACATTCATGGAAGCACCGGCTCATGAATCTTAAGTTATTCTTTCTTAAGAAGGATCGATATATTGGTCTAGCAAGTCCTGGCTCTAACTCTTTTATAACCACCCACTCATGACTCTCTGTGAGTACTATGGACGTATACAATTTCTATTCCGGATCTGTGATCCTTTCCCCTTTAATTAAAAAGAGGACAACATCTCTAAATTAATGTGAGCTTTTACTTTCATTAGCCATATGTATGTATTTAACGACAGAAATTTTCAAGTTCTTTTTTTTTTTCTTAATCCTTTAGTTGCAGTTTGGGTTGATGCTATGTAAATATTGGTTGCTGTTATAATGATACCGGCCAAGACACTTGCACGATTGGCAGGTATCATTCAAATATACTTTTCTAATTAATAGGAAATGTGCACAACTTATGCCCGTATCTCGGTATGTACCGTATATGTCGTCATAATGTCATCGTCATCATACATCTCTGATGCCTAAGGCTACGTTCACATTTGCGTCGTTGGGCGCAGCGTCGTCGGCGCATACCGACGCATGCGTCATGCGCCCCTATCTTTAACATGGGGGGCGCATGGACATGCGCCGGTATGCATTGTAATGCATTTCACGACGCATGTGTCACTTTGACGCACCAGACAGGGCGCGGACGACGCTACTTGTAGCGTTTTCCCCGTGCCAAAATTCCAGAACTTTACAAGTTTATGACCACGCATGCGTCATAAAATGCTGCGTTGTGTACATGCGTTGTGGGTTGCGTCGACGACGCTGCGCCCAACAACACAAATGTGAACGTAGCCTTAGCAAGTCATGCTGGACAACCCCTCCAAGTGTGACGCTGATTCACTTCTCATGGACAAGCCATGAGTTGAGGAAGTCAAGGAGTCTGAGGTCAAGAGTCAGGAGAGACAAAGGCATAGTCAGGTCACAGTCTGCGGCCAGAATACAAAGAAGGTAGCAGATCAAGACAAAGGGGCTAGGTAAATGGATGATCAAAGACAAATCCAAGGTTGGGAAACAAAGATCAGAATATGAGAACTCAGAGCACAGAGAAAACACACACCACTTGAGCTAAGCTACAACTGGCTATATTCTTATTATTGCCAGTCAGCTAAATAGCCATGTAATACCCAGAACAGGGGACACCTGGAGGAAACCCCACAGGCCCGGCCAGATTGGTCGGCTGGGCTGTCATTCACAATTCTGACAGCTCAGCACGCCACTGATCCAATAGGGCGACTGAGCTGTCATGCACAGCATCCTTAGAACACCGTCAGTGGTGGCACCAAGCTTGTTCTTTTGATAAATGTTCATCAGCTGATTCCAGAAACTCAGTATCAAGTAAATGTCAGGAAAACACTTGTAATGGAACTATTTGTAGTTTCTTAGGCTGAGTCATTTTGCAGCTGAGAAACCTTTTTCACATCAATTATAAAAATAAATTTCTTGCACCTGATTGTGTAATGCTATGTGAGAAGATTGCTGGAAGCAGAAGACATTTTGTACAGAATCTGTCACCGGAATGATCTCTATAAACTAAGACACAAATTAAATGCCCTAATAAAGGATCATTAAACATGAATCCCAATTCCATATGCATTGCTAATCACAAGTCATCAGCCCATCTGCATACATTATTTCTATCCCTGCAGGTAAGACAAGCCTATTGATAACTTCAGTGCAACTATGTTAAAACAAAAATATCATTGCTATATTGTTCTTTGCGCTTTCCTACAGTTTATAGCCATTGTTCTGCATTGTGGGCTCCAACAGATGGTTGGTATGTTTTTCAGTCCGCAGAAGACAAATGCCAGGGGCAAAACTACCAATTTTTTTTGCAGTGAGTTATATTGCTTAAGCAAACAAACAAAAAAAATTATTATATACTTGATGGTGGCCCGATTCTAACGCATCGGGTATTCTAGAATATGCATGTCCACGTAGTATATTGCACAGCCCACATAGTATATTGCCCAGCCACGTAGTATATTGCCCAGCCACGTAGTATATTGCCCAGCCACGTAGTATATTGCCCAGTGACGTAGTATATTGCCCAGCCACGTAGTATATTGTCCAGCCACGTAGTATATAGCAGAGCCACGTAGTATATTGCCCAGCCACGTAGTATATTGCCCAGCCACGTAGTATATTACCCAGCCACGTAGTATATTGCCCAGCCACGTAGTATATTGCACAGCCACTTAGTATATTGCCCAGCCACGTAGTATATTGCCCAGCCACGTAGTATATTGCCCAGTGACGTAGTATATTGTCCAGCCACGTAGTATATTGCCCAGACACGTAGTATATTGCCCAGTGACGTAGTATATTGTCCAGCCATGTAGTATATTGCCCAGACACGTAGTATATTGCCCAGTGACGTAGTATATTGCCCAGTGATATAGTATATTGCCCAGCCACATAGTATGTTGCCCAACCACGTAGTATATTGCCCAGCCACGTAGTATATTGCCCAGCCACGTAGTATATTGCCCAGCCACGTAGTATATTGCCCAGCCACGTAGTATATTGCCCAGCCACGTAGTATATTGCCCAGTGACGTATATTGCGCAGCCACGTAGTATATTGGCCAGTTACGTAGTATATTGTGCAGCCACGTAGTATATTGGCCAGTTACGTAGTATATTGCCCAGCCACGTAGTATATTGCCCAGCCACGTAGTATATTGCCCAGCCACGTAGTATATTGCCCAGCCACGTAGTATATTGCCCAGCCACGTAGTATATTGCCCAGTGACGTATATTGCGCAGCCACGTAGTATATTGGCCAGTTATGTAGTATATTGCCTAGTGACATAGTATATTGTGCAGCCACGTAGTATATTGGCCAGTGACGTAGTATATTGCCCAGCCACGTAGTATATTTCCCAGTTACGTAGTATATTGCCCAGCCATGTAGTATATTGCCCAGCGACGTAGTATATTGCCCAGTGACGTAGTATATTGCCCAGTGACGTAGTATATTGTCCAGCCACGTAGTATATTGCCCAGACACGTAGTATATTGCCCAGTGATGTAGTATATTGCCCAGTGACATAGTATATTGCCCAGCCACATAGTATATTGCTCAGCCACGTAGTATATTGCCCAGTGATGTAGTATATTGCCCAGTGACATAGTATATTGCCCAGCCACATAGTATATTGCTCAGCCACGTAGTATATTGCTCAGCCACGTAGTATATTGCCCAGCCACGTAGTATATTGCCCAGCCACGTAGTATATTGCCCAGCCACATAGTATATTGCCCAGCCACATAGTATATTGCCCAGCCACATAGTATACTGCCCAGCCACGTAGTATATTGCCCAGCCACGTAGTATATTGCCCAGCCACATAGTATATTGCCCAGCCACATAGTATATTGCCCAGCCACATAGTATACTGCCCAGCCACGTAGTATATTGCCCAGTGACGTATATTGTGCAGCCACGTAGTATATTGGCCAGTTACGTAGTATATTGCTCAGTCACGTAGTATATTGCCCAGTTACGTAGTATATTGCCCAGTGACGTAGTATATTGCCCAGTGACGTAGTATATCACACAATCACACAGCAACGTAGTATACAGCACAGAGCCACGTAATATATTGGCCAGTAACGTAGTATATTACCCAGTGACGTAGTATATTGCCGAGTGACGTAGTATACGGCACAGAGCCACGTAGTATATTGCACAGCGAAGTAGTATACAGCACAGAGCCACGTAGTATATTGGCCAGTCACGTAGTATATTGCCCAGCCAGGTTTGTCATAGGTGAAAAAATAAAAAATAAACATATACTCACCTTTCCGAAGGCCCCTTGTAGTCCACGGCAGCTTCCGGTCCCAGTGTTGGTATGGGCGCAGGACCTGTGATGATGTCGCGGTCACATGACCGTGACGTCATGGCAGGTCTTTCTAGCGCAGGCGCGCAGGGCCTGTGATGACGTCGCGGTCACATGACCGTGACATCATGGCAGGTCCTTCTGCCACCGGAACCTGCAAAGGAAGATGGCGGCCGGCGGGCCAACTGATGGTCCCAAGTCACCGGGAATGGTTTTCACTTCACCTGTCAGGTTTAATAAGTGGGATTTCTTGCCTTATAAATGGGGTACCTCTTGAAGCTCATCAAGAGAATGCCAAGAGAGTGCAAAGCAGTCATCAAAGCAAAAGGTGGCTACTTTGAAGAACCTAGAATATAAGACATATTTTCTGTTGTTTCACACTTTTTTGTTAAGTATATAAATCCACATGTGTTAATTCATAGCTTTGATGCCTTCAGTGTGAATGTACAATTTTCATATTCATGAAAATACAGAAAAATCTTTAAATGAGAAGGTGTGTCCAAACTTTTGGTCTGCACTGTATATATATATTATAATATATATTATTTATTATTATAATATATATATATATATATATATATATATATATATATATATATATATATATATATATATATATATATATATACACATACACACACACACACACACACACACACACATATACGGTACCATTATACATAAACACCATTAGTTATTCTGTATAGAGCAAACTGATTACATCTATAGCAGACTCTAAAGAAGACTGATTAAAGTCTCCTGCCATGTAGTATTCCTGCTCTGTGTAATCCTGTCCACACCACTGATTGGCAGCTTCCTGCCTATGCAGAGCATACATAGAACACTGCCAGTGGTGTGGGCGGAGCTATACAGAGCTCAGCATTCAGAAAACTGCTAGATCTACAGCAGGAAAAACAGTAATTTTATCAAAACTTTTGGAAGCAGACCAGTAAGTGATAAATCTTTGGAATCAGGGTCTCTGCGTCTACATTAATCCCTTAGTGACGGAGCCAAATTTTTGAAATCTGACCAGTGTCACTTTATGTGGTAATAACTCTGTACCACTTCAACAAATCCCAGTGATTTTGATACTGTTTTTTCGTGACACATTATACTTTATGATAATGGTAAATTTAGATCAATATATTTTGTGTTTATTTATAAAAAACATCAGAAATTTGGGAAAAAATTATCAATTTTCAAACTTATGCTGCTGCGATAAAAAAAACAAAAAAAAAACGACACACTCACCTCTAGTCACTGAGGGAGAGGTGTCGGGGTACTGAGCAGGCGGGGACACCGGCGCGCTATGGGGTCAGATGCCAGAGTCGTCGCTGACTCAGGCCCCCGGCACCTGCGGTATTCACCTGTCCCAGTTCCACCGCTGCTGTGTCTTCTGGTTCTCAGGCAGAGGGCGCACACTAACATCATCGCGTCCTCTGACCTGAATGTCACTGCCAGAGGACACGGAAGACAGAACCCGGCGGTGGAACAGGGACAGGTGAATATCGCATGGCTCACCCTCCCCGTCATACTCACCCTCCTGGTGCGGTCCTTGCTTCTCTGATGCGATGGTGTCTGGCACCAGCAGCTTGTTCCTGTGTTCAGCGGTCACATGGTACCGCTCATTAAAGTACTGAATATGCGTTTCACCCCTATGGGAGTGGAGTCGTGTCCATATTCATTACTTGAGCGGTACCACGTGACTGCTGAACACAGGAACAAGCTGCCGGCGCCAGAGACCATCGCATCGGAGAAGCAGGGACCGCGCCGGGAGCAGATGAGTATGATGTGACAGCCGCCACTCCTGCCGCTCCCCCTAACCCGCCGACCCCCTGGGACAATGACTCAAGTATAAGTCGAGAGGGGCACTTTTAGCCTAAAAAAATGGGCTAAAAATCTTGGCTTATACTCGAGTATATACAGTATTTTAGAAGACACATTACAAAGTTTCTTATATTTGCTTGAACTATTAATGCATGCAAAGGTTGTTGAGTTGTTATTCTGAAAGGTCTTCGAACTAAAGGTAGCACTGTGCCCTTGCAGCACTGAGGTCCTGGGTTCAAGTGCCTCCAAGGACAACATCTGCATGAAAATTGTATGTTCACCTTGTGTTTGCGTGGGTTTCATCCCACACTCCAAAAACATACTGATAGGGAATTTTGGTTTTGAGCCTCAATAGGGACAGTGATGATGAGGTCTGTAAACTGCTGTGGAATTAATGGCGCTATATAAAAGAGTAAAATCAACCATCCCTAGATAAAAATATGAATAAACAGATTTGCTTGAAGGAAACTCGTAGTATGCAGTGCTCTAATAGCATTTAGCTATTACCGTTTTTGTTTTCGGCAAAGCGTTGGTTGGATAATGTAAAGACTGCTGTATTGCAAGCTGTGGACCCTCTGGGGCATTTAAATCTTGTTTTCTTCCTCCTAAACTTGCAATGGAGCAGTTTAAACAGTAAATTCATAGAGCTTAAATGTAGGAGAGTGCAGTTGTCATGACTCGGCTGTTTGGGGACCTGGGACCATGGGCTTCTTCCCTGTCCCTAGGTCGCCCTATTCCCTGGGTTACTTCTGAAGGTGAAGATGCCGGGGCCACGTACCTTGCCTTATCTCCTGTATTTGTCCTCCATCTGTACCCTTCCCCTACCTAGCGAAGACAGGAGCAGCCATGCACTGCAGTATACCAACAAGATGAACAAGGCAACACAAACAGGGGAAATGGAAAATACCAAACATACATATATTCATTCACATATAAAAGAGGAATGCATCAGGGAGTGTAGGATGGTGAAAAACCAAAGTAGGAGAAAGAAAGGGAATTCTCACACTTACAAACATGAAAACCACAAAAAGAGGAAAAATCCTCCAATATTCAAGAAAACAAACCAAAAACAGGCAGAGATGCTTACCTGTCTAAATAGCCCTCAATACAATTGCACTGACAGGGTGCAGCAGACCCAAATAAAATGGCAACTGCACAGGTGCAATACCAAATGAAACAGCCAGCCTTCAATCAGGGATTGGCCGTGTGGTACACCAATGCACTAAAATATATACTCTGTATGTGGCGTGTTCACACAAGGAATGCAGAGCATCTGGTTCTCAGCCTATTAATGACGCCCTATGGCGGGCTGCCCAGTGATAACTATAATGCATCCTGTGTGAACAGAGGCCACAGTGTACAGAACCATTTGGGCCCAACTGCACCCCGAAAAAAATACAACGTGCAAAAAAAAAACATATCGATATATGTAGGGTATTGGTTGATATTCTGGCCATAATATGTAAGCTGGCAACCCGCGTCAAGGGTCCTTACGTTTGCCAGTCCTACTCTAACATGAAAACCACAAAAAGAGGAAAAATCCTTGGGTCCGCTGCACCCTGTCAGTGCAATTGTATTGAGGCCTATTTAGACACGTAAGCATCTCTGCCTGTTTTTGGTTTGTTTTCTTGAATATTGGAGGATTTTTCCTCCATATTAAGAGATGTAAAATGTGAGGCCAAAGGTATAATGAGGAGGGGGCATAATACGTTGTCCATATAGTATACAGACAGATATGAGATTGCTGAACTGTATTAAAAGCAATTAATTAGTGTCAGGCATGCGCGTATTATAGATACGTATCGGTAAGGCTGGTATAAGGCGCCAGTCACACAGATCACGCATGACCTCTTTTTTCCAGTACTGTACTGTGATCTGCTTATACAATACAGGCTCCATCTTTTCCTTATCTGTGCCGTTATGGTCCCGATACTGTTGTATATGAGGCCTACGTGACATTTAGCCACTTTTTCTGATGATCTAGGGCACTTACAAGTTCATGAAACACTTCTATCACTTGGCTTCGTTCCTTACTAATGAGCATCAGACCAAATTTTTCTACAACAATTGGTATAAAGAAATTGTCGGAAAGAGGTGCGAAGGCCCTTCTGTACAAAATAAAATAGATTGCCCACCGAATGCCTTTTTTCTCTGCTGTGGGCATCCAGTCCGTTGTGCGCAATATATATTTGCCCATTTTCTAATATCTCATCGGTGCAGCTGGACCTCCATTTGTCATTGTCATTGTATTGTCGCTTCTCTTTGAACTGACCAACAAAAAGGAAAAAAGAAAAAAAAGGAGCCGCCGTGCACGGAATGACGACATCAATAACAGAAGCATAAGATTATGAATCTGGCTATTACCGCTAATCACTGTAACGTTTCATTCTGTAATGTATTGTTGTACAATGAATACCGGAGCACTGGTGGGTTACAATGAGTCACCGAGGCGCACACTGTGTTTGTCTCTGGCATGGATGTTCAGACCGAATAGGGCAAGAGCTCATTACACAGCAATAAATTACTTCTTGGTTTCATAGTTTTAAAGGGAATCTGTCAGTAAGGTAAAATCCCCAAACCGCACATATGCGCATACAGGTATTGAAAGTAAAGGCTTGCGAAAGTATTCACGACCCATGACATTTTTCATGTTTTTATTCCTCATAACCTGGAGTTTCCCTATTTTGAGGCTTTGCATCAGTTCACGTAAAGAACATAACTACAAAACGTGAACAATTTGTTTTCCTTTTATTGCAAAGCAGACAACAAATAGGACAAAATAACTGAAAACTTCAGCGTGGATAACTATTCACCCCCTATAGTCAGTATTTTGTAGAGCCTCATTTTGCAGCAATTACAGCTGCAAGTCACTTTAGATAAATCTCTATGAGCTTTCCACATCTTGCCACTTGCATTTTTGCCCATTCCTCAAGGCAAAATTGCTCCACCTCCTTGAAGTTAGATAGTTTCCTCTTGTGAACAGCAATCTTCAAGTCTGACCTCAGATTCTCCATTGGATTAAGGTCTGGGCTTTGACTAGGCCCTCCAAAACATTTTCATGTTTCCCCTTAAGCCACTGGAGTGTTGCTTTAGCAGTATGCTTTGCGTCATTGTCTTGTTGGAAGGTGAACCTCCGTCCCAGTCTCAAATCACTGACAGACTGAAACAATTTTTGCTCAAGAATATCCCTGTATTTCACACCATCCATCTGTCATGCCGTTCTGTTTTTTGTTTTCGGCATTACAATGCATATGTTTGCTTTAACCCTTTACTCTTTTCCCCCTAATTTGAGCTGGAATACTGTTGGCTGTTACCTGGATGGAGCCTTCTCAGTTCCCTGCTCTGCGGTTCATGGTGGTTAGGTCTTTTCTGCTGTAGGACCATCCGCTTGTGTGGTCCCTGGTTGCTGCTGTGAAGCTGTCTGCGGGTTGTGAGGTCATTTGCAGCTGGTGCATGACTTTCCACGTGGGTCAGTGCATGCAGTTTCAGTCAGGTGCCCTGAGCCTCAGATCCTGCACTGATTGTGCTGTAATGGTTTCTGTTTGTTCTTAGGGCGTGCGCGGCCCCTGCTTTTATCAGGGTTAGGGTGTGTACTTGAAATGCTGTCCCCAGCCAATTGCTGTCCAATTGTACCTGTCCTGTACCTGAACCTGTCTGAACTGTGTCTGCTGTGATTATGTTCCTGGAATCCCCCTGCATCTGGAGCCTCACTCCCAGTGACTTTGAGTCTCTTGAAACCGGTATTTCTGCTGAGCATCTACTACTCTGTGCTCTGACTACCATGCGGTGTAAACCCCGTCTGGCTCACATCCAGTAATGCGGTGCTTGCACCATCACACTTGAGTTCCTTCCTAGGTCCGATGCCCGGAGCCTGACGACCACAGTCTGAAACCTGATGACCACTGCCTGGAGCTTGGAGCCTGATGACTGGTGGTGCCTGTAGGTCGTGTCAGATGTCCGGAACCGAACGACTCCTGTCTGATGTCTGCCAGTGACCCTGGGTCCAGATGTCCTGATGTCCTGTCTGTACCCTGATGTCCTGCCTGTGTCCTGATGACCTCATGGACCCTGATGTCCTGACGTTTCTCGTGTGTCCTGATGTCTTACCTGCATCCTGATGACCTCATGTTCCCTGACGTCCTTCCTGTGTTCGATGTCCTGATGTAACTGATGACCTGGGCTGCCACACCTGTGTCCCAGCTGATGACCTGGGCTGCCACGCCAGTGTCCCAGATGTCTATCCAGTACTCCTGTGTCCTGATGTCCTGCCTGTGTCCTGATGTCTTTCCTGATGTCCTATCTGTACCCTGATGCCCTTCCTGGGTCCTGATGTCTCGCCTATGTGTGCCTCGGTGATCCGTTGGTGCCTTGGGGTCCACTGGGTGGTACCGTTCTGGAGGTGTGGAATCGGGAGCCTGACATCGTCATGTTTTGTTTATGTACTGTGTGACTTTACTTTAGTAAACTTTACTTTCTCTATACCTGAAGTTGTGCGGTGTAGTATAGTCCTACGTGTCTCTTTCCTTGTCCACATGCTCAGCTGCCACAGAACCCTGGTCTCTGCCTTCCCCTAGTTCGGGTAGGCCTGGGTCCCCCTCTGCGGTTTGAAGGGTCCGTATTTCGTCTCCGGGGGACACGCCCCCCACGCCTTCTGAGGTTGGTCGGCTTGGGGGCGTCTATGGGCTGGGCCGCATCTGCGGCTGCAGCTGAACATGATACCATCTTCCACTTGACTCAAACCATTCTCCCTGTCCATGCTGCCGAAAAACATCCCCACAGCATGATGCTGTCACCACTATGTTTTACTGTAGGAATGATGTTCCTGGGGTGATGAGCAGTCTTGGTTTGGCCCCAGATATAGGGTTTACCTTGGTGGCCAAAAAGTTAGATTTTGGTCTCTTGACCACAGCACCTTCCTCCATACATTTGGGGAGTCTCCCACATGTCTTTTGGCAAACTCAAAATTATCCTTACAATTTGTGTGTGTAAGGTGTTTTTCTGCCCACTCTTCCATAAAGGCCACCTCTATGGAGTATGGCTTATTGCCGTCATATGTACAGATACTCCAGTCTCTGCTTGGGAATTCTGCAGCCCCTTCAGGGTTACCCTTGGTCACTGTGCTGCCTCTCTGATTAATGCCCTCCTTGCCGCACTGAGAGTTTTTGTGTGCATTCCCTCTCTTGGCAGGTTTGTTGTGGTACCATGTTCTTTCCATTTGACGATAATGGATTTGATGGTGCTCCGGGGTAACATCAGAGATTGGGATATATATTTTTTTAATCGAACCCTGACTTGTACTTCTCAGTAACTTTATCCCTGATTTGTTTGGCGATCTCCTTGGTCTTCATGGTGTTGTTTGGAGATCTATTTAGGTCTTCATGGTATTGTTTGGAGATCTCTTTGGTCTGACATACTATAAAGTGTATATACTGACAGACATGTGATCTTAGATGGCACACAGGGTGACGTACTGTCACTAAGCATGGAACTTATTAAGGTAGTTGCTTGCGCCAGAAGTTTTTAGGGGCTTTATCTAAAAAAGGGGAATACATTTGCATTGGCCCATTTTTCTTATTTGATCCCATAAACTTATGCTTATATTTTTCTCACTTAATTTCACCAACTTAGACTATTTAGTGCTAATGCATCACACACAAATCAGATTACAAACATATTTAAACAGAGGTTGTAATGTAACAAAATAGGTAAAAACCAAGAGGGTGAATACTCCTACAAGCCATTGACAGATTTACATCTTTAATCTGTTGCTGTATGCCCAACGGACAATACAATGGTACCACTCATATGTTGGTGTATTCACACATTTCCAGAAGGAATAATTGAGAGTCAGCACATTGTTCATTTATTCTTTTTTTTTTTTTTTTTTTTTTGGGGGGGGGGGGGGGGGGGTATAAGATGGAAAGTTTCTCCTTGTGGATAGTCACTTGCATTGTTTAGCATACCAGTGTAAGGAGACTTATAGGTCATGCTTGCTCCTCTCGGAAATTAAATATGCAAATTGCCTCTTCAGAGAGGAAGAGGACGGGAACTCTAGGGCCACTTATTGGAAGTAGCAATCCTTAAAGTCAATATTGACCCTTTAACAAACCTTGCCACATGACTAAGGGTATGTGCACACGTTCAGGATTTCTTGCAGAAATTTCCTGACAAGAACCGGACATTTGCCAGAAATCCGCATGCGTTTTTTGCGCGTTTTTCTCCCAATACATTTAATAACGGGAAAAATGCAAAAAAATCCGCAAAATTAATGAACATGCTGCTTTTTTTTACCGCGATGTGCACAAAAATTGCAGAATGCATTCTAAATGATAGGATGCATATGTACACTTTTTTAATGCATTTTTATCACGAAAAATCCTGAACGTGTGCACATACCCTTAAGGTTTTTATAATTAATACAAGCATTTACAAAAAAAACCAGACATGTCTGGAGACCTGTCACATCCTCTTTAATAAGTAGCGCTCATTCCTCCCAATGAATCTTCTCATAGAGTGAGCACTGACACAAACCAATAACTGGGTCATCAATGCGATTTAGCAGTCCCCACTCTTAATTTAGCATAATCATGGTTCTGATTATTAGCTTATGAGTAAGATGTCTTACCCTGGGAAAATCTTAAGCGCCAACCAATATAGTCAATCTGAGAAACTCTTATGTCTTCCAAAACGCTTAGACAATATAATAACCATAAAAGATTAAGACATAAAAATCAAAGTGTTATTCCAAAAAAATAAAGTTATCCCCTATCCACAGGATAGAGGATAACTTGTTGATAGCTGGTTGTCGCAGTGACCAGATCCCAAGAAAGGAGCTCTCCACCTTCGTCCTGAAAGGGCAGATATGTGCATGCTTGGCCTCCATTTCATTCATTTATTGTTTATGTGACTGCAGGAAATAGCCAAGCGATGTAATCGGCGGTCCTATAGAGCAGTGATTTCCAACCTTTTTTGAGCCGCGGCACACTTTTTATACTTAAAAAATCCCGAGGCACACCACCAACCAAAATGGCACAAAATGGTGCGTCCAGGTTTGAGATGAAAGTCTGCAGTCATTCTATGTGACTGCAGGCTTCTGAATTCTCACAGCGCAAGCACTGCACACTTTCAGGATTCTCCCTTGCCGGTGGCCAGAGTGGACGGTCATGACAGCACAAGTATGTGATTTGGATACTTCTGGCCACATTCTAACTAGACGTGTCCGGCCTCAGTCAATTCATGTTCATTGAATGAGGCCACACATGTCTAGTCAGCATGTGACCGCATGTATGTAAATCACCAACATCAGAGAATTATGATAGCAGTGTGCACTGTGAGAATTCAGAAGTCTGCAGTCACATAGTATGACTGCAGACTCATCACAACCTTGGACATCCCCTTTAATGTTCCTAACAAATAAAAATGAGAATTAGTATCACAAAAAAAAACACATTTACATCCAGGTACCTGATAGATGACGTTGTTTGTGGAGTCGCCTCTTTCTTTTCATCTTCACCTTGTCCAGATGCCATGATGACTCTTCTCATCCACCGGCAGAGCTCGTTTCTGCAGACTTTCATCTTCTCCTGTCTTCTGCAGCACATCCCGACACAACACCCTTAAAGACAGCAGTGTTATTATAATGCTCCGGAATAACAATATCTGCCCTAGGCTGAGCCCCTGAGTAAATAATTGCCCCTCACTTTATTCCCAGCACATAATATGACCCTCACTGTCCCTCTTATGGTACATGCCATCCACACTACCCTCTCTCTCTTTTCCATACTTCACACTGCCTTCTCATACGGTGTCCCTCATAGAGAGCCCAGTCTCTCTACTGTGCCCCTTCATTACACTCCTCCTACTTGGCATACTGTCTCCTCCTGGCTGTTACCCTCACACTACTAAGTATCTATTCTGTATCCACTCACACTTTCATCCCCCCATACTGTCTGCACACATTTCTAATAGCCTCCTCCTGTACATCCCCCCCCTGCTAACATACCCCTTTGCTCTCTCCATATTTCCTCCTCACACATTCCCCCCTCACACATTCCCCCGACTCCCCATACTGTCCTCACACATCCCATCACCGTTGCTCCCAGTACTGTCAGCACACATTTTTCCCCTCGCTACTGTGTCCACCTCCATCTCCCCACTCACCCCCACAGAATATATCCACTCCCCTTCCGATAGAATAAATCCATCCCCTTCCACAGAATAAATGCACCCTGCCCCACACATGCTAAATAAATTCCAGCCCCCCCCACGTACACACTGAATAAATCCCCCCCACACACTGAATAAATCCCCCCCACACACACTGAATAAATCCCCCCCACACACACTGAATAAATCCCCCCACACACTGAATAAATCCCCCCACACACTGAATAAATCCCCCCCCACACTGAATAAATCCCCCCCCACACTCTGAATAAATCCCCCCCACACACTGAATAAATCCCCATACACTTAATAAATCCCCCCACACACTTAATAAATCCCCCCACACACTTAATAAATCCCCCCACACACTTAATAAATCCCCCCACACACTTAATAAATCCCCCACATGACTTGATCACGCTGCTGGCGTCGCTCTGACCCAGCGGTCAGAGCCTCAATTGTACTCGCAGCTGGTAGATGTCTGCGAGTACAATTGATCTCCGGGAGCCGGCGCGCTGCAGCTTCTCTGTGCCGGCTGTCAGCTTGACAGTCGGCACAGAGAACAGCTGACTCCCATTCCCCGCGGCACACCCGACCATGTGTCGCGGCACACTGGTTGAAAAACACTGCTGTAGAGAATGAATAGAGCAGAGTGCAGCTGTCCTCCATTCAGGATGGGGCTGGAGAGCCACATACTTGGGGTTCTTGGGATCGCTGGGGGTCTCAGTGGTCAGACCTCCAGCGATCAAAAAGTTAGAATTATAGAATAGAATCATAGAATGTTAGAGTTGGAAGTGACCTGCAGGGTCATAATGTCCAACCCCCTGCTCAATGCAGGATTTACTAAACCATCTCAGACACGTCTTTCCAGTCTGTTTGAGGACTTCCATTGAAGGAGAACTCGCCACCTCTCATGGCAGCCTATTGTACTCCTTGATCACCCTCACTGTCAATTTTTTTTTTCTAACAGCTAATCTGCATCTTCCTCCTTTCAGTTTCATTTCATTGCTTCTCATGTTTCCATGTGCAAATTAGAATAATGATCCCTCTACACTGTGACATCAATTCAGATATTTGTAGACAGCTATTAATAATTCTCTTAGCCTTCTTTTTGCAAGCTAAACATTCCCAGATCCTTTCACTATTCCTCATAGAAAATAGTTTGCATTCTGCTCACCATCCTAGTAGCTCTTCTCCGAACTTGCTTCAGCTTTACAATGTCTTTTTTTTTAAAAATGTGGTGCCCAGAACTGGAGACAGTATTCTATATGAGGCCGGACCAAGGAGGAGTAGAGGGTGATAATTATGATAATTACTTCACGTGATATATGCTTCTTTTAATACATTCTAATACTGTGTTTGCCTTTCTTGCTGCTGCATCATACTGTTGACTCATGTGCAGTCTGTGTTCTATTAGTATACCAAAGACTTTTTCACATGTACTGTTGCTTTGCTTAGTTCTATTCCTCCCATTCTGTAGATGTAATTTTTCTTTTTCTTGCCCAGATGTAGAATCTTGCATTTCTCCATTAAATACCATTGTATTAGTCACTGCCCATTGTTCAAGTTTATCTGGATCCTTCTGAATATTTTCTCTGTCTTCTCTAGTGTTAGCTATCCCTCCAAGCTTTGCATCACCTGCAAATTTGGTTATTTACCTTCAGTTCCCTTATCTAGATCAATTATAAAAATGTTGAAAAACACTGGGGCCAGAATAGAGCCTTGTGGTACCTCACTTGAAACACTCTTCCAATTGGATGTACAGCCCATTGCCACTCTTTCAGTATGATCACTGAGTCATTTATGACTCTACTTAATCGTAGCCTTGTCAATCCCATATTTCGTCATTTTTACAATAAAGGATAATATGAGATACTTTATCAAATGCTTTGCTAAAGTTGAGATATACTATTATGTACCACATTTCCCTGATCCACCCAGTCAGTGATTTCATCATAGAAGCAAATTAAATTAGTCTGGCATGACTTGTTATTTACAAACCCACGCTGGCTCTGGTTAATTACTTTATTCTTATCCAAGTACTAACATACATGCTGTTTAATTATTTGTTAAAAGATCTTTCCTGGTATAGAAGTAAGGCTCAATGGCCTGTAATTTCCTGGCTCCGTCCTCTTCCTTTTTTGAAGATAGGGACAATAATTGCCCTTCTCCAATCTTCTAGAATTTTGCCTGTTCTACAGGATTTTTCAAAGATTCTGGCTAGTTGTTCTGTATTTTCCTCTGCTAACTCTTTCCTTATAAGGATAGGGGAGAGCTTAATGTTTTAGGAATAACCCTTTAATATAGCATGGAAATAATAAATTGAATGGTTCTTTTGCTATGTTGGAAGGGTTAAAGCACCATTTTTAAGAATCGGTGGGGATCATAACAGTCAGACACCGACTGATCCATGATTTGTCATCTATCTTTTAGACGGGTGATAACTTTCTGTTGGGAATAAGAGAACCGTGCCGTGCCGCACAAGAGGTTGGTACACAAAATGAGAATGCTTGGTCTGGGGGAAAATGTGTGTAAATGGGTTAGTAACTGGCTTAGTGATAGAAAGCAGAGGGTGGTTATAAATGGTATAGTCTCTAACTGGGTCGCTGTGACCAGTGGGGTACCGCAGGGGTCAGTATTGGGACCTGTTCTCTTCAACATATTCATTAATGATCTGGTAGAAGGTTTACACAGTAAAATATCGATATTTGCAGATGATACAAAACTATGTAAAGCAGTTAATACAAGAGAAGATAGTATTCTGCTACAGATGGATCTGGATAAGTTGGAAACTTGGGCTGAAAGGTGGCAGATGAGGTTTAACAATGATAAATGTAAGGTTATACACATGGGAAGAGGGAATCAATATCACCATTACACACTGAACAGGAAACCACTGGGTAAATCTGACAGGGAGAAGGACTTGGGGATCCTAGTTAATGATAAACTTACCTGGAGCAGCCAGTGCCAGGCAGCAGCTGCCAAGGCAAACAGGATCATGGGGTGCATTAAAAGAGGTCTGGATACACATGATGAGAGCATTATACTGCCTCTGTACAAATCCCTAGTTAGACCGCACATGGAGTACTGTGTCCAGTTTTGGGCACCGGTGCTCAGGAAGGATATAATGGAACTAGAGAGAGTACAAAGGAGGGCAACAAAATTAATAAAGGGGATGGGAGAACTACAATACCCAGATAGATTAGCGAAATTAGGATTATTTAGTCTAGAAAAAAGACGACTGAGGGGCGATCTAATAACCATGTATAAGTATATAAGGGGACAATACAAATATCTCGCTGAGGATCTGTTTATACCAAGGAAGGTGACGGGCACAAGGGGGCATTCTTTGCGTCTGGAGGAGAGAAGGTTTTTCCACCAACATAGAAGAGGATTCTTTACTGTTAGGGCAGTGAGAATCTGGAATTGCTTGCCTGAGGAGGTGGTGATGGCGAACTCAGTCGAGGGGTTCAAGAGAGGCCTTGATGTCTTCCTGGAGCAGAACAATATTGTATCATACAATTATTAGGTTCTGTAGAAGGACGTAGATCTGGGTATTTATTATGATGGAATATAGGCTGAACTGGATGGACAAATGTCTTTTTTCGGCCTTACTAACTATGTTACTATGTTACTATGTTACTAGAACCAGACAGCGATTTTGGCCTATCTCAGTAAATACCTGCATTTTTATTAAGTAATTCTACTTTGTATCATTCCTTAGTTATTCTTCTTAGAAATGTATTAATAAATAGAGAACTGACAACTGGGAGTGTGTCCAATCAGAATTTGACAGTGTCAGACTGTGTGGGTGTAAGAGGAGGTGATGATACTCCTGAAGAACCCTGTTGTGATGTATTATTAATGTGAGAAGGCTGTGATCCGCTGTCCAGACTGGACCGTGCGGAACCAACCAGAAAAGTAAGAGTTCCAGGGAGAACAAATTTAAATGCGGCACCCAGTCAGGTGCCTTTGATGACAATGTTCCTGGATATAAAGGCTCTGCGCTTCAAACCACAGCGGGTTTTGGCGCTAAGAAAGTGAGAGGTACAGACGTGCACCAGAGAAGACGTTGAAGCCAGAGTTACAGATCTCAGCGAGAAGCGTGCACCAGCAGGGTGCCGCCCGCTGCCGGACAAAACCCAGACATTCCCAAGTGAGATGCGGAGGCCCGACTACGCCGGTTAAGACCTGAGAGCCCGACTTGCACTGGTCAAGACCTAGAGCCCAGACTGCGACGGTCAAGGCCAGAATCTTAACTCTACACTGGTCCAGAGCACAGACGTCCTCAGTCAGGAGCCGGAGCCCAACCCTATTTTCTTCAGGCCTATAAGATGCCCAACGTCGGTCAAGAACTGAACATCCGTGAGAAGATCGACCGGAGGAGGACGCTTGCGGTGACAAAAGGAAGACATGAGTAAGCCGGGCCATCGCTTCCAGCAATAATATATGGTACAGGGATCGGCTCGGGCTCGGACAACAGGTGAGGTGGGGGTCAGTTGGAGCAAAGGAAGCTCAACGTTCCTTGATAGACTTTGTTAGGAGGACTTGCGGCCTAGAGGGAAAACCCAGTGACCCCGCTAAAGGCATTGCTGCAGGAGGAGCTAATGTAGTAGCTCTCCCAAAAACGGGTGCTTCGCCCCAGTCACAGGAAGACAAGTATAATCCTTAAGGCTTCTTTCACACTTCCGTCAGTACGGGGCCGTCACAAAGCGTCGGTGCGACGCACCGACGGAAGTGTGTGAAATTTTGTGACGTGAGCAGGGGACGCAGTGTTTCAACGCGTCCGCTGTCCAATGTAAAGTCCCAGGGAGGAGGGGGGGATTTCCAGCCGTGCATGCGCATTAAAAAATGCAGGATAGGATGTATGAAAAAACATTCCCTTGAACGTTTTTTGGATACGACGGCCCGCCAAATACCGACGCATCCAGTGCACGACGTATGGAACGTGTGTCCATACGTCGCGATGCGTCGGTAATACAAGTCTATGTGAAAAAAAATGCATCTTGCGGGCAACTTTGCAGGATGCGTTTTTTTTCCACAAAACGACGCATTGTGACGGTTAGCTGAAAACGTAAGTGTGAAAGTAGCCTAAGAGACCTCTGTCATTCAAATTGAACTCTAACATCTATTATATTATTGTATGTTTTGTATTGTATTATTTACTGGTATTTACACTATTTCATATTGATAACTGTTTCCTAACTACTGTAAGTTCCAGCCATGTTGGAAGAAATAAATAGTTTGTTGCCTGCTCCTGCCTCGTGCCCATCTGTGCGTTGCATCGATCAGCTGCATTACATGGGGACACATCTCCGTAAGGACAGGTACACACGACCGTAGATTCTCTCATCTGATTTTGCAAATGACACTCTGATTGATTGTTTCAGAGTGTGAGCCGAATGTGATCCAATTCTCTGATCCGATGTCTCCATCCTCTCCATTCTGTCAGTTTGTGGAAATCAGACTGAACTCTAATGTCATCCGAGTGCAGTCTGGTGGTTTCGGTGCACTCATTGATTTGCATAGCCAAGCGTGATCCAATAATTAGATTAAACTCAGGCATGCTGCGATTTTTGCCTCGGGCCGGCTCTGTCGAAGGAAAAAAAAATGTTCATGTGCACAGCCCCACAGAATAACACTGGTCCGAGTGTGATCCGATGTTTTGTTCTATCACACTCAGACGGAAAATACGGTGGTGTGAGCGAGCTCTTACATGGGAAATAGTAACGCTCAGCTGTCAGCGTATTCACACTTGTACAGGAGGAATAAGATCATCACAGTTTTCTGAGAAATGATGATCAAGAATTACAACTTCTTAGGAAATAAACAGCATTTCCTAAAACAGAGGTGACAATGGCGGAGATGGATCCACTCAGTCATTCATGGACGTATTTGGGTTCTTTATGGTCCTCTGTCCTGGGCAGGATCTATAGACGATTTCCGTTCAGGTTATCACTGTTCATATTGGCAGCCCAGGAGTGTGTGTATAAAAATGAATGAGCGTTTAGAGACAGAAGCAGCTTTCTTGGCTTCAGCACTGACAGCTTTGGCTCCGGCAATGTGACACAATGCCAAATTCGGGAATGTATTTATGCCTTCATCTGCTTACATAGAAAGCATAGTTACTCAGAACGGGGTACACAATGCTTTTGTGAAAAGTACCATGTCCGCTGTTACCGGATAATAGTTTACTGTATGTTTCCTTTAAAACTTCTTGCTGCAAAGTCACAAATAACAGCAGTGTAAATGTTAAAGAATATTTCTCCAGAATTCTAGCAATTTTGCAAATCATTTTTCTTTTATGTTTGGTGCTTTCCGCTATAATATTCTTTGAAGCCACTCAGTTTATCGTCCACCAAAAACCCCTCTATTTTTCACCTTCATCAATACAGTATACCCCTTCTAGTAGCGTAGCTACCGGGGAGCAGAGGTGAGGCGGTTGCCCCGGGCTCAATCGGAGCTACGCTACTCTTAACTATATCGGTATGCACAGCTCACCGTTGCGGTAGAGCAGACCTTGTCTCCCTACACTACCGCTCTCCATTCTGTAGACTGCAGATCACTTTAAGCCTGTGGTCCACAGAACGGCCGAGGTGCCGACCCACGCGCAGGACGTCAGAGTCCCATCGCGGTAACGTCATCGAAATGCGCCGGGACTCTGATGTCCTGTGCGTGTGCTGGCACTATGACGGCGCGTTGATCTGCCAGAGTCTCACCGGAGAACTCGTTAGGATCCTGGATTAGGGAAGCATAGGATGTTTTTATTTTGGTTAAGGGACTCTGATAAGATGGGGGGTGCTCATACATTATAGGGGCTACTATGGGGACCCTTATAAAGTGTAGGGGGAAATTAAATAGTTTGGGGGCTAATCATGTGGCCATTATACTGCTTGGGGGCAAATGCGGGGGTCATTGCACAGTTGGGGCTAATGTGATGACCTTTATATCGTTTGGGATCTAATGTGAAGGCCATTATATAGTTTGGGGGCTAATGCGGGGTCCATTATATAGTTTGTGGGATAATGCGGGGGCAATTACAGTGGGGCAAAAAAGTATTTAGTCAGTCAGCAATAGTGCAAGTTCCACCACTTAAAAAGATGAGAGGCGTCTGTAATTTATATCATAGGTAGACCTCAACTATGGGAGACAAACTGAGAAAAAAAAATCCAGAAAATCACATTGTCTGTTTTTTTAACATTTTATTTGCATATTATGGTGGAAAATAAGTATTTGGTCAGAAACAAACAATCAAGATTTCTGGCTCTCACAGACCTGTAACTTCTTCTTTAAGAGTCTCCTCTTTCCTCCACTCATTACCTGTAGTAATGGCACCTGTTTAAACTTGTTATCAGTATAAAAAGACACCTGTGCACACCCTCAAACAGTCTGACTCCAAACTCCACTATGGTGAAGACCAAAGAGCTGTCAAAGGACACCAGAAACAAAATTGTAGCCCTGCACCAGGCTGGGAAGACTGAATCTGCAAAAGCCAACCAGCTTGGAGTGAAGAAATCAACAGTGGGAGCAATAATTAGAAAATGGAAGACATACAAGACCACTGATAATCTCCCTCGATCTGGGGCTCCACGCAAAATCCCACCCCGTGGGGTCAGAATGATCACAAGAACGGTGAGCAAAAATCCCAGAACCACGCGGGGGGACCTAGTGAATGAACTGCAGAGAGCTGGGACCAATGTAACAAGGCCTACCATAAGTAACACACTACGCCACCATGGACTCAGATCCTGCAGTGCCAGACGTGTCCCACTGCTTAAGCCAGTACATGTCCGGGCCCGTCTGAAGTTTGCTAGAAAGCATTTGGATGATCCAGAGGAGTTTTGGGAGAATGTCCTATGGTCTGATGAAACCAAACTGGAACTGTTTGGTAGAAACACAACTTGTCGTGTTTGGAGGAAAAAGAATACTGAGTTGCATCCATCAAACACCATACCTACTGTAAAGCATGGTGGTGGAAACATCATGCTTTGGGGCTGTTTCTCTGCAAAGGGGCCAGGACGACTGATCCGGGTACATGAAAGAATAAATGGGGCCATGTATCGTGAGATTTTGAGTGCAAACCTCCTTCCATCAGCAAGGGCATTGAAGATGAAACGTGGCTGGGTCTTTCAACATGACAATGATCCAAAGCACACCGCCAGGGCAACGAAGGAGTGGCTTCGTAAGAAGCATTTCAAGGTCCTGGAGTGGCCTAGCCAGTCTCCAGATCTCAACCCTATAGAAAAACTTTGGAGGGAGTTGAAAGTCCGTGTTGCCAAGCGAAAAGCCAAAAACATCACTGCTCTAGAGGAGATCTGCATGGAGGAATGGGCCAACATACCAACAACAGTGTGTGGCAACCTTGTGAAGACTTACAGAAAACGTTTGACCTCTGTCATTGCCAACAAAGGATATATTACAAAGTATTGAGATGAAATTTTGTTTCTGACCAAATACTTATTTTCCACCATAATATGCAAATAAATTGTTAAAAAAACAGACAATGTGATTTTCTGGATTTTTTTTTCTCAGTTTGTCTCCCATAGTTGAGGTCTACCTATGATGTAAATTACAGACGCCTCTCATCTTTTTAAGTGGTGGAACTTGCACTATTGCTGACTGACTAAATACTTTTTTGCCCCACTGTATAGAGTTTGGAGGCTAATGTGGGGGCCATTATACAGTTTGTGGCCTACCAGGGGGGCAACCATACACTATGGGGACTCTCATACTGTGGGGGCTCTCATACATTATAGGGACATCTGTGGGGGTCTTCATAAAGTGCGGGAGGAATTATACAGCATGGGAGGTAATGTGCGGGACATTATACAGGTCCTTCTCAAAAAATTAGCATATAGTGTTAAATTTCATTATTTACCATAATGTAATGATTACAATTAAACTTTCATATATTATAGATTCATTATCCACCAACTGAAATTTGTCAGGTCTTTTATTGTTTTAATACTGATATTTTGGCATACAACTCCTGATAACCCAAAAAACCTGTCTCAATAAATTAGCATATTTCACCCATCCAATCAAATAAAAGTGTTTTTTAATAACAAACAAAAAAACCATCAAATAATAATGTTCAGTTATGCACTCAATACTTGGTCGGGAATCCTTTGGCAGAAATGACTGCTTCAATGCGGCGTGGCATGGAGGCAATCAGCCTGTGACACTGCTGAGATGTTATGGAGGCCCAGGATGCTTCAATAGCGGCCTTAAGCTCATCCAGAGTGTTGGGTCTTGCGTCTCTCAACTTTCTCTTCACAATATCCAACAGATTGTCTATGAGGTTCAGGTCAGGAGAGTTGGCAGGCCAATTGAGCACAGTAATACCATGGTCAGTAAACCATTTACCAGTGGTTTTGGCACTGTGAGCAGGTGCCAGGTCGTGCTGAAAAATGAAATCTTCATCTCCATAAAGCATTTCAGCCGATGGAAGCATGAAGTGCTCCAAAATCTCCTGATAGCTAGCTGCATTGACCCTGCCCTTGATGAAACACAGTGGACCAACACCAGCAGCTGACATGGCACCCCACACCATCACTGACTGTGGGTACTTGACACTGGACTTCAGGCATTTTGGCATTTCCTTCTCCCCAGTCTTCCTCCAGACTCTGGCACCTTGATTTCCGAATGACATGCAAAATTTGCTTTCATCAGAAAAAAGCACTTGGGACCACTTAGCAACAGTCCAGTGCTGCTTCTCTGTAGCCCAGGTCAGGCGCCTCTGCCGCTGTTTATGGTTCAAAAGTGGCTTTACCTGGGGAATGCGGCACCTGTAGCCCATTTCCTGCACACGCCTGTGCACGGTGGCTCTGGATGTTTCCACACCAGACTCAGTCCACTGCTTCCTCAGGTTCCCCAAGGTCTGGAATCGGTCCTTCTCCACAATCTTCCTCAGGGTCCGGTCTCCTCTTCTCGTTGTACAGCGTTTTCTGCCACATTGTTTCCTTCCAACAGACTTACCATTGAGGTGCCTTGATACAGCACTCTGGGAACAGCCTATTTGTTGAGAAATTTCTTTCTGGGTCTTACCCTCTTGCTTGAGGGTGTCAATGATGGCCTTCTTGACATCTGTCAGGTCGCTAGTCTTACCCATGATGGGGGTTTTGAGTAATGAACCAGGCAGGGAGTTTATAAAAGCCTCAGGTATCTTTTGCATGTGTTTAGAGTTAATTAGTTGATTCAGAAGATTAGGGTAATAGGTCGTTTAGAGAACCTTTTCTTGATATGCTACTTTATTGAGACAGGTTTTTTGGGTTATCAGGAGTTGTATGCCAAAATCATCAGTATTAAAACAATAAAAGACCTGACAAATTTCAGTTGGTGGATAATGAATCTATAATATATGAAAGTTTTATTGTAATCATTACATTATGGTAAATAATGAAATTTAACACTATATGCTAATTTTTTTAGAAGGACCTGTACAGTGCGGGAGCCATTATACAGTTTGGGGGCTAGTGTGGTAACTACAGTGGAGGCCATTATACAGTGTGGGTTCTGCTGTGGAGGTCGTTATACGGTGTGAAAGCTTCTGTGGGGGTCATTATACTGTGTTTTGGGGGAACAGTGGGGATATCACACTATGGTTAAAGAAACTATATGGGTATCATACTATGATTATGTGAGCTGTGAGCAGTCCTGTATATACTCGCCTGTGGCTCTCAGGGATGCCAGTGCTAGTTTCTTGCTGCTTGGCTCTGGAGCTGAAGGACTTGGTTGTTTGAGGAGGAGTTTGGAGTTTTTATCTAAAGACTGTTGCTTCATTATTCGGTTGTGTGCAAATCCTCATCCTCTCCTATTTTTTCCCTTCCTTCACTCCCTGATGTTCCACTATGTTGTCTATGACTGCATATTTGGGTGATACTGATTGGTATTTTTACTTTGTTCCTGCATGCATTACAATTTTAGACTGGTTTGTGTATTTTTATACACTATTACTACCCACTTCCCTGGGTGGGGATGGGAACAGATTAATGGCATATTCAGGAATTCAGCAAGGTACATGGCCCCGGCGTCTTCACCATTAGAAGTAATCCGGATAGTAGGGATAGCTAGGGCACCCTAAGCGCTAGGGACAAGGAAGGAACTCTGGGATATTTGGTAACAGTGTTGTGACAATATTACTGTACGGTAATCACTTGTATGTCCAGCAGGACTGGT